>NC_139772.1:3100184-3729684 GCF_965231275.1 Zosterops lateralis
GGGGAGGGGGATGAGGAGCAAATCAGGGATAAAAGAGTGGAGGGAGAAATGGGTGAGCCCGGAGCAGGCACCGCTCCGCCCTCCATCCCTCACCGACACCCCCGGCGCTCCCGGCTCTGCCCAGAGAGGGAATGGAGAGGCAGAAAAGGAGCTGAAATACCAACAACCGTGGGGAAAAAACCCCACCAAGAACAACCAAGAATTAAACAGAAAAAAAAAAAAAAAAAAAAAAAAAAAAAAAAAAAAGGAAATAAAATAAAAGAGGGGGGCGAGTGGAGAAAAGGGAAATTGGGGAAATTTAAAAAATATTTTTAAAAGAAAAGGAGAGGAGAGAGGAGAGAGGAGAGGAGAGGAGAGGAGAGGAGAGAAGAGAAGAGAAGAGAAGAGAAGAGAAGAGAAGAGAAGAGAAGAGAAGAGAAGAGAAGAGAAGAGAACCATTAAAAATTGAAAAGAAAATAAGAAAAAAAAAAAGGAAATAAAATTTAAAATAAAGGACGGGGGCGAGTGAAGAAAAGGGAAAATTAGGGAAATTTAAAATAAGAAAAAAAAAGGGAAAGGAAAACTGAAGAGAGGAGAGGAGGAAAGGAGAAAAGAGAAGAACCATTAAAAATGAAAAGAAAAAAAAAAAAAAAAAAAAAGAAAGAAAAAAAAACCACCGACGTCCCCTGCCCCATTCCCAACAAGACCTTCACACAGTAAAATATCTCCTCGCACAAAGATTTCCCCTCGTATTATTTTCTCCTCTGGATCCCTTTAGATAAATCCCCATAAAGCACATTCAGGTTTGTGATTTCCCCCGTTCACCCTTTCCCAGCCCCACTGCCCTGAGCTCTCCTGGGGACTCTGCTTTGACTCCCTTTGCCCCCAACCCCTGTGACAGCGACATAAAATGGGAATAAACCAACAAAAGTGTCAGACAAAACACTCCGGAGCCAGAACGGGCTCTGGACACTTCAGAGAGCTCTGAAATCCCTTCATTTGCTGCTCGATGCATTTGACATCCGATGCTCATTGTATCCTCGAGGCGTCCAAAAAAACTTGGAAATCAAATTTTATTAACCTAATAAAAACACGAAATTCGGGTGGAAATAAAATCAAGAATCGAGAAAGAATAAATAAATCCTCTGATGAGCTGCTGGCTATTTTTCAAGGCTGTTTGAAATGGGGAGGAAACAAATTATTTACTTGTCATAATGGGATTTTTAAAATTTTTTTATTTTTATTTTATTTTATTTTATTTTATTTTATTTTATTTTATTCCTGTAGCAGGATTTCTTTTAATTTGCGCTTAAAACTGACAGGCTTAATTTCCATCCTCTTGCTCGATTTTTTTCATTATGCAACAACTCAAAGTCGTGGGTTTTGTTTGTTTGTTTGTTTTGTTTGTTTTTGTTTTTGTTTGTTTGTTTTTTGTTTTTTGTTTGTCTGTTTGTTTGTTTTTTGGTTTGGTTTGGTTTTGGGATTTTTTTTTGGGTTTTTTTTAGGAACAAAGGGTCAACATAACGAGAACCATTACAGAGCACTTTCCATGCGATATATATTTTTATTTCCAGCCAAAACCAACCATCCCGACGGCCCCAGACCGATGGGAAGGGATGGATTTTACAATGTGCCCATTGTGAGCCTCAAACATCACCTGGGAGGAGGTCCCGGCGCCTCTGCCCACCCTGTGCGGGCAGCATCCCTCCTCCGGCAGCACATTTCCCCTTCTTTTATTCTCTGTAAAAGAATAAAAAAAGAAAAAAAAAATTATAATTCTAAGGGGAAAAAAAAAATCACCTCGGTGGTGGCTTTGACCCAGAAATCCAAACAAATTCTCAAGCGCTGTTGAAATTCAGCTGGAGCTGCGTGGGGCTTTTAATGCCCAGGGCAAAACTTTGCTTGCTTAAAGGAGTGTCTGCAGTGAGCAAAACACCTTTTTATTTTTTATTTTTTTTTTTAATTCTTTTTTCCCCTAGCAGGTCTCTGTAAATCACCTTTTTTTTTTTGTTTTGTTTGTTTGTTTGTTTGTTTGGGGTTTTCCTTTCCTTTCCTTTCCTTCCCTTCCCTTCCCTTCCCTTCCCTTCCCTTCCCTTCCCTTCCCTTCCCTTCCCTTCCCTTCCCTTCCCTTCCCTTCCCTTCCCTTCCCTTCCCTTCCCTTCCCTTCCCTTCCCTTCCCTTTTATCCTCCCAGAGGGAAATATTTATTTAGTCCCTTTTGGAATGAGAGGATTTAATCCAGGAGAAAGCCTTTTCTTGTTTTCATTCAGTAGGTTGTAATTCTGTGGATTAAAACCCTTAAAATCTTACTGTTTTGCCCACAAAACAAATAAAAGATAATCTGGCTGGAGTGACTGAGGTCTTAATTTACATTTTTAACACCCTTGGATCTGAGTGTCCCTGGGATCAGGCCCTGGGGGTGGGAACAGCAAGGAAGGAGCTGGGACAACCCCTCAGGACTGGCTCTGCTGCCAATGGTTGTCCAGTCCATGGTGTGAGGCCAGAGAATTGAAGAGGTTAAGTAGAATTGACATGATTTAAGTCCTGGATCCTCAGTTTAAAAACTCCTTAGTAGAGTTTTCATCCACTCAAGGGATGCTCGTGTGGACTGCAGGGGAGCATAGACCACAAATACCACAAATTTTAATAAAAGTAATAACAGCAGGAATAAAAAAAGCAAATTCAGGAGATAACCAGAAAGATATTCTGCTATTTTACCTGATTCTTCTCTAATTTTGGAGTCTAATATGAAAACCAGCAACATTTGTTTACATTTTTAAAGATGAGGAAAGTGAGGCACTGGGGAAGAGAAAAAAAAAAAAAAAAAAAAAAAAGAGGATTATTCAAGGTGGAGAGTGCAGGATTAAACCACAGCTTTATTTACATCCCAGCCTGGTGTGTTTAGACCAAAACCAGGCTGACTTTGCAGGTAAATCTCTGATTCTTGCTGAAGTTGGTGGAAATTTTGGCATTGCTTTCAGAGGGAAGGGTGAGCAGCCTTGTTATCGATCCTTTCTGAACAGCTCTCTGTGTTTTGTTTTTATTTAATCAAAGCAAAGCAAAACTCCCAGCCCTGTCTGGGGCCTGGCCTTTGGAGTGGGGAGAAAAATGAGAGTTTTGCTATGCTCTGGTGCAGGGGGAAGGAAAATAATCAGCCTTTCAAGCTGCATTTTCAAACTGCTGCAACCCAAAGCTTTTCTCTCCATTGAAACTCTGCATTTATAGGAGGGTGCACTTTCTGACCTGCCCATAAAATATGACAATTCTGCTGGCAGCAGGATCCATGGAAAGAGCAGAGTGAGGGATTCCTGTGAAAGCCAAGTCATAACTTTCCATGACATGGCACAGGCAGAATTCAGGGTTGGGCAGGAGGAGCAGGAATTTTACACGCCTGAACTTAATCCTGGGGTGATGGAGCCACATCACAAGTAGGTTTTTCTCAGTAGCTCTGAGGATAAAGCTGTGGATATCATCCCCCTATCCCCAAGATAAAATCAAAATCCAGAGCCCCAGTAATCCGGGGGAAAAAACATTGCCACTGAGTTAAGCGAGATAGAGATGAAATCTCTGGATATAACAACAATATTCCATTGCAGCTGTTTTTTGTCTCATCGCTGCCCGGTGTTTGCAGCCTGCCCTGTTGCAGCATCACTAATTTTGGGGGCAGGAACCTCTTCAGCTTCCTCAGCAGAGCCGTGTCAGGCAGAACTGCAGCTCCCTTGGTGTCCTTGGGGTGGTTTTGTGATGTTTGTATCCCCATCTGTCTGTTCTGGGGTGGCTTTGTGATGTCTGTATCCCCAACTGTCTGTCCTGGGGTGACTTTGTGATGTTTGTATCCCCAATTGTCTGTTCTGGGGTGACTTTGTGATGTTTGTATCCCCAACTGTCTGTTCTGGGGTGACTTTGTGATGTTTGTATCCCCAACTGTCTGTTCTGGGATGACTTTGTGATGTTTGTATCCCCAACTGTCTGTTCTGGGGTGGCTTTGTGATGTTTGTATCCCCAACTGTCTGTTCTGGGGTGGCTTTGTGATGTTTGTATCCCCAACTGTCTGTTCTGGGGTGACATTGTGATGTTTGTATCCCCAATTGTCTGTTCTGGGGTGACTTTGTGATGTCTGTATTCCCAACTGTCTGTTCTGGGGTGGCTTTGTGATGTTTGTATCCCATTATCTGTTCTGTTTATGCTGGATATTAAATCCTACACCTTTAAGACTGAGAGTGAAGGGGGGAAAAAGAAGAATCTCAGTTTTCTCCCAAATTTGCCCTAACCAGGACACTTGGGCATCCTCCAGCCACATGGGGCAGTGAGATTTGGGGGCACCGAGTTCTGGAGGTGAAATTTTTTAGGTGAAACCTTCCAAGGAGTCCCCTGAGAGCTGTTTGGGATGGAGGTGGGCACAGGGTGGGGCTGCTCCCCCCTGCCCACATTTTCAGGTCCCCCCCATCTGTCACCTCCCCGTGTTTATCCAACACTCCCAGCGCTGTAAGGCAGGTGATTGATCAGCAAAATTGAACTGTAATAAAGTTTTTTTGCCCAAAATGTCATTCCCGAGGGGCTTTGGCAGCTCCCCCTTCTGTGTTCCCAGAAAAGCCGCTCCTTTGGTCTCGAGGTGAAGGTGCTAAAAAGGAAAGAATGGGTCAATAAGTGATTTATTGCCATCACCCATTTGGGATCCACAACCACCTTGAGCACCCCTCGCTGTGTTAATCCTCAGGCTCCCACTGAAAGGTCTGTTTCAGATAATTTTGTGTTTTCCAAAAAAAAAAAAAAGTGCAAAAAAAATCCAGGTAAGCGCTGCCGCTCTGTATTTCAGGCTGACTTGTTGAGTGCAGCATAAGCCAGCTGGAATTCCAAAGGCTCCAGGAGATTTTATATATATATATATATATATATATATATATATATATATTTACACACACACACACACATATATATTGTGTATATAATGAATATATATATATAAAATAAATATTTTTAAATATATATTAAAATATATATTCGTTTTTGGTTTGGTTTTGAGCATTTTTCTTACAACTCCAGGGATTATATAGATTTCTACTTCATTTCCATTCTATTCTATTCTATTCTATTCTATTCTATTCTATTCTATTCTATTCTATTCCATTCCATTCCATTCCATTCCATTCCATTCCATTCCATTCTATTCTCTCCCATTCTATTCCATTCTATTCTACTCCATTCCATTCCATTCTTATATATATTAATAAATGTAATATAATATATATATGTATGTATGTATGTATGTAATATATATATATATGTAAGTATGTATATTTATCCCTTGAGTTATAAGAAAAATGCTCAAAACTAAACCAAACCCGAATTCTAAAAGTCTGTAGAGCTTTCTAAGGAATGAGAAGGGGGAAGAAACAATCAGAGAGGAGGAGCAGTAATTCTGATCCCAGTAAACTCCAATCTCTGAATAAACTGAGCCAAGGAGCTGTTGACCCTTTAATGACAATTATCGGGATAAATCCGCTCCTTTTCCCCACCCGCAGGTGTTTTCTGCTCCACCTGCCGGTTGGACCCTCTAGTGGACTCCCAGAGCAATTCCCTTTGGAAAAAAAGAAAAAAAAAAAATCGGGATAAAGAGTTTTATCGGCAATTTCCATCTTCGCTGAGCAGCTCCGCGACACCTTCCCGGGTTTATTTAAAATAAATTTAAAAAGCACAGGATAAAACAGAAGCCTTCTGGAGAAAACAGCTTTTTCCCCTCGTGGGAAGAAAGCTGAATGTATTTTTTAATTTCCCAGGCAGAGAGAATTCCAGCCTAAAGCAAAGCAAACTCTTCTCCTAAAAAAGAGTTAATGTATTTTGGTTATGATTTATAATTTAACTGTATGGATCTCATTAAAAATAATCTGCCTAAAATAATTCCCAGGCCGAGCACTTGTTTTGGAAGGGAATACAAAATGAGAAAATAGCCTTGTGAACAAGACCAGCTCCATTATTCAGGGATATGAAATTTAAACAATCAATGATAAAATGAGGAAAAAAAAAATAAAAATCTCCAATTTGCTTCCTACCATCCTCACTCTGAATTTTAACCAGTTGCAGTTACAAAACAAGTATCCAAAGTTACAAAAACTCTGCCCAGATTTAAAGCAATGATAGTGACAGCACTTGCTCAGGAAAAGGAAATCCACCATTGAGGGAAATGTTTATATTACGCCTTAAAATTTCAAACAACTGCTTTTTTATCCTGAATAGTCGTGGATTTTTCTTTCTTTTCCATAAATGACACATTCTGAGAGGTGTGGGGAGGAACAGGCCAGAGCTGAGTGTTTAATGATGTGCAGTGGGGAAGAGGAAAGAGGAAAATAATGATAACTTACATCCAGATTTAAAAATCCCCATCAAACAACACCAAAATCAAGTGTTATAACTTCTCTCCTGATCCCAAAATAGAAAAAAAAAAAAAAAAAGCTGAAAATGCCTTATCTTATGGATATATCCACACAGCTCTGCTCCACAGCTGCTCCAAAGTGGTGACAGCTCAAGGAAAGGTCTCTGTTGAATTACTCTGGGTCAGGAAGACCTAAGAAGATTCAAATCAGATTCAGGCACTGATATGATTTTCCAGGCTCTTTTCAAGCCCCAAGACCATGTGTTGGGATGGGATATTTTTAGATTTATTTCCCCCCTTTTTTTATCTTTTAATGCCAGGTTTTCACCCATCAAACAGCCCCGTGTGATGGGCACACTGTCCATGGTACCACCCACGGGGCTGCCACAACCTCCTGGCACCACAGAGCCTCAAATCCACCTCCCAGCCCACACCAGGCACCAAATATCACCAATATCACTTTTATTGGATGCCTGTGCCAGGTGCCCCACTGAGAGTCAGTGTGGAACAATGGCCAGCAGCTGAAAACCCAACTCTCCTCCTCAAAAGCTCTTTGAGTTTGGAGTCGGGAAGGGAGGAGGCAAAGCACGGATTCACAGAGTCATTTGGGTTGGGAAAAATCTCTGAGGTCATTGAGTCCAACCATCCCCCAGCACTGCCATGGCCAGCACTGAGCCGTGTCCCCACCTGTCACAGCTTTAGCACCTTTAGATCCCTCCACACTGCCCTGGGCAGGCTGTTCCAGTGCTTAATAACCCTTTTTGTGAGGAAATTTTCCTTATATCCACCCTGAGCCAGCCCTGGCCCAGCCTGAGGCTGTTCCCTCTCCTCCTGTCCCTGTTCCCTGGGAGCAGATCCCAAATTCCCCCCGGCTGTCTCCTCTTGTCAGGGACTTGTGCAGAGCCAGGAGGTCCCTCCTGAGCCTCCTTTTCTTCAGGCTCAGCCCCTTCCCAGCTCCCTCAGGATTCTCCAGCCCCTTCCCAGCTCCATTCCCTTTTAGAGGCGGCCTCTTCTCTTTCCCTCACCACTCAAGGTGAGGGAAAAAGACAAAAAGAAATCATGGAATATCCTGAGCTGGAAGCGACTCACAGTGATCACCCAGTTCTCAGAATATCTGGATGGACCAAGCTTGGACATTGCAGGACAACAGTAGCAGAAATAATCATGTTTTAACCCCATCACCTTCTGTTTGCAAAGGTCTCCAGTCCAGAGCAGCTCTCCTCCTGCAGGATTTTGGCATCAAACATCCTCACTCATTTCGTGCTTTGTTTGTTTAGTTGTAGGAGGAGAAAACCCAGCGTTCTTCCCCATTATCAGAGGAGAAGGAACAGTGGCAGGAAATTAGGTCACTGAGGCTGCCCTGCTGTTTGGAGAAGGGGTTCTGTTCCCTAAGAAATTTCCACTGGAGAAGAGAAGAATCCCAAGCAGCAGAGCTGCCTCCTTTGTTTCATCCCAGGCCCCCTTTCCCAGCTCTCTGCCATGGATCCAATTACCCTTCCCTGGGAACGAGCTGTGGCTCTAAATTAAATCAAATGGTTTATTTGTCTGGGGCAGCTCTGCTCAGAGACATCCAGGGGGTTCAGGAGAAGCTGCTGCTGTGTGAAAGGACATCTGTGCCACTGTCACTTCTGTCAGGAAAAGGTGAGGCACGGCTGTGCCAGACTGACATTCCTGTTTTGGGGCCTTTTTCTATCCATGCTTCCATCCAGGGTGTGTTTTCTTTTCTTTATTGGTGCTATTTTCCCACCTTGTGGAAATTCTGTGCTGGAGACATGCAAATCTTCAGGTACTCCAAAACATCTTCTTCCCAAAATTTGATTTCTTCCAGGCCTCTTCAAAACAGAATCCTGTGAAATCACCTGCATTTTTTTTTCCAGGCTGAAAGGAAGGAGAGACTTTTCCATCCATTTTGAGACTGAATTAAACCCCTCTGTGACCGTCCAGCCTTTCTCTAGCAAGGCCACTTCACTGAGAAACCACATCAGAACTTTATTTTGGGGCTTTAAAACTTCCACCTTTTTCTGTGTGTGCTCCATTTTTGATGGGAACTCACCCATAAAGGTCTTTGGGATTCAAGTGTTGGGTTTGTCTCCCTGTTTATAGCCTAGAATGGGGTTTATGATCTGTGTTTTTATATATAAAGTATATTTTAAAACGTATATTTTATATATAAAGTATATTTTAAAATGTATATTTATCCCTGGGGGACACTGGAAGGAGCTCATCAGACCTTCCTAACAAGAATTGATTAAGGAATGAGTCGTAAGGAAGCAATGGAGGTTTCTGAGGATGTTATTGGAAATGAGGCACTGCCTGTGTCACCAAACAAGCATTGAGACCTCCCAGCAGAGACCTCTCAGAGTATCCTCATTTTTGAGGATTGCAGTGATTCCCATAATCTGCTGTTGAAAAACAGCAAATGCCACCAGGGCAGATGGAGAGAGAGGATCCAGACAGAATATTTCCAGTAAACTTGAGCCATCCCTCAATGTAAATTTGAAAGCACAGAAAGAAACAGCCCCCAAAAAGGTGCTTGAGGAGGTGATCGCCCTCCTGAGCAGCAGGGAAAATTAGCAGTAGACAACACCCAGATTTACATTTATTTCAGTGATTTTTTTCCCCATCCTAATCCAGATTCCTGGGATTTGAAGCAACGGGTCAATTAGCAATACACAAAACCCAGATTTGCATTTATTTCAGTGATTTTTTTCCCATTCTAATCCAGATTCCTGAGACTTGCAGCAGCGAGTAAATTAACAATACACAACACCCAGATTTACATTTATTCCAGTGATTTTTCCCCATCCTAATCCATATTTCTGGGTCTTGCAGCAGCAGGTCAATTAGCAGTACACAAAACTCAGATTTGCATTTATTTCAGTGATTTTTTTCCCATCCTAACCCAGATTCCTGAAACTTGCCGCAGCAGGTCAATTAGCAGTACACAACACCCAGATTTGCATTTATTTCAGTGATTTTTCCCCATCCTAATCCAGATTCCTGGGACTTGCAGCAGCGAGTAAATTAACAATACACAACACCCAGGTTTGCATTTATTCCAGTGATTTTTCCCCATCCTAACCCAGATTTCTGGGACTAGAAGCAGCGAGTCAATTAGCAGTACACAACAACCAGATTTACATTTATTCCAGTGATTTTTTCCCCATCCTAATGAAGATTCCTGGGACTTGCAGCAGCAGGTCAATTAGCAGTAGACAACACCCAGGTTTGCATTTATTCCAGTGATTTTTTCCCCATCCTAATCCAGATTCCTGGGACTTGCAGCAGCGAGTCAATTAGCAGTACACAACACCCAGATTTGCATTTATTTCAGTGATTTTTCCCCATCCTAACCCAGATTTCTGGGACTTGCAGCACACGATCCATTGTGCCGCTGGGAGCGCGGAGAGAGAGACGGAGAATTAGAGACACATTTTGGGCACGGGCTCCCGCTTCTGTGTTGGGTTAATTAGTGGTTTGTTAGTATGTTAAGTGCTCTGCACATTGACCTCAGGCTGGTTGTCTCTAATAAACAAAAGCAGCTCTGCAGCGCCAGGTAACCGCTGCTTTCCCAGGGATTGTAACTTGACTAACGAGCACTGAAGGTGCCCAGGATCCCATCTGGCCAAAAAAGTGAGAAAAACCTTTTCTAGGAAATAAGAAAAAAAAGGTTGTTAGAATGATCTCAAGTCTAATTTAAAACCTGAAGTCTGGGATAGTTTAAAACTTGCCTTGTTTCTTTTCAATGAGCTCCCCCTGAAGCTGAAGTGATTTTTTTGGACCGCGGTCTGACGACAGCAAATTTTATTTCTATGGCAAAGTTCATCAAGAAAGAATTCACCTTTTGTAGGAAAGCCCATTTTGACCAGGAAATGCATTTTTGCCAACACTAGACAGGCTCTTGTCAGGAAGTAGGATAGGGCCAGGCTGAAAATCCAAGACTTTTTCCCTTTCCTGTTAGGATGTCCTCGCATTGACAGGTTATAAAGCTGAAACACGCTCTGAAAAAAACCCTCAAAACCCAACAGCAACAGCACAGAGATGGCTCTTGGGTGACCCAATGGCCTGGCTCTGATTTTTTTTCTTTTTTTCCATGGGATTTAGGAAGAATTGCAAAGGCTGCAGGATTTTGCAAAAGAACTGCTGTAAGTTGCAAGCGAGGCTGGCTGCTTTGGCTGCCAGGAGTTTCGAGAGGATCCCTGGAAACACATTTGGTTTTAATCAGGCCCCTGCACTGTGGAACATCCTGTTTGTCTACACTTATTATTACTGACAAATTATCCTCCTCCAAATCTCAGGGAGCATTCACTTTATCCTCACATTAAACCTGATTGGAAACAGTAGGTTTAATTGGACTCAGCATGAGGCCCAGTCGTAAACTGCACCAGTTCCTTGTTTTATTGTGGCATTCCCTGGATGTGTGAAAATACCATATTTCATATACAGGGCCCAACTTGCTACTGCCAGGGCTGTCACAGACAATGCACAGACGCCCTGGGCTGCAGCAGCACCCTCTGCCCACTCCCAGCTGGGAAAAGTTGGCCATTCCCAGCAATGTGTGTGTAAAAATACGTCATTCCAGATCTGGCCTGAAATTCTGAGAGTTGTCTTCATCACTAACTGAGCCCTGTGGTGTGCAGGGCTCAGAGTCTGAGGTGATTCAGATGAGCTTTGGAGTTTGAGAGGGATGGGGGAGGCAGTGCAGGGTGTGGATCATCCTCTCACTGGTCCTGCTGAGAAATGTGAGCATCTCCTTCTTCCCCTCGTCAGCTGGAGACTCTTTCCTAGGAAAAGCCCAGGAAACCTGAGGGGTTAGAGGTGAATTCAGTTTGATATATTTGGAGCTTGTGCCCAGGGTTGATTATATGAGAGTGAGATGAAACCTTTCAGCCCTGAAGGAGCCCACCATGGTGGGACTGATGGTGATTGTTGGGTTACGTCCTTGGCTGGTGCCCTGAGATCTTCCCAACATCTCTGATTTCCCCTTGCTGGGAGTGACCCTCCAGCAGCTGTGCCTCATCCAGATGTGCACTGCAGGGAAGTCCAGATGTTTCCAGCTCAGGGGGAAAGTCGGGTGAGGTGTCAGGTAGTGGCAATCTTGGGTGGGAGCCCTGGAAGTGAGCTCGTTCCCAAGAGGTTCTGGCAGGAGCTGAACCACTGAACAATTTCTTTCCAATGTCCTGGGTGTGGAAAAGCATGAGACAGCATGGTGTGCCTGGGGTCCAGAGGAAGGGCAAAAAACAAACCAGCAGAGGACAAACAGACTACCCAACCCCTTTGCTATTCATGTTTACACAATTTGGGATTGCTCATTAGGACCATAAAGTGTGTGATCTGCTGAAATTCAGATTTTCGTGAGAGTGTGGTCTCTCCCAAGTGGGTAAAATACCATTCAAGGGATTGTCTTGGCATAAATATGATTTTAAACTCAACTTAAATGGCATTTGCATTTGCCACGTTTACCATGCCTGTAAATATCTTGTTCTGGAAAAAAAAAAAAAAAAAAAAAAAAAAAAAAAAAAAGATATTTCTGCCTTTCTCCAGATTTGGAAGGTGTGATTTGCAAACCCAGCTTTTTTTTAAAATGATAAAAACCTCACATGGGTTGTTGACAAAGGCTACTTACCAGAAAAACAAATAAACAAAAAAGCAGACTACAGACAGAAGAGGAATTGCAAAAGCAATAAACATCTGCAGGATGGAGACTTGTTCCAAACTGTGCTAGAGCACAAATCTCAAACCTTCCTTTTAATTGTCTTTGACAAAATCTGTGCCTCATATTGTCTGGGAAACAGCATCAGTGTGATGCTCCTTCCAGTGACACAAAATCTTCCATTCCTCACAAAATATTAACTAATATTAACTAATATTAACTAATATTAACTAATATTAACTAATATTAACAGGGCTACCTTTGCCCTGTAGCTTAATCATCTTCTCATTCCTTTTTTTTTTTTTTTTTTTTTTTTTTTTTTTTTTTTTTTTTTTTTGGAGACCTGGATTGTTATTTTTTAAGGGAACTTTTAAATTGGTCAGAGCTGAAGCGTTTCTTGTTGGTGTCTGTGAGGCTGAGCATGTTCAGCCCATCCAAATATCAGTGAACCTCTGCTCTGGTGTTAAATATCAGCCTGGTAAAGGCAGAAGGAGCTGAGTCTTTCTGGAGTAGTAAAATCTCAGAGCTTTTCTGGAGGCACCATGGAAGCAGCTCTGGAATTCTGTCTGTCCCTCAGATCTTCCTTTGGCGCAGGAAGATGCACAGCCAGGATCACCCTGCACTCATCCCATCAAAGCAGGGCCAACAAACCCAAAATGCAGACTTTTAACATTCTTCTTATGACCTGGAGCATGAATTTCTCCTGTGCCATTTTTGGGTGCTTTTTGGTGCATCTCATTTTCTTCACCTTAATTGAGGTACTCACGTAACTTACGTAACTTGTACTGCTTTGGGGTAGTGTTTAAACAAAATTCTACAAATCTATAGGAGAGTTACTACTAAATCTATTAAATCTAGAGATCTACAGGGAGAGTTATTAGTAAATCTATTAAATTTAGAGATCTACAAGAGAGTTACTACTCAATCTATTAAATCTACAGATCTACAGGAGAGTTACTACTAAATCTATTAAATCTAGAGATCTACAAGAGCGTTACTACTAAATCTATTAAATATAGATATCTACAGGAGAGTTACTACTGAATCTATTAAATCTACGAATCTACATGGAGAGCTACTAAATCTATTAAATCTTCAGATCTACCAATGCCCATCATGGAGTCCAGGTTTTCACCAAAAATTCCCTGTATCTTTCCCGAAGCGACGCGTTTTCTCCGTGATATTTTGAAAGAAAACACTCTACCGTGGTTGGGAAGAGATGTGGAGCTTCTTTACCAGATGGAGGTGGCCTGACAGCTTGTAAAAAACCCCTTTTCAAACAGTCAGCAGGAACGACAAACTGACCTCAATTGCTGCAGCCTTTCATTTCTCCATCTGGGGAGGGCGCTGGGATTGTGCAGCACTGGGGTGAGAAACGGGCTGGAAAACACACGGAGAGAGCCCGGCTAAAACCAGAGTGCTTTGGAAAACATATCCCACAAAACAAGCCCTTTCTCATGCTGTGTGTTTTTTCCCCGCTTTTAGTTCAGCTTTGGTACTGAACTTTCCATTTTCAACTGACCAACATAAATTAAAGGCAAACATTGGCATGGAGAGGGAAGATGGGGAAAGTTGACCATTTCCCTCAGGAGGTCAGCCACAAATTCCTGCTGTTGTCTGAGAAATGATGAGCTACTCTTTGGAGACATGACTTAGATCATTTGGTGTCAACAGGGAAACTTTTCAGGAGTTTCAGCAAGACTTGAAATATGTCATCTTTTTCTCCCCCCCCTTTTTTTATAAATATAGTTTTAGACTATGTTCTTTTTTTTTTTTTTTTTTTTCCCTTTTAATATAGTCTTCCCTACAAAAAGCCAGTTGTTCACGGTGCTATTTCCTTTGGGCAATCTTACAAGAAATGTTCCCAGCTCGCTTCATGCCACTACAAATATCTCTTTACCTCAGAGAAAAAGGGCACATCACTCACTTCTTGCAGGCCTAAACTAATTTGACTGCCCCGAGCTCGAACAGCTCTGGGTGACAAAGTACATCAAGGAAAATGTGTCACTCCCCCTTCATCACTCACTCTCACTGTTCATAAATGCAGCACAAAAATCTATTTACTCTAAAAGGACTATCTGTCATGGAAGCTGGTGATCCCAGCCCACCCCCCCCTGAGTCTGGAGACAAATTTCCCATCAAAACGCAAACCCAAATTGTGAGGGATGGAGGGTTTAGGAGATCTTGTAGGTGACATTTCCAGACAGAAGGAAAACAAGCTCTCAGTTCCACCCGAAATGATAAATAAGGGCTGGTTTCAAACCTTCAGCAGAGGCTTTTCTGCTTTTCACATTTACGGCGGCTCCTCGCTGACGGCCTTAACAGATGCAACCCCAGTTTAACAGGGATGGGTTAAAATGGCTCAAAACACCATAAATGTTCATCAAAAACTCACACGAAGCCTGAAATGAGCTCTCTCTGCTGAGGTTCCTAAAGCTGACTTTTAAAATTCCTCCTCATCATGTAACGGCTCTGGCCCCACTTTCTTCCCTGGACTTCATCCAGGGAAAGAAGTCAAAGAAATTTCTTCTGCTGAGATATTTATTGCATTTGCTGTTCGAGGAAGCATTTGTAACTTGTTCAAAGTTCAAAACATCACCTCAAATCTTGCAGACTGACCTATGGACCTGTTGCAGATCCACTTCTGAGGGCGTAAAATCCAGGTCTGAAGCTTTTACAGTTATTTTGGGGGAGGGAAGAAAGGTATAAATAAGTGCCATTACCACTGGTTCTAATTTTTTACGAATGTCTAAAACCAAATAATTCCCCCAGGGTATCGATGCTGTGCTGGTCTTTTGCTAAATTAAATCAAATCTTTCTTTTCTCTGTCTCCTGTAATTACAGCAGGCTTCCATTTGACACAAGGGAGCTGGAGGCCAGTTGGGATCCCCTTATTTTTTATCTGTTGGTGAATTGTAGGAAATCCCAGTGGTGAGACGCTGGTGGATTAGCCAATAACCTCAGCATAGTTTTAATATCCTTGACTTAAGTAATAATCTCCAAAGCAGGTCCTGTGGAGGGTTTTTCAACAGATTTATGCTTCACTCCTCACATTTTTCAATTACCCACACCCAGGGATATTTAATGGCATGTAAATCCACCAGCAGTTTTTGAGCCTGCAGATTATTTAATTGAAAGAAGAGTCTGGGGACGAGGAGAAAATCCTTCCATGAGCTCCCAGGCCCTGCTTCCCACTCTATCCCATCCTTTGGGACCCAAAAGAGAGGTGCTGAAACAGGGAAGAAAGTGTCAGGAGAAGGTCTGGGAGTGCTGTGGGGGCTGTCAGACCACCCTGTGTGCATCCAGGGGTCAGGGATTCAGCCCAGACACTCAGAGCAGACCTGAGCACATTCCCAAGCAGACAAAACCAGCAAGGATTGCATTTTACCTGATTAAAACAAGATTTTTTTTTTTCTTTTTTTGAGGGGAGAGAAGAATTTGGACAAAGCTTTTGGGCACAGGGGATGATGCTGTGCAGGGCCAGCACTTGGATTTGATGATCCATGTGGGTTCCTTCCATCCCAGCATATTCTGTGATGCTGCAATTTTATTTAAATGGTAGGAACGATATTAATGATAGAAATAATAATTAATATCAATAAAAGCAGCTGCAGCATTAATTGTGGTCACAAATTACTGGTGGTTCCCCAAATCCCAGTTTGGAGCACAAGACTGGGACTCACCTCTGACAGCAGATTTGGGAACAAATATTGATCTGCAAGAAGATGATGGTCCTGCATCCTCCAACATGGATATTTCTTGGAAAGTTTTTTTTTTTTTTTTTTTCCCCACTCATTAGTATTTCCAGTCCATTCATTTTAGTGAGGAAAGCAGCATTTTTTGCCAATAGCCTTTCTAGGAATATTTTCCAACGGCTCAGCGGAGCATCACTGAGCAGACAGAATGAGAAAGATGGATATTTTCTGTACCATTTGTGAAAAATTTACACTTTCTGTGTCAGCAGGTAGGTGTGAAAGCTTAATCATAATAAAAAGGCCTTTTTTTTAATGGGCACATTAATGAATGACAGAGTGTGAGCCTGTGGTGGTCGACAGCAAAGCCATCAGAGCTGGAGCACACTTGTTTTTTGGTACAAGAACAGACAGAAACCCTTCTGCAAGGAACCTTTATTCATTTCCAGCATGACTCCCTGGCCGTGGCAATGTGGCTTCAATTTGTTTTAAAGGTGCCTTATGAAGCTGGAGCTTGAAATTACACATTTACAGTTTGAAAGCAAAGCCATCCTTGGGCGGGAAGGAACTTGTAATTTTGTCAAATTACACAGAAAATGAAATTGGAGGAGCAATAAAGTGCCTGAAATGAGGTAGTGAAAAGTTCCACGGTGAAAAAAAAAACCCTATTTGCTGCACATGCAAAAACCACGTTTCCGTTGCCTTTACTTAATTTTGCACATTTCTCCACAAGCAATAAGGACAGAGTCTTGTTTTCACTTTTAAATACACGGCTCTTTGTTTAACTGCTGTTTTTATGTTAAAATGGGTGGATAACCTTTCTCAGAAGCATTTTCATCTTTAAATTCTCAAATTCAAACAGCGTAATTTGGTTCAGACAGGTAAATAATTCTTACTCTTAAAAAAAAAAAAAAAAAAAGGTATAAAAATCAGCTGTCATTAATTAAAATCCATTTTTCCCTAACCCCAAATAAACACTAGTCAGTCTGCATTTGATTGTAATAACACACTTGTCATTTCAGATATAGTGTGTTGGAGTTTTTTTTTGTTTTGTTTTTTGGTTTTTTTTTATTTCTTCCTAAAGGCTTTATTGGAATTCCTTGAGCTAAATTTGCTGTGGGTTTATGATGGCTTCATTAAAAATCAGAAACCAAAAGGATGTGGAGGGCTCTGAAGAGTTTGTAGTAACATGAAATAGAAATAACTCGCAAGATTTTTCATTTTAAAGCTGCTCCTGTTTCACGTGCCCTCAAATCTTGTCACACTGTAATAACTTGGGGCCAAATGTGAAGTGTTAAAGCACTTAATAAATTTATTTTGAGTTGAGATTCATGTGCATTGACACTTCTCCTTTACTTACCATAAACCCAGAGTAAATCTTCTCAAACACTGAAGTTTTCACTGATTTTACACTGATTTTTCACTGATTTTTCACTGATTTTACAGAGGAAACCTCAGGGCAGATCCCATACTTTAAATACCAGTGACAAATCTCCAGAAAAGGGGTTTATTTCAAGTCATCACAGCTTGAAATAAAGCCAATTCCAACTTGCCTGATGCAAAATTCTGGTCACTTTTATAAAGTGTGACTTCTCAGTTCTTCCTTATTTTAATTGCAGAGCAGAGCCCTGAGGGACCAACGTGGGCAACAGAACCTGAAATTCCCATTTGTGGTGGCGTGTTTCTGGTAACTGGGGAGTAAGAGCAGGTTTCAGGCTTTGGCTTCATCCTGAATCTAATTAAACTCATAGTAGGTGTTCATTAATTAAAATGAGGCTACAATTAGGCTTTAGGTTTTCCATTCTAGCAATGTTTTAGGTCTGAAAAACCTAAAAATTTCCTCATGGAGAAGGGAGTGGTGTCTTTTCTGGATCCTGAGGCTGATGGAACAAGAAAAAGTGGGATTGCACTCAAATTAAAAATTGTAAAAGTTCTCAAATATTGAGGGTGACACAGTGGCTGCAAAACTCTGAGGAAATGCTGAATGACTCTTCTGGAAAAGGGAAGGAAAGGGACTTTTGACAATGGCATGGAGTGATAGGAATCAGGGAAAGGAGTTCAAATTGAACAAAGGCAGATTTAGATGGGATTTTGGGAAGGAATTGTTCCCTGGGAGGTGCTGAGGCCTGGCACAGGTGCCCAGAGAAGCTGTGGCTGCCCATGGATCCCTGGAATGTCCAAGGCCAGGTTGGATGGGGCTTGGAGCACCCTGGGACAGTGGAATTTGTCCCTGCCCATGGCAGGGAGTGGAACTGGATGAGTTTAAGTTCCCTTCCCACCCAAAACATTCCATGATTTTACCATTCTGACTGAACATTTTCATTTTGTCACTTATGGGTGACACCCTCTGGCTCTGATCAGCTTTTAGGCCAGTCCTTTACCTTGTCTGCCAATTTTCCAATGAAGTGACAAAACAGCACCCGAATACCTTCACTGCCCAAGGAGTAACAACGAGAGCTGTTACTCTCTGCAGGTATTTAGATGACAATTGGCCATGACACAAAGCTTTTAAAACATAATCACTAGAGGTGAAAGGGAGCAAAAAAGCGAACAGAATGAAACATATAACCTTCTTCTTCAATCACCCCCCAAATCCATCTGTCAGGTATTCCCTGGCCCTCATTTACACTAGAATAGGTCCATTTTACTTTCCCTTTCATATTTTACCCTGCTGGAAGGTCGCCCACTCTCTTATGTCAGACCTGACAGGATGTGAGTTATCTCCATCCAGCCTCGACATAACTTGGTGCGTGGTGATGTAATGCCCCAAAAAGGTTGGTTCAGGAAAAAAAGAGACAGGGCTTATTAACAGGAAAGGAAACAAGCCTCTGTTTGACAACCAGTGGCTGGATATCAAGGGGAGCTTTCTTAGGGGGAAAAAAAAAATCGTTTATGACCGCATGAATTACAATTATTTATTCAGAGGGAAGAAATGGCCATTGAATTTTTAACTAGATTCAGCTGGTTGAGCAACCTACAAAGCCCAGGTATTTGGGCAAGGATTCCAGGTGGATTCAGACAGGAAAGGCTCAAGTCTGCTCCCTGGGAGATCAATAAAACCACCAGAATTTGAGCGTGAGCTGCTGCAAACACAGCCAGCAACATTGCCCTGCACTCCCCTTCCCCTCCATTGGGAGAATCTGCCAGGACTTCACCATCCCACTGCAGGAATCCCCTTTTCCTCCTCTTTTTCACCATCCCCTGTGGGTGCAAAGAGCTTGAGTGAAACCCTGGCTCTGTCACCTCCTCATCCCTTCTGCTCTGAGCCAGGGATGCATTCCAGCGGCGTGATCTGAAACTGTATCTCCCTGAATTCATGAAATATTCGGCATCTGTGCCTGTGGACTTGTGAACTTTTACCTTTTACCTATCGACAAGGCAGCTCCCTTCACCCTTTCCTCCCCTCAGAGTTGCTGAAAGTGGTGGAGTCCTGATCTCCTGATCATGGAAAGGTCTCCAGAGAATCTCCATAGCAAAATATTCCCTCTCTACCCCATTTCCTTGGTGTGTCTCTCATCTTGGGCTGACACTGGGAATATTGGAGGGTGCTGCAGGGAGCTGTCGTGGTTTGAAAGCAAAACGAGTGAGAGGCTCCAAGTCAGAAATACAAGTTAATAAGAAGAAAGGGAAAAAGGTAAAAATAAAATAAAATCAATGCAATAACACAAAGGAGCACTGACAGAGTCAGAACACACCCTGAGCAGGGTGGGGGGAGCAGTCCAGGTGAGGGGCTCTTCCTGAAGCAGTGATCCCACAGAAAGGTCTGGGAGCTCTGCTCCTCTGGGAATCCAGTGGCTCAGGGCTGCTTGTCCTGTCCCAAATCCCAGATTCTCTCCAGGTGGGAATGCTTGGCTCCTCCCCCTGGGCATTGGGAGCATCTCCCAATGGGATGAGGAGTCGTGCAGTGGCTCCTTGATGGCCCATTAAACAGAGAGAGCTCCTGGAGGGAGTTCCCTGTGAGTCCTGGGCAAGGCATTGATGGGCCATGAGCAGAAGAGCCCAAAGGAGGGGCCTGGGAAAACACTGCCCCACCTGCTTCCAGCAGCTCATGGGGATGGGGATGGGGATGAAATAAATACTTTGTGTACATCCTACACTGCAACCCAGGACCGAGCTCAGATGGATTTGCAGATTAAAGCAGATTTTGGTTCCCTTTTAGGGGTGATCCTGGCAGTCCCAGCAGCTGCCAACTGCTGGAGCATCCCTTGAGGATGATGGTGAAATTTTCCCAACGAGAGTGGTGAAACAACAGTGTGGATTTCCCTGAGAAGGGATGGCTGTTCCATCCCTGGAAAACTCCAGAATTAGGTGGGGCTTAGAGCAACCTCATGTAGTAGATGATGTTCCTGTTCATTGCAGAGGGTTGGACTCAGTGACCTGTAAAAGTCTCTTCCAACCCAAAGCATTTTGTGATTTTATGATGGTGTCAGGGGTTAGAGGAGGGAGGAGACTGTCCAGGGGTGGTTTGAAGGGTCAGTAGGGTTTGTGACAGGCCATGGAAGTGGCAGGTGACAAATACATTGTGGAAATGAGACACATCTGTGACACACCACAGTGTCACTGCACATTAGAAAAAACATCAAACATCTTTAGCTACATTAAGGCATCAACTGCTGGAAAGTAATGAAATAATGTGTGTTTGTGTCCCTGTCTTTAAAAAATATGCCAAAAATGGCCTTCAGCTCAGTCCTTCCAGCTAAGTCTATTGTTATTCCAGAATGTGAGCAAAGAATTGTGAACAGCTATCCCCACTCCTTGTAGTCACCCCAAATAATTCCATTTTTCCCAACCATATTGATGCTCACAGATGTGTGGGTTTTACAGGAGGAGTGGCGTGTGTGTCTCCATATATCTGATTGCACACTGGGCTCCTCCTGAGCTGCAGAGCAGCTGCCAGATCCCTTTCACTTTCTCCTGCTTAATTACAAGCTGGGTTTGGCTCCAGGGGAGGTCAGTGTGACTGCAGTGGCTGTGGCCAGACATCAGCGTCAGGCTTTCCCACACAGCCTCTCCTGGTGCCTTAAGTTTGAGCTTTCATATTTTCAGGCTCTGTGCTGCCCAGGGATGTAATTCTGAGCCTCACATTAAGTGCTAGTCAGCTTTTTCACAGGGTAGGGAGACAAAACAAATCCTTTTCCTGCTGCACACCAAGGACACCTTTCAGGCCCAAAAGCACAAACAAGGGTGGCTGGAGGGAGGGACAAGAAGGATGGGACCTCACAACCTGAAGCTGGAAATTGACAATTAAACCCCAATATGCAAATGGACCAAAACTTATAAAAGTGTGAGACCTCATGACTGTTTGTCCATTTTGTGACCATTTTTGGTCCATTTTGTGACCATTTTGGTCCACCTTGGGTGTAGCCCTGGCCAGGCTCTTGTCCTGCCCAAGGCATATCCTAAAGGCTTTCCAAGAAATCTCTACTTTATTCTCTGGCTCTGTCCAGTCTCTGTTCCAGCTCATCCTTCCCAAGGCATCACTCCCAGCCTCAACCTTGAAACTCTCTCTGCCATTTTAAGCCCTCCCTGAAAAATGTGCTGACACTGAAATCCCTGCTCAACACAAACATTCAATCCTTGGGGACACTTGGGAACAATCCCAAACGAGCTCCAAGGCTCCAGGTGCTGTGATAACCCTGTCCTGTCACTGTGTTGTCATTAACACACCTAAATCCGATTGAATTCCTTTTATCTCCACCTTAATCTGGTTAAATCTCAGACCCTTAATTCTTCTTCTTTTTGATCCTTGGAGGAGTAGAAGAGCTGCAAGTGTGCCCTGGCTCCAGGGTGACTGCAGTGATTTGGGAGCCTGGGTTGTTGTTATCTCTTGTCAAATGCATCTTGTAATCCCAGGGTCCAACTGGAAACATTTTCAATGTCCCTTATATAATACCAGGTTTTATGGAAAAATGGAACCCTCCAGTAACTGCAGAGGAAATTCCAGAGTGAGCCCACTGACAGACAAGTCTTGGAAGTTAGCTAGCTAGTTTGGATGAGATCCAGGATTTTTTTTTTCCCTTTGCTTCCCCGTCACCCTTTAAAAAATAATAATAATAAAAAAAAAAAGGGTAGAATCTGTTTGGAACAGAGGGGCTTGAAACCCAGGAAACCCCACTGGTGCTTCACTTTTAATTCTCTTGAGGATATTTGGGAGTCAAAATAGAGGAAAATTGTCGTTTGTGAGACTGTCAATAAGAACAACCTCTAGGAAAACAAGATCTAGACCCTCTCTGGTCTTTAATCTATGAAAATGATGTGGCTTCTTTCACTGAACTTAAGAGTCATTAAAGCATTGCAATCTGGCTGATAAATCCCCAGCAGAAGTGGGTTGTGACAGTTCAGTGTGTGCCTTGAGGAGGGCAGAGACCTGGTTTTGCTGTGCAAGAGGAGCTGTAAAGCCAGTGAGCCAAAGGCTCTCAGCTGGTGTTTGACCCAGAAGATGAACTGACACAGGAACGAAGTGACAAGAGCACTGGGAAATTGGGAAACTGGGAACTGAGTCAGCACCAGTACAGACAAGATGTGCATTAAATCCTTGTGGGTGATGTCCAGGAGACCTGTGAATGAAACAGGGGAAAAGGTGTTTTCCATTTCCACCCCCTGCAATGGACACCTTCCACTGTCCCAGATTTCTCCAAGCCCTGTCCAACCCAGCCTTGGACATTCCAGGGATCCAGGGGCAGCCACAGCTTCTCTGGGCACCTGTGCCAGGCCTCAGCACCCTCAC
This sequence comes from Zosterops lateralis, assembly GCF_965231275.1. Taxonomy (NCBI): domain Eukaryota; kingdom Metazoa; phylum Chordata; class Aves; order Passeriformes; family Zosteropidae; genus Zosterops; species Zosterops lateralis. The sequence goes on from NC_139772.1 coordinate 3,122,605, forward strand.
AGGGAAGGATTCCTTCCCAATATCCCATTTAATCCATCCTCCCTCAGCCCAAAGCCATTCCCCTGCTCCGATGGGTCTCCATCAGGGTCAGGAGAGTTTGTGCCTGGAGGTGGAATGTGCTGTAGGTACCGATGGCTTCCAGCTGCCAGGGACATTTCCTGCCCTCACCAGCTCCTCACCTCAACCAGGAAGGGTGAAAGCAGCTTTGTGTCCCCAGCTTTGTGCCCCTGAGGTGACATGGCTGTGGCTGTCACCCCTCTGCTCCTGGCTCTGGGGCCCAAAAATCGACACAAGGAGTTTTTCCCAAATTCCTGCTCCTCCACTCCAGCCCTGGCCTGTGGCAGCTCTGACTCATCCTGTAAACACCAATCTCTGCAGCAAGCAAGACTGACAGAACAGAAAAAAGAAAAAGAGGAAAAAAAAACCTCAAAAAACCAACAAAACCAGAGAGAAATGGAGAGAAAAACGACCCCCTCCTCCCCCTTCCCACCACCGCCCCTCGTTTGTTATTGCAGAGGATCTTCCTGGCCAGACTTGACCTGCAAACAGTGGTCACCAGTGAACCATCAAAGGCCTTTCACATCCCCAGCAGCTGCAGGGAGGGTTCCTGTAAGCACTGCTATCACCCTGACACCTCCAAAGCCAACAGCCCCACTGAACACTGTCCTGGGCCGTGTTTCAGGGACCACCTTCAACGCTTTGGCTCCAAGGAGAGGCTTTTTTTTTTTTTTTTTTCCCCTCCATTCATTGACACAGGGGGATATATATCTCCAAACTTGGCTGCAGCAGGCAGTGCATGCCTTGAGGATTACATAGCAAGTGAACTTTGTCAGTGTAAGCCCCAGTCAATAGGAGGAATTAAGTAGAAAAGACCTCTATTGTTCCAGGCAGCCTTCTGAAGGCACTGATTGGCAGTAAAATATCTTCAGTGACAGATGTAAAGTAAATATTGCCTATGCCAAGGCTCTATATTACTTTGATTACCCACCATCCATCAATTTGTTCCTTCCCTTGCAACAAAAGCTGCTGCTGTTACACTTTGGACCCCTCCGATGAAGCCCGAAGTGTAATTGATTAACAAACTGAAAAGAAAGGTTACACAAATGACAGCAAAATGTAACTCAGGAGAAAAATGAGAGTGTTGTCTCTGTGCACTTGGATGTGCCTCAAGTGTCTTGCTGTTAGGAACAGAATGATATGAATAATAAAATTTATATAAATATTATATATATATATATATAAAATACATAAAAATATATAGATACACGCACTCACACTCATATATTTCCCTCAAACTCCCTTATTAAGCATTAGGTCAGTATTTGCAATATCCCCATGGCTTTAACAATGGCAAAATGTCAGGAATTACAAGGAAAAGCAAAGTGCTGATGTCACCTCATGAATGGAAGCAAAACTGGAGGTGAAGAGTTTGTCTGAGCAGCAGATTCCTGAGGCATGGGATGCACAGCACAGCTACAAGGATTATTATTATTATTATTATAATTTCTTGATTCCAGGGATTGAGGCCAATGAAACATCCTTTTCCCCCTTAATTCATTCTAAAATTAGCAGGTGCTCACAACATTAAAGGTCCTTCTGTTTCACTTACACCCTTGGGGAGGGCAAAGAATTTCCATCTCCCTCAAGGTGAAGGAAAACATTTTTTTTTTTAGAAGGGAGGGTGAGATCCTAAATTCCTCTAGCCCTAAATCCTCTTCCCACTGAGCAGGACAGCACATTTAGGGCTGAAAGCTTTTAGCCATGTGCAGAGAGGTGAGGGTGGCCAGGCAGGATCAGGTCTGCTTCCTCTGATAGACAGTAACAGGGAAATACCACAAAAAAAAAAGCCAAACTAAGAGTGTCTTGAAGCTTTCAATGTCTTGAATATTCTCCCAAATTGTGGTGAGGACCAGCACAGGGATTTCCTCATCTGGAGGCTGCTGGTGTGTCCTTCCTATTCCTGGTCATGTCAGAAACCTCCCTGCAATGACAGAAAGTGCTCTGTTAACAGCTGGCAGTGAACAGATTTTGACTGAATAGATTTTTTTGTTGTTGTTTCTGATTTGTTGCAACTTTTTGTCGCCCTGCAAGTCATGAGCATCACATGCCATGTTTAACAAGGCTGAAAATGAAGTGTATTTCAAGATTAACTTTTCCATTTCCAGTCCATCTCATGGGTAAGTTTGGGAGGAGCCTTCACAGACCCCAAATTTATATGACAGTGATTTTATACCTCTTCTCAGCCCCAGCAGCCCTGGTTCAGTGTAATGGAAATAAACCCTCCATATTTCACGGGGTTCTGGCTCTTTTCTCAGCCACTGTGTTTGTGAGGCTCACATGAATTTTTTTTTTTTTTTTGATTTTCCCATGAGGGACCAAGCCTGTGACAGGCTGAGGAGAGAGGGTGGCAAGGGAAAGAGAAATTTGGGAACTCTGAAACATCAAAGCCAGGCTGGATGGGGTTTAGAGCAACCTGGACTTGTGGGAAGTGTCCATCTCTCCATCCCAATATCATCCCTGCAATAAAGGAGGGGCATTTTCCAAGGGGGAAAGAACTCCAGGAAATACCTGAAGGAACCTTCAGCATGTGCTGTCTCCTTGGCTTTCCCTCTGAGGGGAGGGAATGTTGGGAATTGCACAAAATTCCAATTTTCCCCTTGATTTCAAACAAAGGCACCACAGTGGCCCTTGTGCCAAGGCAATTTTAGGTAGTTTTAAATCCTGCTGCTCTACCACTAATAACTGGATATATTTTGGTTCAGGCTTGTCAAATCGAGCTGCAGAATTAGCTGGAGAGCCTGATATGTGTATTTTTGGAATTACTTTTATGGTAAAATCATTAAGGCCACCCAGCAGCCAACATATGATCTCCCTACTGGCTTGGCTTTGGTTAGAGGTATTACCAATAAGAATTTAAACATTTTCCTGCAATAGTTATTTTTCAGTGACCTTCAGCAGCAGATGGCCACGGCAGCAAGTACTTATTTATGGCTTCTGTGTGCTAGCAATGCTTAAAGAATTCATTGAAAACTTATTTTTCCAGCCAAACTGGAAGCCCAAATGACTCTAAAAATGGTTGATTAGGTGGCCCCAGCTCTGCTTGCTGGTAAATGGTTTTACTGCTGCCTGGCTCGTGGGGCAACCCAGAGAGATGTGAAGTGTGAAAAAAAGAAATTGCTGAATAGTTTTGTTTTAGGGGAGTGAGTTTCTTCTCACCATTTTGGTGGGTGGCTGCATTTTTCTCCTGGCCCACATAGCCAAGGAGAATTAGGAGAGGAGGTAACATGACAGTTTTCATCAAAGTTTGGACAATTTTTCTCTGAAGGAGACTCTCCAGGGGATGGCCCTGCACAGAAAAAAAGGGCTGCAAGTTCACATAAATAAAAGGGCACTTTGCCAGAACAAACAGACTCACACAGCTCTGCCTATGACATGAAATTCTGCCCCAAGTCCTGTCATTCTGCTGCCCAGGCACCAAAATCTGGTTTTGTTCTGGCAAATGCCAGAACTGAACATGGTGAATGTGTTTTACCACAATCAAAGTTCCTTTTGTGCACAGAAAAAATAAAGTCAGCTTGGACATCTTTTTCCCTTTTTTTCCCTGCTGAGAAATGAATGGCTCCAGGAGGATGTTTCTTTGTGTCATATGTGATGTTTTTCTGTATTTTTTTTCTATATGAAAACTTCTGGCAAAGTGGGTGTCCTGGGTTGCAGTGTGAGATGTACACAAAGTATTTATTCCATCCCCATCCCCATGAGCTGTTGGAACCAGGTGGGGCAGTGTTTTCCCAGGCCCCTCCTTTGGGCTCTTCTGCTCATGGCCCATCAATGCCTTGCCCAGGACTCACAGGGAACTCCCTCCAGGAGCTCTCTCTGTTTAATGGGCCATCAAGGAGCCACTGCACGACTCCTCATCCCATTGGGAGATGCTCCCAATGCCCAGGGGGAGGAGCCAAGCATTCCCACCTGGAGAGAATCTGGGATTTGGGACAGGACAAGCAGCCCTGAGCCACTGGATTCCCAGAGGAGCAGAGCTCCCAGACCTTTCTGTGGGATCACTGCTTCAGGAAGAGCCCCTCACCTGGACTGCTCCCACCACCCTGCTCAGGGTGTGTTCTGACTCTGTCAGTGCTCCTTTGTGTTATTGCATTTATTTTATTTTATTTTACTTTTTTTCTTTTCCTCTTACTAAACTGTATTTCTGACTTGGAGCCTCTCACTCATTTTGCTTTCAAACCACGACAGTGGGATAAAGATTCCCAGCTGCAGCTGCTCTGTCCTCTTGGGGATTTTTTAATGACACCTGAGGATGTTGGAGGTGACACAACAACAAACGCATCTGAATGATAAAACTGGAAAGCAAAAACCAATTTTTTAAGCCTATATTTTTACTCTACCTAACACAAGGGTGTCTGCAGTCCTGTCTGAGGCTCCTGGCTTGGCTTGGAACAGGGAAAACGTAGTTAAGATCAACATCCTGATTTGCTGCCATGGAGCACTAAATCACTCATGTGCACACTTCTGAACAGGAGTGTGGGGAGGAACATTCACTGCCAAGATGAAAGGGCAGGACTGGTGCTCCTCGGGAAGGTACTGCAGTCACAACTGCTCAGGGAAACTTTAGCACCTTCCCAAATCCAAGGAAAACAGTGGATTCCAAGCAGAGCTCAGCCCGAGCAGATGTTGGGCATGAGCATGAAACAGATTTTTGAAATAATAATCAACTTTAAGATCCAGAAACATCAGAAAGAGGCTCAGGAGCTGTGATCAAGGTCAGACCCAGGGAGCCTACAAAAACGATAGGGAGACTTTTCCAAGAACTGTGTAGGGACAGGACAAGGGAGAATGGGTTTAACTGAAAGAAAGCAGGTTTATATGGGAAATTAGGGAGAAATTCTGCCCTTTGGTGTCCTGCACAAGGTTCCCAGAGCAGCTGTGGCTGCCCCTGGATCCCTGGAAGAGTCCAAGCCCAGGTTGGATGGGGTTTGGAGCACCCTGGTCTTGCCCCCATGTCCCTGCTGGGCTTTGGGCTGTGCAATTTCCAATCTGTGCAGATCTACTGGGAAGTGAGGAAGGATTTGGAGAAAAACTGTCCCAGAAACTGCAGATTTTGTAGCTGTGGGTGAGTGAGCCACCAGGTCCTGACTGTAACTCCATCACACTGTGGCCTGCAGCAGCTCTCAGCCTTCATTTTGCCAGCCAGCAATCTGTTGATTTAATTTTATGTTACAACCCTTGGTTATACCTAAATAGATCAGGAACATGGCCCTCAGCATTCCACAGCCATAATTCACGTTGAACTAACCAAGGGCAGCATATTTAGACCATCTGATGGTCCACAATCCATCTCACAGGTCATTGCAGTCTCCAGGGTCTGAGGAAACCCACAGATGCTGCAATGCTTGTTTTCTTTGAAATACAGAAAAGATCTTCTTGCTGAAAAATAAGTATTTTTAAAAATTATTATTTAGCTTTTTCCTCCCCCAGGTCGAGTGATGTGTAATTCCAAATTTTTGAGGAAAATGAAGGAAAACACAAAGAATAAGAGTCAGGTAAGTCAAGCAGCCTGGTCTTCACTAAGCAAATACGATGCACCAAGTTCCTCTGGTTGTTATCTGCTCCATGAAGGAGCTGGAATTCTGAACAGCAGCCTGGAAATGAAACACGAGCTGTAACTTTACTCGTGGTGCCAATCAGGGAAATTAATACGACCTGACTGGTCAGGAAAGTGTGTGTCAACAGCAATGTGAAAATAAAATTGTGAGTGTGGAGCAGAGGTTGCTTGCTTTTCTGAAAAAAAAAAAAATAAAAAGAAAAATAAAAAGGAGAAGAAGAAATTAAAAAAAAAATAATAAAAGAGACAGTCCTCAAAATGTGGTGCTGATTAACAGCTCTCATGTGAGCTCCTCGTGAGGGTGCCTAAGCAGGAGGGTACAGGGTGTTTGTGCTTCACAAGGAAAATATTTATACCTTGTACATAACCAGAGCTGAGAAAACTTGCTCGAGGTCTAAATAGTGTGACTGCATGAATTAGGCTGATGGCTCCTCTGGTGGGCAAAGGGGGTGTTTGGTGAGGATTGTGGTCAGTGCAGACCTGCATAAAACACAAAAAACAGACCTGCAGCAGGGCCAGGTGAGCATAAAACTCTGCCTTTGTAATAAACCCCTAATCCACTGGGAGTCATCAGTGGTTTTGACTAATTTTATAATAAATTACCAAAAAAAAAAAAAAAAAAAAAAAAAAGTTTTTTTTTCTCTTGCTGAAGAGTCTTCCTCCTCTCACAGCCAGTGAGCACATGCTCATATTTTTTTTCCCTTCTAGACAATCATCTTCATTAAAGGTCTGTATCTAAAATAGAGACCTGTGGTAAAGGGAAGGATGTGAATTAAGTATTATATGTGAATATAAAGGGGGGAAATATGGAAATATGGAAAGGAGTGGGCAGTTGCAGCATCTCCCCAGAACCCTGCCACTGTCCCCCAGCTCCTCTGCACTGCTCCCCACTCTTTTCTGGGGCAGGGGAGGGACCCTCCACTGCTGAGACAAAACCAGAGGGTGTCACAGGGAAACCTGAAGTACAAGACCCCCTTTCTCTTAACCAGATAAAGGTGGATATGAGCAAGAAAAGTTTCTGTGCAAATTAAATCAGTTTTGCCTCCTTGCAGCCTGTCATGATGGCAACAAATCTGTAGAACTGGAACTACGTGGAGGAGCCAGACAGCCCCTGAACACCAGCAGCACAAGGCAGGGTATGTCAGGAGGAGAGCTGAGCTCCATGACAACTCACACTTGACCCTCACTGATAGAGCTGAAGAGGGTTAATCACAACCACTCTGCACCAGGGACTAACCCAGGGGCATTGCCCTGGAACCAACAGCTCCCAGTGCTGAAATGCTGCTGCACTTGCTGCTGGGAGAGTGAGCCTTGGCAGACAGATTAGGGATGCTGGAAGGGTCACTGGGATCTCAGACAGCATAAACTAAATGTGCCAGAGTTTCTCCAAAAAGCTTTTTCCAGCAGTGGTCACACAAGTCCTTGGTAGGGATGTGGCAGGGGTTGATCAGTGCCTTGGCTGAATGGCTGGGGCAGCTCAGTCTCCTTTAGTTCTACACTGTCAGAGTCCAAGGCTTCCCTTTGGACGCCCTGGGACCCGAGGAAGGGAGTTTGAATCCTGGACAGGGGGTGTGGAGCTGGTCCAGGGGGGTTGGAAACCCTGGCACAGAGCCCAGGAAGACACTGGGTTTGATTTTAGTCCATGGGAGAGACTTCTGACATTGAGAGAGGAATTATAAACCACAAAGGTGTGAGAAACAGTAGTTTAGCTCAGCACAGGGTGGAAAATAGTGTTGTTTTGCATTTTTAGAATGGAGCTGAATGGAGGACAAGATGGAGCATTTAGGGCCACACTCGGGGTTCTTCTTCTCCCTTGGCCTCCATCTTCTGCTGTGATGGGGGCACAAAGTAGCTCAAGGAGATTGGGTCAGAGTAGAGGTGACCCTTTCAGTACAGGTGATAGGTATTGGCACAGAATTGTAAATAATGGACACGTAATTATCTGTATAAGAGGACAGTGACCTCCCATCTGGGGAAGAGTCACCTTTGTGTCCACGCTGCTGTTCAGATCCCAGCTGGGCACAGAGAAAATTGTAAGATAAGAAATAATAAACAGGCAAGAAACCTTGAAAAACAAGACCTTGAAGATTCCGCTTCTTTCTTGTGACCTGTCTCAGGACTTTCAGAGGACTCTCAACCACCTGAATCTGGGGTGAAGAACTGAACCCAAGACTGCACCACTTGGTCCCTCTCTGTTCCACCAGAACAAGTTCTTCCCTTCCAGAGCCCATTTTCCCTGCCATTTCCTCCCATAAACCAGTCAAGCCTTGTTCTGTGTTAGGTTAAGCAAAGCAGCAGCACTAAAAGGACATAAAAATGAGTGGCACGTTACAGAAATATGAATGTGCACCACGAAAGGTCTCAAACTGACCAAGATTTTCATTAAATAAGAAAGTTACAAAATTTAACAGCCTGGCAGCCTCCACCTGCTGCCTTACTCTGCAAGTTGTCCTTCTGAGGTTTAGTCATGGACAAAAGTATTATCCAACAGGAGTGAGGGAGAGAGAATCCAGCCCACTGGAATTTTCAGGAAGAATTCTGAGTGCAGTGCAATCCCCACATGTTAATGCTGTTGTTTCAAAGCCCTTCAGTCTCCCACTGCTCCTCCCCATCTGCATCCTGAAGGACAGGGCCCTGTTGGCAGAGGTCCCTTTTCCTAAGCAGTAACGTCAGGCTTTAATTTTTTCAAGTCATGGTTGAAATGAAAAAAAGAAGGGGAAGGAAAAAAGAAACAAAACCCCAAACCCAACCCAGTTACAGGAACGGAGATTGGGAACGAGAGAGAAAGAGAGAGAGATGCCAAGACATGATGAAAAAATTCTGTTTCTTCTCCCTGCTGCTTGTACTGAGACTCAGGTTGCTGTGAGAGGGGAAATGAAGATAATTAGAACAGGTTTGGAAGGTGGACTTCAGAGTTAAATCTCGTGTGGCAGGAGGTGCAGATAGCAAGAGGCAGAGCCTCCCTGCCAAGCATCACATCTACCTTGGAGCTGAGTTCCAGCAAAACCACTGAGAGTCTTTCCAGTGATGGCTTGAGAGCATCAGATCCAGCCCCATCTCATCCCAGGAGACTCAATGCAGAGTGAGGGAGTGTTCCTGGGGATCTTCACACCACAGCAGGTGCAGGAATGATGCCAAAATTATCTTTCTGAGGCAGAAACTCAGGCACTTGTGCAAAGGAGTGACTGATTTGAAACTATAGGGTAATGTTCAGGTCTGAGTGAAAGAACTCAGTTGAACATCCTCCTCTTCCCCTTCAAGTCTCATTTCCCTGTGGCCCAACCCTCACCAGTTTGTCATCTTTCTTAGGAGCAGCTTTCTCATCATTCCAAGGACGCTTGGGTGAAGATGTGTCATGGTTTGAAAGCAACGTTTGAGAGGCTCCAAGCATGGTTTGAGAGGCTCCAAGTCAGAAATATAATTTAATAAGAGGAAAAGAAAAAAAGTAAAATAAAATAAAATCAATGCAATAACACAAAGGAGCACTGACAGAGTCAGAACACACCCTGAGCAGGGTGGTGGGAGCAGTCCAGGTGAGGGGCTCTTCCTGAAGCAGTGATCCCACAGAAAGGTCTGGGAGCTCTGCTCCTCTGGGAATCCAGTGGCTCAGGGCTGCTTGTCCTGTCCCAAATCCCAGATTCTCTCCAGGTGGGAATGCTTGGCTCCTCCCCCTGGGCATTGGGAGCATCTCCCAATGGGATGAGGAGTCGTGCAGTGGCTCCTTGATGGCCCATTAAACAGAGAGAGCTCCTGGAGGGAGTTCCCTGTGAGTCCTGGGCAAGGCATTGATGGGCCATGAGCAGAAGAGCCCAAAGGAGGGGCCTGGGAAAACACTGCCCCACCTGGTTCCAACAGCTCATGGGGATGGTGAGAGAATAAATACTTTGTGTACATCCTACACTGCAACCCAGGACAAGATATTAACAGGCACACGGGATTACAGAGACATCTGGCTTCAGAAAGCCCCAAACTCTCACCATCAGCCCTGGCAGTGAGCTGTGCTTCACTGGGGAGCAGAGTGGGGAGACTGACTGCAGATCCTGGAGCCAGGAATGGATGCAATGGCTTGGATGCATCAGGAATATTGGACAAGTGTTGGAGTGATCACTGGGTCAGTGCCTGTGTCTTCACCAAACTTCCTCTTCATCAGAAAACTGCTTTTTTAATTGCACACACATGGCATGGAATGAACTTGGCCAAAGTGTTTCCCAATCTCCAGTGCACTCCAAGGAAGATGTTTGGGAGAAGTGTTTCACTACCTGTCCTTTTGCCTCTCTAGTGGGAGAAGAAGGGCTGAGGATAAAAGGAATTTCCATCTCTTTCCGTGTGTGTGGGTTGTTTTTTAGTTTTCCGTGCTCTCTGAAACGGCTCCCACAGGAGCTATGCAAATGTAATGGCTAATTTGACAAGCTCAGATGAGTCATCTTTCAAAACCATTACTGTACAAAGTGTAACATGATTTGGAACCGTCTCCTGTCTGTGAAAAGCGATATTACTTTTTTTTTTTTTTTACCCTTTCCTTGAATCAAAGGCAGATGCAAACGTCAAGGTTTGTGCACAACACATCCCCTCCCTCCTCTTTCCACTCTGGGGTTAGCAGTGGGAGCTGCAGACTCTTCTTTGCAGTTATTCATAGGTAAAGATCCACTCAAGGGTTCTCTTCCAGCCCCATCTCTTCAAGGAAATAACTGTAAGGCGGAGAGAACACCATTTATTTTTCAGTGTATTTTGCCATCAGTACAAAAATAAATCGTGGTGCCTGTGAGTGGAGAGGGCTGGGGAGCAGGTGGTGCTGAGGCAGCCAGTGAAACCCGAGGAACGCTGAGAGAGGCATTTCACTGCTGCCAGCCCCATGACGAGCTCCACGCCACATCAGGGCTCTGTAGCTCTTGGAGCTCCAAAAGGAAGCGTGTAGCAAATTCCTGAGGAGCTGAATGGAGTAAAAGGGGGAAAAAGGAGGAAGTGCTGAGTGTTTGGTTGAGGAGCACCACTTGTACCACGAGCATAAAAGAGAAGCTGTAGAGAGAGGAAAGACAGACTTGTGCTTTTTCAAAGGAAAAATTCCTAAAAGCAGTGAGAGGGGGGGGTGGATTTCTGGGTATCTCAGTGTGAAATAAAATCCTGGCTCGCACATTGTCCCTGCCAGATGTTTAGTGCAGAAGGTCTAAATAGGTAGAACAAGAGCTCTGAAATCAAAGTTGCTTAAAAGATAACTCCAGGGTGGCAGGTGCTGACAGAGGAGCTGCAAAGAGAGGCAGAAATGGGACCCTGAGGGAGAGGAGTTAAAAGTGGTGAATTTTATTGTGTGGCAGGTGAGCAAGACCTCAGAAGGGCTGAGCTGAAAAGAACAAATTGGATTTGATGAATAACTGTTAAATGGGCAGATTGGGATATTTATGCAGAAACCAGAGCCTGACCAGGACTTCAGGTAGGAAGCACAGGGAGGAAGAGGAAGAAACAAGCTCCAAGGCCTTGGCAAATGCATGATGGAGGATGCTAAATATATGATCTTAAAAATCCTGGGAGAACCAGGAGAGACTGAAGACTTGGGTGAGTAATTCCAAGAGAAAAAAAGCCAGAGAGGAGGAAAAGAGTGTGGAGGAAAGGCTGTGCCAGTGGTAGAAATGGCAGAGCAGGGAAAGTTCTCCAGATCCAGAATTATTTCCAAGAAGAGCAGAGGGAAAGCAGAGCCAAACCAGCAGAAAAATTTCCTCTAAAATATTTTTGTACGGACAGTTAACCCCAAACTTAGCAACCAGGGCATCTGAGATACAAAGCAACGCAGCCACTGCTCTGATCTCACAGGGAAAGGCAGTTTCCCCACTGCCAGTCAGACCTGGTTGTTTTCCTCGGACATCTGGAAATCCCAACGAGTGGTACTGGAGGGGGTTAATCCACCTTTCTGTTTTCCAGCTGGATCAGCCAGCCCAGCCCATTCCTGTCCCTGTACCTCCTCAGTGGCAATGCAGCGTGTTTATAAAAATAGCAAACAAATCATTTGACAGGGAGGGTTGGAAGTATTAAAAAAAAAAAAAAAAAAAAAAAAAAAATTAAAAAAATGCCATACTTTCCCTATTAAATTTTGATAGTCTCCCAAAGGCTTTCAGTATATTGCACACGTCCAAGCTCTACCACAGAATAATTGAATCATAAAGACTAATTCCATGTGTCTTCCCAGCCTGTGCACGAGTCAGGGAATGCTGTGGGCAGGCACAGGCTCCAGGAGGACATGGCACAGGAATCCCTGGATTTCCACAAGTGGATGGGAAAGCAGCACTTGTCCCTTGGCAGCCCAAGGGGCATCTCCTCTCTATGAGAAGGAAACTCTGCACTTTGTTTAATTTTTAATTTATTTTTTTTTAAAACAAGTGGGGTTTTTGCACAGCTTGGATATTTTAACCCTTCCTAACAGACAGAAAAGGAATTTTGCCAGCTTTTTGAAGGCTGTATTTGGAGGTACTCACAGGTGAGGTGAGCCAGAGGGGTGCAGCATCACTACATCCATGGGAGAGTGGTGAGGGACCTCTAAACTGCCCAGGGACATCCTCCAACATCTCCTTTGTTTGAGACACTGGGCTGAGCTGAGTTTCAGACTCTGGAAATCAGTTTCTGGCCCAGCTCAGACAACAGATGCAAGTTCCCAGATCTGTTAGGGAAAAATTGTCTGGATTCAAGTATTTTTAGCCCTGGGCTTATGTATGGGTCCTGTATAGAAGCAAGAAGTTGAAAATAACCATGGCAAGGTTATAAAAAGCTGCTCTAGCTGGATATAGGCAGTGCAGTGACACCAGGGGAAACCCATGAGAGAGAGACTTCCCCAGAGATCCTTCACTGCTGCTCAGCAAAGCTCACTCACACTCTCAGATGAACTTGATGGACCTGTAAAGGACGATAAATGAGAGAAAATAAAGTAAGAAACCACCAACGGCTAAGTTACGGTCAAGAGGATGATGTTCCAAAAGTCCAAGTTTTGTAGGTTCAATGCCAGCAGGAGGAGCATGACTTCCTTTCCCCTTTCCCTTTTCTCCTTTTCTCCTTTCCCCTTTCCCTTTTCTCCTTTCCCTTTCCCTTTCCCTTTCCCCTTCCCCTTCCCTTCCCTTTTTCTCAACCATTTCCAGCTGATCCCGCTTTGGAGAGGCCTTGGACTTTCCCTGAAGAAGGAGGGGGTGTCATTTTTACAGGCAACACAAAGGTTCTTCACATCAGAGATTCCGAGGGAAGCTCTGGCTCGGCCCTGGAGCTGCAGCTCTTTATTCCAGGGATGACAACACTCCAAGACAATGTGTTTGCAATAGCAACAGCGCCGGTTCACGGGACAACCCAGCTCCCTCCTGGCAGCTCACCCTTTCTTATTGATTTCACTGAGCTCAGAATATAGAAGAACAAACGAATCTTTCTGAATATCTCTTTTTTTTTTTTTTTTTTTTTTTTTTTTTTTTTTTTTTTTTTTTTTTTCCTATGTATTTCTGTATTTGGTCCAAAACCGCGTGGAATATTATTTTTTTTTTCATGTCTGTTACCGTCTTTATGATCATTTCAAATGAATTTCACCTCTAACCTCTTCCCAAGGCTCTAAGTGTTGGATGCTACACTGTGGACAGGGTTAAGCTTTTCCTACTAAAGCATTTAAGCCTCTTGAGTGCTGAAATGTGACCTAAACACCACCAGTTTCCCCCTAAAACACGAGGGCTGACTTAATTTCTGCATTTGTTATCATGAAATGCAAGTAATTATAGCTTTGACCTCTTGGGTAGGGGCCAAGCTCTGAGTGTAAGAGGTAAACACAATAAATAAATACCTGTAAAACACGATCCCCCTGCTCTGAAAACAGGGAGCATTTTCTGCATTTCCAACAGAGTTGGGAGAGAATTCGCTGAACACTCCTGCACTTTCATAGAGTCCCTGGTTTTAGTTACTAGAATAATAATGCAGGGACTGTAAATAGGGTTTATGACTTTTTATGAGAAAGCCATGCGATGCTTTTACAACTCTCACAAGTAATAAATGTCTACATCAATTTGATTGTTTTATGTGGGTTTTCTTCTTGCCTTACGCCCGTGGAATGGGTTGTACTTCACTGGAAGGCCACTCGAAATTCTGACATCTCAAAATTTGGTCTAGTGCCAAATCAGGAGAAAAAAAAAAACTTTTGAAAGCCACATTTTCTCTTCAACCACATTTTAAAAAAAATACATTATTTGGAATGAAATAAAATAGCCTGTTCTGATAAAACCAAATCAGAACAAAATACCTTCCTTTATAACATACATTATTCAAAGCATAAAATTAAATCACTTCTGTTATGAAAAGACACTTAGGACAGAAAATCAAGTCATTTCACTCCGACAAGGTCCAAACACAATACTTCAAAGTAGTCAAAACAAATCTTTGTTAAAAAAACTGAAGCAAAACTTCATTGACAACAACATACTCTGATCGGAAGTCTGGATTTCAACTGGATGGCATTTTCCATTGAAAAACTGCCAGGGAAAAGGTTTTTTTTTTCCCCTGCTACCTCTAATCTGATGTTAGCATGGACAGCAGCGCTTGGAGTTTAAAATTGCAGCAAAAATCTGAGGTTTCCCAGAATTTGTTTTCCCTGACTCCAGCAGCAGCACCTCTGGGCTTTGCCAGCTGTGAGTTAGAGCACAAAAAAATGGAAAAACACCCCTAAGCAGCCAAGGTGTTCCTAGAGTTGTTAATTAATTGTGAACATCACTTTTAGAGCCCTGGCATTGAGGTAAATCCCATCAGAAAGCTTTCCAGGGGGATTCATGGCTGGTTTCATAGGAGACTTTCTGTGGATTGTCTCTCCAAACACTCCTACCAGGTCTTTTCCATGCTGTGCCCATAGAGAGGTGGGAAATGAGGGCAGAGGCTCTGGAGGCAGGGACACAACCTCTCTCTTTCCTCTCACTTGATGAAACCCATTAGACCTGCTCCCAACAAGGCGTTATGGGCATGGATGATGACAAATCCTATAAAAATTTTACCATTCATTGCTAAAATCCGCTGCAATCCTTGGCTGCCACCACTGATCTGCAGCTCTGGATGCACTGACCACCAAGGGACTTCAAATTACAACTCAGAAAAATCAGTGGGGAGGCTACAAACATGCAGAGACATGGACAGGAAAGTTTTTAGGGTCTATACAATGAGATTTTTTAATGGTTTTATCAGGAAAAGCGATGTCAAAGTAGAGTTTGTGCTTTGGGCCAAGACCAGTGGGGTGTTTGGTGGCTCTCAGCTCCGGCAGAACTGTAGCATCATGTCACTTGTCACTAGAACATCTGTCTGAGAAGGGGACACAGCCCTTTGCATGAACAAACTTGTCTTGATGCAGAAAATTCCAGGAGTTTCACACTTCTGCTCCCCTTGGAGCTCTCACAGCACGTGCAGCACCAGCTCTGCCTTCACACGTCAGTCTGAGGCCACGTAATGCCAGCTCTGAGAGGAGTTTACTGCAAGCTGAACCTTCTTCCTGCAGAAATTAAATATTTTCCTTGTGAGATCACTTTTTTTTTTTTTTTTTTTTTTTTTTTTTTTTTTTTTTTTTGCTTAAAGGTTGCAAAAGTGACCCTTGGTACCAGCCCAGCTCCCCTGGCCTCGTGGTGACCCTGTTGCTCCATGACTTCCTTCCCTCTGCTCAAAGGCACAAAGACAGGCCACACCTGCC
Source organism: Zosterops lateralis (assembly GCF_965231275.1). NCBI lineage: Eukaryota > Metazoa > Chordata > Aves > Passeriformes > Zosteropidae > Zosterops > Zosterops lateralis. Next base: position 3,137,895 of record NC_139772.1, read on the forward strand.
CTGGGTGGCTTGATGGAAATATCCAGAAAATATCCTTGGAAGCGTGTGCCAGCCTCAGGTGACCTGTAGGATCCCCCACTTTCATCCAAGCCTCAGATATTGCTCAAGGCAAAACTTTTAAGATGCCCTGAATGGCAGAAAATATGACAGGGAATGATGAGCGTTGTGGGTGGGACAGAAATAACCCAAAACAAATGGGAAAAAAAAAAACCCTGTCAAAACATTTATAGACTCCTTGATAATTTAACAAGGGTGGGGAGGATCAATTTACAGATAGTGTCTCCTTCTCTCCTCACTTCTCCCTGCAAGGAAATAAATGACGGACTGGAAAAGGGGAGCGAGCGACAGAGTGAGTTTGGGGAGAGAGTAGCCAAGAGTTTTATTACAAGCCTGTTCCTCATTAAGGCCTTAGCAGCCTCACACACAAAAGCTAATTACTGTTTTTATGTCATGTTATTTTGATTCATATTTCCTGTCTGGAAAACAGACGGGAGTTTTGGGCAGACAGCCAAGGCGAGGGCCATGGAACCGCGCGAGAGGGAACCTGCCCCGGCCGCGCAACAGAGGAGACAAGAGCCTTATTTTTTGGGGGGATTTTATCATTATTTTTTTGTTATTTTGGGGAGGAAATGGGAACTTTCCATGTAGGCGTAGTTTGGTCCCAAAAAATTTGTTGTTCTCCAGGGGTAGTGGAAAGAAAGAGATGTCCCAGGGCTCGGTTCTGGTCAGGAAGTGCCCCTGCAGACAGGGACGTGCGGCTTTCCAGGCCTGGACACAGCTGGCTTGGACAGCAGGGAAAGTGAGAGCTCCACAACCAGGACAGCTTTTAGGAAACAAATGAATTCTCCAAAGACTTTAAATGCTATTTTTGTCCTCTTATCGATGCAGTGGTGATCTCCACAGGGCTCGTGTCAAAGTGCTGTGGGAGGGAAAACAAAAACAAGTCGCCAATGGTGATGCTACAGGTTTCCATGAGGTGGCAGCAAGGAAAGAAAAAAAAAAGGTACCATGAGCTACCTCTCTCCTGCACAAGAATTTAATCCAAGAATGTTTTCTGCCTACGTAAATATTTAGTCCTTATTTACATCCTCATTTCAGAAGCTTTCAGTGCTTCACAAGCAGACCAGCAACCAATCTCTGTCCCCACCTTCAGGGAAAGGGAAGTTAATTTATAATTTGGGAGAGAAAGAATGGACTAAATGAGTGGTCTGAAGTCACATCATTTTACTTTTCATCTGATCAAGGAAAAAAACCATCTCAGTCTCAGCAGCAGTGGAGCTCTTCTATACTACAGCATTCCAGACTCTCTGTAAATGGAATATCATGCAAACCCTTAGAGCTCCAAATTTTTAGCTGAGAAATGGTGATGAATAGGAAATTACTGGTCAGAGCTATTACAGATATCTGCTGTAAATGGGGAACAATAAAAAATATTCTATAAAAATTAAAAGATGTTATACAATCCACAGTGAATCCTTCCATTGCTCAATGTCATCTTCATTTCTGATTGCTTATTTCCTTCATAATTCCAGATAAAGGAAAATATTAATTACTTTTTAAAAGTAAAAAAACCCAACCCAACAATTTATAAGACTATTCAAAATTCATGGAATTCTAACTGAACACATGGATCACAAAAAAGCTTCTTTTTTTTTTTTTTTTTTCTGACCTGAGCAGCAGAATTCTAATTCAACAACTCAAAGATTAAACTTTCCATTTACACACCCATCACTACCTGCTGCTTTGCAAGGTCTATGGCCTGGAAGCTCATCCCTGAGGCTGCTGATGAAGAGAAGGGATATGAACAATCACTAAGAGTTTTCTTTTTTTAAAACAAATTTATTATGAAAACTTTCCACTCCTTTCTTTTCTTCTTGCCAATGCTGCTCACAACACCACGTGTAATAAACTCATTCAGGCTATAGAAAGTGTGTTACAATGCCTGAGGCAGAAATAAGCTTTGCTCAGGAGAATAAAAATAGGTGGAAGACCAGGATGAGGTAAAATCCCTGAAAGAATCCATTGCAAAATAACCTTCATATTCCCTGGGTCTTCTCTCAGTACTTCCTAGCCCATCCCAGCCATGCTGGGGAATGACATCCTGGAATTTTGGGCCAGTCAGTTGGATTTCCTTCTTTATCCCATTGCATGGCTTGGTGCTGCGGCCAAATTTCCAGGCTCTTCTGACCAACAGGTGGCCAAAAGGATGGCATTTAGAGATGGCATTTAGAGAGGGCATTTAGAGATGGCATTTAGAGATGGCATTTAGAGATGACATTTTCCTTTTTCTGTAATCTGACCATTTCCAGGTCAAAATTAATCTCTAGAGGAATTCAACATTTCATTTTTTCCTTTGCATGCTCCACTCAAATGCTCCATCTCTGGGGTGCAGCCCCTGGATTTTTGAGTAAGTCCTGGGACAAGAATCCAGCACAAACCACAAGGAAAATATTTGACGGGCAAAATCTCCAATTACCCAGGTGGGCACCAAGCCAAACATCAGGGCCATGTTCTCACCCTTTTTCCCAAGACATCAGGGAATATCTAAAGCTTTATAAGCAGCCAGGATACAAGATTTGTTTCAGGCTTGAGAGGCGGAGCTGCAATCAGAGGAGAATTGAGGGTGCAGGGTCACAGCTCTTGTGGGCAAAGCTCATCCTTTCCTTTTGGAGCCCTCAATCCCTGCCAGGCTCCTGCCAGCAGAGAGAGAGAACTGCCCCATGCAGAGCAGCCACCCCACAGAGCTGACGGGGGAATAAACAGGTAGAAACAGTGAGAAGCCCTGAAAGAAATATTGCAGAGATTCAGGCTGCAGGGATTACATTGCAGTGATTAATGTTTGACCCCTGTAGCTGTTTTCTGGAGCTGGAACCTTCATCCCCCCTTGGAGACACCACGCTGTGTTCCAGACCCCATCCCAGGAAGGCAGCAGGGATGCAATCATACTTAGGACGAAAATTGAAATATTTTACACCAGAGGAAGAAAACAGTCTCTCGGTTTTGTTATTTTTTTAATTTCCCCCAGCTATTCCTGCTGCTCGTTCCTCCCTTCTCTCCTCACCATCTCCCACCCTGGCAGCTCCAGCACCCTTTGCAGCCTGAACTCAGAGCAGACAAGTGTTTTATGAGCAAACTGCAGCACAGAGAGACATGGGGCTGCACGGAGAGAAAACTCTGGTTAACTTTAATTAAGTTTGCATTACTTTTCCCAGTAGGACCCCAAATTTAATGGTATTATGTTTTAAACTGTTTGGCAAGCCTGAGAAAACAGTTTAGTGCATTTCACTAGTAAAAACAAAAGCTGTATAATAAACCAAGCCTCTGTTGAACCAAAATAAGAAGACATTGATCCTTCTGAGCGTGCAGAAATTTCTTTTGAAAGATGACACTGTTGACTGTGTGCCGGGACTGAGGGCTACTTTTCCAGTTTGTCCTTATTTTCTCCTGACTCCAGCAAAATTGCCACCCTCTTTCTTCATTGTGACTTGAGAAGGAGGGCAGGAATTTCATTAGCACCTTAGGAAGACAGTTCAAAATAAAAAAAAATAATTAATATTTATTTAAAATTTGAAGATTATAAAAATGATATTCTGCTTAGGATCACTCACAACAAGAAGAAGGGGAGTAAGGAAAGCTGCAGTCCTTGCAGCTCCCTTCTCTCCTGCATCCCGAGTTGTGAAGCACAGAGCCTCGGATATGCAGGAATGGGATAGAGAAGCTCATGCAGAGGTCAGAAACACCAAATGTAACCACTGGATGACACCCCAGCTATCACCACTTACCCTCTACTGGGAACAGGAAATTACTGGATATCACTTCTGGTAAATGCTGACTTGTCAGCGGTGAGTAAGAGCCTGGTCCGAAGCCCACTGGAGTCAATAGAAAAGGTGTCCCCTGACTCCAGTGACCTTTGGATGAGTCTCTAACAGGCTGGAGCTGTGACTCCTGCAGCTCTGCTGGAAAGAGAGAGAAGGCAGGGCTGGCAGGAACGTGCTGCACCTCTGATTTAGATACCTTATTCATGGGTCAGGATGGTCCTGGCTGTTGGAAAGGACAGAGAGAGACCTCAGGGCTTTGTGTGACCACCTGAAACTGCAGAGTGATGGCAAAAGGTGACAGAGGTGGCTCCTCCCTGCCCTGTCCACGCTGAGCAGCTGCCCTGGGATCCCTGGGATGTGCGACCTCAGATAACGTTGGGTTAAGGGGGAATATTTTCTCCCGCGGTGACCTCGGGTCCATCCTGTGAAATGAGATACCCAAAGCCTGATCCAAAGCTCACTGAAAGGAGCAGGAATGTTTCCATTGGCTTGCCTGGGCACTGGATCTCTAAATATTTGGTAACTCAAATCTAAAATGAAAGCTTTTTTTTTTTTAAGCTTTAATTAAATTCCTGTGCTAATTCAGAAAAAGGATCATTTCAAGGTCAAGGACACTGCAATTATTTCTTTAAAATCTTCTTACGACTCACTGTTTATGGGGTTGACTCTTATTTTTTTCCCTTAAAGTTACTGCAAGGATCCTTATTTAAACTATAAATCGAATTAAAACCTCACATTTAATATTTAGTTATGATGTGGTTAAAAACGTTATGTGCCAGGCAGTTGCTCCTTTATTTACTTACAATGTTGTCTTTAATGAATGCCAAACCCATGCAGCTCAAATGAGCGAGCAGATGCCAAGTTATTAACAATTATTACCTTTTACAGTAATTTTTGGCAGCCTTTCACTTTTTTGGTGGTCTAATAATTTCAAAACAGGGAACTTTGAAATATTACACCGATCCCAAACAGCACTGTGGATTGGTCGACTTCCTCTTTTCTGACTTATTCCAACTTGTTTCCTATTGTGAAATATTTTTCCACCCAACATTTGCCCAGCATGGAGTGAGGTTTACCCCTGCAGCTAAAAGCCATCTTCCTGATGAAAAATAACAACTCCAGAGGTCTCCAGACCATGTCCAACTACTGTGTGCAGCACACAGAAAGGACAGTCAAGAGCCCAGGGCGGGACTCAAAGGGAGCCCTGAGCTCACTCTCAAGGTAAACAAAAACTTATGAAATTAATGGATCCTCCCAAATCAGGATAAACGTTGCCATGTCAAGGGCCACGTTTGCAGCCCCAGGTGAGGCCTCTCTCTCTGCTAAAGCAAAACAAAAAAAAAAAATCCCCCAGGGTTGTTGCTAAAACTCTTCAGAACATGGAGTTGGTTTAAGCTGGGTTTGTCTCATCACAGCTCACAGTTTTGGTGGGTGAGCAGGGAATTGTGCCATCCATGGGGGGTCTGAGGTTCCCTTTTCCATCCCAGCTCTTCTGCTGCTCTCTGTAGGGTCTCCAGAGCCAGTTTGGATGGATTAAATTGCCTTTGTGTGCTGGCTGGGAGCAGGCAGGGCTCAGCCATGCTGCACCCATATGGGAGACATGGCTCATTTTCAGTGTCCTTCTCATTTTTGTGCTTCTCTATTCCCCACTAAAGGCAAATTCTCCACTTTTCTTGACTTTTCAAGGGTCTCTCTTGATTTGTTTGTTGTTCTTAGGTTTCATGATGGAAGCAACTTTGTCTTTTGCTGACACTCAGGTGTTGCATCTTCCTAAAGCAAAGCTTTCACTCTTCATTTCTTGTTAGGAAAAAAAAGAAAAATGCTTAACTGTGTTCATTAAATTACAGGAAAAGCCCTTGGCAATGACATCATTTTATAAATAATATTGTTGATAATGGTCAAAAACCTACGAAAAACATGGAAAAACCCTGGAAGGTTGTGGTGGTGCCACAATCACAGTGGGGAGGAACTCACACGTGGATTTGTGTGGGCACTGGTGTTTGAGAACCAGCTTTTCCTCCCTCTTTCCAATCCTAAACATGAATTAGCATCCCCTTGTCTCGGGACTCATGCCCAGAAACCTTGACTGTGAAGCTGCAGCAGGATGGAAAACAGGGTTGTGTTGGAAGTCACACAAACAGTGTTCACTCCTGAAGAGTTTGTGTTTCCCTCTCCAAAGCTCAGGAACCGTGGCCAAATTCAGGATTGGTTTTAACGGGGCACCTCCTGCTTTCCTCAGGTTCAGGTTTGACCTCCACTGTTTATGAACCCTGCTGTTAACGCTGCTCTGGACCTGCCAATCATTTTTACTGGGATAATTATTCCTCTTCATTTCCATGGGTTTCCAGAGGTTGATGAGTTTTCCAGCTGCCTCTGGAGTCAGCACAAATGCCTCTTTCTCTGTGGTGGAGGCTGAGGGTGTCCAGCACCACTGTGGACACTTGAACAAGGCAGAATGGGCTTATCCAGAGCCCCAAATTTATCACCGTATTGGCAAAAGAAACTGTTCAATTTTTGGTGAATCATCACCAACTGTGTCACTAAAAGGAGGGTAGAAAAAACCTTGAAGAGTGGTCATTTTGGGTCTGAAGGTTTTCATTTCTCATCTTCGTGTCTTGGGCACTGATGTTCACTGGAATTGTCTGAGTTTTGTATCACTATTGAAACAACCTGATTTATTTTTTTTTTTTCTTCTTAATTCTTGGACAAGAAGATTTCAAGGCAAAACAACTTTTCCAGCACTTAGTGTATTTTAAGTTAATTTGTCAGTGTCATAGATATTAGATTTTTTAGGACAAAAACCAGATGCTGAACAAAATGAAAATGAAATACTGACCCTTATCATCAGCTATCAAAGCTGCTTGTCTCCCTTTTGCACGTTTCATATTTCATCCTGAAGAGAGGGAACATTTTATTTATTTGTTACACTCTAAAATATCTCGAGTGGGTTAGTTTCTGCTCCTCTAACCTAAACACTCCAAGGATGTTTCCTATTGCAGGACGATGTTGCATAACCAAAGCGAGATTTAAAAAGCCACTGGGGTAAAGTCTGTAAAATTTATGGTGTAATTTATTAAAGGGACACAGTCTGCTACTTTTTATAGCTCTGTATGTGCCGTGTACAAGGGTAGCAGCACCCCAGTGAGCAGCTCTGGGTGGGATTGAGAGTCAGCAAAACGTTTCCATTTACATATGGTAGCAGTTTATTAGGAAAGCAGTTTATTAGGGAAAGAGATTCAGATATTTAAAGTTCCGCCGGGAGAAGCCCCCAGCACCCCTTTTCCCAGATTTAGAAGAGAATTACAGAGGCAAGCTCAGCTCCTGAGCTCTCCCATCCTGTCTGGACCAGGCGTTTTCCATGAAAATTTGTCCTTCCAGCAAAAATCACCTTGACACTGGGGACAAGCAGCCACAGCAGAATTGTCTTCTCCAGAATATGCTGGGAGCAAGGAAAACCTATAAGTAAAACCACAGGAGACAATTTTGCCCAGAGAAGCTGTGGCTGCCTCATCCCTGGAAGTGTCCAAGGTTGGACCAAGGTTGGCTCCAGTGGCTTGGAGTCACCTGGGATAGTGGAAAGTGTCCCTGGCCACAGCAGGATGATCTTTAAGGTTTCTTCCAACCCAAACCAACCTGTGACTCTGATTCTAAGAGAACTAGGAATAGTTGCTGCATTCCTGAAACTTCTGGACATTTATTCTTCTTTTTTGGGGAGCCTGCAACAGCTCAGAATCCACCACAGCCTGATTTCCTGCAGAAACTCCTTCCAAGGTGGAGCTCTGCTATTAATAACCCTTAACTAATATTGTTATTTCTGCTGTCACTCTGCTCATCAATAATTATGTCCCCCCCCCCGACGTGATGCAATTAATTCCTGTGCTGCAGCAGCACCTACTCAATCCAGGATTAAGGGCACGTTGTGTGAAGCGTTTCACGGACAAGTAACAAAGAGTTCCCTTGTAACCATTCCTTTGAAAACAACATTTCCTGTTTCGAGGCTGAGCAGAAATGAGACCACACAAGATTTACAATGAGGGAAGAATTGATTACAGAGCTTAGCAGCCATTTTCATTTTTTCAGGTTTATTGTTATTTGTTATTGTTATTATTAGTTTGAGGCTAAATTAATAACGGAGAGTCGACTTCTCGCTTGGACTTTGGAGCTCACAAAGAGCTTTTCATAGCGCTGATAATTTTCAGAAGCTTAAGAACCAGCTGCACACACTAAAATGCCTCCCTTTCTTTCACATGTGGTGTTTGCACCCTACCCTGTGCCCACTGGAGACTTACAAGAGGTCAGGTTTGGCTGGGTAAATTCCTTCCATTTTACAGCTCTGGAGGACACCAAGATTACAGCCTTGACAAGCCCAGAAAACATATTTTAGACATTTTCTTGAAATTGCTCTTTCTGTAATTCCTGTGTAGTTATGGAGTCATGAACTCCACTGGAAGTGAGAAAAAAATTCCCACTGGTTGCACCAAGGGCAGCGTTAAATCAGAGGTTTGGAGGGTGTTGGCTCTCTTGGCAGGGTTAAATGAGAAGTAGTTTCAAGAGCTCTGCAGCAACCTCTCAAAACCTCCCTGAAAATATCCTGCTGTGCACGCTGAGGACACGTGTTGGTTTGTTGTGCTGTTCCTACCCCCCAGATGGCTCCAGCCTCTTAAAACACATTTCCATCCTCATCCCAAAAAAAAATCTTCAACGCCAAACCCACACCCTGCTGTCACTGTGTCCTTCCCAAGAGCTGCTATCCATTCTCAGCTGTGCCTCTGTGGATACACTTGAGATTGGGTGAAAAAAAATAATTTAGGCTGAATGTGAGGTTTTATGTTTTTAAAAATTGAAATAAATTATCATATTTTAAAGTTATGTTTTCCTGAAAATGATTCTCTCTCTCCCTCTCATCTTTGAGATCACTGCAGACAGAGGAGTTCACCAGGCAGGCTGAGCTCTTCAAATTTCCCTGGAGAATTGAAATTTGGATTGTGCAGAGAGAGGGACAGATTAAATTCCCTGCAAGAGTTCAGGATGAGAGCAGGAGGATTCCTAGTGGTACCCATAGGAAAATCACTCATTGCATGTTTGTCCCCCTGGCATTTTTCAAAACTCTGCTCAAAAACAGAAATGGAAGACTTTGAGAAAGCCCCTGGAGATGTTGGGATCTTTGCAAAAGAGGGATAAATTCAGTGGAAATTCCCCTTCTCTGTCTTATTCCCAGAACTGGACAGGAACTTTCTGTCTGATTTGCATTCTGAGATTTAGCCACACTCCTCTCCCTTCTTCTTGCCAAGTTCCTTTATTTTGGCCCTATTTCCTTGCTAATTTTTCTCCTATTCTCCATGTCGAGGGGATAGAAGGGAGAAAAGACTTTTATAGCCATCAAAACATGTCCCACCACTCCATTTAGAGGCAGAAAGGGTGGCAAAGAGGCTGAGCCAGGACTTTCATCCAGCTGCTGGCAAGAGGCAGAGTCGACCTTCCAGGTCCAACTCACCGTGTCCATCCAGCACTGGGGGATGTTCCCTGTAAGGTCCATCTCAGCAGCCAGGGAGAGGGGAGAGAAGGGAAAAGCAGCCCTTGGGGAGTCTGTTATAACAGATTTCCCTGGAACTGTGTGGTCAAATATCCTAAAACGCTACACGAGGGTGGAAAATTGCTTGGGGTGGGGGGGGTGGACCAGATGGAAACATCCTGCTGGCTGCGCTCACAGCACGAGCTGCCAGATGGGAAAGGCTGGCCAGGACACCAGAAATGGGATGAGGATTCCATGGAGGCAGCGATATCTGCAGGGATTATCCATGGAAATGGAGAGGAACGAGCTGCCCTGGTGTGGGACAGTGCACAGACACAGCAAAGGCAGCTCTGGGCTGGCAGAGGATGGGGAGGAGATGCTGTGCTGGTGTGAGGAGAACTGCAGCTTGAACTGGGGCTGACTAAAAGAGTTCCTCTTTCCCTGTACACTGGTCACAGCACATTAAGGGTTACTTTAACATCATTTAATTAATTTAATTTAAAATTAATTTAATTTTTATTTTTAAATTTAAAAATTTAATTGCATGCCCACAACTGACAATATTGGCACAAAACCCAGACCTTAAATGTTGCATTAATCTTTTTGTGCTGGAGACTCTGTCTGTAAAAGAAAAAAAAAATAATAAATATAAAACGAATAAATAAAAAGGAAATGTGCCGGTTCATTTAGAAATGAGGGCTGAGAGCAAATAAACAAATTATTCAGGCATCCTAAATCTGTATTCAAGAGCCATATTTTAGAGTAATGCTTCCCCTTCTAAATGAGTTATAAATGGAAAATAAATATTTAGGAGATTTTTATAAGAAAATTGCAAACATGACTAGGACGTGTCAAACATCAGTTAAAACACATCAATCCGAGGGTTTATAGCTGGTTATAAACCTGGGCTGTGACCAACTTCTGGTCTCTATAAAAACCATTTGTCATTTATTAAAATGGCTGTTTGGTGCATTTAAATAAACGTAGCATTTATTAAGTGTTTTTAAGTGCGTCATTAGTGGGCAGTGCCATTATCTGGAGCAGGAATGTTGAATTTTGGGCTTGTTCCCTGCCAGCAGCCCCATAACCAGAGAAGGACGGCAAAGTGTGTCCTGAGACCTTTTCTTCCACAAGCATCCAAATTCTCCAGCCCCACAGGCTGGAAATTAGGGAATAAACATCTCAAGCCTGAATAAAATGAAAATAAAGGAATAAATAGGAATAAGAAGCTGAATTATAGAATTATTTAGATTGGAAATGGATTGATGAGCTCAACCATCCCCCCAGCACTGCCAAGGCCAGCCATGTCCCCAAGTGTCACATCCATGTGGATTTAAATTCCCTCCAGGAATGGGGACTCTGCTGTCAGGGCTGGAAAAACCTTTCCATGAAAAAAATTTCCCTGATTTCCTTTTCACTCTGCCCCACAGCGATCTCCTGACTGACCTGGAAATTTGTGGGTGACGTTTTAAAACTCCAAAATTTTACAGTGCAGGGGAACATAGATGGGAAGTGTCTATGTTAGACTGGAATAAACCTAACTCCTGTGGGTAAGGATTTATTCCCTGTTGGAGAAATGGCCAAATATCACCAGCTGATGTGGTTTTGAGCAGATCTCTGATGGTTTTGAGTGGATCTACATTGGTTTTTAGCAGATCTCCATTTGTTTTGAGCAGATCTCCATTGGTTTTGAGCAGATCCCCATTGGTTTTGAGCAGATCCCAGAGTTTTGAGCAGATCCCTGTTGTTTTTGAACAGATCCCCTGCATTTTTAGCAGATCCCCAGTGTTTTTGAGCAGACCTCTGATGTTTTTGAGCAGCTCCCCAGTGTTTCTGAGCAGATCTCTGATGTTTTTTAGCAAATCTCTCGTGTTCTTCAGCAGATTTCCAGTGGTTTTGAGCAGATCTCTGCTGGTTTTGATCAGATCTCTGCTGGTTTTGGGCAGATCTCTGCTGGTTTTTGCCAGATCTCTGTTTTTGCCAGCCCTGCCCGGCGGTGCAGTGGAGGAAGGGCTGTGGAAAGATCTCACCCTGCACTCAGGGCACGTCTTTTGCCTCTCCCAAACCCCCTGGTGATCTGGGAAGAGGCCCCGAGGGCACATACCATTGTCCTGAAGTCAAACTTTATTATTTCTATAAAGAACAGGCTACTTGAGACCCCGTTTGCTTTTGAACCTGGGAGAGCCCATCTGTGGAGTAAAAAGATCCAATATATCACCCTGCTAATAAGTTTTCCTCAGCAGTTGCTAAAGTCAAGTGTTAGTCTTCAGCTGGAGTCTCATTTTTAAAAAAATAAATAAAATAAATAAATACAGACCACTGGCTAGGAGATGAAAAGTATCCTTTCAGCCACTTTATAAACTTACCTCCCACCCCAAAAAGAATTAATATTTCAAGCCACGGAGCAAAAGGGCTGAGATTTCAGCAGAGGAGAGAGGCTTTGTGGGGTGGGGATTTTTGATCTTTTTAGCCCCTGAATAAAGACTTCTTCCATGGGTAATTCCATGCAGAAAATGAATTAATGCTGTATTAATGTAATGGCTTTTCCTACAAATCTATCACGTGAAATACCAAGAGAAAACATTTTTATGATGAGCAGCAGCCTCTGATTGAGGGGGAATAGGAAGGTCACAGGGACAATATTTTCTTGGGGTTGTTGACACATTAATTTTTACAGGTTGGACACTGGCAAGAGGAAAAATTGAAGCCTTTTCTTCTTTTGAGGCCCTTGCCACCATCTGATCTCTGATGTCAAGGCAAACACAGTTTTGATCTCTTTGATATCTTTTTTTTATTTTTTCCCCTCCATTTTCTTTGAGGGAAGTCCAAGTTTTCAGTGCTGGGCTGTGAATTAGGTCTCTGCTGTTCTGTGAACTGCAGGGAGAGCTATGGAAAGGCTCAGTGAAGTCTCCAGGGTCATAAATTCCCTCCCAAGCCCATCTTAAAGAGTTCTTATCTGAACATCACTTTTTTTTTTTTTTTTTTTTTTTTTTTTTTTTTTCTGGGGTCCTGAAGAACAGTCTGAACACATTCAGCTCCCTCTGAGATGATGTGCCTGAGCTGGCCAGGCTCGTTTTCCTTGACGCTTTGGAACTGAGAAGTGAGATTTTCCCCCTTTTTTTTTTTTTCTCCATCTATTTCCACTGCACAGGAAAAGGAGCTTGGAAAAGAGGGTTAATATATGATATGTTAATATTCTTACACACCTTCATGAGGAGAGGTGTCATCAGGAGCTGAAGGTACTCAGAAATTCAGTTTTATTACTCCAGAAGCGTGGTATCCTTCAGCAGCTGGATTTCATGTTTTTGAACATCATACACCCCGTCACAGATCCCACTTTGGGCTGTTTAGGGAGAGATTTTTCCAGGTTGGGATGAAAAAACAGAATCGGCCTTTTCAATGTTGGGCGCCAGATTGTAGCAGCAACTGTGGATGGCAGGGACAAGGAGCTCTGCAGACCTGAGATGTTCTAGAAACACATGGTTTTATTGTAAGGGTCGTGGGCAAAGAGGGCTTTGCCTTCAGCCACCAGCCTGGGCTGGAGGGAACCCCAAAGAGAAAGAAGGGGAGAGAGAGAGAGGGTAGAAGAGAGGGTAAGGAGTAGGAACAGGGTAAGAGTAGGAGGAAGAGAGCAAGCAAGAGAGCAGGGGAAAAGCGTGGGGGAAAAAAGCAAGAGAGCGAAGGCAAGAGCGAGAGAGCACTCTGTTACAATACATTCTATCTCTTTTTGTGTTGAATATTCTAATTTACAGTGACCAACCGGCGCGAGATACAAAACCTACAAACTTTGCATGCAGCCTATAAGAACTACTATATTAACATGTCATTTTATTTTCTAAATGCCAAAGACTACTTTTCTTATCAGTTTTCTCCCTGATACCTTGGCAGGGTGGAGAGGGGCAACATTCCTGAGTCCTTTTGTTTTCCTGTCCTTCCACCCATCTCCAGCTCATCCCCATCTTCCTGCCTGCCATGATCACATCTCAGAGCTGCCCTTCATTTCTATTTCACTCACAGGTTTTCCATCTGCGGTATTTCTTACTAGACAATCATATCCATATCCCATGTCCCATATCCATATCTTCCTGTCCCATCTTTCCCAACAGGATTTACCTTCTAAGTGGGAACTTAGAGCTTCTCAGTCCTCCTGGAACAGGAGTCTCATGGTGGTGCAGATCCAGCTCAGGATCTGCTGCACAGGAGCTCTTTGAATCTTTCCCCAAAGCAGAATTTATTTTGCAGCTAATCCTCTCCTGTTGCCTGTGAGAAGAAACACAGAACACAACCCTTCCTGTGCCCAAATCTGCCATGTCCTCCCTGGCTGCTTTGTCCTCTCGTGACCCTCACTGCTGCTTCAGGATGAACCCTCTGCTTGGAAATTTAGGCTGGAAATTCCTTCCCGTTTCCAGCAGGACCTGCCTGTCAGCAGGATGTTTGTTCTTGATTCCCAGATGGCCTGGACATTAAGAATGGTGCTGTACAAAAGGTGCTGTGTCATACACTGAGGTCTCCTGGAAGTTTGGATTTGTTGACTCCAAAGAGCTGCAGATCCAAAGTGTTTGCCCATGGCTGAATTAGGGCTGTAATTAAAACACCACCTCAGCAATTAGGCACATAATTACTGCTCATAGCCATGGTAATGATGACCAGGATGAGATGCACAGAGCCCAGCAGTGACAGGAGGCATTTACAGAGGCTCCTTTGGCTTAGAAAATGGAAGATGTTGGGTAAAACCATCTCCTCCAGGGCACACGGAACAAAGCAATAAATAATGGGATGAAAGCAGTGGAAAACCTTCTGGTGGGATGTGTGCTGGGCACTGGAACAGGATGGGCTTTTCCCTGGTGGGGGACACTGAGTTTCCTCAGCGGTGTTTGCATGAAAAGGGATTTGTTTGTGTGGGGAATCCTCAGTGTGGATGAACACAGGGATCGCTGTCTGCCCCACCAAGGGCTCCAACCCTCACTGCATCCACCACAGGAGCTGCTCCAGGGGCTGGATCCGCTCCCAAAACTCCCTTTTGGATGGGGTGGAGGATCCAGCACCAGGGCAGGGAGTACACGAAGCCCCTCCCACCCCCAAAAGCACAGGAATCACTCCCAAACCAGTTACCCCTTGCAGGCACTGCCTCTGCCTGACCTCTGGAATGAGGCAGCACTCACAGGAAATCCCTGGTGCTGAGGTGAGGAGCTGCCTTATCCCAGGTGGGGCATTGCTCAGCAGAAATGCATTCTTTTAATTATTTTATAATTTGGAAGAGACTTTGTTTGGAGATGGGCTTGGGCCTCCAAGGGTTGTGATGGGGCAGAGCTCATCCTCAGCTTCCTCAGCACCAAACCCTCCCAGATTTAGGATGGGGAAGGTGAGGACAGATTAGGATGGGGAAGGTGAGGAGAGATTGTGATGGAGAAGGTGAGGAGCTGCCTCCTCCCCATCAGATGGCTCCAGGAGAGGAGAGATTTCTCAGAGAAATACGATTATTTTTCTCATTAAAAACCCAAGTTTTTTGCTTCACTCTCCTGGAGCCGCCTGCTGGGACAGGGTTTGTGGTGCTGGGACAGGGTTCGTGGTGCTGCTCCCCTTTGGGAGTGCCCCAATTGTTTCTGGGGTTGCACACACATCACTGAACTTCTCTTCACACCTTTAATGTATATTTATTTGGACAGGAGCACAGCAATCTAGGGACATAAACCCCAGCACCAGCCTCCTCTGGGCTGCACAGAAGGCCACCTAGCTCTTTTGGCAGGCTCCTCTTGCTGCTGGCTGAACCCTGAGGTCCCTGTTAATAGGATAGCACTGTTTATTATCTCGTGGAGATCATTATAAATGGATGCTGTTAAAGATAATGCCCCCACTGTAAACAAAGGCTCCAGATGGAATCACAATATTTAATTAGCTGCTGTTGAGGTATTTCTTGTCAGGAGGAAAGAGTTCAGCAACACTTCACTGAGGCAAAACCATCCAAAGCATCCTGGAGACAAATCCTCTATAAAAATGCTTCAATTTACACAAGGAATCATTCCTTGAATATCCCTTTTTATCCAGTTCAGTGGATGCATGGATCCCCTGACAGATCCAAACCTTGTCATTTCTAAACCTTAAAAAACCTTCTAACAGAGAGTTTGTTCCTCAAACAGGAAAACTGGGACATAAACAGGTCATGCTGGCACCAGCTTGTTCAGTAGGTTGTACATTCAGATCCAGATTTATTAGTCTGGAGACAAATGTCTCTTTTGAGGGAATGGAGACAAATGTTGCTGGTGTTCCATGGATCATAATCACTGCAAAAAGCACAAACTTAGCAAAAAAATGGGAAATGTACCCCCAAAAAAGTCCCAGCACACAACCCCCTCCTTCCCCTCTGCTTCCTAAATGCATGAAAACTGAAAATAATTTGCAAATTTCCCTTTCCCTGTGATTTCATGGCATTCCCCATGGAACAGGCACTGGCCTGGCTCAGTGGGCAGCTCAGTCCCTGCTCTTGCCAGGGACAGGGACAGGATGGTTCAGCACCCCAGGGAGGTCTTGGGGCTGAGATCTGCTGAGGATTTATTCCCTCTGAAGGGGTCACAGAGATGTGGCAGTCACCCCAGGAAGAGGAGAGAGGCTGGGACAGGGACAGGAGGCAGAGCAGAGGGAAGGTTAAACTCTTTCATCACCTAAACAAGCTCTACAATCTTCTTTTGGGGTCAAAATTAGATGAAAGCCAATCTGCATTCACAGTGTGGGATAAAATGTGCTGGTGGCACAGCCCCTGGTTTGCACTGGGACATGTCCAGTAGTCCAAATCCCAGGAAAATGCTGGAGTTTGGCTTTGTGTCCATAGAATGGAGAAGGGGATGGATCAATATCTGCTTCCTACAACACAAAAATTTTGGTGACAAAGGGACAGAGCAAAGCCACCACAGAAAACACACACAGGACACATCTCACACCTTTACACCTTCCAAGTGACCTTGATTTCAACATATCGACACCTGCAGAGCCCCAAACCCCCAGCTCCCATCCTTTGAGCACCAGGATGAAGCTGTGATTGTGCAGGATGGAGGATTTCAGGCAGCAGGATTCCCCAGAGGAAGCATGACTCGGGCAGGAAGACAAGTCAAGCAGGGCCAAAAGGTCTGACTGCAATTTCCCTTCCAGAGGAACGGGAAAGAGTCATCTGGGCAAGGGAGAAACCCTCATTGTCCTGAGTCAGCCTGGCAGCTTTCCCTGTGGAACACCTACCCCGAGGAGGAGCAGCAGATGTTTGGTGTAAATCTGCCACGGGACAGAAACATCCAGAAGGTCAGATGGCCAGATGTACAGATAGGGATGGGGAGACAGAGGAAATTGCCTTTTCCCCCTGCAGGGTCAGCAGGAAGGGGTTTTCTTTAGCACTTTGGATGCAGGAAATGCAAGGCATGAGGGCTATTAATAGGAATGGCCCCTTCCATGGATGCTGGAGGTGAATGAGCCTCCAGGAATGAGGAAAAGACAAATCATTTCAGACCCTCAGAGGCTGTTCCATCCATGAGTGAAGCCAGAAGGAATTCCTACCTGTGCCCTTCCAGCAGGCTGCTGGCATTCAGGTCATTCTGCAAACTCTCCTGCAGGTTGGTGTCCAGGAGAGAAGGACAGGCTGGAATTTGATGAGGAGATGTGTCCAGAGCCCCTGAGGGTGACTGGGGTTAATGCAAACAGGATTTTTGAGGGAGGTGGCAGCGTTTGGGGAGTGATCCTGGAGAAGGGATGTGAGTTTGTGAAGAGTAAGGATGACTTTTCAGGTGTGTCCTCACAGGGGTCTTGCTGACCCACAGTGCTGGACAAATGGGTGCTGACCATAAAAGGGGAAAAAACCACCAAAATCAGGTACCTGAAAACTGAATAAACCCCTCTGCTTTGTCACAGACAACCTTACATTTGTGGGGCTGTGGAACAGGAGGGACACAAGCACTGTAGTCCCTATATCCAGTTATCTCAGGAACTCTGTAAACCACAGATCTCTCACTGCCCTCACAGAGATAAAAGAATAAATGCATCAAACTCAGGTAAGTGATCAATTGCCTGGTTTTGCGGAGTGTAGAGGACTCACCATAAAGGGCAGTGCCAGCCCTGTAAACTCTTAAAACATGAGTTCATTTATCTGTGACAAGACAAAAAATGAAAAGTCAAGAGAATATTTTACCTTAATACTTGCCTAAGGCAGCAGAGCATCCCCAGTGCCTGTCTTTTATTCCTACAGGGAGAACTCTTTGCCTCCTCCCAGCTCCACTTTAACAATAATCTGCTTTATTATCCCAGAGATTTACTCTTCTCCTTCCTCCCCTAGTCTGTGAGGAGGATATAATATTAACTACTGCACAGATTAATGTCAGGCTGCTGCAGAGATGTAAAACCCTCTGCTAGTGCTGTGTAATTACATTATTATGGTCCTATAATAACACAGGCAAACCCATTTTGTTTAAGTGTTGGCAAGGGTAACATCCCACTGCATGCAAAAGTTCATTCCCTTTCTTTTCCACTCTGCTAAAATGGCCAAACACTTCTACCTATTCCCCGTGGTAGTAGCATTTACAGTAGTTAAAAATAGCAAAGCAAAATTAGCTCAAAATAATGAAAACAGAGCATTATATTGTCATGTTCCCTGTGCTGCTGTTGCTGAGTAGCTGGCCCTGAGGAAGAGGGAAAAGGTGAAAAAAAATCATGCAGGATAAACCAGATTTCTCCAACCTGCAGGAATGCACAAGACCAGATGCTCTTATTGCATAAAAATAATTTCTCCTAATTTTAGCAGCTCCTTTGCTTTGTACAGTTTGCACTGATCATTAACTACCCCTGTTGGACATTGGAGCAACTGGTTTTTGGGGATACTACTCCATAAAATCATTTTTTCCTGATTATTTTGTGGTTTTGAAGGTTTATCTATTTACCATTATCCAGTTTGGATTAACTGAAGAAGCCAAATGTTCATCTCTTTGTGCCTAAGTTACACCTACAGGTCTAATTAATTTAATTCTATCCTTGAAAAAGCCACTTCTCCAAATGACAGGGGGAAAGAAATCTCCTTCCTGCTCTTTCCTTTTTGTTGCTGTTTGATTTTCTTCTTGAATTGCAAATCTTTGAAATTTTGGGGAAAAGTGGGGTTTTTTTCTTTTAAAATTTTTCCTCACTCAAGGCTGCAAATTTACACTGATTTGAACTATGAACTCCTCCAGGTTCCCTACCTGGTTTTCCTATCAGTCTGTGCCATCCTGTCATGGACCAACATCTAAATATTTTTAAGGATTCTCTTGAAAATTTGGATTAATTCTCTTGAAAGTTTGGATTAATCTCGTAAATGAATGATTAGACTTTATCTGCTTGAGTAGAAGCTCATGTGTGAAGCCTAATCAAAACCCTGCTGGAACCAAGGCTCTTCCAGGCAAAAAAATGATTTCAGAAAACCAGGGACTGCCATATCCATGGAGACCATCTGTGGAAATCCTTCCCAGGCCTCTGAGGGTTTGGAAATCCTTCCTCTGGGAGTGTTTGTTATTAACATTTGATGTTCCTCCAGCCAAAACAGGATCCATTGGGCTCCACTTCATAGAAGTCAATGCACTGAGGAGCCCTGTGCTTTCACCTGGAGGGGCTGGAACACACCTGCAAAAATCTGAGGGTTTTGCTGACACATTCATGCCAGGGGCATGAAAGAAGAGAGGGAAAAAAAAAAAAAAAAAAAAAAAAAAAAAAAAAAAAAAAAAGAGAGAGAGTGAAGGACTATGGTTGATTTTAGGAAAAATAGACTGAGTATTTTTCCATCTTGGCCCAGCCCTGCTCAGAATGTGTGATTTCACTGGCCTATGCCAAAGGCTCATTTTTTGGGGGTTATTTTTGTTTGCACAAAGGAACATATTTCACTGACAATGTTGCAGCAGAGAAGGAAATCTTTTGGACCAGACACATGTGCTCAGTCACCGGGCATTACATCCTCTTCTTTTCCTTGCTTTCTATTCCTCAGCAACCTCTGAGGGAAGCCACAACACCCCTCACGCCAACAACCATCTTTCCTTTCCTCTTTCCTGAGGAACTTTGGACTTTTCTCCACTGCTCAGTGCTGTCAGAGGGAGAAAAAAAAAAACATTTAACAGCTTCCTCTGTGGCGTGATTGAAGGATTCTCCATGGGGAGAGCCATCCCCAATTTTCCCTCTGGGATAATTTTTTGATTGACAGGGGCATTGTGAGCTCCCAGCTGGATGGACAAACACCTGGATTCACCTGTGAGGGAGGAACATGGACCAGCCTGACAGGCTGAGCCCCATTAGCAGAGGAAGGGTCATTAAAGGAGCAAACTCCTGCCTTGTTCTTGCCATGGCCGTGCTTCGCATGGTCCAACTCAAACAAATGTCCAAAGTGACATTCCAAGCATAATAAAGAGGTTTCCATATCCGTTGTGCTCTCGTTGCACAACACCCTTCAATAGAAGTGTTCAGCTAATGGAAAACTGAAATTGCTCAGGGAAAAGAAAAATAAAAGGAAAAAAAAAAAAAAAAAAAAAAAAAAGGAAGAAAGAAAAGAAAAGGAAAGAAAAAAAAAATCTCATCCATTTTTTTCAACATCCTCTCCGCTTTCAGATGGAGAAGGGAAAGGGGGATGTAGAGAAGAATGCAAAGAGCAAACATCTTAAAATGCCAACGAGAGCCTTTCGGAAGCTGATTAGAACCATTTGTGTGTGGTCAACAAAAAAAAAAAAAAAAACCCCAAAAAACCCCAGGGGGGGCGAGTTTGCAGAAAAGGAGAAAAGGGAAGGGAGACAACCTCTGCTCTGTTCTGAGCCACAGAACCCATGCCAGCGTTCCTTCTGACTTTACAACTTTTTCTTGGCCTACCCGGGTGAAATCCTGATTAAAAATGGGGGCTGAGAGTTGCTTGTTGAAAAACCTCCCAGGCTGCAATCCCAGCACGAGGGCAAAGGGAGGCTTGCAGGAAATCATTCCTGCCTGTCTGGGTCACTTATCAAACACGGCGAGCAAAGACACCCAGTCACAGCCAAAGGAAATCCAGAGACCTGCTCCTCACAAGGGGCTTTTTCCTTGTATTCAGTGAGAAACAGGGAGGAGAAAACTGAATTACAGCTAAAAAAAAAAAAAAAAACCTTCAAGATTTTCTGTTAAAAAAATATAGACATGGATGGAAAGAGATTTATCTACTCCAAACCCATTTTTTCCTTCAGTGGTGTCTTAGGTAAAATGAAATAAACCAAGAGGATTGAATTTCACTGGGAGAATGACTGTGAGGTCTGCTGTGCAAGCCAGATTTTCCAACCATACATTTAAAAGCGGTTACTCAAGTTTGGGTAAGAGAGAAAAAAAAAAAAAAATTAAAAAAAAAAATTAAAAAAAAAATACACTTACCCAATTTCCGAGCAGCCTGTGAATGGTGAGCTTGGGAGATGCAGAGAAACAGAGCCTGTATTTACAACTCACACGGGGATCTTTCCAAAGGATGATGGTGTCAGGGCTTTTTTTTTTTTTTTTTTTTTTCTTTTTGCTGCCCTCTTGACCTCTCATGGGGGTTTTGTTTTACTTTTTTGCCATCAAGGGGCTTTAGAGAACATAAAATTCCTTTCCCCATGAATGGTCCCGAGAAAAATGGGCAGCCAGGATGAGCTGCCAGAGGTCTGTGAGGTGCAAGAGCCATGAGAATTTTGGATTTTGGAGTGCCAGTGATTCACAATCTGGAAACATCGTGCTCATGGTAAAATCAGCATCCATTATATCCACTATAAAACCAGGAGAGGGGAAACTCAACTCCAGAAATCAGAGAATTCCACTGAAGAAGAGGGTTAGAAATGCAAGAGGGTTAAAACCTGGGAAGGGTAAAGTTGAGATCTTGTGGGGCATCCACATCAAACAAAGGGGAAGGAAGAGATTATTTTGTGCTGTTGATTCTTCCAAGATTGAAGGAGATAATTAATTTGCTAAAACTTCCACCAAAAGATGAAGGATGAGAGGTGATCACATCCAGAGCTAGTGATCACAGAACTGGAAACAGATACTGATCCAAGACTCAGACCTCATAAATTATCCCATTATAAATTTTCCATTATTCATTTATAATTATCATTATAAATGAACCTGAGCTTCACTATGTTTTTCATTCACAACAATTCAATGACATCGACTCAATATTGAACAAAACGCAATTATTAAATCCTTGATGGGTGTCTCCATCTATGAAACCCCATTAAACTCCAAGAACTGGATTTATTCTGATCTCCTGGAGCAATTCCCCTGGTGGCACCTGTGCCTCTCTGTGGACCAGGCAAACATTGCACTCATTTTTCTGGCTGGGAGCTTTTTTCCCACCAAACCTGGTTTCTATATTTAACCCGACTCTGAGCAGCAGCAGCAGCAGCATCAGGGATTTTGTTTTTGTACTGGATGTTTGCAGCTTTTTTGGCATCTCATAATCTCTTGGCACACCTAATGCTTCTAAATGGTGCTGAAATAAATCACCCCTTTTTGCCTTCATAATCCAAAAGGCTTTGTGGCTGGAGCTGAAATAGTGCAGTGGCTCCAAATATTCAGTGGTGCTTTAATGGTAGGAAACAGAGAGAAAAAAACTCCAAAATTTGAGGAGGAGACAGCACTTTTCACCTCTTTTCCACAGCTCTGATGTTAATAGATAAGAATTCAGCAATGAGGAGATGGAAATATGTCAAAAATTAGAATTGTCTTATTAAAGAGAGAAAGATGGGACAAGGTTTAGCTGAAATTGGGATTTCTGAGCATGTAGGTAGTTCTGTTGTAGCCAGAGGTTGGGAAAGTCTTTCTTAAATTCCATGGAAGTCTCAGCTTTTAAGATCCATCATCTGACCAAGCTCCTCTAATATCTTGCACTTGTTTCCTGAAGAAATCTAAAATAATCATTATGTTGAAATTTGTCTGCTACCAGCAGAAACCCAGGAGAAATCCTCAATTTAGCAGAATATATTGTTAATTCCTTCCTAATTCTAACAGCAGTGCAGTGAGGCAGCGGATCTGCTCATGAGGATTAGTATTTATTTATTAGTAATACTAATTAGTATTACTTTAAAAGTTTATCTCTTTGGTTCTTCTTTTTAATTTTACTCTGGTGACACATCCATTCTGCAGCACAAGAACTTTAATTTTAGCCAGAGGTGTGGGCAGAGCCTTCTGTTTGTGGATCTCCTCTGTCTGTGGGGTAGGTTTGCAAATTATTAATTATTAATTATTATTGTTATCATCATCTGATTAAAAATCCTAACTCTGACACATTGCTGCATGAAGGGAGACAGGAAAAGAGAAAACAGAGCTTTAGTTTCCTGAGTTTTCTCCATAATTTCCAGTGTTTGGATTTTAAGAAGGGTTTTATAAGATCTTTTGCCATTGTCCAAGAGGGCTCTGGTGGATTTGTGCTGTGGCAGGGTTACCTCAATTAACTCTGGCAGTTTTTGTCTGAGATGACCCTTAAATCAGTGTCAGCTCCCTTCTTCAGCTGATAAGCAGCTCTCAGGAAGAAGGTGCCAGATCTTCTCTCCTTTTCCTCCCCTGTGACAAAGGAAATTCCTCTTTGCTGTCTCCAAGGAAGTAACTCGATTTTTACAACCCTAACGTGGAAAACTAAAAGCTCAGAAACTTTGTTTTTTTCTGATTTTATTTTTATGGAGATATTTTCCCTGCCTTTCCAGCCTCATCAAAGCTGCAGCAATGCTCTAACAACCAACAACCTCTTCAAAAGGGATTTTTTTTTTTTCCCAAGATTTTCTTGTTTTTTGCTGATATGGGAGCGAGGAAAGAATTCAGCTGTATCTCTTTATCTCCACTGGAAGGAAAGAAATTAGACAGATATATTACAAGCCTTATCTTATCCCCTGTGCCTCACACATGTGTTGTTGGAGGGAAATCTCAGTTCAGGGAACATGTGAAAAGTTAAAGGAGGATAAGGGTGCTCAGGGGACAGGGATGAGGTGATGGGGAGAGTTTGGCTGCAAGAGAGGGACCAGAGGCAGGAAAATGCAAGTTACTGCTGGGAAAAGGAAAGATGGAGCTGCTGCCACTTCCACTCTTTCACCTTTTCCAATCAAAAATAAATGAACTCTTTTTCTTCCATAACTTAGCATAGGTGAAAAGGGATGACTCTCAGCAGATAAAATCAGGGAAAACATTTGCTGCCCCAGAAATTCTGATGCCAGACTCACCTTTTGTCATGAACCCCCACAACTGCAGCATTACTGCTCTCTTATCTCTCAGTCCTTGGCTACAAAATTTAGCTTCTACTAAATGGAGCTATTAAATACCAGAAAACAAGTTTTGTGCATTGCCATAATTCAGTACCATAAAAGCCTCCACACTTGTATATCTATAAAACAAGCCCAATATTGGAAAGATTGTCATGATATGGATTTATTCTGCCAGCCAGAAGTATTGATCCATATCAATTCCCCCCCAGGCTGCAGAGTGCGTCCCATAACCCAAGTTTGTTCTCCTGAGGACAGATTTCTTTGTTGCTGTTCTCTTTAAAGAGAAAAAAATATTTTGCTAAGAGATCTTGAAGTCAAGGCTCCGATGTTTTTTTGCTCACTTGCTGAGAATTCAAGAAACCTTATTACTGCTGAGCAGGGAGTGTCAGATTTAAACTGCAGAACTGTGGAGGTTTTAGAATAATTACAGACAGGAGCTTCCAAATCCACCTTCTTTTTAATTTTCTGTTGAGTGTTTCCTATTCTTTATATCAAATATTTCAGATAAATTATTCTGGTGACGAGAGAAAATAGGGTGAGGAAGTGGTAGAACCTATTTTAGAAATTAAGGCATCACCTTCATGCCCAAATAACTTTAATGGTTTGATCTATGGGGGGAAAATGCATTTCACATGAGTTCTCCTGCTTTATTGCCTTCTCTGCTGTAATATAGAAAAACAACAGAAAATTTGGGAATTCTGTAATGAAGACAAAGAGTTTTTATGGATGAATTTTGATGCTGAAGGCTGAAGAAACCCGTTTTCTCCCAGCCAGGGCAGCAAGGGCTGAGAAAGGTTCCAGAAGCACCAAGGGCAGGGTCACCTTCCCCTGACCTTGTCGTCTCATTAAAAGGGGGATATTCAAAATTCCATTTTCAGCCCCCTGTGGATTCCTCTGGGTCTCAGCTTTCTGTCTCTGGCAGGAACTGGTGCTGATGCCAACTTTTGCATTGACACAGATTGGAGTTGACACTGGCAGCGATTCTTTTCCAATAAATTTGACACCAGACACCAGAAATGTTTGCCACGAGGCGAGGCTGCTCTCCAACTGCTCTCCATCCCACCAGTGCAGATCTCTTCTAAAAAAATAAATAAATAAATAAATAAAAAATCTGTCAGCTTAACTCTCTGAAGTTTCTTTTGCAGGAATAAGGAAAGAGGGGGAGTGCAGTGAGTGAGAGGTGATTTGGGGAGCACTGTCAGCCTGCAGTGGCACTCAGGAGAAGGTGTAACCATCTGG
Source organism: Zosterops lateralis (assembly GCF_965231275.1). NCBI lineage: Eukaryota > Metazoa > Chordata > Aves > Passeriformes > Zosteropidae > Zosterops > Zosterops lateralis. The sequence continues at coordinate 3,162,692 of NC_139772.1, forward strand.
GTGTTTATAGCCCACCTAATTCCATGGCCATGGGATTCTACCACCAGAGTCCACCTCTAAACCTCCCAGCTGCTGGCTACTCTGCCACTTCTGTCTTCAGGAGTTTTAACGAGATGTTTCTGGTCTGTAATCAGTGTAAGCTTCCCATGCAAAATGTGCTGGAATGTTCCGATTCCTGAATAAAACACCCAGCGCTGCGTTTTCTCTCTGAGCACAACATTCCCTGCCTCAGCCATGGCGCTGGAAACCAGAGCAGCCTCTAATCTCCTTTCCTCATCTAACATGTTTTAAAACAGGATGGAGCTGGCAGGTGAGATATCAAACAGAGAGCAGCCAGCACAGCTGGAGTATTTTGGATTCAAAATGCATCCCACAAGCCTTATCGCCTTCGGCGGCGTCTCGGACCCGCTCCTATTGATACATATCCATAAGCTTTGGATTAGGTTTCTCCAAAGCCAGGAAGCTGTCAACCTCAGCAGGGCTGAGGCACAGGAGAAAAGTTATTCCTGTGCATAAATCCTTCAAAATGAGCCCCTCGGTGTGTTCACACGTGATATTTTTAGTGTGATTGTCACTGTTAATAAGGGAAATAGTAATTAAGCAGCATTAAAAAATATCTGTTGGTCCTGCACTTTATTGAGTCGTTTGATTGGGAGACACAGTAGCTGTTTGATGGAGTTTTATTTAATATTAAATAAATATATTTATTTAATGTTTTAACGGCATAGCCCAGCCTGACATTGTGGTGTTCACAGGTGAGCAAGACACCCCTGGAAATAAAGACCAGAAATTCAGCAGTGATTCAGAAAGGAAATCAAGGACAGGTCAGGAATCCTGGGTTGTGTTTGCATTTGGCTCTTGCAGGCCTCTGAGATGAAGATGGATGGTCAGCAGTGTTTTTGGTGTGTCCAAAGGCCCCATGGTGTGGTTCCCATGGGATCCAGGGCTGCTCCCTGTGCTGGTGGAACAACCCCCAGCAATGATGGAGTTGATGCCGCGCTCCACCTCAGCCTCATCACACTTGACAGAGCCACGTCCTCTCAGGCAGGTTCCTGGAAACCAGTTTGTGTTTGTGCCCCCTCCCAGGGCTCAGAGGAGTCGCTGCTCCCCCAGCTCAGGGCACAGGGACACAGAAACACCTGGAGGGCCACCAGGGTCCCCAGCAGTGACGTGTTCCCAGCACCAGCTCCTCTCACACAAAACCCACTTCTTTCTCCTGGGTCTCCAACAAAACAACTCAACATTGTGACACTGTCCCTTGTCTTGACTTGCTCCCAGGCCTCCCAGCTGCAAATTCAATAGCAAATACCTGCTTTCTATTGAAAGCTGCCTAATTGGCTGCCTTTCCTTCTCCTCCAGGCCGAATTTGCATTAAAAAAAGACCTGCAATCCTTGGCATTCCCTGCCCCGGCTCCACATTTACCCTATGGAGCTGGCAGTTCTCTTAACGCCCACATCTGTCTGTGCTGGCCACAGCTGATTTATGTTTAATATCTCAAAGGCATGTGGTGCCAGTCCCACGTTGAGCTCTGGATTGTGGTGGTCCGTCTGTATTTGTTGAAATTGGGCCCAAAGAAGCTGGCTTGGAGCAGAGACTGCGAGGAATGTGAGCCAGTGGCCGTCCAGACAGCTCTGTCAGCAAGCTCAGGAAACTGGCTGAAAAATACTGGGAAGAGGCCCAGATTTCAAACAACCTGTGGAGCTCTCATGAGAACACACTGTTTTAAAACAGAAAGTTGAGTGATACTCTTAATTACAGAATTAAAAAAAAAAAAAAAAAAAAGAAATGGTAACGATGGCCTTTGCCCTTGGAGAACACAAAGCATGTTCCCCAAATCCATGGAACAAGTGCCCGTCATCCTCTTGTGTGGAGATTCCTTCTCTGTGCCCTGCACTGAGAATTTTTAATTCCCAGGCAGAGATAAAGATCAGCACACTCTTGGGGTCTCACAGCTGTGGGACTCGTGGATCTTTACAGCAGCACTGGCCTTATAAAGAAATATTTGCCTCAGGGGTTCCATTCACGTCCACCCCTGTTCCTCACTGGACAGCTCAGAGCTGAGGGTGGGCTTGGCTTTTTCAAGCTGCCATCGCATAAACCAGAAAGCCACCAGCCCAAGAGTTCAGGTCCAAAGGGTTTTTATCTGATGGGCTCCATGGTCTTGTAGCAGGGACGGGATGACGTGAGCACAGATAGGATTTAACTGAGCTCGAGCTTTAGGGGTGAAATGCAAGAGTCTGGTTTGTCTGCTGGATGATCTAATGGTCCCTCTTGGTCTTAAATTTTATGAATTTAGGCTCTGAGTGGAATCTGGCTGATTGAGCTGGTCAGAGCTTAGCCTGGGAGAGCAAAACACAGCTTTTAATCATGAACAGGCACCTTGTGCCCTGCCTGCAGTTAAATTGCACTTAGATCCTTTCTCCTGAGAAATCCTCCTTGGGTTTTTTTCCCTCTTTATTTATTGGTCACGGGACTGGGTCAGCATATCTGGAGCTTGGAAAATTGCACGGATTTAATATTAAACCACAATTGGTTATATCTGTATATGTTGGGACAGTGTTTCGTTGCTTTTTCAGGGCAGGAAGTGACTGTCCCATATTGAACAGAGCTTGCAAAAACAGGTCAGTGAAAGCTCAGGTTTAATTCATAGCTCACTTGATTTTATAAGATTTTTCTCTCCATTAAAAAGCACTCAGAGGATGAGTTTCACAGCATAGAAAGGCGCTGCTCCTAAAATGTAAACCAGGAAAATGAAAGCCATACTTGGTAAGAGTAAAGTGTTTTATTTAATTTGAAAATACCGCATATGAAAGAAAAGAGATTTTTTTTTTCCCTCTGTGTTTATAAACTGATCTTATTATCATTCCACATGTCAGTGCTCTACAGACTTCTTTAAAAGTCAGTGATAACATTATAAAGGGGAGTAAACAAAAGAAAACACATTTAAAATCAGCTTTTGATGGTGACTCAGGGTTTAACAGTATAAAGCCTTCCTTGTGATGTTTGGTAGAGGCTGAAATTATGTGGCTCTGTCAGACTGTAACTATCAGTGAGTTACACAGAAATTGTCTGTTAAATACCTGCTTCTTTTGGTCAGCACCTCGGTGGTCATGGTTTGTGCCAGCTGGCCTAGAAGCTGAAAATTAAGTTTATGGCTTAGTCCTGATTCTCTGGTAAAAGTGTGTTTGAAGAATAGAGTTGGGAGGGAAGGAGAGGATTTGGGAGGTTTCAAGTGGAATGGAAAACCAGTGAAACAGAGCCCTGGACTATTTAATATTTATATTTAGTACCTCTTGATCCCCACGGGCTGCTGTATGGACAGAATTAAATGCTGGCCTTGATGGAGAATTCTGCACAATTTAATAAGATCTGGACAAAACCTCAAACTACCGGTCCAGAAATAAGGAACTGCAAAGAACTTCTGGGGTCTGCTTCCTCTTTTTAATTACTTTGCTCCTTACTCTGCTGCTTCTGCAGGAAGTTTGTTCCAGAGCCTTTTGCTTGCCAATGGAAATGCCTTGGTCTAAAGAGACCACCAAATTCAGCAAACTGGACATTTTCAGGTTATTAATTTCCCCTCAAAATCCACAAATGCCTGTCTGGCCAGCATGTGCTGTGTAAGTCAATATTGCCCTTTATCCAGGGAGTTTTCCCTCCTCCCACAGTGTTTCCCTGGATGTGTTCCCAGGGGATGGTGGTGTCCCTGCTCCAGCTCTGCTTGGATGAGATGAAGGCTCCTGTTCCAGGGAATATTCTCATGTCTTCCCATATAGGACTGCCTTTTCCCCTTTTCCCACAAATGAGAATGGAATGGAATAGAATGGAATGGAATGGAGTGGAGTGGAGTGGAGTGGAGTGGAGTGGAGTGGAATGGAATAGAATAGAATAGAATAGAATAGAATAGAATAGAATAGAATAGAATAGAATAGAATAGAACAGAAATCTGACTTGCAGAAAATACCACTCTCATTCCCTCAGCTTGATATCCCCTTGTATTAAATCCATTTTTTTTTTTTATATTACTTCAGCCTTCAGGGTCCTCTGGTTCTTTACACTGAGCCTCTTTTTCAAGATTCAAGTCTCCAGAATTAATTTGTATTCATTGCCTAATATTGTCTGAACTTTGGTGCTCTGGTTCTTGAGAACACCACTTAAAATTGGTCTCAAGATTGATCTTTGGAAATTGATATAAACTCCAAACATTCCAGACAATGAGATCAAGTCCCCTGTTTAGCTCTGGTTTCCCCCCGGGTTGCAATTTGGTCCCTTCTTCTTCATTTTAAGACCTAAATCTTCTTCTGGAGCACAAGGAGCTGTTTAGAGAATGCAAAAAAATCAGGGAAAGACTTTATATTGAAATTGCCTCAGGTAAGCTCACAACACATTTTGTTTCTTTCTTTACCTCAGTGTCTATAATCACCCTTATTCTCTCCTTCAATTCCTGAAGTTTTCAGATGACCAGGAACAACTGCTCAGGTAACCCCAACTGGAAACATTTCTTTCAGTTTTTCCACTCTTCTGGGTGAAAAATTTTCTATTTCCCTTCTGTGCCTGATTTCAGCACATTGAATCCTCTGAATTTTCTTCCCCCCTCCAATTCCCCTCTTTGATTCCCACTCACCCATGAGCCCTCCAGCCTTTCCCCCATGTTCTGTACACTCTCCCTTGCTGAAAACACATTCAGGAAACTCATTTAACTTTGGGAATTACACTCAATCGCTCTCAATCCCAACACCATCCTCGCTGCACAGCAAACCCACGTCATCTTTTCTGGTTCTCCTTTTACTCTTCTGCTTGAGGAACCTTCTGTTGTTTATTTTAATATCCTTTGCAAGGTCTAACTCAGCTTGACTTTTGGCAGTTCTCACTTTACCCCCGTGCTTGCTGACCTCTAAAATGCAGCTTCCTTTGCAGATTCATCTCTTTTTCCACTCTTACCCCTAACAGACCCTATGGAGTCAGGCAGTGAGTTCCAAACCCTTCAGGCTTTTCCTCCCTTGTTTGCAATGTGAGTCCCACAGCAGTTTTCCACTTGTGGAGCAAAGAGTTTTCCAACATCCTGCAGGAACAGGTCAGCAAAAGCTTATCTGGAGCTGCTTGCCCTAATCAGAGCCTTTCATAATCAGAGATCACTCTTTGAAATCAAATTGATCAAACGAGAAACTCTCACGGCTACAAACTTTGGAGTTTTTATTCCCTCTCTATATGGGTCAGCTAACAGTGGCTGAGGTTTTATTCTGATTCTCAATTTCCTTTTTCAGAAGGTCATCTCTAAGTGCCAAACCAAAAAAAAAAAAAAGGTTTAAAATGCATTTACTTTTTGTGATTTTATGGTCAAAGTTTCTCCCGGTGATCACATCCCAGGTAAAAATAGTTTGCTGTTACTGATAGTGTTCATCCTCATGTTCAAACAATTCCTCATGCTATTATTACATTATCTATTATCTAAAACCATTTCCGTGTTTTTTTTTTTTTTTTTCTCTTCAATCCCTGAAACTTGAACAATTCTCTGAGAATTAAAGATATGGCACTAATTTGAGCTTGACATTGCTGTCATGATGTTAAATAACAGGGTATCCCTAAAAAACAGATCAAAGCACTACAGGGGATGAAGTGGAGTGTCAAAAAATGAAGATCCTGCATTTGTATGGCTGTTTACATACACAGGAACGTGAATCTGGTTTAGAGAATAAATAAAATTACTCTCTAAATCTCACATACATATGGGTATAGCAAGAAAAGACATATAATTATTGACTTCAGAGAAGTGAAGACAAAGCTGTTTCCACTGAAAGCAGGAACAACTTCCTTCCTGCCAAGAATCTTCTATGATATTGCCTGAAAGAAACTTCTAAAATATTGTCTAAGGGCTCAATCCCTGCAAGGAAGTAAAGAAATGAAAGTTACTCATTTCTTGGGTTCTCTGAAAGCATTTTTCCAAACCATTATTTGACCAAAAATGAAAGGCTTTATTTAGTTCAGTGAGTTTTTTTTTCCAAAAGGTGTCTGCTTTGGTTGTCCTCATTTTTGATTAGGAGCTTGCAAGGTCTCTGCAGCATTTCCAATGAAAACTGGGAGATGTGAGCTGTCTTAGTCATTTTGCAATTATTTGCATAATTTTTGCTTTTGTGGCGGAATTTTTGTAAATGCATGAGTAATTTTCAGGAAAAACAAACATTTCTTTTTCTTTCTTTTTTTAAATTTTTTTCTCCCTACTTTACAAACATAATCCTGGGATAATAATGTGCCCTTGTTGAAATTTTGCGCTGAAACGAGCTCCATTTTTCCCTTCCCATCACCACCAGTTTCTCACACGGCGCGGAACAAAAATCAGAGGAGCACAGCAGCTCCTCTCCCGCAGAAATGCCAAACTGCAAATGGAACGGAACAGCTGAAACTCCCAGCGAGAGGCACGAGGGCTGAGGTTGCACAATCAGGATTTCATCCTCTGGCACTGCTTGTTTTAGGCTTGCAAAATCCACACAAATACCCAGAGATGGTATTTATTCAACACCTCCGCCACGGAACATCGTGGGGGCCTGAGGAATGTGTTCAGGGAGGGATTGGGCCAATTAATGGCGAATAGATTCACCAAAAATGGGAGTTTGGATGTAATATCTGGTTTGTTTAGTTCCTGGGTTGCTGGGAGCTGGAAGGACAAACCAGGGAAAGGATCATTCTGTTCTTGTCCTTGTTTTTAACTTCTGTTCCCCTAACCAACAACTGTCCAGAGCACCACGATGATGATGATGATTGTTGTGATTGTCACAAGTGATCCATGTTTGATTTAAAATTAGAAGTAACTGCATTCTGCTGTAACTTCAAATCTATTTTCTCACGTCTCTTGTAACTCTGAAGTCTTCCAATCCAGACTGGATTTTCCAATCAAATGTAATTTCTTCAGGAAAAATAAATTATTTCAAGAGCAGACTGGATTGCCTCACAATCCCATTTGCCTTCAAAATATCTGGTACTGGTTATGAGAAATAAATCACTTAATCGTTACTCAACCATGGAAAAAAATTGATGGAGACCTTTCCTGATTTCGATGACATCTAATCATTCTTGGGAGTTACCAGTAAAGGACTTGATCCCACAGCTGTTAATTAACTCATTCCTTCTCTGTCATGACTCCTGCACTAATTTTACTTTGACCAAAAGGTGCTCTGGGGAGATTTTCTCATTTTTCTCATTGTCCAGCTGGGACAGTCACGTTATCATCACACTCAATTTTCAGCCTTAATTGGTTTGAGCTTGGACTTGATGATCTCAAAGGTCTTTTCCAACCCAGGTATTTCTGCAATTCTGTCATTCTGAAAACATTAGTATTGGTGGAATTTGTTAGGATGGTGAGAAGTCTCTTATTTTTTAAAAAGTTGTCCTTAAGTTGGCTTTGAGATATAGTTAAAGTTGGTGGCACACACAAACTTTAAAATTAAAGTTGGTGCCATTGATGTCTTGTTCTTCTTTGTAAATCAGAACTGAGTATTCAACAAGAATTAAATTCACTGAGACACAACTAGAAAGTTTCCACCAATGTTTTCTCAATTCCTACAGTCCCTTACAAAGCAAAGTGTTTAAGGATTTATTTAGATGCTGAAACGTGTTGATGAACAGGAGACGGACTTAAGAACGTGCTTAAAGTTAAGTGCATTGGTAAACATTTTGCTGAATAAACCCAAATGATGGCAAAGTGTGATTTCCCCTTCTTAAATCCAAGTGAATGCTCACAGAGCTTATTTTGCATTTATTTCCCATATGGTGTTTGGACAAGCAGGCAGGGAGGCAGCACGGTTTGCTGCAGTCACAAATAAATGCTGCAAAGAAGGTTTTGTGCTCTGGGCCCATTTTTCACAGGGGCAGAACATTTGGGGATTGCAGCAGGTTTTGGCATCAGGAAGTAGCAGCAGTGCCATGGGGGCTGTCTGGTTTACCTGGCAATAACCAATTAACATCAGCCTTATTTAAGATTTATGCAAAGATTTCTATCTGTATTAAAGCAAAAATATTTAAGAAAACCCATTTAAAAGAATGGTCTTTCATAAGCAAAAATTTACATTATTTCGATAATTTACTTCTCTTGGTGCTAATTGTTTCATTAATTAGGATATTTTTAAGACAGTTATGATAAGTTTCCTGGACCATTGCACAGGAGACATTAAACTTTGGCTTTGCTGAAAAAAGGCAAATTGTTGGTCAACAAACCTGATGGCAATGGGCTCACAAATATCATCCTTACTCAGGTGAGCTTCCTGCTGGCTCCAAAGAGAATTTTGCCTTTGGAAAAGAAGAACTAAGAACTTCAGGATCAGGCCTAGGATTGGTCCCAAACAACACAAAGAGACTTTTTGGATCACTGTCTACTTTACTTTCCTGAATGCCATCGGTATTTTGCATCCCCTCCATGAAAAGAGGGCGGGAGGAAGAATTTCTTTCCAGAAAATTAGGGATTTCTTTAATTTTTTGGAGGTCTGGTGTGGCAAAGCATGGCAGATCAGTAACTCTTGTTCTCTACAACCAGGCAATGGGCATTCACTGCTTTCCTTCATTAAACTGCAGACCTAGGTGGGCTGCTGGAAAAATAAAAAAGAAAAACTTAGGAAAGGGGTACTGGAGAGGGGAGGGCGAGCGCGTGAGAGAACCACATGTTCAGGGTGCCTGTGTATGAACAGCAAGCTTTCTGGCCTGACATTTATTGAAAAAATAGATCTTACACTGTATCCACCCAACACCTGTTGAGAAACACTGACCCCATTACAGAGGTTGGATTTACACTGGCTCTGTATAACACCCTATAAAGGAGGCCACTGGTGCAAAAGATTAAAGAATGCTGTTAAGTAAGTTGTTTTATTTCTTTTGAGACCGAAAGAAAGCTGCAAAGTGAGAGAAAGCTTTCCTGGGTTATTTACTCTTCATTACCGGGGATCTTGAAGGGCCTTGTATAAACTGCTCCAGTCGGGTCATGACAACACTTTATAAGGTGCAAATGTTGAGGTGGAGCCAGCACCGCGCTGCCGGGGAAGCGAGTGGAAAGGTCCCTCCCGACTCCGTGGAAAGTCAGTGCTAATAAAAGCTCACGGCTTTTGGCACGGCCTCCCAGGCACCAGGGGCCCATGAACACCAGTTTGCACCAGTTTGCACCAGTTTGCACCAAGGGCCCCAAGCAAGTGCCCCAGTACACGCTGCCCTCGGTGGAGTTTCTCCAGGTGAACTTCGTAAAGTCCTGGTTGGAGCTGAAAAAAATCTCATGTTTTAGGGCTGAGGGAGAAAGAAAAGAAAAAAAACCCCAACTACTTGTTTTTTACAAGCTGCTGTATAATGAATAGCCCATTTGAAGGAATGTGTGAGTTCCTATTAGGGCTCGGTGAATGCTGCAGAATGTTTTCAGTCAACACGTGTCCCAGTTTTCAGACAAATGGCTTTCTGTGTGTTTGCTGCCTTCTGTTCCCTGCCTTCCCAAATCATCTGTGGGATCTCATTCTACCTGGCAGAGGGTTGGTGGAGACAGCTCACCTGCAGCAGTGGGATAACACCCTACCTGCCTCTCAGCCCCTTTTTGTTCAGTGAACTGGGAACCTTCAGCTTTTTGGGGCCAAGCAGGCTGGGAGATGAAGCAAGGCTTCCAAAGGGTCATGAGCATTGAGTAGTTACCTCCAAGGTGGGAGATGGAGGATTGACCAAATGATTCAGCCACGGAATTTTGGGGTTGAATATATTGCCTTGAAAAATCCTCAAATACCTGAGACGTCTCCAAGGGGCTGACAGATTCCCACAGGATCTGTGGGACACCCTTATCCTTGGGAGTAGCTGTTGGACACTCCTGAGGAGATCCCAAACAACATTAAACGTTAAATGTGTGGGTTGATAACTCGAGTCCTTCAGTCACCCTCTGACCAAAGACTGGCTGGAAATGTGGGGACTCAGAAAACCCTGACTGGAGGAGACAAACAGAAAATAGATGTGTCACTGCTCAAAAGAGGAAAAGGCAAAGGAGACACAGGGGCAGGAGGTGTTTGCTTTCACCAACAGTGGTGAACACTCCTCAGAGCAGTGAGGACCCTGCTAAGAGGCTGTTTTGCTCCATCCTCATTCAGCAGAAACCTGCAGCGCTCCTGCCCTGCCTCAGAATGAGCCCTTTGCTTTGGAGCAGAGACAAGGCAAAACCCGAATTCCTTCTTCAATTTTCACATCTGTCTGAAAAAAGAATTTGAACCACAGCTACAGAAATGCTCTGGAGAAGTGGGCAAAACAGCTCAGGAGCCTCTGGAGGTTCTCTGCTGGCTTTGGGATGTCTCATGGCTGAGCTATGACACGTTGCATCAGAAGGGTCACTTTAGGCAATGGGTTCCTGTCCCTCCTCCCCTGGTCCTGTCCCCAGGCACTCCCTGGCCATGGGCAGGGATGGAGGGACTCTGGGCAGCAGATGTCAGGGTGTGAGAAACTCTCCATTCATTCAGCCAGCCTTTGAGGAAGCTTCTTTCTCATCCCACCCTTTCCACAACTCTGTTTGGACACAAACACGATTTTTGTGTAGGAATAATTTCCTCATAGCCAGGAAACGGGCTGTGAATGAGACCTTCTTTTGAAAAAAAAAATTATTTTTTTTTCCTTTTCAGATCCTCCAGGCTGGGAATAGTCCCTCATTTCCCACGCAGGGATGTGAGGCTGGCATGGGCTCTACATTTCCAGCAGGCAGAGCAGCTGCACGGAGCTCGAGGAGTTGGGCTCCTTCTGAACCCTGCAGGTTCAATTAACAGACTTTGGAAATGCACCAAGGCCTGACGGTCCCCAGGCTTGTTTTAAGGGAAGGAAGGTGACTGTTGGAGGAGAACTGGACCTGCCAGGGTCTGAGCACAGCTGGGACACACAGTGAGAGCCTGGAAAGCCTGGAACCTGTGCTCTGATGGCTTCCGAGCCAAGAAGTCCCATGGCTGGGACAACAAACAAACAGGAATGGGCTGTGCAGATGAATGCCTCGTCTTTGGGTTGTAAAATCCATATTCTTCCCAAGTCACGAGCCCCAGCATTCAGCTCAGAGGTCTTTAATGAAAGGGATGACCAGAAAGCAGCTTCACAAAATAAGAAAAGATGAGATTTTTATATTTTAAAAAATACATTCAACAGCACTTTTCAAATTCTTAAGGGCTCATTAAGGAAAAAAAAATCTTTCCATTACTAATTTCAGCAAATTGCCATCTTAAACTAATAAAGACCTTGGCTCCTGGGATCAAAGGCTGGTGCTTCAAGCTAGGGCAAACTCCCTTGAAGTCACAGCCCCCAAACACAGAGTGGAGCAGGAAAGGTGAGCACCAGGAGAGCTGAGGGGAGAGACAGACCCATCCCCACCCCTCCATCTTCACCTGGAACATGGGCATGGTCCCTTTCCACCATCCAGATCCAGAAGAAATCCCGGGCTCTTTGCCGGCTGCTGTCGCCTGGGCGTTACTGTTCCCATCCTCCTCGTTTTGGCTCCCGAGGTCAGGGTAAAACATCCTTGTTTGCTGCTGACTGATGACTAATTTGAGGTGAAAAACTCCTGAATAAGGACTTTTCCACCCCAGAACCTGAATTCCCCACTCTGGCACCGCTTCTTTTAGAAGAAGCCCATTCAAAAACCGCATTTCAGGATGAATCAACCGAGCGAGAGGAAAAACCAACCCGCCAGCTGAATATTTAATTGTTGTATCTGTGAAAGCAGTAAAGGACTAGGAGGGGGCAGGCAACAAGGGAGGAACAGAAATATTCCGGGATGGCTGGGAAATGCACCATTTTATTATTTTATTCTTTTTTATTTATCGACTCTGTTTACTTTAAAATGCATCCAACTGGAACGCTAGGTGCAGACATAAAAATTAAAATAGAAAACATCCTGGGCCAGCCTCTCGGAGGATGCAAATTGGCATGAGAGTTCCCATGGCTTCCAGCACAGCCTGCTGCACTCACACCAGCTGCACGGTGAAGGCAAATAAAGTCAACCCCACCACTGATTTTGTGAGGAGAGGGAAGGAGGGAGAGAGGGAGAGATGAGGTCTCTAAGTGCTAAATTACGAGGGGCATGGTGGCTCTGAAGGAGAGCAGAAAGGAAGGGGAAGCCAAGGCAGGTCAAGGAGCACAGGTGGGCTCCAGATCCGAGTCGTGCCACGGCTTGCTGCCATTCCTGGGTGGTCCAAAGGTGCAGCCCCACCGAGGACTCGTTGCTGTAAGCCAAGCCCTCGCCTCCTGGACGTGCCATGGGCTCAGGGGGAAGAGAGTTCAAGTGGGGTCAGCAGAAAGAATACGGCCGTTGAATGGTAACAATGCGCACAAATTACCAACAGATCGTGAACGGCGGCCTCAGTCTGGGAAAAAGCTGGAAATGAGGGGGGAAAAGTACAGTTAAACTTCATCTGAACCAAAGGGGACGTGGAGGACTTGCTTAAAGTCTGTGCGATGCTCGTTGTGTGTTATTTATATGATGTTGATAGGAATAATCCCGTGTTTTCTTGCTGCATGGATTAATCCCAGAGTGGCTGGTCCAGGCTGTGATGGAGCTCTGAGGGGCACCAAAAAACACCCTCAAATCCATGGCAGATGGGAGTGACTGAAAATGATCAGATCTGCAGCTGAAATTATGTTTTCCCTGTCCTCAACAGGCAGGAATCTCCAGGGAGACTGGAGGTGCAGAAAGACATTTTTTTTCTGCAGGAGCCTGGAGTGTAAATCATGGTTTAATCCCATCTGGGTATTTCCCTCAATTTATAAGTAATTTCCTTTCTCCTAGCAAGTACTTCATGTTTGTTGTGGGGTGCTGGAGAGTTTTTCCCAGTGGATATATGGACTTTTCTGGGTTATACACAATCCCATAGGTGCAAGACTGTGAAGAACAGACGCCCAAATGTTCCTTTCCCAACTGGAGCCCCTCTCGTTTTTAGGTTGGAAAAGCAGCATGTAAACATTTAAAACCGAACAAAAGATGCAAGAAGTAGAATATTTACTTTAAAAAAAAAATCTCAAATGAAATTAGAATCAACTCACATTTGATCAATTCTTCCTTTTTAACACACCTTTATTAGCTGAAGAGAAGAGCCTTTGCAATAATACTGTCACAGAAACATGCCCCAGTGAACTCTCTCTGAGATAACATCTTCAATAATCTTTCCACTGTTAAACAAACAGCCCAGAAAGGAAAACAAGAGTGAATCCAAATATTCATTTCTCCCTGGAAGTTGTGTTTTTGGGAGTGGAATGGTTCTGGATGGAGGATCCTACATATGGCTTAGTTAATGGGTCGTGATAGGAGTGAAAACCTTCCTAAAGAGGAATTTAAAGATGAGGGCTCAAAGAAGAGCCTTTTTTGTCGTAATTTATGGGCTGAGTGCTGGCTTAAGGAATGAAAATAATCCCCAACAGACATAGCTGACATCCACTGACATCCATGGGAGCTGCCCAGAGAGATGAGAGAAACGTGGCAGCATCTGGTGGTGCCTTTGAGGAAACCATGAGCTGAGGAAGCGACTCAGATTTCCCTGATTTTATTAGTGTTGGCCAAATCCGGGAGTTTTCACCTAGACTTTAATTGGCCCAAACGTCTCTTGAAGGCAGCTGGAATTTGCCTGGGTTTGGGGTTCTGTACCACCTGAAAAAGGTCTTCAGGACTGAGCCCCACTGCCCTTTCTTGTACCAGATGCTCTGATTAGGTGTCAAGAAGCCCCCACAAGGCTGTTCATAGCCAAGTGCAGGGGCTCAAAGCTGAACAAGCACCGTGGCTGACAGGGAACAATATTTTCCTTCACATCTGACCATGATTAGACAGAGAAAAGAAGACAGAACCATTCCTAAAAATGTGAACCACAAGCAAAAAAAAATTTAGATGGAGACATCGCTGGGCCTGCCAACACCATTAAAAGCACAAATTCTGCTGTTTCATCTCCATTCCCACCGTTTTATAGGATCAGGGAATGGTTTGGGTTGGAAAGGACCTTAAAAATCATCTCGTTCCAATCTCCTGACATGGGCAGGGACACCTACCACTATCCCAAATTGCTCCAAGCCATGTCCAACCTGGCCTTGGACATTTCCAGAGACCCAGGGGCAGCCACAGATTCTCTGGGCACCTGTGCCAGGGCCTCCCCACCCTCACAGGAGAGAATTTCCTCCTAAATTTCCATAAAACAACATTTTGACTTATTCTGGTCCTGCAAGTAGCTGTAGTTTGGTGTCCTCCTGGAAGCCACTCTCACCTGAAATTTGGGGACTGAGGAAAATGGTCAATAATGAATCCAAATTGATAAAATTTGTAAAGAAAAGGCTTTGGGGGCTTTTTGGACTTGTACTGGATGTTTTAAAGACCTTGAAAATTATGATGGGTGCAGTCTCAGCTGCACTGAGCTTATTTCCCTTCTAAGCTTGACCTAAACACCTCTTTGATGGCTTAGACTTCAGAATCATTTATCCTCCCCCCCCATTTTTTTTCATTTCCCTATAGATTTTTTTTACAAAAACACCACTGTATGTGTTTTGATTTAAACAGTTAAAATACTGGTTAACATCGCTTGTTTAAAATGGTTGAGGCTTGTTTAACTACATGGAACTTCCCCTTTCTATGGAAAATTGTAGGAAATTAATAAAATGTTCTTAGTTTAGGCTGTCTAAGCTTATAAATATTGAGATTTGGGTGGTGGTGGTGTATGAGTAGGCACATATGGATGGATGGATGGATGGATGGACGGATGGATGGATGGATGGATGGACGGATGGACGGACGGAAGGATGTGTGTGTGGCAGTGGAGAAGAACCTTGAACACACTGGGAATTTCCTAGCAGCACAAGTGATAGGCCATTTTTCTTAAGAGTTTTATTGGGATTTTTATTTTTATTTTTTTTATTTTCGGCTAAGGTGTGAAAATTGGCAGCTCGCTGCATTTTCTGACCGACTGCTGAAGATTGGCTAATTAGAAATCATGTCTAATTCCAACTCAAACAAGCTGAGGCCACTAAATCTTCGTGGGATGTTTGTCTGAAATGTTTCAGTGAGCGCTAACGCTTACAGAAAGAACAATATTGTCGATCCATGTTCACAAGTCCAATCCACCACTTGCTATAAAGCAAAAATAGTATAAAATTCACTTTCTGTGAGCGATCAGTCTTCACACTCCTTCCAGGCAGGAAATAGAGCCCAAACCATATGATTTGTTTGTTATTTATGTAAGTGATAACACCGATTTAAGTGCAGAGCTGGCTTTTTTAGTGAAGGTTTGATGGTTTATTCAGTTTCCCAGCTGGGGCGATTAACGTTAAAGCATTTCCCAAAGGCCCCAAAATTTGGTGATGCACCAGCCCCCGTAGAAGCCCCCTATCCTCCTCTCCTTGTCATTCACCAGGCTCCTCTGTGCTCTAACAAGCACCACACCAGCGAGGCTGAGGACAGAATTTTGGCCTCGTTTCCTCAAGCTTATTAATTTCAAAGTGCTCTTTTACTAAATACACACCGTGGGCTTCATGAATCCACATCCCGGCCCCAGAGACTTGGTAGACAGTGAAATAATTTTCCCCAAAGATGTGATGGAAGCTCCATAACTCAAATCAGGCAGAATTGGGTCTGACAAAGCCTGGGCCAGCACGTTGGTGTAAACACAGTTCCTTTGCCAGAGCGGAGGACTCAATGTGCTCTCGTGCACCATTACTCACCCTGTGGTCTGTGAACCACTGGTGGTCCATGAGGCATCAGAACATGGCCCCAGAGATGATGGAAATGTCTTTGTTGTGTTTTTGTTTTTAATAAAAAAGGCACATTCTGAAACAAAAATAAATGAAAGGGGAGAAAACGTAAGCCCGGAGCACTTAAAACTTACCCTCGTTTTTTATTTGGTTATAAAGGAAAGGCCTCACAGCAGCACCACACAGGAGGGCCCTTGGATTTTACATCCTGCAGTAGTGAGGGTGTCTGTGGATTTAAGGATCAAAGAATCATGGAGTGCCTTGGGTTGGAAGGGACCTTAAAGATCATCTCATTTCAACTCCTTGCCCTGCACCAGGCTGCTGAAAAACACTGAGGCAGCAGGTGAAGATGAAGACTGGCATGACAGAAGCCTTCTCCTTTGGGGAGTGATGGCAAGTTTTCCAACTGAATGGATCATATCATTCCCCATTCCTGTGTCATATCAGATGTTGGTTATAATCCCATCTCCACTCTGGGATTCAAGAGCTCTGCCTTCTTCCCACCACAGCTGCCCTTCCTTGCCTTGTCACTCCACATGACTCCTTTTGCCTCTGCTTGTAGTAAAGTCAGGACTGTTTCATTGAGAGCCACATTCTTCTACTGTTTTGGGGACTGACTAAACCTTCTAAACAATGTGCAGAAGCCTGAGATGCTGCTGGAAAAGCTGTTTCAATCCTGCTGCCTGAATCTCCCACCCAACACAGCCCTCGACAAAATGAATGCTGCTGGTTGAAAGGTTTGTGGTTAAATTCTGGATTTGGTGGGCAAGGGATGGACACCAGGAAAGGTGAGATTATTGTGAAAACCAGCTTTGACAATTTGCATTTTCCTACAAGGAGAAAAAAATATAATTTCATCGAGTGTGACACTACCTGGATTCACAATGGCATCACAGAGTGGGTTATCCTAAAACACTTTAAGGATGAAAAAAGGCTTTGGGTGAAAGCAAAGAGGGCAATTCTTTGTCTCTGAAATCAGCTATTTTTATTCCATGCAGAGACTGAACCCACAGAGAAAGAAACATCCTTATTTTCCCCCTGTGAACAGTTTGCCAGAATATTGGGAATATCACCCATTGTCTCACATCAGAACTGCTGGATTCCTTCGGCTTTGAACACCAGCATGATTTGAAAAGGATGGGATTTCATGGCCACCACGGGGCCGTGCTGAGGTGGCCTCGGAGGCCATCCACATTCCTGAGATGTGTGGTCTTGGTCATGCAGGCTTGGGAATGCTCCTCGTGGTCCAAAATTTAGCCTTGAGCCCGTTTTATTTATCCTGACCATTTAAACCACTATCTCTCTTTGAGCACGGCCGTTTTTTTATAGATTGTGGAGATCATTATTTGCACAGTTAACTGCTCTCCCTTTCGTCTTTAGCTGTTTTCCTTATATACATATGAAGTGCTTTGGATCCAGCAGAGTTCATAGAGTACAAAGGCTTGTGCTGCAAAAAAATATTTGCATTTCGCTCGTATTCAAGAGAAAGGTCAATAAAATAAAGCAAGATGAGGAATCGTGGGGTGAAATGTTGGCCCCACCATAGTCAATGGGAGTCTTGCCATCGCCTTCAGTGGTGGCCAGAATTTCACCCGCGCTGCCTCAGACGTGGTGAATGACTCCTTTTTGTCCACATTTTTCAAGCCTTAGGAGGCAAATGGAACAGAAATAAATCAATATCCCACCAGAAATGCGGATTTCACCTTGTCCTCTCTGTTTCTGAATCCATAAAACATAAATTCCGGGCGAACTTTGATCTGTGTGTTTAACTTCGATTTTTATTTTTTTTTTTTGTTATTCCTTCATTGTTTTCAAGGAAGGCTGACTTTGCAGAGGTAGCCTGGATGGGCTCTGTAGGTGAAACAACCTGAAATGCACAGCATTCTTCAGAGATGAAAGCATCCCTCATATAGATCCAGGAGTGGACAAGCTGTCTACTCCACACAGTAACAAAAGCCTGAAACCAGATTGGCCTGGTGCCTGACACAACACTCAGATCTTCCCTGTGGCTTTTTACTCCCAGGGAGAGAGAGCAAAGGAATCAGCGGGGAGACCAGTGGAAGTCATGGTTTGACAACATCAAAGAGCAGCTTGGACCTTGTCCTCACAGAGAGAAAAAGGTTGCCAGGATCCCATGAGCTGGCTGACTAATAAGTGAAGCGCTGCCAACGCTCCGATTCAGGATGACTTGGGGTGGGTGACCCACTGAGCGATGGCCACTGCCAGTGGAAGAAGTTAACAGAGAAAAAGCAGGGAGATAAAGAAAAAAATAACCAAGCAAATTACAGGGATTTGGAATGCATAGGAGCACGGGGGGAGTTGTCTCCTCACAGAGCTGTCTGTGTGAGTAGTGGGGTCAACAGTGACTCCCTGAGAAGGCATTTGCAGCTTTCCTCCTGGCTTCTGTCCCCTGATGGAGACACAGGGGTGTGGTGCCATTTGTCTTGTCCACACTGGTCAGGGCAATGGACAACACTGGGGGAAGGAGGTAAACACATCATTTATAAACCAGGATGGCCAGAGGTACGTTTGCACTGGGGACTCACTGCAGGGTCAGCCCCTGCTCATTATTATAAATGGCCTGGGGTTCCTTTATGGAGACCAAGTCCCCAGGGAGGGCTGAGTGACTTGACTTGCAGGGCTGTGAGAAGCAGCAATGACAGCCCAGGCCACCCTGCTATGGACAAGCAGAAGGAACAGGCAGTTGATTTTGGGCAAGAAAAGATTTGGTGACTGCTTTTTGGGTCAAGAATTGCTCACAGTGGACAGAAAATATTTTCTAGTTCTCTGAAGTTTGAATAATCCATAAAATGGTTGAAAAGTGTTGTAATCTTGAAGTTAATTTTCCAAAATGAGATGTTCAGAGGGATGAAATGAGTAGGGTGGCTTCTGGGCTGTTGCAAACCATTTTTCCTCCTGCTAGAGGTCGATGTAGAACCATGGAATAATTAAGGCTGGAAAAGACCTCCAAGGTCGAACCTTAGAGCAATCACCACCCTGCCAACTCAGCCACAACACTCTGGGCTGTGTCTACTCATTTTCTGAACACTCCCAGGGTTGGTGACTCCACCACTTCCCTGGGGACCCTTTTCCATATGCCCTGTGGCTCCTGAATTTCAACTCTGAACAGCACTGCCAGGCCTTGTTTCCTCCAATCACAGCATTAAAGTCAACACCTAACAAAGAGGAATTATTTTGGCCACAGCCACACCTGTGGCAGCTGGGTCTTGTCTTTAGCTGGACCATTGAGTGACCAAAGCAATGGAGAAGGGGGAGCTGCTTCCAGTTTCTCTGTTTTTTTGGCAAATCACCCCCCTGTATTTCCATACCTCAAATTTCTGCCTTGGCTGTTTACACTGTCAGCTCTCCAGAGGGTTTTGTGCAGCACCTTCTGCAACAGGACCCCGACCTCTGCTGAAGCCTCTGAACGCCACAGGAACACAAATAGCACGAGAGCATTTATCAAAACTTACAAAGGCAACTCTCTGTGCTTTGATTTAAAGCGCATAAAATGAGTCTTGGAAAACATTCCTCCAAAGGAGCCGAGGATTCATTAACAGCACGGGTGGTGCTGGGAGCCCTCAGCACCCACTGACTTTCCAGCAGGGTTGGCTTTCACCAGGAGGGGTGCAGACAGGCACTGGATCTCACAGGACATCACGGATCTCTTTGCTTTCACTGCGTTTGCTTTTCTGAACAAAAAAATTTCAAAAGTAAAGGGGCACAAAATGCTGACATATTTAAAGAGATGAGGATGGAATAGTTCAGCATTCTTGAGGCTTGAAGTGCTTATGGCTGAACTTCAATCTTCTCCTGCACATTTGATTAGCCTGGAGAAAAGGAGACCCAGAGGTGACCTTATCACTCTCTACCACTTTCTGAAGGGTGGCTGTAGCCAGCTGGGGGTTGGTCTTGTTCTCCAGGCAGCACTGACAGAATGAGAGGACACAGCCTTGAGCTGCACCAAGGGAAATACAGGTTGGATATTAAGGATTTTTTTTTTTTTTTTTTAATAGAAAAGGTGATAAAATACTGGAATACTCCGCCCAGGGAGGTGGTGGAGTCACCATTCCTGGATGTGTTTAAATAAAGACTGGATGTGGCACTCGGTGCTGTGGTTTAGTTGAGGTGTTAAGGCTGGGTTGGACTTGATGATCTTGAAGGTCTCTTCCAACCTGGACATTCTGTGATTCTGTGATTAAAAACCACCTTCAAAATTGAAATTATTGAATCTCCTCCTGGATTGAGGGGCTGCCCACTGGGGTTCAGCTCTGTCCCATGATTTATCCACCACAGGTCCACAGGCACCACACTGATCTCTGGGCAGCTCAGGTGTCCCACCAACTGCTGAGAGCCGATTCTCAAACCCCTTTTGGTCCGAGTTCCTCTGTCAAAGCTACAGAATCACAGAATCACAGGATGGTTTGGGTTGGAAAGGACCTTAAAACTCATCTGCCATGGGCAGGGACACCTTCCCCCACCCCAGGTTCCTCCAAGCCCTGTCCAACCTGGCTTGAGACACTTCCAGGGATGAGACATCACAGCCTCACCTGTGCCAGGGCCTCACCACCCTCACAGGGAAGAATTTCTCCTCAATATCCCATCAAATCTACCCTCTTTCATCTCAAAGCCAAGCTGGAGTTCACTGTCTCAGCTGGTTCAAACTGGAGAACACAAGAAGGGAGAATGGTTTTCCAGCTTTTAAGCCAGGATAATTTGCTTGCTTTATTTTTTATTTTATTTTATTGTAAAAAATGGTTTAAATCTATCAAGTCACTCTTTGGTGTTATAGAGCTGCAATAAATCCTGGTCTGTTTGGACTCAATTTCCGATTAATTTTTTTGCCAAGCACCCTAATAAAAATGGATTAATTTCAAGCTATGTGGAGAAAAAATATATAGAATTTTACAGCAGCGATTTCTTTAGCTGGACTGTGCTGTTCTTGTATGCGTGTTCGAATCATTAGAATGGCAATAAAAAGAACTGGTAATTGCACTGCCTGTAAAAAAGTCATTAGACAGGAATGGAAATTTATAAAACCCCACAATTAATGGTAGATGAGTCCATATACACACACACATACACAGATGTGCCTGAAGAAATATTAATATAGAGGATAATAGGGGATATGGGCAAGGAAAGGGACTGCAATGAGATTTAAATGAGTTATCTTATAGCAGTCTTGAGTTGCCTCATAGAGTCCTTAAAAATTAAATTCTCACTGTGGCATCTCCAGACACATCCCTGCAGGAGATTCCTGGGCAAGGAGGAATGTGGGGAGCTTTGGGGTGGAAAAAAGGGTGCCCCACTCACATGTGGAATATCCTACCCTGCAAAAAATAAAATCCTGCATCCACAGCAGATCCCAAAGATGGATAGAGGAGTCACAGTCAGGAGGGGCTGTGCCATTTCTGTAGCCAGACATAAAAACAACCTGCCCTAATTTCTCAAATGAACTTTGCAATAATGAAGAATGCCAGAGTTTGACATTTCTTGTCCACAGTCCTGACCACTGTCTCGGAGCAGGGACAGCAAATAAACACTCCTGGCTTGGGACAATCCATTGTCTGCAGGGACCTGGGAGCATTTCTCCCTGGGAGTTTTTATGAACCCCAGTGTGACAGCTGCTGCCCAGACAGGCAAAAATCATCCTTTGGACAACCTGGGAGCCCTGATTATCCAAAACACCCCCTGATCCAGGCTTTTGCAGCCTCAGGGAAATGATTTTTGTGCACTGATGCTGCATCAGGATCTTGCTGAGCCTGTGCCAGGGGGAATTGCTGGAATGCTGCAAAGGGCAGGAGATGGGAAACCTGGAGCAGCCACCCCTGCCCCGGGAGAGGAAAGTGGGAGTTGAGCTCCGGGTCTTGGGAAAGAAGGATCAGTGTCATCCCTGTTTAAACACTCAGCTTCCACCTCTCCAGAGAAAAAGGCTCAGGAAAGATAGGGATATACATTTCAGGGAAGTGGGGATGGGAGCCTGTCACCTCCGGGTTACACCACACAGAGGTGGTCTGGCCTGGCCTCGATGAATACGTGGGAAACAAAAAAGAAAAGGCCAGGGGAGAAAATCATCCCTTTTCCATTCAACCATCACAGTACAAAAGGATTATTCTGTAACTTATGATTTCAAAGAGTTGTCAATCCTTGAGGTCAGTCATTAAATTTTAAAAGGAGCAGAAGCAGATGCTCAAAAGCTGAATAGGAGGATCGTTTACATGCTCAATTTAAAGAAAATTTAACAAAAAAACCCAAAACAAAACAAAACAAAACAAAAAAAAAAAACCCAAACAAAACACCAAAACAACAACCAAAAAAAAAAAAACAAAAAAAAAAAAAACCCCACAAAAACCCCACAAAACCAAAACAAACAAACAAACAAAAAAAAAAAAAGAAAAACACCCCAAAAATCACAACCAAAAAAACCACCAAAAACCAAACCAAAAAAACCCCACCAAAAACCAAACCAAAAAACCCTCCTAAAATACCCCCCCAAAAAACCCCCCAAAAAACCTAAAACCAACCAACAAAAAAAAAAAAAACAAAACAACCCAACCAAAAAACAAAACCAGAAAACTTCAAGAAAAATAATCTCGAACGAGTGAGATTTCCTTGCCAAATTCATTCAAAGGATATTTTTTTCCCCTCCTATCAGCTGCTCTTGTATCCAAGGACAACGTTCTCTTCCCCTTTTTCAGAAAAGCTTTGGACTGACATTTGTTTATAATGTCTTATTAGAAATTACTAAAATATTTTCAGCACAAGACCCACGGCATCAACTCGTCTTTCCTCACCGAAGCAACGAGCGGCCACTAAGGCTCAGCACCTTGGGCTTACTGTTTACATCCCCAGATGGCAAATTCATGAGTGCTCATTCCTCCCGTGGATTAATCCCTCCTTTTCCCACATAATCTGCAAACGAAGCTCAGATGGAAAGAATTATCTCCAAATCTCCCCCTCCTCCTGCTCACCCTCTCCGAAAAAAATAAATGTTGGGAGAGGGGTTTTGGTAGCGCTGATTACGCTGCAAAGTTGGTCAGTGATTCCTTAAGTCTGTTGGAATCTCCCAGTAGAAATGTAGGATTTTTCTGCTGCACATGATAGATTATGCTTCCCGTGTTATTCTCTGTTTACAAGACCAGGGATATTAGAAAGAAGCTGTTGGAAATGTATGAAACGAGTAGCTCGAGGATAAGAAACGCTAATCCCAGCTCAGTGAATCCAGGAAGAGACTTCCCAACACCAGGCATGGCATCAAACCTCTCCCCAAGCCTTACCAAGCTCAGCTTGGTGCAGATCATAAATTTTTACACTCTTTATATGTTTTTGAGAGTGTTCTCTTTGGATGGATATGAGGTCATAGCCTGTATTCCTTATTTTTTGAGGGAAAAACTTGCCATGAGATGCCTGCAGAGCCTTTTGTGGCTCCGAAAGCTTCGCATGGATGTCCCTTGTGGCACCTTGGTGACTGACATCACATCGGCGTCATCAGCTGTGTCTAATTCCCGCTGGAATTTAGGGAATTTGTAGCACTAAAAGCACTGATGGATGCCTTCCTTGCAAAGTTGGGAAGGGAGGAACTGCAACATGAGCTGTGCCCTAAGAAAATGGGGCAGGAAGGGTCATGTCCAGCCCAAACCGAAGTTCTTGTGCCTCTGAGGACACACCTGCCTTATTAACAATAATATTCATCACTTTCCAGGCTTCAAACACACGCCTGGATCTCTGAAGATAAAGGAAAATGGCCTCAAGTTGTGCCAGTGGATTTTAAGGTTGGATAATAAGAATTTCATCACTGGAAGAGCAACTAAGGAGTGGAACAGTCTCCCCAGGGAAGTGTTGGAGAGACCATCTCTGCAATTTTCTAAATTTTTTTTTAACATTTTGAACCCTGAAAGTTCTTGAAATGTTCCAAAAATGAGTAGAAGTGGCCACTTGGTGACACAGTTTAGTGGGAATGGTGGGATTTGTTCGAAGGATGATCCCGGAGGTCTTTTCCAACCTTAATGATTCCATGATTTGATGATTCTTGGTGCCTTTTTCCACCATGCCCAGCTCCAGAGATGTTGTGTTGATCAAACCTTTCAGGCTGGGGATATCCCACAGCACGAATTTCCTGCAATCCCAGTTTTCCACAGCTTTCCCACCTGACAGTGGATTTTTCCCTGACTTGTGCCAACCATGGGAAAAACTCATCAAAGGGAATTAACGAACAGGTCCAGCCTCCCCTTCATCCCGTTCTGCTGAAAGCCAAACCACAGATACACCTTTTTTAATCCTCAATTATTAAATTGCTCAAAGGAGCTGCCGGCGCTGGGGAAACTCTGAGACATTTCAGACACGATGCCAATGATTTATTTGAAATTGCTGCGTGTTGCCACACGCCCTGAACTGTTCATGAACCTTCCCAAATCCCAGGTCATGCAGCAGCACAGCAGAGTTTGGATCCCCAAGTGGAAGAAATTCATGTGCCAGGTTGAGCTGAGAGGAATTAAAGCCAAGAAGACACTCAAAAAATGTGATTTTGGGGTTTTGTCCCATCATATTCCTGCAGAAGTTGGGAAATTCCATGGGGAAGTGATTGTTTAATGACCAGGAAAAGGTGGAAGATCAGAATTAATTGTTGTGAAAATGACACAATTATTAAAAGCTTTTTTTATATGACTGATTTTGGAGTTATTTGGATTATTTTATTTTATTGTAATAATTAAAAATGTTGTTTCTCGGTTTGAGTGCAAGTGGTTTATGTCAAAATATTTTTTTCCTTCAGAAACACCCCACTCTGTGAGGAAACAGAGAAATCCCTGTGGGCAATGAGGAAAAGAGATCCGAGCTGAAATCAAAATGAAAAATGAGAAGAGAAATGAGAAAATGAAAATTATCCAAAATATAGACATAAAATCAATTTAATAATGATCAGTGACTTTTAGTGTTAAAAAAAAAAAAAAAAAAAAAAAAGGAGAAAATAGATAGAAAACTAAAATGTTTGCAAGAAAATTTGCAATAGAAATATTCATCTCTTCCTCACTACATATCAAGGTAGGATCCAGTGGAAAGTTCATTATTTCCCATCCACAAATGCTAAAAAAAAAAAAAAAAAAAAAAAAAAAAAAAAAAAAAAAAAAAAGAATAATACTAATTTTAAAAAAGTTACACAACTTTAGTCTGAGCTAATTGTTCAAGGAAACAGAGTTTCCTCCAAGACTGATAAATCCCACAGGCTGTTTCAAACAACTGGGAAGTAAATCACAGAGAAGTGCTGGTACATTATACAATGAAATCAAAGTGATTTGCAGAACCTTAAATGTTTCTTCGTTACCCTTAATCCTACACCATTAAAGTAACAAGGAACCCTGATAAGGTTTTCAGACAGTGACAAGGCAACAGGAAAATTATGGGCATTTTTATTTCAGGCGTTTTCTCTTAGTGCTTTTGGTTTAAAATATAATGAAATATTGTAAAAACTTTTATGGGGTTGTAAAAAGAAAAAAAAAAAACTAATGAACCTAAAACTGTGAGTTTTGTTAGAAATTGAGAGCAGGACTGAGTCATGCTGCTACCCTAGATTAAAAAATAAAAACAACAAATAAAACAAAACAAAAAACAACATAATATTTTATATTTTAGTATGATTTTTCATTTAGAACCTTTAAAAAAATAACAAGCCGTTATTGCTCAGTGGCACAGGGAACATATTTAGAATATACAGAACTAAAAACTGAGGGTTTATAATCAGTACAAAGAAGTGAAAAAAATAGTTATTTCCTTAAATCCCAGCTGTCATTAGGACTTTTTGGCATAACATATAATGCAAATATAGATTACACCCAGCCTCTATCACGTATAGACACGTACAGAATGATTTATAATGCAGGGGATGTGCTGGCAGAGATCATCCCTGGTTTTATATGACCTCTGTGTGAATGGAATAGTGGGAATAAACATTGCTGTGTTCACTTTATGCCACAGAATGAGTGACATCTGAGCCAACATTGGCATCTGTATGGAAGCACAGAATCCCAGAATGGGTTGGAAAGGACCTTAAAGCTCATCCCAGGCCATGGGCAGGGACATGTTCCACTGTCCCAGGCTGCTCCAAGCCCTGTCCAGCCTGGCCTTGGACACTGCCAGAGATCCAGGGGCAGCCACAGCTTCTCTGGGCACCCTGTGACAGGGCCTTCCAAAATTCCCCCCCCAAAATCCCATCTAACTCTTCCCTCTGGCACTTTGAAGTCATTCCCCTTTCTCCTGGCACTCCATCCCTTGTCCCAAGTCCCTCTCCAGCCTATTTTGACACATACAGGGACACGGAGAGAAATTCAGACTCTACTCTCCTTTTCTCAAGAAGCCCCACGGTTCACTTTCTGGTTTATTTTGGGATTCAACAGCTCCCTGTGGATGATTTCCATGACCATGATGATTTTCCATGATTTCCATCAAATCATGACCGTGGATGATTTTCTGCATTGAACCTGCCTCGGCAGGGGCTGCCCAGGGAGGTTTGGGGTCCCCATCCCTGGAGGTGTCCAAGGAAGGCCTGGGTGTGGCACTCAGTGCTCTGGGCTGGGTGAAAAGTTGGGGAACAAGGTGGACTCGACGATCCTGGAGGTCTTCTCCACCCCCAGCAATCCTGGGATTCTGCATGGTGAGGTCTGAGCATCTCTCCCACATCAGGGCACCTCTGGCCAAGCCCTGTCACATTTCTCCCAGCAGCAAGAACTGCCTGAGCAGACCTTTACCTGTGCAGTTTATCCAAGAGCCCAGTGCAGGGCTGGGAGCACTGCTGGAATTCCTCAGGGCTGGATGAAAAGGCCCCTGTGCTGCTGGAGGGGTGGCTGTGAGTGCAGCTGCTGGACACGGCCATAACTCACTGCTACTACTGAGCTCGCTGCTATTTATTTACTGAGTTCAGCCAACAGACTCCAAAGTGATTTAGATGTTCCTCCAGATAAAAACAGCAGAGCAGTCAGGGTTATTTTTTTTTTTTCTTCACAAATCCAGTATTGCATCAGCAGCAGAAAAGGAGCAGGAGGGAGGGCAGAGAGGGGGAAATGGTTTGGGTGTCAATGGGCACAGTTTGGTCTTTCTGCTGAGTGTTGTTAGAGAGGACCAGGAGGTTTTGCTGCTCCTCAGGCATGTCTTTGGTTTGGTTTGAGCACAGAAAACCAGACAATATAGGCATGGAGAGGCAGAGGAGCATGCTGGTGGAACGGGGACAGCTCTCTGAGGTGCCAAGTAAAAAGAAAAGTAATAAATGAGAACAATCAAAACAAGGGAGGCTCTGGGGAGAGGCAAAAAAAATCAATTACTAAAAGGAATAAAAAGATCACTGTCAGAGAGTGACAGGAATTCCTGATATGAGGGATTTAGCAGTAAAGGACAAATTCCTTTTTATTCTTCTTTTACTTAAAGGCAAAATATACATTCAATCTGATGAGCGTTTTTGAACTTTGAACTCTCCGACCTTTAAAACTCCTGAAATAAATCCTGGCCAACTCAGAAGGAGTTGAAGAAACGGCAACAAACAGCAGAGTTGGTCCCTTGGGTGCCTTTGGTCACACACCCGTGGCATCACTTGGCTGCATCCAGCACCACGGTGGTGGCAGCAGCTCCTGGGGACAGACAGACAGACAGACAGTGGCCAAATGCTGTTCCCGTGCCCCCAGAGTCTGGAGGGGCAAAACTCCTCATGGATTTTTAGAGGATTATCCTGCCATTCCGGCAGGGGTGATGGAATTAGGCTGGGGAAGGCAGAGTGTGCTTTACAACAGAGACCAGCAAAGTCACATTTTGCCCCAATTTGCAATTTTGGTTCCTCCTCCAGTTTGCCCAAGTGAGGTTACAACACTGAATTAATAACAGAGAGATTTATGCCAAGATCTAAAACACCCAGAGCCCTTTTACTTTAGAGAAACCTTTAAATCCTGCCCAGCTGAAACGAAAGCTGCTCTCAGTCACTCCACAAGCAACTGGGCTCAGAGGAATGAAAATGTCACCCCAATTCAGCAATTTTCTGGGAGCAAATGAGACCACAGGCAGTGGTTTGGAGTGATATGATTATTTTCTGAGCAGATGTTTAATAAACACACGGAGGCATCTCTGCCTTAGCATCCCCAGAACCAAAAATGACAGAGATCATCCTTAAACCTTGACCTTTGCCAAAGGCTCAGCACAAGGAGAGGGAAGAGAGGAAATCACAGAGAGCAAAGCCCTCACCTCTTCTGCTCTGATCCTGGTGGAGCATTTTTCTATGGAGGAAGGAAATTGTGTTCACAACATCTCCTGAGCTTTACTGCTCCTCCCTACCTGTCCTGGGGCCTCATACAGTATAAAATAGTGCCATCTACTGATTTATTTTAGCAGCTCCTGGGTACTCAGAAAAGGTGGTTTTACTGCTTAAATCACACTGATTTTACCTCGAAAGCTGTTTTCTCTCTCCCTTCATCATTGTATTAACTCTCTAACCAGGACGTGTTACCCCAAAAGTACCAAAGCAGCTGCAAAGTCATCCTGGATGAAATTACCCCAATATTAGCAAGGCTTTAAACCTACTGGTGTCAATGGGAAGTCCCTGCTGAAAAGGCAAGGGTATTGTGCAGGTCTGGATTTTCCTGTGTGGAGCACAGGAGAGTGTCCTGGGGAATGCAAAGAGGGTGAGCTGTCTTCAGCAGTGCTCAATAATCACATTGTTGTTGTTGTGTGAGATGCAGTGCAATCCCTTGTTCTGGGGTTTAAGACAAGAGGAAACACCTGAAAGGAAGGACCAGAGACAGAGAGATGCAGCTTGAGGCAATCAGGTGAGTGTCTTATGTAGAGGGGGGAAAAAAATCCTTCTTGGGAGCTGCACACCTGCAGAGGGGAGGACGTGACATCTGTCAATTCGGGCATTTTAGTGAAAGTCACTTCACACAGGAAATATCTCCCCGCTGGCTTAAAAACAGGGGGAAAGGGAGAGTGATTTCCCTGGTTTGGAGACCAGTGGTTGGAATCTGTCAGTGCTGATATTGTTGTTTTGGGATCACAGCATGGGAAAAACAAGACTGGCCCCAAAGGTAGAAACACTGGGAGTATTTTCACATTGCTCACAACTGCTCTGCACACAAAAGTCAAACACGGGAGCAAAACAATGTGCAGTGGCAGGCTGGGAGAGCTGGGGGTGCTCATGTAGGGAAGAGAAGGATCCAAGGAGAGCTCAGAGCCCCTGGCAGGGCCTAAAGGAGCTCCAGGAGAGCTGGAGAGGGACTGGGGACAAGGGACAGGACACGGGGAATGGCTTCCCTCTGCCAGAGGGCAGGGATGGATGGGATATTGGGAAGGAATTGTTCCCTGGGAGGGTGCTGAGCCCTGGCACAGGTGCCCAGAGCAGCTGTGGCTGCCCCTGGATCCCTGGAAGGTCCAAGGCCAGGATGAGGAAAGGATCCCCAGGGGCAGGACAGGCTGGATGAGGCTTGGAGCCACTTGGGACAGTGAAAGATATCCCTACCCATGGCAGGGGTGGCACCGGACGAGCTTTAAGGTTCATTCCAACCCAAACCATCTGTGATTCTGTGACTCCTCATGTCTCAGATCCCTTCTCCATCCTCCCACCCCTCGAACTTCAGCAAGCCCCGGCTCCTTGTCCAAAAATCCCCAACAATTTTACAAATGAATCTGTGTAACTTTCCACTTGCCAGCCTCCTCCAGGAGGATGTGCCAGCAGCGCTTGATTACAGCCCCGTTATCAGATCCCAGCACTGGGATTTTCCCCTCTCCTGTTGTTTTTATGACCAGGAGAAGTTGTTACAACCTTTATTTTACAAGCCGGGCTGGGCGGGGTCGCTGATTGCCCCGACTTCCCTGCAGGTATAAAGGCCTCTGATTTATGGCAGGGGAAATTCATATTAACCATAAATATCTTAATAAGTGGCCATCTGGGAGAGAGGGCAGGCTTTGGATCCAGGCAGGACTAATTGCTGTTTAATGGGCAGCATCTCCAGCGCTGTGTAAAACAAAGCTTTTGGCAGGGGGGGTGTTGCTGAGGTTACAGAAAAAAAGGCTTTTCATCTGCCAGGGGAAACGTGGCTGCTGCTCTCAGCTCCATCCTCCTGGCCCGCGTCCCACAGGGGATGGTTATCTCATATTAAACACAAAGATTCAGGCCCCACCCTCGGCCACATCCAGATATCATCACCTGGTTTTCCATCAGCTCTGCTGAGCCCCCTTCACCTCCAGATCCCATGGGCCCCAAAGGGACCTCACATCTCCCAGCTTCAGCATGGGAATGTAAACTCCAATAAAGGCTGGCTAATTTTGTACCATTTTATGTCTCCTTCTGATGCCTTGAGTTTTATCTTTCATGTATTTCACATTCTGTGCTGCCCAGGGGGCAGTTCTGAGCTCACAGTCAGTGTCACTCAGCTCTGCACGGAAAAGGGAGACAACAAAAATTCTTTGCTGGAGACCAAGGACAAACTGTTAGAACTTTCACACCCAAAAGCACAAACAAGAGTGGCCTGAAGGGAGGAACAAGAAGGATGGGACTCCATAATCTGAAGCTGTAATTGGACAATTAAACCCCAATATGAAAATGGACCAAAACTCATAAAAATGTGAGACCTCATGACTGCCCATCCATTTTGGGTCTGTTTTTGTGACCATTTTGGGTCCACCTTGGGTGTAGCCCTGGCCAGGCTCTTGTCCTGCCCAAGGTGGATCCTTAAAGGCTTTCCAATAAATATCTACTTTATTCTCTGGCTCTGTCCAGTCTCTGTTCCAGCTCAGCCTTCCCCAGGCACCAGTTTCTGCAGGAAGGCTCACAGGTAGCGTGAGGCCAAGTTGGCAGAGGAGGTGGAAGGTGGGCACTGGGGTTCTGTGGGGTTTTACCCAACCTTCCTCCATAAAATGGGAGCTCTGGAGACTTCTTGGATCTGTGTGACCCCGCTGGGTGTCCCCTGTCCACAAAGAGCTGCTTCTCACCAGCTCACCCATTGCTTTTTCCTTTCCCAGCCCAGCAGAAACCACTCTTTGCTCAAGGTTTTATCCCAAATATCGACCTCCCCCTCCTCTCTTGAATCAGACTTCAAAGTCACCAAATCTCAGCAGCACTTGCACTGCAGGGGGAGATAAATTACTCCAAGGATAACTCTTATTTTTTCACACAAAACCTTTGGATTTTGGTCCACGGGGGCTCTTTCAATGTGCAGGGAGGTTCCATCTGTGCTGCAGCCTCTGCAGAGGCTGAGCCAAGGGAGCCCCTCAGGGTTTATACCCAGCTAAAATATCAATAAAAATAAAACCTGAGGTTCTGGCTAGATGTGGGATCATTCAGAGGGGTTTTGGGATCAGCTGAGGTCTGGCAGGCAGCACTGCTGGTGTGCTCACAGGTGTGAGCTGTGCCTCCTGCCCTTCTGTTCCAGATCAAGGTCAGGAGAGAGTCCTGTGCAGATGTGAGTGATGAGGAGACACAGAAACAGTTCAAAGGTCTGGCCACTTCCCTCTTTAGCCAGGATATTTGATGGAGTGTAGCTGAAAACATTATTAGAGAACTCAACTGCTTTAGCACAACCCTTCAAAGTCCTCTGAACCAAGGTGAAAACAGCTTTCTGCTGATCTTCCCTTTCCTCACTTCTGATTAATTTCAAACCAAGAGCTATGAAATACTTGTTATAACTTTTTTTAAACCTCAAATTTAGTCTGAAGTTCTTGAAATAGACTACAAAAATATGGTTTGGGTTACTCATGGCACATGAGCTGTAGACACTGACATAATTAAATCCCAGGAAAATTCCCTATGAAAGGAGAAAAACAGAAAAAGAACCTGGAGAGCAGAACATGCTCATGGACAAGGCATCAGGTTTAAACTAGTGGCCAAAACACAATGTCACCAAGGAATAGGGCAGTTGGTGAAGCTCTTGTGGAAGGTGACAAACACCTGTTGTGCTGTATTTATCTTATATGTATTTATATGTATTTATTTTGTATGTATTTATAGCCCTGCTCCTATTTCCTGTGTCCCCCTCTCAGCTGTCCTGAGTTCAGGCAGGCTCCTGCAGAGTCCATCCCCAAACACACCAGGGCAATAAACGTGGGCTGTAGATGCTGCTGGATGGGCCACATGCCCAAAAAATTCCCTCCAGGTGTGTGGAGTTGCTATTCCTGGTCCATGTCTCTTATTTTTATTGCTTGTCACTCAATCCTCACTCAGCACTTTTGCTTTGAGTATCAGCACTGACAGATCAATGCGCTGGCTGCAGATAATTGGGAGTTGTTTGGGTGTTTAAATCCTCTCAGCATCACCCAGAACAGTTTAACCTGTCAGAAGCTGATGGGGGAATTGCTGCATTCATCACCACGAGGTGCAGAACCTGCCTCTTCTGCAGCCAGCTGGAAAAATAAATCCCAGACCCACTCTGCCTGGTACAGATCAGCATTTCCTGCAGGGATAGCTGCACTGTGCAGCTCTGGCACACGGCAGGGCAGAGGCTCCACACCTCAGTGATTGTCATGGACTAAAAAAAGGTTTTTAAATTCTTCTGATTTCAGGATGGGATGCAGAACATCAGCAAGCTTTGACTTCTCTGAGTGTGGTGACTTGTTTATGTTGAGGAACATTTACCTGTGTGAACAACCATCCCCTGGATGTCACATTCTGGAACTGGAAGTGAACACCTCACTTCTCTGCCCCTGTTTGGATGACCAGGCTGGAATTTCTCCAGTGCACTTGAATATTTACCTTTTACAAGCAAAGCTGCTGTGAGAGCACCAAGAGGAGAAATAAATCACCCAACCAGGTTCCTGCTCCACTTGTGAAAACCCAGTTTCTGCAGCGTCTCCAGCAGCACATTCCCAGTTGTTCCCATGGGGGTCTGGGGGCAGAGGATCCCCCAGGGCAGATCTGACAGAGCCCCTCGTGTGTGGGCACAGGGATTGTGTGAAATGGAAGAGGAGGAGCTGGGCTTTGTGCAGGAGAGAAATGCATTTCACAAAAGCAGGTGAAGCTCCTGCTGTGCTCCCTGTGAGCTCCATCTTGGAGATGGACCAGGCTCCACCACAGCTGGGTTTGCTCCCCAGAAACTCTGAATTCTCAGCTCTGTTATGGCTTTGCAGTGGGACAGAAAGTGGGAAACCACCTTCCCCAGCCAAGACAGAGACTGAGAGGTGGAAGTTTACCACATTTTTCTAGATATATTCCCAAATCTGTTGGAGTCCAGGGCATCCCTCTGGGCGCCCTGGGAAGTCACAGACCTCGGTAGAGAGGCCTGGGACCCAAAAAAGAGGGTCTGGGGTCTGTGCAGGGGGATTTGCCTGGCACAGAGCCCAGGAAGACACAGTCTTTGATTTTGGTCCATGAGAAAAACATCTAACACAGAGAAGAATTGCAAGTCACAAAGGTGTTACTGAGAGTAGTGTAGTTATCACTGTGCAGAAGATTTTGTAGTTATGGATTTTTAGAATGTAGATGCAAAGGGACAAGATGGTGGTTTTAGGGCGGTGCCCTGGGTTCTTCTTCTTCTCCCTTGGCATCCATCTTCTGCAGTGACGTGGGCACAAAATAGTTTCAGTGGATTGGATCAAAGTAGAAATGACCCTGTTAGTATAGGTGATAGACATTGGCATAGAATTGTAAACAATGGGTACGTAGTTATCTGTATAAGAGGTAGCGACCTCCCATCACACAGGGGAGTCGCCTTGTGTCCGAGCTGCTGAGAACACCATGGCCGGACACAGGGGAGTCGCCTTGTGTCCGAGCTGCTGTGGACATCATGGCAGGACACAGGGGAAGGGGAGTCACCTCGTGTCCAGGCTGCTGTGAACATCTTGGCCGGACACAGAGAATTGTAAGATAAGAACTAATAAACAACGCGAGAAACCAGAAAAGCAAGACCTTGAGACTCCTCATCATTCTCGCGCCGAACACCGAGCACCGAGCTCAGCACAGAACACAGAGACACAGAGTCAGACAGCAGACCCTAAATCCTTCAGAGGTCAAGAGGGAAAATCCCTCCCTTCGTGCCCACACGAACCACCAGCCAGCCTTGGAATCTCGGGTGGAAACAACCCGACTAAACCCCGAGAATTGGCGTCCCTGGGTGGGCACATGGATGGGCACGAACGGGCACGAATGGACACAGGTGTGGGCAGAATCGGTGCTTTCCAGTGGACACAGCAAGACCTCTGAAGGAAGGAAGACAAGCTGAGAAGACAGGGGAAGAAATCTCTAACCAGAGACGGCAGCTGATTGCAAATTCACCTCGGACCGACGAGTTCCAAGGGCCCAGGACTCGTCTCCTGAAATCTGCAGGTCGGTGATCAGGAAACCTCCGAACTGAATTTGAGAACACCTGCACTGCATTCTTCGATTTTGGTAAGAACAGTTAAATTTAGAACACGGGAGGAGACCCTCTCCCGGGAAAAATAAGGGAAAAACTTTCTCCGTGCAGCAGCAGAGTAGCGGGGAGGGAGGAAGAAACACCTTACCCGCTGGCCTGCAGCCAGCACCGGGTTTGTCTGTTGCCAGCCGCGAGCAGCGGGTTCTTTTGCTGGCCGGCAGCCAGGCAGGTCCTGTCGTCTGTTATCAGCAGACGGGTCTCATACACCTCTTACAGGAGGTGGGGAAGGGGAGAGCCATCAGCCTCCTCTGGGATTTAATAGGAAAGGGGAGATACCAGCACCCTCAGGATTACCGCAGGGAGGTCAAAAAACCCTCGAGACAGGAGAGTCAGCAGGTCTCCTTGAGTTTAGCACAGAAAAGCCAACAACTTTCCCTGGGTTTGCCACAGTCCTCAGGAATTCAGTCCCAGAAATTCATCTCGGGAAAGTCAAAACTTCTAATCCATCCCAAGATAAGGACATGCTTGTTTTCGAGGCGTGTTCCGTGAGCACGGGACACTTGCCGCAGCAGTGGGGGAGGGAGAGGTGAGACAAAGTGCATCCAGGAGTCTTTGCAGCCCCCCTCAGACACAGCGCGTTCAGACACAGCCTGAAAGTTTTCCACTGCCCTTTCCCCTTCAGCCCAGGGACAGACAGAGAGAGGGGGGAAGGGGGAGTGGAGGAGACACCAGGAAAACAGGGAAAACAAGCCCAGATCGCGTCAGTGGTGAGAGATAACACTGCGGCGTGTGCGCGCGAAAGCGATCGCGACTGGGGGCGGCCGGGGAGTGCCCCGTGTCGGGACAGCGCGGGCTGCGGGGGCGGCGCGGGCGGAGCAGGGCCTGTGTCGCGGAGCGCGAGTGAGGAGCCGGAACAGGCAGAGAAAGTACAGAGTTGGAAACTACAAACCCCAGAAAGCCTTGCGGTTGGTGCATGCGCAGTGACAGAGCCAAGATGGACGGCGCAAGTGCAAAGCTAGAAACTACAAATCCCAGAAGGCCTTGCGGCAGGCAGAGAGCGAGTGGGATGCAGCTGGAGCAGTGGGATCGCTCCAGGCGGGACAAACCCCGACAGAGAGCGAGACGCGGGCAGCGCCGGGGCGGCACAGGCAGTGCCGAGGCAGGCGGTGCCAGCACAGGCAGGACCGGGGCAGGCAAAGGCAGAGCAAGCAGGGAGGAGGCGTGGCCAGGGCGGAGAGTTACTCTGGAGTGCCACCCCCTCAGAGCAAGTGCTGCAGAGCCTGACCCCGCCCACAAGCGGCACTTTGACATAGTCAGTCCAGTTCCCTCAAGTTTTCCTTTCAGCAAAAGGTAGCCAGGTTTCCCTTAAATTCACTGCACACACCCTTTCTTCATTTATCCTTCGGCTACATGCTGGGTTTACCCTTTTCTTAGAGTTTTAAGGTTCCCACTCCTCATCCAGGAGAGGGAGGGCTTTTCTTAAGCAGTGCTGCACAGGGATCATGTGCAGCAACAAGAGTTTTAAGGTTCCCACTCCTCATCCAGGAGAGGGAGGGTTTTTCTTAAGCAGTGCTGCACAGGGATTATGTGCTGCACAAGAGTTTTAAAGTCTCCACTCCTCATCCAGGAGAGGGCGGGATGCCGGGGAAGGCAGTAACCCTCGGGGTTAGGAGGGGCTGCATTCAGGCAAAATAATAATTCAATTAAAGTTACAGGTTTTGTGAATTCAGAAGCAGAGATCCGGAAATCATTGGATGTTTGCAAAGCAGCTGCATGATCAGGAGCAAAAGACTTATTGTCATGACATGGAAAAGGATTTTTGATTATAGTGTTGATGTATTTGGATCCAAGTTGATTTGTGTTTTAGTATTGTATTGACATTAGAAGTGATTTCTATGTGGTTTTAAGTTTAAGATTTGTTAAGTAGGCAAAGTTGAATTTAAGATAAGGATTGATAAAGTTTAAGTAATAGATTTATATTTTATAAATTTAAAGTTTTATTGTATGTAAGTTTTAAGTGTATTTTATGTTAAGATAAGTTAAATAAGTTGAGTATATTAAGTTTTAAGATAAAATAAATAAGTTAAGAAAATAAGTTTTAAGATAAGTTAAGTTTTAAGTTAAGTAAGTTAAAGTTAAGATAATAAATAAGTTAAAATAATAAGGTAATAAGTAAGATAAGTTGGTAAAATAAGATAAGTTTAAGATAATAAGTTTTAAGTAATAAGTATTGTTAATTGTATCATGATACATTTCAAAATTCTCCTTTATGTTCTTTAGTTGCTTAAGCATTTCATAATTGTTGTTGTTAAGAGCTTTGTTCCAAAAATGTATTAAAGGATATCACTCTAGATAAGGCCAGGGTTTTGGCCACACTTTGACTTTAACTAGAGGAGAGATGTGTTCATCAACAAGCACAAATGTTGCATGTGAAACTTTTCCTGATGGATTTCAAGTTTTAACAAGAGTTGTGCATTTTCCATCAAAGTACAGTTTTAACTAACCTATGGCAAAGAAGTAGCTTTTGTTTCTGCAGATACAGAACACAAGTGAATTTCTGCAAAGAGTGTGGAAATCATGTCAAGCGCAGAAGCTCTGACGGCTTCAAGAGTAGAGGAGAGAGCATGCAGATGTGAACCAGTGTCAAAACTGCAGACATCTTTCATTCTGCGTGCAAGGACTTATATCTTGCGTTTTCTTTTCCTTCTGTATTGCATAAATTTGTCAGATGGTTCAGAATCAATTCACGAGAGCACAGAGCGGTTGGGAAATGGAGTGAACAAACTCAGAGAAGAAACCAGATCACGAATGAATGGCATGTTTGATTTCTTCAACCTTTCACGGTTGTGGAAGAAAATTTTGAAAAAAATTGTATGTATTTTATTGAGACTTGTAATTCTTCTCATGATCAAGTCGTGTTTGCTTTAATGCATATGGCAAAGCAGCCAAAGAGGTGTTTTTTGGTGAAAACAAAGGGGGGAGATGTTGGAGTCCAGGGCATCCCTCTGGGCGCCCTGGGAAGTCACAGACCTCGGTAGAGAGGCCTGGGACCCAAAAAAGAGGGTCTGGGGTCTGTGCAGGGGGATTTGCCTGGCACAGAGCCCAGGAAGACACAGTCTTTGATTTTGGTCCATGAGAAAAACATCTAACACAGAGAAGAATTGCAAGTCACAAAGGTGTTACTGAGAGTAGTGTAGTTATCACTGTGCAGAAGATTTTGTAGTTATGGATTTTTAGAATGTAGATGCAAAGGGACAAGATGGTGGTTTTAGGGCGGTGCCCTGGGTTCTTCTTCTTCTCCCTTGGCATCCATCTTCTGCAGTGACGTGGGCACAAAATAGTTTCAGTGGATTGGATCAAAGTAGAAATGACCCTGTTAGTATAGGTGATAGACATTGGCATAGAATTGTAAACAATGGGTACGTAGTTATCTGTATAAGAGGTAGCGACCTCCCATCACACAGGGGAGTCGCCTTGTGTCCGAGCTGCTGAGAACACCATGGCCGGACACAGGGGAGTCGCCTTGTGTCCGAGCTGCTGTGGACATCATGGCAGGACACAGGGGAAGGGGAGTCACCTCGTGTCCAGGCTGCTGTGAACATCTTGGCCGGACACAGAGAATTGTAAGATAAGAACTAATAAACAACGCGAGAAACCAGAAAAGCAAGACCTTGAGACTCCTCATCATTCTCGCGCCGAACACCGAGCACCGAGCTCAGCACAGAACACAGAGACACAGAGTCAGACAGCAGACCCTAAATCCTTCAGAGGTCAAGAGGGAAAATCCCTCCCTTCGTGCCCACACGAACCACCAGCCAGCCTTGGAATCTCGGGTGGAAACAACCGGATTAAAACCCCGAGAAATCCACCTCTCAGCAGACCTGGAGGCAGCTTTCCCACACCTTGCCTGGATTCACAGTTCTCTCCAGCAGCTTTTCCTCAATCCTGCAACCCAGAAATGCCCACCCAGCTGTGCCTTCCCCTCCTCTGCAGACCTCACCACCACACCTTCCTCTCCTCTTGGAAATAAATCTGACCTGAGGAATTGCAGTGATAAATGGACAAGGAGATTCACGGTGTGGAGGGTAATCCCTAGGAGGGGTGGGAAGGATTCAGCTTGGCAGTGAAACACTGGGCAGTTGGCACATAAATTTCTCCTGAGTGTGGAGGTGAGTGGCAGGCGGTGTCAGAGGCATTAACACCTCCCTGCAGGTGTAATTGTTCCAGGCTGTTCCCAGTCTGGGGGTCGAGAGGCATTTCAAAAACTCTGAGAGAAATCAAAGCCTGGGAGGTCTGTGGGAGCCATTTCAGGGGGTTGTAAATTTTATTTTAAAAGCAAGAATTTGGAGTTTGCATTAACAGCCAAATTTGTCCTAACAAAGAGTGGAGAGTTTTATATCAGCTTTTGCCAGTAATCAAATCACTTCTTGTATTAAAGTAATGGTGAAATTCAAAATTATATACACATTCCAGAGAAAAATACTCTTGGTAAGATTAAAACACTGACAGAGAAAGCCCCAAGAAATGTCTCTTCCCACATAAAAGCTGATCCCTTGAAACACAGTGAGTGGATTTTGATAAAGCCCATTTGTAGAAGCTTCATTCAGACAAATCACTCCTGTTCCAAAGAAACATTACCCACACTGCAGACATTTCACTACTCGTGGCCACCAGGGAATTCAGAAGCAGCCAGCTCATGGAAAAGTCTTCTTCCAGAGAACAGCAAAGAAAACAATTCAGCAGCAGGAAAAGCTGAGAGGGGATCCATCAGTTCTCCAGAAATCTTCCTGAGTTTTCTTCTCTTGGAGTGAGGAATCACAGAGAGGAGAGAGAGAAATCTTTGTCTTTCTGCAGGACTCTGATCTCGGTTTCTTCACTTCATTTCTGCCACATCTTTGCCTTTTGGCCTCTGCAGCCCCAGAGGTGCCAGCTCAGGGCTGCAGCACCACCAGATACAAAAATCTACATTTTTTTAGTCTCCACAACCTCCACATCTCCTCCCATCAGGAGCAGCTATATACATAAATATTTGATATATTTTAGATATATATATATTTATCCTACCCTTTCCAAGTCATGTTGGCAGTTCATTTCTGCAGCAAATGGTCACTGGGAGATTTTCATGGGGTTTAAACCTATTTTGCCAAATTAAAGGTGACGTTAAACCACACACTGAAAGCTCTTCCAGCTAAAGGCTGTTGGGGCACTCGTGGTGCTCATGGCAGCAGCAGAAAAAAGAAAATAATCTCCATTTTTAGTTATCTCTGGCATTATTTGTCCGTGGGTTGGGCTGCCCTGTGTATCAGTCACCCATGAAATAGGTTGAATGGCTGAAGGTCAATGCTGAGAAAGGAAAAAAAGAAATGTGAAAATTATCTTCTCTCCATGTGTTCCATGTGAGGGAGGACATCATTTCATGTTTTCCAGAGTACAAATTCACCAAGATTAAACACCATGAGCTAAACCCTTGTCTGAGGGAGGTCAGCTCAATGTTGATTTACACCTGCCCAGGAGTTAATCCTCTAAATCCAGCTTTAAAGCTCTTTGAGAAAAACAAACCCAACAACAGCCACTTGTTCTATTAAATAACAATAATTTTTTTAAAAATAATAAATAAATTCAATGATACATGGTGGGGGAGAAAAATTCAATGATACATGGTGGGGGAGAAAAAATCTTCCAAAATCAAAGCTCGGGGCAAAGAGAACTGGTCTCATTTTAGGGGCAGATGAAAGAACATGTAAGTTCAGCATGATGTCATGGCTGTTTATGCACTTAAATGGCCCTTTATCATCCACCAGACACAAAATGACTTTCTAAGGCTCCCACTGGACGGATGGTCCGTCTCTGGAATAAATGTTGACAAGTTTTATATCAAACCGTTGATCATTTCCAATTCCCAGCGCGGCCATTCCGGCCCGTGATTAATAACCTCGCAAATCTTATCTGTTTGAAAATAAGAGGAGCTGGGTTTGTTTCCTTCAGATTAGGGTTCAGGGCTTTAACAACAGGAAAATCGCCTGCTGAGCTCACTCTGCTTTGCGTGGCACACGAAAATCCAAACCCAGAGAACAGAATTGCAGAATGCAGCTCAGCCTTCCTATCACAAAGCAAAATAAGATACTCCAGGAGTGGTGATAACGTCGATTCCTGGAGCCTGGGAGCAAGGAATTGTTTGGTATATCAGGCAGAATAACTGTGAACAGAGAGATAGGCACTCGTAGGTTTGGATTCAAACGTTAATTGGCCGATAAGATGTACCATGAAAAATAATATCCAGCCTCAAATTTCCTGGTGGTTTGTTAAACTGGAATGAGAAAGCTCCAGAGAGTGAGAGAGAGAAAAATGGGGAGAGGATTTTGGGGGTTCCAGATTTGTGTTTGGCCTGGATGGCCAGCACTGAATAAAAGAAGGGAGGAAAAAAGGAAAATAAAACAAATTAAAATCCATTGCTACCACATTTCTCCAGGCTTTCTCTGATGCCTAAAAAAGACTTTTATTGTGAGAAGATGCTGGTTTGCAGACGGCACAAGGACAAGAATCAAATAAAAAGTGGTGTCAGAATTATGCAGGTCTTGAAGTTGAGCAGAGCAACCAGCTGAAGACAAGAAATTCCTTTAAAATCCACTTAAAAATCCACTTCAAAATCCACTTCAAAATCCACTTAAAAATCCACTTCAAAATCCATTTAAAATCTGCCCAGTATGTAAAGTATTAGATAGGATATAAAGCCTTCCTCACACAGTTTGGGAAAAGAAGAGCTCACCCTGAACCCAAACATCCTAATCCTTCTCTCCCCAATTCCAACATTCCACCTTTGCACCAACAACCAAAGCCACCGAGAAGAATTAAAAAAAATATTGCCAGACCTTTCTCCTGCTGAAAAAAAGGGCAGAGAAGAATTAAAAAGGCTTTTTCTTTTTTTCTCCCCTGTAAAAATCAAAGAGCATCCAGCTGAAATACATTTTGGTTTTCAGCACTTTGCCACGTTGAAACTTTCCTGTGAAATCGAGCGCTGCCTGCCAAGGTTTTAATTTATCTTTGAAATGTAGCTTTTTGTCCCAAATGGTCAGTGGATTTTTTCTCTTAAAAGAGCTTAGAGTTATTGCAATATTAAAAAGAAAAATTACCTTTTGCCTTGCACACAGTGGGCTGGAGATAAGCACGGAGGGCTGAGCAACTCCTTAATTACCTCTCCTTAATATTAAATTCTTTGTCTGCCTTTCATTTTATGGC
This sequence comes from Zosterops lateralis, assembly GCF_965231275.1. Taxonomy (NCBI): domain Eukaryota; kingdom Metazoa; phylum Chordata; class Aves; order Passeriformes; family Zosteropidae; genus Zosterops; species Zosterops lateralis. Next base: position 3,203,933 of record NC_139772.1, read on the forward strand.
ACTTTCATGCAAAGCCAGGGCGTTGGAGTAAATAGAAATTTCTCATTGTGCTTTTTGTTAAGTGAAAACACCAATAACTCACCCAAGTGAAGAAAGGATGGAGCTGGAAAAATGAGGCTGATGGTGGAAAAAATGGAATAATCTCTGTGGGAAAAGCAATTTATCCCCCTGCTGGCAGATGGTTACAGACAGGGGGTTTGGGGATAAATCTCATCTCATAGGAGTCACCTCCCAAGGTCTGGGCACAACCAGGGTAACACATTTCTCAGGGAAAAAAAAAAAAAAAAAAAGGAGTTTTAAAATCAATAAATAAAAATTCAGTCGCTGATTTGTTTCTTGTTCAAGAGTGGTGTGTTTCAATCATTGAACTCCCCCTGCCAGCCCCAGAAATGCTCAGCAAATTCCAGATTTTTTCTCTGGTTGATGGAAATTTTCTACTTTGTGACAAAAAATGGGCATTAAAGTTGAAGGGGAAAAGAGTCGATAAATTGATGAATCTTGATAAGTTTTTCAGATGAGGGAAAACCACCACATTCCAAATAATTTACAGTCAACAATAAATACATAAGAATGAAATGTGGTGCTGCTGGTTTAATTCTCCCTTTTTGAGCACCTTTATTGTCTGATAAATCAAAATAGTAAAAAACCCAAACCCAATGTGAACTGAAATTATTTCTCAGTGCCAAACAACACTCCAGAATGTAAAAATCCTAAAGAAATAATAATTGAGGACAAGGCAAGGGAGGTAAGTGGGTAAATATTTAAGATGTTATTTGCTTGATCATCACTGGAGGAGTAGAATCCACCTTTGTGTCACCATGGAATATATTATAATAATGTAAAATAATTATGAAAAAATTAATAATAAAACATAATAACAATTAATAACATGTAAATAATAATAATAGTAATAATAGTAATAAATTATTGGCAAATAAACACACTTTATCCCTAAAACAAACATGAAACATGAAGGAAAAAAATGTGTTTGTCCACGAGAGGTCTCTAGAGCCCTGATAATCATAGGATATTTCCATGGATTCCGGTGCTCCTGCTTTGAAAGGAGACAAATGTTGGAATTTCATGTCACTGAGTTGTCCCCTCTGGATCTGGCACATTTTGGGCTTCCTCAGCCAGGGGAGGAGGAGGATGGATGTGAGCAAATTGTCCAGGACACAAAAAATCCACGTTAGCCCGTGGCTATTGGAGCAGATCAGGCAAAGTGCTGCCTTAAAGATTCTGGGATTTTGGGATTCTCCAGAGGGAAATGGAATTATTATTCCTGGTGAACACACCTCACCCAGTGCCATTTCCTCTTGTCCCATCCCTCGTTACCTGAGAGGAGAGACCAACCCACACCTGCCCGCACCCTCCTGGAATAAAATAATCACAGACATTTTATTTGTCCTCAGAACATTCAGAAATCAAAGGAAATGCCATTTCGGTTGCATAATTAACAATATTTCTGTTTATATCAGTTACTGACCAAGAATTGCCAGATGTTTACAGCACAAACACTTTTGTCAGTAAATCCCATTTTGAGAAGACTTTATGAAACAAAGACAGTTTGGAAGAATTGATAGCTGATAATGGACACATTTGGAGAAATCTTTGGAGAATCTATTCTCACAATCTCTCAAGTTTATGTGTCTTGCCTAATTGCTGGCTAGTCCCAATATTCTTGTGGGATGTTGGTTCTTCAGTCTCAGTCACTGCACTTTTGAGTCCAGGGAAGATTAAATCCAGGCTCTGCCTATCAGTGCCTCAAAAAACATCTCCCTGCTGAGCAGCTGGAGCCTCCTCATCGCCCTGTCGCCAAACACTAAAGCAGAAGACACATTAAACAGCTAATTTCAAGGAAAAAGCAAAGTTTAGTTTTGGAATTCTCCATTTCCCTGTGTTGGTGACTGGGAATTGCAGAGGGAATGAATGCAGAGCCTGAAGGAAAGACAAAAACTGGAATATGCTGGATTAGTGTTGGGTTTACCACTTTGGGAAACTCCAGCCATCACTTTTGGCTTGACCAGCCTCAGTGACTATTGAGTCTCATCAAAGGATGTCACAAAGAGAGCAAAATTCTGCTTTAAATCTGCTTTAAAGAAGAATAAAATCAGCCTTTACCTCTTCTAACACACATTTCAGCAAGCCCCAGCCACCAGCAGGGCATCAATCTCCATACCTAATACCATGGCAGATTCATCTTTGGAAATTTTCCCGCTTGCCTCCCATCCTAAAAATGGAAAACATTTCCCTGAAAAACAAACAGAGAGTGTCTGAGAGCAGCATTCCCACCCAGCCCTGGGTCACCCAGCACAGAATTCCTCAGATCCGACCCCGTGGAGCCTCCGGCTGTCCCAGGGATCTGAGCTTTGAACAATGAATGCCTTAATAGTGGTTTTCAACTATTTTTCTTTTTTTCTTTTCTGATTTGTGGACCATTAAAAATATTCCAGCGGGGATAACAAGATACCCTTTTAAAATAGGGAGGTTTCTGTGTAGCACATGTGAACTCTTCTTCCTCACTCCCCTTTTGATGGAGCCCCAGGGAGCTGCTGGAACTGCCGGCCCTGGGAGATCAAACAGACCAGGCTCTGTGAATCAAACAGGAGAAACAAAATTCAAGAGGCGGAAACACCCTCCGGAGTCATCGGAGAAGACAAATTGGAAGCTGAAAGGGGAGAATCCATCCCGGATTCCCGGCTGGGGGAAGAGACATCCTGGAGGGAGCAGAGATGAGGATGGGGCGCGGTGATCTCTGTGTGAACACAGCTCTGGCAAATGTGGGAGGCACAGAACACTTTTCTGCTCCCTTTGCCCCCCAGCCTGCACAAAATCCTCATCCCTCAGTCGGTGGGAACTAATTAAGTGCTATAAATTACAGCTTTTTTAGGGAATGTTGCTAAATGATGTAAGCGAACAGCATTGAAGTGGGATGCAGGGTGAGTGAGGATGGATTTAAATAAAATAAATGCAGAAAGGGATTTCCATCTCTTTATTTGATATTTGGTCCTTGAGAGAGTTGGTCAAGTTTGTGGAAAGCACAGTCACAGCTCATCAGTGACACTGGGAAAGCCTGAGGGAGAAAGGGATGCTTAAAAATGGGTTTTCATTATCCAGTTTTTACTGGTTGCAGAAGAACCTCAAGTATCAGCAGAGCCTCAAATGTGCTCCAGAGCATCCCTAAAGTTACTGGAGGCTTTGAGGAGCTGAAGTCAGGCTCCAGCTGAAATCAAACCCAATAATCTCTTCCCAGAGCAGAAACATTTGGTGTTCTGGTTGTGTGAGGACTGGTTATCCATGCGAAAACATTGTGTTTTGGAATCCTGTGTGAATGCAGATCCTGAATCTTCCTGTGAGCATTCCTCCGTGTGTTTGAGTGGAGAGCTGGACTCCAGTGGAAGGTGTCCCACCCATGGCTGAGGCTGGAATAAAATGATTTTTAAGGTCCTTTTCAACCCAAACCATGATTCTTTTGAATGCTTTGCCAAGATGTCCCTTTCCCTGTGAGACAAATGGAAGAAGATGAAAATAATGTTTAAGGCACAATTTACCCACAGTTCATTAAGGTGAGGATAACTGATCTAATCCTCACTCATTTCTGTGCTTTTCCATCATCTCCAGAATACCAAATTATCCAGGAACAAGGTGCTCCACTAAATACCCATTCAATACTAACAGAGCTGATCCAGTTGTGACTATGAAACCAAAGCCAAGCAGTGACTGGCAGGGAAAACCTTGGGATTATCATCATGGCATATTCATAATGTGCATTAAAACTGAGCATTCTTCATAGTCCAACACATCCAACACCATTTTTTGCAGTCACAGTTTTGACCATTTTACTGGGGATGGTTGCACAGCATTTACACAGAGTATCACCCCCCAGGTGTCTACAGTGGGGGCTGACAGGTTTCATTTACAGTTTGAACATTTTTTTTTTTTTGGTTTTTTTGCAGACATTCCCCCCTTTTTTTCACTTTCCCTGCTCTGTGTGCAACCCCAAAAAGCTGAGAGGCTGCTGTAGGTCTGGGCAGAGCCCAGGGGAGGCTAGGAGGATGCAGGGAGGCTGTGAGGAGCAGAAAGCAAACTCTCGGGTGAGCAGTTAAAGAATGCTGCCATAGAATTGGCCAGACAGCCTCTTCCCCAGAGTTTTCCCGTGGGTAAAAGGCAGATCACAGCTCTTCCTCCCCATGAAAGGCCCTTTGATCTCCCTTGATGAAATGCTTTATGTATTTGGGGAGTGGAGTGTAATTGGCTGGGATGGCTCAAGGCTCTTCCCCATCCCCAGAAACTCCTCTGTGCTGCTGTTTGTTCAGAGAGCCTCACGCAGCACACGAGTGCACCGCAGATCAAGGGGAGCATATTTATGGCTTTGGGAAAATCTCCGAAGAGATCAGTGAAAATCCTCCTCCTGCATTCTGAAAAAGCATTTTTGTGTGGCTCCTCTGCCCTGCTGGGAGCCCAGCCCCTGACATGTCCAATTATGAATTGCTCAGCAGTGGCTGCACGAGGGCTCAGCAATGTCTGCTGGGATTTATTCTCAGATATTTGGGCTGAACGTTCTGTCAGCCCTGCTGTCACCACTGAGGGCTGCCAGCCCAGCAGAGCAGTGCTGTGGCACCAGTGTGACAGCAGAGCAGAACTTTTCTCATCTACAGGGAGATGCACAGCTCTTACATCAGCATTTAGACCGAGAAACTCTTCTTTTTTTCACCTCTCCATGAATTATGACATTTATTCTCTGCTCCTGTTTCGGTGCAGAAAGCAGGGTAAACATCTGTATCTGTAAAGTCACTCATTTGGTTAGTGGAATAGAGGAAGGAAAACATTCCTGGCATTATGGTTTTATCAGCTTATAAACATGTGCTAGAAGCCTACATGCCTTAGAATAACAGCAGGAACAAGAGTGGGGAAGGAAACTCTGGGATCTGGATGCTTTGGTAAAGACAACCAGCAGCACAGCCCATTGTGTAACCTCACAGCTTTTCCTACTCCTCACCTCTGCAAAACACTATTAAATAGTATTAAACCCGATTTTATAATTTTTTTTTTTTCATTCTTTATCAACCAATTACCTAGCCCTCTCTCCAAGGACATTTGGGAGTGACAGCAAAAGCAACAAACAGTGGAATTTCCTGTGCTGAAAATCCAAAAAGGGAGGTTTGAAGGTTAAAAAAGGTTATTCAAAAGGTACCAAGTGTGCATAACTTGTGGCGTTTTGCAGAAGGAAAAAACAGTGAGCCATCATCTGGATCTCCTTCTGCAAACCCACCTCTAACACCTACAGAAGTCCCTTGCCAGTCTCTGATGTCCCAAGGGCTGTGACAAGGACTTCAGCCATGAGCCCTCTGCAGGTTTATTGTGCCCAGGGCCATTTCTGGGCTTCTTTGACCAAAACCTTTGGGCTCAGCGCTCCAGACACGCTGTCCCACGCTTGGCTACCAAGAAATGTAAGAGAACATTGAATGTCCACTCCTACTTTCCCTTCTTCATCTTCCCTGGAAAACGTGACATGTGCTGGGACATGTCAGATCTACATCTCCATCCCCACCCTGGGGATGAAAAAACCCAAAAAAAGGTCATTCAGCACTCAGCACATTTGGAAAGTCTCTTGTGCACAGAGCAGACACCTCCAGATGTCTCCATCAGTGACGTTATTTATAAGAGGACCAAGCAGCTCGTTAGGCTAATTGCTCCTGGAGGGATTTTAACTCCACTGAGGGAGCCTGAACAGGGCTCGACTGTTCCAGAGCATTTGCTGCCACTCCTCCCTTTGATTTACACCTCTCGTAAAATTTTATGGCCAGATTAGAATGAACTTCACTTGCACTATGGTTTAATAAAAGGTTGTTGGGGTTTTTTTTATGCTGAAGAAAAGCAAAAAAATCAATGTGGTGACTAATTAGAGAAAAAATACCTCAATACCTCAAAAGGGGGGGACCCAAAAAGCCCCCCCAGGACAGAACCTTTGGAGACTTTGCCTCAGACACCTGAGCTCTGAGGCTGTTGGGAGAGCAACAATAAAAAAAGTCACATTTTAGGGAAGATCAGTTTTGGATGGAGAAGGAGCAATGTGAGGTTTTTATGGCAGATGTGAGGGAGTTGGGGTTCCAGTAAATGGGAGAAGGGAGTGAGCAGTTATCAGTCACTCTGGCTGGAATGTCTTGGAGTTATTTGGCTGCTGAGCACGTTCCTATGGAGGGAAAAGTCCATTTTTGAAATAATCAGTTGCTTTGCAGAGATAATTTGGCCATACAGTGCATTTCTGTTGATAAATTACAGAGCTCCCTGGGCTACACTTTGCTTCACCAACTGTAAAGCTACAACATAAATCTAAACAGAAAAAAAGACTTTTTTTTTCCCTTCCTTTCTTTCTGCCAGTGAAATACAACGTCACTGAAAGTGGCCTTTATAGCTGTGCTGTGAACACATGAAAAATTGCAAGGAGCAAGGAGAATAAATAAGCAGGGTAAAATATTTACCATTCCAGACATCAGTAGCCAGGGGCAGATTGATGGGAAATGCTCAGTTTGGGGCTGACAGCCTTTAAATGACCTCTCCACAAGGCCTGAATCCTGAAATTCAGCGTGCAGGGAGCTCCAGGGGGACGTGCAAGGGTTTGGTTGGGAGAGTTTTGCCGTGACAGCAGCAGGAATTACAGGTGTTCCCTCCTTCCAGATGTGAGAGAGCAGCTCATCCCCCCTTCATGCAGATCCCACGCTGCATTTCACTTCTGGCCAAGGCTCACCTCCATTTATTGCTTTTTTGGCTCCAAATTGATGCTTTTGGGCTGCAGGAGCACTCCCCAAGATGGATTTTTCCACTGAGGAAGGAGCCACAAGTGAAGGACCACTTCATATGGTCAAAGCGTGGGGCTTGGGAGATTTATTTTAAATTAAATAAGTTATTCCATGTGTCCTGGACACAGGCTCGCTATAAAGTAATTTGAAATCCAGGGAGAAAACCCCCGACAGTCAATTCTTCTCAGTCCTTGGAGCTGAAATAGCCTACCAGTAGTTCATCACCTGGCAAATAAACCTGCCAGCTCCAAACTTTATTAATCATTTGCTGTACCCTGCTTGAACTTTTTCCCAGCTGAACTCAGGAGTGCTCTTATTCTCCACCCACTGGTACCAGAAGAAACAAGTAGAGGACAAAAGGAGAGTGATGAAGGCTTCATCTCTGCCTCCTCCACTGCAACAACATCAACTTCCAAGAATTTGGAAACTTCCCTACTTCTAAGCCCAGTTTCTGAAATTAAGAAATAGCCAGAACAATCCCTTCCTTGATGGGATTTTTTTTTTAATTTTTGGCCTGGACAGGGAATTTTTTTAACCGTGATTTCTCAAACTGTGATTCCAGAGTCATAATTAACAATTTTTCTCATTGTCTACATGCTCTGACACCTCCAAAGTCTTGCTTTATGAGGTGCCTGTCTCCCACCTTCTAAATGTTAATGTTTTAGCCTTGAAGAAATGAGTGAGAGGGAAAGAGATGACAAGAACTCCTTAGAAAAAAAAGGAACAGATGTTCCTGAGATCATAGCAAAACAAGCCACACACTTAATAGGAACAAACTGTGATGTATAACATGGTTATTTTCCTAACCTCTCTAAAATTACCTATTTGACTGATTTCTGAGGTGTAAAAAGAGGCATAAGGCCTTCCCTCCTGTCAGAGTACCATTGTCTGGAGTAATTTAGAAGCTCCCTGTTTCAGCACCTCGAGACCACGAGAGCACAGACAGATTTAAGACATCCCTGGGTTTGTGCAGGGCTCACAAGAATGTGGCTCTTAATACCACTGTAACTGGAGAGGTGTTTATAGAGGTCCAGCTAAAATCCAAAGCTCTGAATCAGCGCCTGTACCAAAAGAAATGAACCCAGAAATCAGCTTGGCTCATCCAGAGGTGCTTTGGGATGGAAGGAGGGGCACAGCACCTGCACCTGTTGGGGTGCAGCTCCAGGGCACCAGTGCAGAACAGGGATGAGGTTAGAAATTAGGGAATTAGGGAATAATGGGAATCTCACAGCTGCACGATGGTGCTGATAACATCAGCCTGTTACAGCTTTGTTCAGTGACACATCCCAAATTGGGACGTGCACGTCATAAATGCAGGTGAGATCACTTTATATTCATGCACTCACTCTGCAGAGAAAGTTGTTGTAGCAATAAGTGTAAGAATTGCCTCAGAAAAGAAAAATTCTTCTTTAAATTCTATTAAAATCACCTCCACTCTCAGCCTAAGCAGGGATTTCAAAATCACAAAGATGTACACCCAGATTTCACTATTTTCTGAAATAGAACAGTGGTACTATTTTAATTTAAATGAGTCTTTCCTTGGTTTCTCCTCTCTACACTTTCCACTTAACTATATCTATCTATCTATCAAAACCTACAAAATATAGATATATATTTATATATGTTACATAGAAATATTTAATACATATGTATTTCATATATATATATATATATTTAAAATATTTTAAGTATGTTTAATTTTCAGTAATTAATGGCAAGATCCATCTAGGCAGGGAATACCCTGCAGGCTACCCTGGGCCAGTGGCTATTGTGGATGCTGTGGTTAATAAGGCACCTACAAGGGAATGATGAGGAACTCAAATCCCTTTCTAAACTGGATTACCGGACCCTGGCTTCCCTTCAGACAAGGGAAAAATCATGTTTATTCCACTTACTTCATTGGCCATAAATGCAATTCCTAGAGGACACCTCATCTAGATGTGCTTTCTCCTGCTCCTTCCATTTCATGTTTTACACAGCCAAAGACAAAACTATCAAATCAGTGCAGTTTCCTGTAACAGGTTTTTTCCCACGTTTTAATGACTGTAACAACCAGAGAGTTCAGAAATAGGCAGTTTTTATTTCAAAAACAAATCTGAGAGAAGAGAGGAGCTGCTAAATTGGGTCAGTGATCCACGTAGCCTGAGGTCCTGGTCGTCACGGTGGGGAGCTGCTGGAAGTTCAGGAAAAAACCACCAAAGGACAGAGCATGGAGTGATCCCTCCCAGTGCACTCCTCCTGCAATCAGACTTCCTTCCAATTGCCTCCAGACCACCCTGGTTAGCAACCACTGAAAGCTGCTCTAATAAAAATAGATCTCATTTCTCTCCAAATCCTTTTAATACCCTTGGCCTCCCCAGCATCCTGTGACGAGCTCGACACTCAAACCAAACCAGTGCTGGGGTTTTTTTTCGCAGGGAATTACATTCTTTTGGAAAGCTGCTGCTTGCTAACGTTGCTGGGATGAGCCTGTAGATGATCATGGGGGAGAGGCATCGGTGGCAGGGTCAGATCCTTCTGTTTTGGAGCCAAGCTGCAGGTTTGGAACCGGCTGGGCAGCCTCGTCCCTGCGGGGAGAACAAGGATGCTGAGTTGGTGTCCCTGGCCAGGAGGAAGGACAACACCCCCACCCTTTCATTTCCCCACCATGAGGTTGATTTGGGAGCAGATATGAGGTGGAGCTGATGGGAATTGTGTCAGCACTGCCAAATGGAGCCTCCCTGGGGTGGTTCCAGAGCTGGCTGGGACTGTCTGGACCTGCAGAATGTGCTCAGTTTGGGTTTTATCCCAGGCTTGCCCTGCTGGGTCATTTCCTCCACCAGGCAGGTCTGGACAGCTCGAGAGGGGAGGGAGCAGGAGCTGCAGGTTCAAGTTCAAGCAGCAGGTATTCTGCACTTTTGGCCTGTTTTATGTGCTTTAAACAGGTCTGGTTTTCAGAAAGAGCTGAGCTCTCCGTCTCCTGAAAGCCACTTATGGCATTTGCTCCGACAGGCCAAGGATTGGTGTTTATTTTACAAAGCAAACGAAATGTCAACAACAAAGTTTGCCTTTTTCTTTCATGAGAGCAAAGACTCCACATGGAAAAGGCTCCAGGGAAAGAGGGACAATCATGTGGCAGGAGGAGCAGCACTTCACTGAGAAGGGAAGCACGTTCTTTGTGGATATAATTTTGCCCCTAACAGAGCAACTCCTGTGGGGATTTTCTGAACATTTATCTGTTCAAATAAATCCTGTCCACAAAAACCCTTGAGTGAGCAAGTTTCATCCTGTAAACTGCCTCTGTTTGCTCCTTTATTTCTATAATGAGGCAGATTTTCTAAATAAGAGAGTGTCCAGAATGGACCATCCTACAACCCATAAACCTGTATGGAGAGCTATATAAAACCCACATAAACCTATATAACAAACAAATTTCTGCACCCATTAAGTGCTTGTGCAATTATTCCTTTTCAAATAATATATAGAGTTCTTGCCAACTTAATAAACACATTAAGCACTAAATGAGCAACATTTTTTTACATCAGGTAAAAAAAAATAAAAAAAAAAAAAAAAAAAACCAAACAGTGCATTTATGCTTCAAATATCTATGGAGCTGTAACCATACAAGTCAATATAGGTGGATGGGAATTTTTTACCTCTTCTTGCCTGTCATTATTTTACCTGTAATAAAATTCCACCAGGCCCCAGCCTGGTGTTGACCCATTGAGTTGGAAATTTGCAATGCACTCGTGGAAAACTCCCCTCCCTGTCAAGCCATTGTACACCACAGGACAGGTCTGCTTGTCCAGAGCTGCAGAAACATCAAAGCTTTTGCCACCTTGGAGAAGAGTAAAAAAGGGAACAACGTCAACAACATTCAGTAGTATTTTATCTCAAAGAAAAATTCCAATATCTATTATCTTTGTGTATGGAGGCTTTTATGCTTTTCTGAAGAATGATAGTTCTGTCTGCTTTGTAAATCAAATAAACTGATCATCCATTATTTCCAGCTGAATCCACCTCATAATGTTTTGACACCCCCAAAAAAGTGGAAATCACTATTTTACGTGGATCGGCACAAGCCACAGCCATCACAAACATAAATCTGTAACTCTCCCTCCGGAACCTGTGGCCCTGATCCTGCAGTGGACACATTTCACCCAGGACACACCACACCTATAATTCAATTTAGGCAGGGAAGTTCCCATGGGCAGTGGGGTTGAAACCAGAGGGGGGTTGAACCCTTCCAAATCATAATTTTATGGTTCTAAGTAGATTTCTCAGGGTGTAAGATGATGATGCATTCCCCAGGATCACAGGGAATCTCATGGAAGAGCCTTTCCTCCACTAAAGGAACTGCATGCCAAGAAATGGAAGGAGATGCAGCTGGATTGTGTTGAGCTTACCAGCAGTAAAACTGACTCCATACTGGTCCTGGATAATCCCATCCTCAGCCAGCTCAGCCAGGGAGGCGTTGGACCACTCAATGCCAGCCTTCCTCCCATCAGGAAAAAACACGTAACCTACAGTGAGGCTGAAGGGGAGAGAAATGGAGAAGGTTTAAAGTTCAACCAAAACTCAAATGCACCAGAACAATGGCAAGAGAGAATTGGGACTGCTCTGCCTGGAGAACAGAAGGCTCTGGGGGCTTCCAAGAGAGCTGGAGAGGGACTTTGGAAAAGAGCCTGGAGTGCCAGGAAAAGGGGAAATGCTTCCCACTGCCAGAGGGCAGGGTTAGATGGAATATTGGGAAGAAATTCTCCCCTGTGAGGATGGTGAAGCCCTGGCACAGGTTTCTCAGAGAAGCTGTGGCTGCCCCATCTCTGGAAGTGTCCAAGGCAAGGTTGGATGGGACTTGGAGCAACCCTGGGGCCATGGACATTGGCCTTTAATCCTCTGGATGCAGAGAACACCAATCAGCAAGGCAGGGCTCCTGTGGAATGCAGACTACAGTCAGACACACCTTCCCAAAGAGCTGGAAGTGCCCAATTTGTACCTCTAAATCATCCAGACAGACAGGCAGCTCCATCAGCCCTCAGAGGGGAAAGGAAGCAAGGCAAGGTCAAAGCTGTCCTTGTCACTGACTGCAAATGAAAAACTGGGAGCAGGCAACAGGAGGGTGTGGATGGAAATTGGGCTGTAGAGGTTCAAAGCAAGAATCTGCACACAGGTATCCTGCAGAGCAGCTTTTGCCACCTCTGAGATGAGTGTTTTTAGCAGCATGAAGTTCTTTGGTCACTTACTGAGTTGTGGTGGCTGGCATGTTAATAACTGTTAAATGTGCTGCAGTCCCATCCTGCAAGAGAGAGAAAGGAAAAGCAGCCAAAGTTGTGCAGATTCATTTCTGAGGGTCCCTCACTGGCTGGACCAAGAAAACACTGGATTGAATTCTGCTTATGCAATGTGCTGTGGTTTCATACTTTAAAGTCCTCTCACTACATCTTCCATGAAAATCTGGCTGCAAACAAATCCAGGAATAAAAACCAAACACATTCAGGACAAATTAAGGACAATGGGAACAACAGAAATTCAGCAGGAGGAGAACACAGGAGGGAAACAAAGCCTGCAAAGAAGTACAAAACTGGTGTACTTTGAGCAGACTTCTCTCCTAACCTGTGTTAATCTATGTCTGGGAGCAGCAGAGAGGGAAAAATGTTAAGAAGGAGCTGGAATCTCCTGATTTTACTAATTTCTCTTCCATCCTTAGGTCTGGACTCTTCATGCTCCACTTGGGCTGCTCTGAGGCAAATTTAAGCCTCCTCTGATGCTATAAATGTACAGACACTCAGGGTAAGAGGACTCCAAACTTCAATAAACTTCTTAATGAAGTCAGCTGGCTTTTAATTAGGGGCAGAACAGCCACAGGGGCAGAACAGTCACAAGTCTTTGAGTCTTGAAGAACTGAATAGCAGGGAGAGGTTGGTTATACACACTGTGGTGCCAAAGCTCAGTAAAAGGCACATGATAAATCAGGATTTGCACAAAAGTGGGATTTTCCAAGCTGGGAAGAGAACTTTCATTCTGAATTCAGTCTAAATTCCTGTAACACTGCCTGTGATAGAGAGCTTTGATTTATGCCTGGCTTGGCAAAGGAAATGCTTTTCCAGGAGCATCTGCTGGGCTTGGCTGGCAGCTGGCAGGGGCAGCCCTCAGCATGTCCCTGGGCTCTGTGCTGCCAGCAGCCACAGCACTGCCTCTTCCCCACACAGCACAGCAGAGAATTATGGCTCAGCACAGGCAGAAATATTTGCTGACTGCTGTCACAAAGGTTTAGGATGCTTTGAACACCTCAGGCTCCCCATTGATGGGAATCAGCAACTCCACGGAGTGCTGGGACCTTGAAGCAGCTGAGAATCTCTCCTGTAAAGCTGCCTGCCTAATTCTTCTTGAAAAAGCCAAAATAAACTGTTTCAAGTTATCAAACAAGTTTTGCTTCAATCAGTGTAGGAAAATGTCAGTTTTTACACACATAGCTCTGCTTTTGAGAGCTGCTCCCAACACTGATCTGGGCTAATGGTGCCAGCAGTAAGCACTTCTGATTGTGCACCACTGATGTTCCCAAATCCTTATTTCTGGATACTCAAATCTGTCTCAGAAAAAGCTCAGAAAAATTTCCTGGTTGAATAGCACATTGCCACGTTAATACCTACTTCAAAGTGTGCCAAAATCATGACATAACGGGAAATCTCAGCCCAGTTCCGGACACCTGCAAAAAAAAAGGAACAAAATCTCCCAATCTGAAGTTCAGGTTTGTTTTTACCCTTAATTTATGAGTATATTGTTGTTCATATCCCAGCCACAGGTCAGTATTATGGTGTAAATTATTTCATGTGCACAGCAATGCTAAATGGGTATCAAGGGAGAATTTTGTATCCCCTGTCTTATTCACAGGTCAATTAAAAAACAGATTAAACCCAAAAAGTCTATGATGGTAATTGCTGGAAATAGACTGGGATGATAATTGGTTTAATGACTGCTAAAGGAGTCATTGGGACATGTGTCTCTCAAGGAGCCTGAATGGCACTTTAAGAGCTGGATTCATCCTGGGTGTTGGTTGTTGACCTTAATGGTATTATTCAGAAATCTGATTTGGATCAACTTACAAAATATTGCAGACAAGACAAATAATTTTTAAAGGATGTCTCTGCTGAGCTTTGGTGTCTGCCTTATCTATCCTATTCAATGTCAACTCCTCCAGTACGAATTCTGCCTGTACACCTTGAAGTACCTCTATAAGGTGGAAATTCACTGAAGGTTTTATGTCTTTATACATTTTTTATACATTCCTGAGAAATGTGAACAAACAGTACCTGACTTCCCAATAAGTTTTTTTTGGATTAAAAAAATACCCAGTGACTGATAACGTGGTAAGCAATGTATGTCCCTAAAACAGTGATGGCATTTCCTCTGGAATGTCTTAACTTCATGTTAAAATAACTGGTTATTTTAACAGATAATCCTCAATCTCAGTGCCCTGCCAGTGCCAGCTACAGTGCAGGTATTCCCAAGGGAGGGAATTCTTCCCAGTGCTGTTACCATAGGAGTGGCTCCGAATGCCTTTGAGGGACAGTTCAGTTTTCCCATAATTTCCTATTTCAATCTCTCCAACAGACTGGCCCCACTGCTCGTGTCGGAAATGCTGCTTCCTTTGTCTGCAAGAAACAAAGGAGTGGATCAGCACAGGCAAGATCTCCAGTTCTCCTCAAGAAGCCTCAATGCCAATCTGATGGATTCACCTCCCAAAATGAAGGATATTTCAGAGCATCTGGACCGTGGCTATCCTGGATTTAACACATCAGTTTTACTGTTACATAATGAGACCCCTGAGAGTGAAACAACAGCAAATTCTCACCCTGACAGAATATAAAATCATTCTTTGTTTGAAGCAATGCTGGGCTGCCAAACAGCTGCTGCTCAGAACTCAGCAGGTATCAACAAAACCCACACATTATTGATATACATAATTTCTGCTTCTACTTAGACAACACACCATTGATTCTTTTCTTTTTAGCTCTCCAGAGCTTGTATAGTATTTAAAACACCCACTTCAGGTCCTTTCTCACAAGATTATATTCCTTTTCTTAGCTATCCCTGGAACATTGACTTTGGAAGCTGCCTTAATCAATGAAAAAAAAGAAAGAATAAGGAATATTGCTGATGCTGAAGGTGTCACTCAGATATCAGGAAGATCCCATGTGTGGTGTGGCATTGAAACCAGGAGCCCTGTCCTTTAATAGAGCACTCCAAATTAAACCTACCTCCTAAAATCAACCAGACCTTGAAGAGAACTGTTGAAAAAAAAAAATTATTAACAATGAATTAAGAAGACATTAATCTTGCCCCTCACTTTTTGACCCTCTGGAAGAGCTGGATGGTCCACGGCTCCTGGGCTAAAGCACGAGCAAATGTGCTGGGGTTACTGTCAACATTAAAGTTAAAAACATCTGTGGAGTTCTCCCACCTAGAAAAAGAGAGAGGAGAAAAAAAAAAAAAAAAAAAAAAAAGACATTATTAACATTCAGCTCATGCTAGGCCAAGCTGTGCACTTGCAACTTTGACAGAGGCAATCTTTGTGTTTTATTGGAAAATTCTGATTTTCACCATTTTAAATGAGCCAAGAGTTTACCGTACATCCCAAAGCAAAGATGAAAATCTTACTGCAAAGAGAATTTAACTGGGACAAGCTCTCCCTCCTCTTCACTCCACTGCTGTCTGTAGGATCCTTTCCTGCAAGGCAAAGCACTAGAATTTTACATCACTCCTAAACAAACAACAAAATGTTTCTTACATGTTTGGAATTGGGAGGAATAGAGGAATCTATAATACTACACACCACCTGATATATTTTCATTCCTTAAATATCAACATGTCTTAGTTACCAAACAGCTTTTGGTTCAAGCTGATTAAATTTAGGATGAATTAAATCTATTTCCAGATAGTGCTGAAAAAGCCTTGGTTTTATGTGTAGATAAATGAAATGAGGGAATGCTGCAGTACCTGAGTAATCCATCAAAATTTATCTTCCAGCACCTTTGGGGCTTCAAGTATTCCATAGTGAGTCCTCCTCCACTCCAGATTTCTTTGGATTCATCTCTCACCATCATGTTTGGATGCTGTGGGTGCTAAAAAGAGGAAAACATTTGCTTAATTCAGTTCTGAGGATGCCACAAAGCAGTCTTGTTATACTCAATATTACTAAAAGCCCAAAATAATGCACATCAATCCTCTCTTTTTTTTTTCTATTTTCTCCAAATAGGATTTCTCCTGCTTTTTCTGGTCATGGCTACTTAGTGAAACAGATTTGTGAACATAAAGAGAGTGGAGTGCAAACAGATTTATGTCAGGTCTTCTCTCCTTCTTCCCTATGTAGCCAGCTCTTAACAAACAAAGAAAATCCCCAGGCAAAAATCTGATTAATAATATCTGATTAAGCTTTCTTTTCAGCAAGAATGAAGCAGATGTGTATAAAACTCCCTAAAAGCTTTCCCTTCTCTCTTAAAGAGGCAATTCCACATGGTTCTTATAGCCTTAAGATTAAAAAAAGGGGGGAAAAACCAACCATAAGCAGAAAACGGAACTCATTACCCAAGTGCTGCACCTGATTGGAAAGACTGGATGCTCAAAGTCTTTCTGGGGGATTTAATAATCCACTTGTTAGAAACAAATCTGTTTTGTGGAGATTATGGGAAGGGGGAATGGGTGTCAGATCCTACTGAAAAAGGGACATCCCCAGTACTGTGACCAGCTCTACCCCTCCTTTAGACACAGCACTGGTGTGAAGATGCAGAGAACACAAACTTTGGCTTGGGTTCCCATTACAGGTTCAGGAAAGGAGTTAAACTCTGTTCCTCAACATCATCCCACATCCAGCACTCACTTCAAACTCGCCTATCCCGTCCAGCCTCAGGAAGAGCCACATCTCACAGAGGCCAGCGGGGCGCCTGGCCAGGCGAGCGATCACAAAGGTCCTGTTGGTCTCTGCAAAGCCGGTGAAATACAAGGAATCCAGTGCCTGGGGAAAGGGAAATGGATTTCAGCTCCAGCTGGAGGCAGGAAAGGGCGGGGAGAAGGGCAGAGATCCTTTGTTTTTCCATAGGGTTTTGCTCAGGGATCAAATTTTACTTTCGCTTTTTGTATTCCCATTGCAGGCACCCCCAGAACAGCCGGAGAGCTTGGCAAAGCAGCACTGAAACCTCAGCCAAAAGACAGCAGAGCTCAAAAAAACGGAGTTAGGCAGTGAGGGGGGTCAGGCAGCAAAATACAGGGAACGGGAACCCTGAGGCATCGCCAGGGGGACACAGGAATGCAGGGGATGCAGTGGGGTGGAGATGGAGCTGGTGTGGGTCCAGGGAAGTGTGAGCCCAAAGGGGAAAAGGTGCTCTGAGGGATTAAATTTAATCCTGCCGGGGATGGGAGCTCCAAGACTGGGGAACTCAGGGATGCCGGGGATGGGAGTCCAAGGGGAATGCCCGGGATGGGAGTTCCAAGGGGGATACCGGGGATGGAGTGCCAGGAGAACAGGGAGAGATGATGGGAGTGGCAGGGATGGGGGGCACAGGGATGCCAGGATATGAGAACAGCATGTCGCACAAGCGGATCCTAAGGAAGGAGGTCCCAGGGAAGGGGGTCCCAGGGAAGGGGGTCCCAGGGAAGGAGGTCCCAGGGAAGGAGGTCCCAGGGAAGGGGGTCCCAGGGAAGGAGGTCCCAGGGAAGGAGGTCCCAGGGAAGGGGGTCCCAGGGAAGGAGGTCCCAGGGAAGGGGGTCCCAGGGAAGGGGGTCCCAGGGAAAGAGGTCCCAGGGAAAGAGGTCCCAGGGAAGGAGGTCCCAGGGAAGGGGGTCCCAGAGAAGAGGGTCCCAGGCCACTCACATGGGGGTCAGCGCGGAGCGGGCGCGGCCGGCGGGGCTCGGCGGTACCCGCGGCCGCTCGCTGCCTGCAGGAGCCCAGGCAGAGCAGGAGGCAGCCCAGGGCCCAGCGCTTCAGCGGCACCCAGGCACCGGGACCGGCAGCTCGTCCGGCCCCGAGCAGCGCCAGCAGAGCCGCGGCCACCAGCGCCAGCACCGCCGGGACCGCCAGGACCGCCGGCATCGCGGCTGCGGAGCGCGGGGTGCGGAGGATGCGGGTGCGGAGAGATGCGGGATGCGGGTCGCCCGGAGAGATGCGGGGTTGGTTCCAGCCCCCTCCCAAACCCCGCCTCGGGGCTGCGTCCCGGGATGGATCGCGGTCATTTCCGCGAGGGGTTTGTCCAGCTCTGGGAAGTTGCATTTGCAACGTTTTTGATTACGTGTTTTTTTGTTTTTTTTTTTCGACTGCGCACTCCAAGGGAAGTTCAGGCAGTTCTGCTGGAAGGACACCAGGGGAAACCCTCCAGTGATGCGGGGCAGAAAAAAAATTGGAGCAGAAACACTGCTCTCTTCCCCGAGCCTCCCAACTCTTTGCTGCAGATCCTGAAGGACAGTCCGTTTAAGATTGGAGAGATGGAATAAGTGTTTCACACCCCACAGGATGCCACAGGGGCGGTGGGTGCCCCATCCCTGCAAACATCTGGATGCAGCTTTGAGCAACTTGGTCTAGTTGAGGATGCCCGTGGCAGGAGGGGAGTTGGGCAGCAAAAAGATCCCTCCAAATCAAACTATTCTGTGATTCTGTGATTTCTGATCCTGTTTTATTGGGCTCTTGGCATAAGTGGGTGTTTCACTTGCTCCCCCTGCCAGCTCCAGCCAACAGGCTGCAGCCCATTTCACTCCAGGAACCAAAAACCCCACCCACAGCAGGCACCTCAGCATCTCTGCAGCATCCCTAGTAGGAACCATTCCTAGAAGCTTTATTTTTGAAGGCTTTTGGCTGATTGTACAAGAGATCTTTTTTATTCCTTTTACAATTAGCTTTTAGTCTCATTTCCCTACACTGAAACAAACCCAGCCTCTCAGGAGAGGTTGAAGCACAGCTAATCTCACTTTGGAGAAAGCTGGGGCTCTCAGAACCTGTGTTTTCTTTGCCTCCTGGGTGTTTGGACTCTCCAAAGTTCTCAGAGGATTCCCTGTTACTTGCAGAAACATTTATTGCCCATTTTTATGCCTTGTTTTAGTTGTGCTTTTATAACCACCTCTGCCCTGCTTTGAGTTTAACGGATCAGTGCTTATAGTTTTTTTCGATTTTCTCCTCTGAATGCAACTTGTTTTTAAGAACCCCCTGAGCTCTGCTGCTCTTTTTTGCCCTTTTCCCCAGTTTGTCCTGACACTGATGTGCACTTACACTGCCTCGGTGATCATGTTTCTATTGTTCCCTCCAAAGCTTTTAGCGCCTTAGATGTTCCTTTCACCTTCTTAAAAAGATTCCTCGGTTTTACACAGCTCTTCTTTTCTGAGACCAGGCACAGCTGTTCTGGTTTGCTTTATTGCTGTCCATGGGCCACATCAAATTAAAAGAAGGGCAGAAGGCACCAGAGATTCAGACAACGAGGCTCAGAAATTAATTTCTGTAAATCACCATTGCTTCAGTGAATATTGAAGGGGCACATTTTAAAATTAAGCACCTAAAGTAGGCAGGAGGCCAATAAGGTTGTTTTCCAGAGAGCCAGAGGGATAATAAGGTTGTTTTCATACTTCAGATCGTGCTGTGGAGGGATTGAAAACAGTCTGAGAGAAAGAGATGTGTCACAGTGTTATCACCCTGCACCTGCAGCACGGCAGATGTGGCTCAGCCCACAGAAAGGCTGCAAAGGGAATGGATTATAAAAAACCAGCTTTTCTTTCCCGCTAGAATTTGAAGACATTATTGACACAAAGCAATAGTTTCTGCAGAAAGATCCACACAAATGACAAACCTTTGGGACTTCACAAACATGCACGTAATTAAATCCTCCTCTGCCCGAGGTGGAAGGGGCTATAACAAATGACAGATTCTTCTAAACTCTTTTTATTTTTTTCGCCAATGCAACCCATGAGCAGCTTTGCAGCCCTTCCCCAAATCGTTGGAGCCCTTACACAAACCACTCAATTTTCAATATTTGCATTTCTGAGAGGAGAAGAAATGAGGGTGTGAATATTTAATTCCTTATACGTGAAGCATTCCAAATCCCCCTGGAGTCTCCCCAAGCCAGGGCATTGTGTGTGTGTCCCTACAGAACCTGTCACAGAGATAAGCTCCCTTCCTTCCCGTGAGGACAGGACACATGGAAACAATTTGTTTCGTGCCACCTTCTGTTTCCACATTTCTTAGGTAATTTGTTTGAGGACTTGAAGTTATCTCTGGCAAACAATTTGTCTTGGCAATATTATTTGTGGTGGGAACGGGTTCCAAACCACCAGGACTTGCAGAAGGACCCAAGTCCTGATGTGCCTGGGGATGTTTTTAGCGTGACAGCACCAACTCTCTGTGTATTAAAACAAGTCTAAGAGCTGCTCCACGCGTTCAGCAAAAAATGTGGGGAGGAAAATACTCAACTAATTTGTTTTCAAGATCAGGAGGAAATCAGGAACCTGCATGGTGCTAAAACACAAAGAAAAAGCAAGCTGAATTTAAGATTTTCTGCTTAGCATAAATTTAAGCTTCTGCATAAGGTCTGAAACATCTGCAATATTGCTAAATAAAGTTGTCACAGTACCTGATATTTTTGTAACTCCTGGGTAAATCTGGTATCTCAGCCACCCTGAGACAAAAGCACAAGAATGGTAGTTTTCTTCCAAGGGTTAAACTCACTGTAATTTAATATAAAATAACAGAATATCATTTTGGTTTCATTTCTATTCCTGCATAAATAACATATTAGTTCCATTAAGGAAAACACCGAGGGAGATATTTAGAAAAAGATCAACTCTTCTGATTTTGTGTCTATAAATATTTACGTAATTATATTTGAACAGCAGAGACATTGGCATCGACTAATTCCTTTTCATATGCACAACCAGCTGTTGGGAAATAGATGAAAATATGTGAAATCGAGCTTTTCAGAAGTCCCCAATATTTCAGCACAGAAGAAGAGACAAACAGGCATGTGAGCAGCTGTATTTTATTGCACTTATCAGCACACACAACCCTGGTGCACTGACTGCCCCACTAGATGGTGGTCATGCTACAAGAAAAAAAAAAGGATAAAAAAAAAAAAAAGGATGCAGAAACGTGCCTGCGTTGTCATCATTTCTGTTTGTCATCCTTCAGCGTTTTTTTATTTGCTTTAAAAACATCCTCAGCTCACACACTGCAAGGTTTGCTGGTTTGCTTCTACTTTTTGAGCCCCTGGGTCTGTATTTTTCCTAACTGGGAAATCCTGAATGAGTGTCATGTAATGATATTTCCATATCAAGCAATTTATCAATTACTGATGTTTAGTGAACTGCTGAACATGCTGTTGAATTAGGTGCCAAATCACATTCCTGAGACTCTCAAGAGTGAAATCAATAGATGGTTTGGGTGGGAAGGGATCTTAAAACTCATCCAGTTCCATCTCCTGCCATGGGCAGGGACCTTTTCCACTATCCCAGGGTGCTCCAAGCCCTGTCCAGCCTGGCCTTGGGCATGCCAGGGACAAGTTAATGAGGGACTGTAATGAAATATGTTAATGAGGGAACTATGAAATAAAGAAATATGTTAATGAGGGATTGTAATGAAATATGTTAATGAGGGACTGTAATGAAATGATCACACAAAAATACGTGTAGACATAAAGGAAAAATTCTTCATGGAGAAACTGAGGTAACGTCCACTGCATCTGTGTTGGGTCCTTGCAGGGGCAGGGTGATGTCTCCACCTGCAGAGCTGCCCCAGCCCTGGATCCAGCACAGGAGAGACCTGGAGATGATGGAGAGAGCCCAGAGGAGGCTCCAGGATGAGCAGAGGGCTGGAGCAGCTCTGCTGGGAGGAAAGGCTGGGAGAACTGGAATTGTTCAGCCTGGAAAAGAGAAACTCCAAGTGACCCAATTGTGCCTGAGGGGAGCCCGCAGGAAGGATGGATGGAACAGGACCATTTATAAGAGCACGTAGTGACAGCACCGGAAGGAATGGCCTCAAACTGACACAGTAGGTTTGGATTAGATGTTTGGAGGAAATTCTCCCCTGTGAGGGTGGGGACAGCCTGGCACGGGCTGAAAGTGAAGCTGAAAGTGTCCAGAGCCGGGTCGGACGGGGCTTGGCGCACCCTGGGACAGTGCCACACATGCCTGCCTGTGGCAGATGCTGGGACTGGACAACCCTTGCCATCCTTTCCCTCTTTATCTCGAGCATTTCGGGTGTTCCCGGCCGCGCCCCCGGCCCTGCCCTCAGGGCTGCGGCCCCGCCCCTCCCGGCCCCGCCCACCGCGCCTGCGCGGGGCCGCGAGCGCGTCCCTTCCGCCTCCCGCGGAAGCGCCGCCCCCGCCGCTTCCGGGATCCTGCGGCTCCTGGGGAGCCTCGGGAGCGGCGGGCGCGGTGGCGGCGGGCGCGGAGCTCCAGCGGCCGGGGCCCGGCCCCAGCGCCGCACCGTGCCACGGCAGCGGGGCCGCCACCGCCTCCTCTGCCGCCCTGCTGCTGCTGCTGAGGTAAATCCCCTCGCGGTCCCTCCCCCGAGCCCCGGCGGGTCCCCGTGAGGAGGAGCGCGGTGGCCCCGGGAAGGACAAGCGGGGCTGAGCCGCCTCAGGCCGGGCTGGGCTGCCCTCAGGCCGGGTTGGGCGCTGAGCTGCTGTCTGGCCGCAGTTCGTGGGGTGTTTCTGCCTGTGCTGTTGCTTTCCGCGTTATTGACACCACCCCCCAAAAAAAAAAAAAAAAAATTAAAAATTATCCATCAGTAGGTATGAAAAGAAGCCCGGACGTGTCCCCCGAGCCCCAGCGCGGGTGTTGTGGAGCCCGAGGGGAACTGGAAGGGCAGCGAGCAGCCCCCGTTTGATTCTCACCTCTCCAGCCGTGCCCTGAGGCTTTCTCTGGGGGGTTTGACTTGATTTATGTGGTTTTTAATCTTCCTCATTTCCAGGAGGGGAGAATGTCTCTTGCAGGAAGTGGGAATGCAAATATCTCTCAAATGAGAGGGTGGGTTCGTGCAGCACACGGTGTGTGTGTGTGATCTGTGCCATAAAATTAAAAATAAAAGGGATTGGGAAATCACTGGCTACTTTTTCTGTGCTGAATATCCACTCGTGTGATGGTATCGGGATGCAGAATTACAGTGATGTAACTGTTTTTGCTTTGCTGGAGACATAATTAGGTTGAAGTCGCCGTGACTGTTCACATTAACAGACTTAAATTAGCTCTTTTTGAAGTGAATGCTCTCCGACTTTGAAAATTTACAGATAAAAAGGAGCCGTGGCGGTTCATTAGGAGATGAAACTGATGTGAAATTTTAGTGGTTTGAGATTAGAGTTAAATGGCTGAGATCTCTCTGCGGCTGAAAGAAATTGGTGATACTTTTATCTCTCCAAAGCCTTCTTGGTTTTCCTTTGGCAATAGCGTGTTTTGTATCATAGAGATCTGAAGGATTTCTTTTTTATGTCTTTTACGAGGACGGAGAACTCTTAAGGGAAGTGAATCGATGGGATTTTGCAGTGGTTGAATGGCTGAACATGAAGAACGTAGAGGAAACATGAGGATTTATGTGTCTGGTGTGAGGAACAATTGAAACAAAGGCTGGAACCTTTGAGGCTTGAGTGCCTCTAATGAATATTGGAAGCTGCTAGTGAGAATAGTTTGACCAAGAGCATTATTTTTTGGAGCCTGGGAGGAAGAATGACATGGATATGGATATAATAGCTGACAGTAAAATGTGCTTGCCAGGTCGATATCACAGAGCAATCACTGTGTGTGACACCTGAGCTCTCCTCAGCTGAGTGTGAGGATATTGTGTGTGTGTGCACTGATGAAGGCAAAAATTAGAAATAAAAAGTTTACTCTCTTAAGTAGGATGTGATTCATGCAATTGCTGTTGGCAAAGAGGTAAAACCTCCAGCTTTCCCATGCCAATGTTGATATTGGTGTGAGCCTTGTGGAGTCTAATCTGAGTTTGAGCCTGTGGCCCTGTTCCAGAAGAGGCAGAAATCAAAGCCCGGCCTCAGATCCTGTTTGTGTCCTTCCCAGGTGAAGGTTGTTCAGTCCAGGAGTGTTTTGTCCTTGCTGCTGTTCCTCAGTGAACTCTGGGTGGATCAGGTTGTGTGTTTGGTTCCTTGCTGGGCACCAAAGTCGTGTGTGAATATATTTTCTTTGACTTTCACATCTCAGGGTAAACAATGTGTTATTGAAAAGATCCCATTGAACATCTCTGGGGTTGTTTTGTGCTTATGGAAGAGTGATTTGGTATCACAAATCTATTCCATGTCTGATAGCAAAGCTTTTAATACTTTGTACAAATATGTGTTCTGAATACGCACATTGGAGTGTTTTCGTGCGTTTTTAATGATTTCTTTTACCTTGAATTCTCATTTCTGGGTTTTGAGGATGTTAATATATATATATATAGATATGTATATATATATATATAGATATGTATAGATATATATATATATGTTTTGAGGATATAAAGATGATATTGGTATAAATCATAGAAGTGGTTTGTGTTGGAAGGGACCTTAAAGGTCATCTTGTTTCCACCCCTTGGGATGAGATTGCTCAGAGCTCCATCCAACCTGGCCTTAAACAATTCCAGGGATGGGGCAACCTCTGCCAGGGCCTCACCACCTTCACAGAGGGGAATTCATTTATTCATTCTGTACATCTAAACTAAATTTCTTCTCTTTAAGTTTGAAAAAAGGCATATGTAATTAGGTGATCACCTTCTTCCACTAAAACCAGTCCTTTTACCAGGTCATCTTTCTGGTGCTCATGAATTTATAATGTAACTCCTTCAAAAGTTATTTGATTTTTTTTTTTTTTTTTTTTTTTTTTTTTTTTTTTTTTTTTTAAATTCCAGTAGTGTATCTGCATTTTCGGCCTGAGTTTCAGTACCAGTGAGGTGCAGGTGAGGTGAGATATTCTCCACCTGAGAATTTCAAATAACCCCTAAGAGTGGAACTGGTTTAGGTCAGGTTTAATCCAACCACGTGTGCAAACGTAACATTGGGCACGAAGCATTGGATAATTTGCTGTTATCTTCTGGTGCCAGATAAAGATTTGTAAAAGGTCAAATTAAAAACTGCTGCTCGGTGTGTTAGAGGTTGAAGTGTAGTGCTTTGACCTTTTGTACTCTTAAGTATGCACCAAAGAGTAAATTTGGTTAGGACAGGCATTGGAGCAAATAAATGAAGAGCAGAGGGGAACTATGAGAACCTCAGTGGGGGTGCTGAGCTCTTCCTAAAGAGGGAGAACTTTCCAACATTGATCCTCTTCCCTTGGAGGGACCAAGGTGGGGCCGCTGGTGTGGGCAGCTGGAGAGGAGAAGGATGGGGCACATCCCATGGGAATGCCTAAATCCATTATTCCTGCACAGCTGATCTGAGGGGACACTTGCACACAAAGCAGGCTGTGATAAACACAGACTCTGCAGTCAGGATGAGGAGCTGACTGAACAAATCACATCCCCGTCTCCTCAGTGAACTCCGTGAGCGATCGCAGCTGGTGAGTGTGAGCTGAATATTTCACCTGTGGAGGCTGAGTGTGTCGTGTTCCCTCAGCTGTCATCATCCCCAGCTCCAAACAGAGGGTGACACTGCACATCACTGTGAGACACCCAGCCTGGCTGCTCCTGTGCCTCTGCTCAGCTGCCACCAGATGCCACGTCAGTGACAGCTTGATGGCTTGTGGGTTTCACAATATTGTGACGTTTAAGAAGAGTCTGAAATCTTATTTGTAAAGCAAACCACAAAGCAACCACAGCTTCCTGCAGTGATAGAAGATAAGAGGAAGGGTGATTTTAAACTAGAAGAAGGGCAGTTGGGATTTGATATCAGAGGTTTTTCACAGTGAGGGTGGTGAAGCTCTGGCACAGCCTCTTCCCTAGAAATGTCCAAGCTCAGGTTGGATGGAGGTTTGGAGCAACCTGAGATAGTGGGAGGTGTCCCTGCCCATGGCAGAGGGTGGCACTAAGTGACATTAAAAGGTCCCTTTCAACCCAATCTATTCAATAATTCTGATATATTCATAATAAACACTTGCATTAACATTTAGTCTCAGTAGAATGTTTGAGTTTGTTTAAATAAGATAAGAGACTTCTCCTTTTCAATTCCCCTTGAACTGGGAGAATTTGAGAATGGGCACTGAAGAACTCCAGCAGTAACATTGTATTTGGAGTATCTATTTCTAACAAGCTGCTTTCAGAAGCTTTTAAAAAAAGTGACTTTGTATTTGCTGTAGCTCTTAAATATCAGAATCTTTGTTACTCTCAAAATATATTAAGTTAACCTTGGAAATAAGAGTGATTTCCAGGTCACAGAATTTACTTCAAATAAATAGAGACTAAAACTGATGAAGAAGAAAACCCTAGGTACTTCTTTAGGCAGCTTTAATCAGACAGCAACTCAGGCCCACACCTCTTCTGTTCTTTTCCCCAAATAGAAATGAAATGCAAGATTCTGTGCTGCAATCCTGCTCCAAGTGCCATGTGGTGATTTCCAAAAGTTAACAGCTAAAAATGTCAAGCTTTCAAGTACCTGGTCTTCTAAATAAACCAGGATTTTTTTCATTGTAGCTGCGTGCAGGGCGTTTCAGAGTGCTACTATTGATGTGTGTCATTTGTATTTAACAGTGTTTTCCTGATGCAGCTTTGCTAACCAAAGTTTGTTGGTGATGTCTTTTCAGATTTACATCAGACATGACTATGTGAATAACCAGGGATAACCCAAAGGCAGGACAGGATGTCAGAATAACATACAGAACATTTTTGAGGTATTTTTTTTTGTTTTGGATTTCTTTAATTGTGCTAAAATCTTTTCGGTTTTGTCTTTAAGGCATTTAAGCGAAATGAATGCAGTAATTCTGTGCCATTCCATACTTAAAACATTCCTTAAAAGTTTTAGAAGCACATTTTTGATTAAGTAATGGCTGATTTGCATCGTTGTTTACATGATCTTCATGTTCCAGCTGCTAATTATGTATTTTTATGAAACTTAAATTTTCTTGACCACAAGAGGTGGTGATGTCCCAAAAGTGCTATTGGACTTAATTGGCACAGATTGTAGTTTTAACTGTGAACATTTAGGAGGATCAAGATCATTTGAACTGGGTGAAAAGAGGGCCTTATTTAGGTTAAGTTAATCTTTAATTACTTTTAAAGGAGATAAAATTCATTCTTTCCTAAGGTAATTTTCTTGCATATGACATCTTCATCCTTGGCTTAGCAGCTGCATTCTGGTGAGAGAGAGGAATTTTGTCCAAAAAACCTCCAATGTGTGAACAGAAACTACAGTTTAACTCCTAGAAATTGTAATAGATGCAAGCGGCAGAGCTGAATTCCAGTTTATTCTGTTCCACAAGCAGAGAATGTGTCCTTCAGACACCTCACAGTGTCCAGGGAGCTTCCCAGCTATTTTTGCAGTTGCTCTCACATCTCTCTCTGCTGCATCTGCATGTGTTTATTTTCATTTCTTGGATTGCTCCTGCCTAACATCAAAGCTTTAAGGATCAGAAGGATTTCCTGGGTGAGAACGTGTTATCCTCATTCCTGATAAAGAGTTTTTAAAGGGTTTAGACAAACACAGCTTCATCAAAAACCATCTCAGTGCCAATGTCTTCACCTGGTAATGGTCACTTGGACCATTCTAGAGGGACAAAGTGATCCCATGTTCAAGGTTTTGGGATGGGAATTGCAGTGCCATAATCCCTACAGTCTGTATGGGCTGCCATTAGTAAGGAGGAAGAAGAGAGACCTCTGTGTGCCTGTCATAAATCAATAAAAATGCTTTCAGGTTTCTCTCAGGCATGGCCTTTAAGAGCAGGAATCAATATGATTTTTAGAACACAGTATACTTTTAAAGCAGCAGGATATTCTTGAGGGCTCATGTTAAAGCTTTGTCTCCTGTTTGTTGATAGCACTTCAGCTCTGCCCTTCCATATCTTTCCTTGGGAGAGATGTCTGGAAAATAATGCTGTTTTCATGAGGGCTGTTAAGGCTTCAAGTCTGGCTTTTGCTCCACGTTGGAAGGACAACAAAGCCCTGAAAGATTTTTTTCATGAAATTAAATTAATTAATGTGTTCTTTGAAAATCTGATTCATGTAATCTGTTGCCATGTTAATTTAACCAAAACCATTTGTTTCCCTTAAGTTTGGGCTGATCTGAGACCATTTTATGAGTTATCCAATATATCTTTGTGGCAAGCTTGTGGTTTTTCCAAAACAATAACATTTTTGTCAACAAATTTAGCTGCTTTCTAACTTGCTGTGTTGTTTGTTGTGAGCAATGTATTAGAACAGCTTTATTTCCATCCTGGTTTTCCTTTCTACCCTCACTGGCTGCAGCAGAATAAAAACCCAACAGTCTGGTGCCATAATTTGCTGCTTTCAGAGAGACATGAGCTGTAATTTAATGAAGACTTTGCCATTTTAGTTTGAGATAAAAGAGAGTTGAGTTTTTAACAGAAGGGGAGGAGTGGTTTATGAGCACAGCGGGATGGAAATGAAAGCAGTCTAAAATCCCTTTGTCAGGCGTTGAAGTTGCATGTTTGTGGTGGGTTAACCCTGGCTGGACACCCACCAAAGCTGGTTTGTGTTTCCCCTCAGCTGGAGAGGGGAGAGAAAATATAAAAAAAAGGCTTGTGGGTTGAGATAAGAGCAGGAGAGATCACTCAGCAATTACCTTCACGGGCTTGACCTCAGCTTGATTTATTACCAATGACATTAGAGTAAAACAATAAGAAATAAAAAATAAGAACCAACCAAAAAAACCCTCTAAAACCAAACAAAAAAGCCTTTAAAACCAACCAAAAAACCTTCTAAAAACAAAATCTTAATTGTGTCTCCCCTTATTTCATATTCATCTTGACATAGTCACGGAACCGCTCAGGTGTCGATCAAAAGGAATCCCAGTTCTGTTTTGAACCTGAACATCATTTATCTCCCAGAAAGAAAAACCCAGAGCCACCTGTTCTCTGTTTCCTCATTAATAATTAATGCTGGTGGTGGTGTGTGTGTCCCTGCAGGGCGAGGCCAGCAAACCATGCAGTCATCAGGGCACCGTTTCCGCGATGTCGAGCACCACCCGCTCCTGGCCGACAATGACACCTACGACTCCTCCTCCTCCTCCTCAGAGGCCGACATGGCTGACAGGGTCTGGTTCATCAGGGATGGCTGTGGCATGGTCTGTGCCATCATGACCTGGCTGCTGGTGGTCTATGCAGACTTCGTAGTGACTTTTGTCATGTTGCTGCCTTCCAAAGACTTTTGGTACTCTGTGATCAACGGGGTCCTCTTTAACTGCTTGGCGGTGCTGGCTCTGTCATCACACCTGAGGACTATGCTGACTGATCCAGTAAGTATCCAAGAGTTCCTTGGCTTTGGATTGTCCCTTCCATCTGCACAGAGGTTTGGAGGAGTGATACCAGGTCTTCTCCTGCTGGGAAAAGTAGGAGAGTCAAACCCCCTCATGGTTAGGGTCAAACCCCCTCGTGTTGTAGTCAAACCCCTCGTGTTATAGTCAAACCCCTGATGGTTGGAGTTATAATCCTCGTGTTATAGTCAAAACCCTTGTGTTAGATTCAAAACCCTCAAGGTTTTAATGACACCTGTATTTATCATCAGGAATGGTACCTGTACTTCTGTTACTCCATCAATTAAACCATAAAGGAACAATCAATATAAAATTTATTAAAGTGTTAGACTCAAGGAAAAACCAGTAAATTGTTACTCCAGGTCCTGAAGAAGCTGATGAAGTTCAGTCTTCTCTGTCCTCATTTTTCTTACTTTTTTTTCATTAGATTTCATTTCAAAATTTGTACCTTTGTCCTCTTGCTTGTCTTAAAATGCTTCTTCCATTTGTGGCACGTGGAAGAACTTTTAGGGGTGGATGTGCTGCAAAACCTCTGGCAGATTTGGCATAATGGAAAACCACTGTTCCATGTGATTCCTGCAGTTTTGTCTTTAAATATTTGGAGTCAGAAGGAAGGGAGATTTAAGCTGAGCACACATTAAAGCAGTGTAGGTGTAAGAGGTCTTGAAAGTGCTCATTTCTTAGAACTTTTACTCTTCAAGATTTCCAGAGATGAAATAGTTGATTTTGTACTAAAGGCTATTACTATTTTAGGGAATAAATCTGGGAAAAGTGGAGTGAAGGGAAAAACATCTATTTTTGCCAGATTTTTGGAGAAAAATCTCCATTTTTTCTCCAGTACCAGTGTATAGAGGAGTTATGGGAGTGTTCACAAACCCAGCAGAGTGTTGTAGTTAATGATTTTCTAGATCTTTGATTTACTTCTGCCCACACCCAGTGATGAAATATCACAACTTCTACAAACTGTGACAGCTAAGAGAGTTAATGGTTTAAGGATTTATTGCTTAAAATATGAGCTGGTAAAACTGGGTGTCTCTCTAGACCTGTGTTGTATTTTTTATGGGTAAAACATGATGCAAACTGAGATGAGTCACTGCTTTTTCCCTCTATTCCTTTCCTGCTGACTCCCAGAATGGAAGACACAACTGTGTGATAGAAACTTAAGATGAAAGGAAGAAAGGAATGAACTGCCTCAAAAACTTACGTGAATTAAATTTATTCTTGTAACTATAAAAATAGATTTTAGGTGGCTGGCTGTGACTGTGAAAGATGTTCTTGAAATAGAGCATGTTTTTGTCAGCAGAATGCTTGAAAGCATAGTCTGAGGTTCTCATCCTTGTGGCAGGTGAATGTGAGATGTTTACACCAAATATTAACTTGAGCAACAGCATTCAGATTGCAAAATCCACCTCAGGAGTACCAGATGAGTGTTTGAGGAAGTCTCTCTGTACCCCTGTGAGCACCAGTTCAGGTGTGAAGCAGCTCTCAGCTAAAGAGCTCACCTGGGACAGAACCTGGGCTGTGTCTTGGCAACACAAACACAAATTCATTATTCCAGGTCATGGGCAACAAAACCTCCCTGCCTAAGCAGAGGGGTGTTTTTGGCAGTGGAATGTGAATTCCTGCTGCCTTCTTAATTCTGTCCCAGAACTTCTTAAGGTGCCTGATGTTGCCAAGGGGGATTTTTGGAATGAGAATTAATTGTAGAATGTTGCAGTTGGCTTATGCTGACCTGGAGAAGGCTCTCCCTGTGTGAAGGAGGTGCTGACCTGGAGCAGTTGGTACAGAAAGGCCACTGCACTTGGCTGTCACATCGCAGTTTATTTCACAATCACTTCCCCTCACAGATAAGGCTTTACCTCCATAAATGAGCAGGGTGACAGTGGTGCTGTCCATTATTTTCTCCTCACTAATCCAAATGTAGATCCTGAACTCAGGAGGCTGAGGCAGCTCTGTGATAATCAGATCAGAGAACTAATCACTGAATGTTAATTTCTTTTCCCAATCAATTATTTCTCTTTTGAATCAGTTCCTTCAACTCTTTACCACCAAGCTGCACAATAAAGAAGAGTAAAGAAGCCAGTGCTGGTCCTGCCAACAGTCTCCGATCTAAAGATTTTAGGAAAAAAGAAGGACAGTTCTCAAAAACTTGGGGCAGGTGGTTAAACCTTGGCTTCAGAGAGTTGAAAAAACATTTTTCAAATTGCTGATTTAACTTCTGTGATGGCTTGGCCCATTAATCAAATGCCACACCAAATGCTCAGGGTAACTCCTCAGCAAACGATGAGCAGTACTTGTGTCTGCAGGGTAAGATGTGTCTCCCTCATTTCTCTGGGCTGGTGGCAGGATATTCTATGAGAATTAAGCTAATACTTGGCCAGAGATGAGTCTTGCTGAAATAAAGCTGAATTTGAGGTCAGGCAGAGGTAATTTATTCATTCGGAATTGATTCTGGCTTATAGGAGACTGGCTTTGGATAAATGAACTTATTTCAGCGATTATCCTGAGGTTACTGATATGAAGTCTATGAAATGTATTTTTAAATGCTCTCATGCCATTTAAGAAGCTTTCTCTCCTCTAATTGAAACGATTTCAGGGGGCTGTGCCCAAAGGAAATGCCACTAAAGAATACATGGATAATTTGCAACTGAAACCAGGAGAAGTGATCTACAAATGTCCCAAGTGCTGTAGTATCAAACCTGAGCGTGCACACCACTGCAGGTATGCCAGAGTTCCTTAAAGACTTCTGCATTTGGAGGCATGGAATGACATTCCTGATATTTGTTCCTTTTTATTTTTTTCCCCCTACAAATTTCTTTGGGTATCACTGAACTTTCAAATTCCTACTTGCAGAGTATTTTATAAGTGTAATGTGCTATGGCCAAAAATGGCTGTGGATGAGGGGAGAGAAGTAAGAGACTCAAAGATTTGATAAAAATAACTGTGCTCTGGTATCTTAAATTTGATCTGTGAATATCTTTTCCTGTACATAATTCCAGTTTATTGTGCTGTGTTGTAACGCAGGGCAAAGAAAAGAATCTCAAATTTCTGAGAGGAGCTGATTTAAGAAATGAATCCTGCAGTCTTAAATTAACAAAATTTAGAGTAGTTTTAAATGATTACTTTGTGTCATCTCCTCTTTGCAGTGCATTTGAAGTTACATGTGAATTGGCAGGTTATTTTCCCAAAGTTGCATGAATAATTGGTTAAATGCACTTGTACTTATTGAAAATCCATTTGAATAAGGACAGAAGTGATGATCATTTGAGCTAAACACGCTGTGGAAGAGATAGTGAATGTATATTTTTAATTCTCAGTCTTTGGAGTTTTCAGGCACTGTGGAGATGCTTTTTGTAGTGTTTATTGTGTGCCAGTTGAAAATAGCTGTGCCTGCATAATCAGGGCTTACATAAAGATGCAAATGCTTCTGGTGGCTCTCTAGGTGTGGGGAGTGATGTGTCTTGAATTGTGAGAAGTATTAAATTGAAGTCTCTGAGTTGCTGCCTGTCAAAGGAACAGAGCAGAGTCTTGTCAGGACTCTGAGCTGCTTCTGGAGCTTTGTGGGCTCCAAATGAAAAGCCTGGTGTGTGTCAGTGCTCAGTGAAACGCTCTGGCTGAGGAGCTGCTCCCGTTATAAACACTCAGCCTTGGCACGGGGCTCCTGTTCTTCCCTCAGCTCTGAGTGGGTTTTGTGTCTGGAGTGTGAAGGGAGAAGTTCCACGGATAAACAGGCGAGTATGGGATTATCTGCAGTGTGTTTGTGTGTGGTTCAGGCTGGCTTTGCTCAGGGGCAGGTCCCAGGGCTGCCTTGGTCCTTCGGGATGCTGCTGCTGCTTCATCAGCTCAGGAGTGTTCACTGCAGGGTGGCTGGGGGAGGATCAGCACAGCTGCTCCTGGGGCAGGAGGGGAGGAGGAGATCCCTGGGGATCCAGGAGAGCTGTGCAGTGTTCACAGGCCTGGCTCTGTGTCTGTGGGCTGCACTGAGGGAGCCCCACTCATTTTCTCATCCCATCTTCAGGTTGATTCCTGCAGAGACCTCGCAGGTAGCCACAGAAAGCATTTATTCCATCTTTGGTCCTGGTAGGATTTGCTAGTTTGGAAGGAGCCCTAAATGAAGGCATGTGGTGGTTTAGCATGAATGGGAAGGTTTTTTTTTTCCCTAAGGAAGTTATAGCATGGATTGACAGCTTGGCTGACAAATTAGGAGTGTTGTACACACCTCTGGAGACCCTGGTTAAATCAAAGGTTCCAGGTGACTTGGTCTTGTCCATATGACAGGAAAAGAGCTGGAGTATCAGAGATCCTGAAGCTCAAATACCTTCTTCATAGCAAGAATTTGAGCAGTATTTATTGTTAAAGCAGGGCAAGAATGGATAATGTGTGTGGAAAAGGAAATAGCTGATATTTTCTAAAGGGTTTGTTTTCCCCAAGCACCTGTTTAGGGATCTGGCTTTGTGTGTCTCAGGAATTGTTTTAAATTGGTCAAATATTCTGTCATGTTTTGCTGAAGGGTAAAGGAGGCTTTTTGGGGCTTTCTTTGTGCATCCCTGGCTCCACAGAACCTCTGGAAGAGAAAGCCAAAGCCTGAAAGTGTGAGGCTGCTGTCATGTTTTTCACAGCAGTTGGATTTCTGGTTTAATTGTCTTTGTTTCTGTTAATCTGATTCTTTGCCTTCGATTTATCCCTGCAGGAGTTTACTCTGTAGAAAAAGGGTTTGTTTGATTATGCTGCCAATTTTTTTTATTGGTTTGCAAACCCATTCCAAGGACTTTAAAAGGATGGTCTAGTCCCAAGTATTCAAAGTGGCAATTTGCTGATAGAAGAGACTTGAAAATGGAAATTGAAGTTGGGAAATACTTACACTGAGAGCCACAGTGCATGTTTTGAGTAGTAAATTATTAACAGAAGAGACTCTTAGGATGTAGTTACAAAAACTGTTGTGCAACACTGCAACAGAAGTTCTTTAAAGGAAGAAAAATAATTTCATAACACACTTTAGTAAAGAGGGAAAGAGCAGGAACCTTTTATTTACAGCTAAGCATCTCTGAAATACATTAAAATGATGTTTTAGTGAGCAGTTAACATTTTCAGCACAGGGAAGAGCCCTATCCTGAGTGAATGGGGTTTCATTTTCACCGAAGGAGCACAGCTGTCATCATTTCTGCCTGTTCTGAGTGCCTGTGTTTGTGTGTGAGGAACTGTTACTCTGAATTAAGTCGCTGAGATGTTTCCACCAGGCTCCCAGGGAATATCTGTTACCCACACCCATTTCTCTGGAGTTTTTCTGAATGTTATTTTTGGCATTCAGAGCTGTAATTGCACCTGCCTGAGTTCACGGAGGAGAGACTTTTCTCCATCCACAGGTGCTTGTTCTGTTTGCTTCTCTCCTGTGAACACCCCAGGGTGCAGCTGAGAGAGGGATTCCCCCAAACTCCTGCTGCACAAAAAGGAATAAAATACAAGGGATGGGGTAGGAAGAAGGCAGAACCACTGCTTGAAGCAGTGCTGTGAGATTGTTGGTGTGAGATCAGGAATGAAGGCAGAGTTCCAGATATCTGAGCTCTTGTGGGAGCTCTGTGTGGGCTTGTGAGAAATTCTGAATGAGTAGAAGCGAGTCCTGCCCACCTCACATCCTCCAGCATTCAGCTCAGTTGAGCCTGGGTAGGATTTTACTCAGCACTTCACATTAATATTGTTTTTAGAGTGCTGGCGTGGGTTCTGTGGCACATCAGGAGCTTTGTCTGGTTGTGATGCTCAGGGAAATGAGAGGCTGAACTTGCAGGCAGCAAGGAAAATCTTCTGAGGAGCCTCATGAATGTCTCCTCTGGGGTGATACCCACTTTTCCTGCACCACTGAGTGGTTGTGGTGTTTATCTGGTGCTGGGATTTTCACTTGTATTTAAAAAGTCATTTGTGGCAGAGGTTGAATTCTCTTTATTGTCCATGAAACAGGAGGCAGGGAGAATGTAGGGGCTGGATTTTGATAGCTCAGAGCAAAGGCAGCCTCACTTGGTATTCTTCCCCATAACCTGCACAATGGGTGTATTCTGCCTCGTGCTGAATTACCTCAGAATCATACAAATGTGATGAGTTAAAAGTTATTTTCTGCCTCAGAGCATTGATTTCCCCCTACACCTCCCTCTTTTGTCTCTCCAGTGACAGTCACCCAACTTTGCTGTGTGGTTTGTCACCACAGCACTCGCAGACACCACACCTAAATCAGCCTGTGCTAAAAACAAAGGGGTTTGAATAAGAGTTCCTGCATTTTTTAGGCTTATTTGGTTTGGTGACTGCTGAAGTGAAAATGTTTAATATTCTGGCTATTCTGAGGGAAAATCTGGAGCACTGAGTGTGTGGCTGTCTTCAGTACAAAGCTGGGAAAGTGGAATATCAGCATTGCTTAAGCTATTGATTTCTGAAGAACTACAACAGATGTTGCAACTGTTTTAGTTTTGGTGTGTAATTGTTCATATTTGGCTGCAGAACTGAGCCCTCTGCTGCTCTGTGGCAGATGTAAAATGGAGTTATTGCAGTATTTGACTTCTGTGGGCATAGCCTTGACTCCAAACTGGGCAGGAACCAAGTGAACCAGCAAAGAGCAGGAGTGTTCAAGAAGTCAGGAACAAGTAGCCACTCGATAAGTGCTGGTTATAGTTTCAATATTTGTGGTTTCTGTTGAGGAAGTGAGGTTTGATGGTGTAAGCTGTGCTTTAGTTGAGATTTTGATTGCATAAGTTTAGAATTTTATGGCCATTTGACACCTCAAGAGTGACAGTTTCTCTCTTGAAGATGTGAATTTCTTGGGTTTCTTCTTATCCACAAGCGAAATTTACAACTTGAAAGCCTGTAAAATATTTACTTTATCTAAAAACCTTCTCCAGAAGGGAAAGGGTTTTATTAATACTGAATATAGACAGAGCTGAAGCTTTGCCTGTTCTGAAGTTCTGGATTTGCTTGATTGTGTGTTTGGCTCTGCAGTGATTGTGGTTTATTGTGAGGAGTATTTTATGTACAAAATCAGTTTTGGAGCAACCAAAAGCTGAGTTGAAAGAGAACAAAGAGTTTCTTTAAAGAAATGCAGATAAAATCCCTGTCTGCAGTTTGCCATGAAATATTTCAGCACATCATCCTGTGACCACTGCCTGCCCTTGTTTCTCCATTTCAATTTCTCACCAGAAGCCTCTTGTCCTTTCTTGCAGCATTTGCAAGCGATGCATCCGAAAGATGGATCACCACTGCCCGTGGGTGAATAATTGTGTGGGGGAGAAAAATCAGAGATTTTTTGTTCTGTTTACGGTAAGTGAGCAGCAACAGCAGCTTGATTTTCATCTGAATACCTTGATTATAACAATTTATGTTGTGCTTGGTGAGTAATGGCTTTAGGACATGATTGTGTTGTTTGGTTGGGTGGGTTTTTTCCTTCTATATTCATTTTTATTAATTTTTATTTCGTGCTGTTTCAAAGTTTCTTGGTTTTGCTGTGTTTGATGTGGTGACAGTGAGTGAAGTGATGCTGTCTCTCGTTTGCAGATGTACATAGCCCTAATTTCAGCTCATGCTCTTGTACTCTGTGGATTTCAGTTCTTCTCCTGTGTCCGAGGGCAGTGGACTGGTGAGCAAAGAAATACTTCATTTTCATTATCACAATCTAGCAGATATTAGGGAAAAGTCATAGCATTCCTATTTTAGTCCCATCTTTGAGTGATATCCTTAAAACATTTCAGATCTGTTTGTCCATCACTCTCCTTTTTCTTTCTGGGTTTTTTGCCCCCTTTCCTTCAGTCATTCTCTGTAAGAGCTGTGGCAGTCAGGGGCATTCTCTCTCCCTTTACACACAGTAGTAATTTACTACCTGTGTAGTAGGAAGGAAACTGTGCTGCTCCTCAACCACCTCAGTTCTACATCACCTAAATTTGGGCTTTGTGTGCCCAACCTCAGTTCTGGCAATGACACCTGAAATTTAAACATATTTCTCCCTCATTCCATTACTGGAGTCAGCTGTGGGACTCCTTCAGAAAAGAAATTCCTTAAACTTATCCCAGTTTTTTGGGTTTTTTTTTAGGCTTCTGGCTTGTATATCTTAATGCCAGAGCTCATTTTGGTCTTGTGCTTTTGGCAGATTTCTGATACATGGTATATGAAGCAGCAGGGAAGTCCATGTGAATCTTGATTTTTTTTCTGAATATTTCATTAAGTGGATGGAACCTGAGAACTACATTTTTTTTTACTTGAAACTTTCCACCCTCCTGTACACTGTCCCTGTTTAAATATAATTGAGTTAATCAAGTGATCAGAGGCTCTGCAGAGATGTGAGGCAGAACATGATTACTTTGTGTGGAGAATTAAAAAAAGAAAAAAAAAAAAAAAGAGTAATAAAGCAATCACAGCCAAGTGGAACATCTGTATTAGCGAGTCAGGGCTGACAGTGAGGATGATTTTTACAGCTCCTGCCATGCAGGAAGCTCCAAGCTGCTCTCTCATGTGCAGTTCTGAGTTTTTCACTCACCTCATGTGCAAACATTTATTTGATGGCCCTGAAATCCCGAGGCAGGATTGCAGAAATAGTTACCATGTGCTTTATAGGAAGGCAGAAGTGTTATTCCATAAAATCCTTCATTTTCTTGATCAGCAAATAAAGCTACTGCAAATGAGTTTGTTTTAAATGTGAAATGTTTCAAGTGCCAGACATGTAGGACATGCTCTGCAATTTGCTGTTGGGTTTTTTTTTTGGTAACCACATATCTCATTTTCACAGAGTGCAGTGACTTCTCCCCACCTGTAACTGTGATCCTGATGATCTTCTTGTGCCTTGAGGGTTTTCTGTTTCTCACTTTCACTGCAGTCATGTTTGGCACCCAAATCCACTCAATATGCAATGATGAAACGGTAAAAACCTCGACTTCTTTGTGTTCTGTAAAATTTATTCTGGGAAGATGTGATTAGATGTGGTTTTATTTGCACAAGGAGAGGCTCTTATTTTGGAGAAAGCTGCAAAACTTCAGTAGTTCATCATTTTTATATTTGACAGTTGGGAAGATTGGAATGGTTTACTGGGGGTTTCTTTCTAACAGAAGCTCTTGCACTGTTTGCTTTTCTGACATTTTGCAATTTGGTTTTAAATGACAAAGAATGCAAAACTTCTGACTTGAGGTTTGACTTTCCCTTCTGAGCTGGCACAAATTCCTGCTGGGTGCCATGAGAAATATCTACTTTTTTCAGATTTATACTGAAAATCACTCTCACCTCACTTTGATACGTTTTATCAGAGGATAAAACAGAGTTTGGGCCATTGGCTCCCTTGTTCCTAAATCTGCAGTGTCACATCTTGAGGGAATAATTGCCTGGGAAATTGAATCCTGTGACTGTTCAATATTTTCTCATGTTTAAAAGTGTATTTCAGTACCGAGGAGTAAGTGCAAAACAACTGGTAAATATTGAGCCTTCATTAGTGGGAAGCACAAAAAAATGACCATCAAAATAATGCATTTGGGAGAGTAATCCTGCCTCCAGTAATTGTGCAGCAGGAGCCTTGCTGTCTGCTTTCATTAACTGAGTAAACAGCTTGTCATGGAGGATACTGCACGTGGATCCATCAGCTTTGCTGGGAATTTTGTCTTTTAGCTTGAGGGGGAAAGAGATAGAGGGTAGATCAACCTTCTTGTACATATTTAATGTTTTAAATCTTCTGCCCTGTATCCACAGGGCTAAAACACTTTCTAACTTCTTCCTTAATAGTAAATAACAGCAAGAAACTTAATCAGCTGAGCAACAACACAATAAAAAAAGCTGCAAACGTGGTTTTTATAGCCACCATTAGATCAAACTAAACCTTGGACTCAGCAGTGCATCCCTGCCTGTGTTTATTTCCAGGAGATTGAAAGACTGAAGAGTGAAAAGCCAACGTGGGAGCGCAGGCTCCGCTGGGAAGGGATGAAATCTGTTTTTGGGGGCCAGCCCTCCCTCCTGTGGATCAACCCTTTCGCTGGATTTCGGATCAGGCGACTCCTGCTGCGAGGAAAGAAAGGAGGACCTGAGTTTTCTGTCTGAGTCTAAATATGCTGGGACTTGCAAGAATCCTATATAGTATTTATTTTGGGGCCAGAGAAGGCTGTCTACATATAATCTGTGACCAGGTGAAACTGATGTCAGACATTTGCTTGTAGCAAGCAGAGTTTTCTACGTTTATTGTCACAGACATCTCATTAATTTCTGAGACAGGAACTGGATCTGCCACGATCTTCACAGCAGGATACCAGAGGAAAAGCACGTGGTCACACTAAAGAAGCCAAATGTTGTCATGCTACTGTAATTTATTTTCTGAGATTACTTCCCCTTTTTTTTTTTTTTTTTTTTTTTTTTGTTAAATCCTTTTTATTTGATAAAGGTCTGGGGAATTAACCTGTGTGTTTTTATAAGGAATCCACGTCCTTGGATGCAGTTGTCAGTCGTTAGGAGGAGCATTCTGGTGGAAGTTGATCTCCAGTGAGACTCAGCCTTCTCAGTCCAGATTTCAGGGAATTGTGATTTATTCAGTTCTCCTTTCTCTTTCAGCTTGTCCTGATCAGCAGAGCTGTCCCTCTGTGTCCCACACATTGCTTTGTGCAGGCCCTGTCACACCCTGCCCAGCATCTTCCCTAAAGCCTGGCCTGTGTTTGGCTGTGTCCATCCCATCTGGCTTTTAGGGAAAGGCTAAATTCTCACTTGTAGCCTGGCTGGGGGCCAAATCCTACCCTGGGAGGTGCATTTCCAGCTCTTCATGCACAGGAACTCAAGTATGGATAAGAGGGAGCAGTGTCCTGCTGTGTGAGGTGACAAACTGGGGGGAATTCACTGCAAACACTTTGTCCTTGTAGGGTCTTGTTCTGCCCCTTTTTTACTGTACAGACTTTTCACAGAGGAAAAGCTGTTAATGATCCCTTCAGCAAAGACAGCAGAGAAAGAGGCAACTTCCCTCCTTTCTCGAGTGCAGCACATCTTAAATGTAGAAACATCTGCAACAGGAGGAGTTATTTTGAATTTAACCATTTCCAACCAAAACTACTTTGAAGAAATGAGAGCAATATAGGTCTAGAACTGCTTTATGTGGGCCTGACAAACAACAGTTAGTGCTAAAAAAAATGTTCATAAATCTGCAAGTAATGAAACACAAGCTGCAAGTAATAAAAATCCAGCTAAAAGTTGATTCTTGAAAAATTACATTTAGGCTATTTTTTTTTCGTATTATTGTTAACCTATAAATTACTGACCATATAAAGGATAAAGCAGGAGCCTTGATGCATAGCTTGAAACCGTGCCTAGAAAGTAAATAGCTCCCTGTTTTTGGGACTTGCCTTAAAATTGTCCTGTTTTTGCTTTTGCTCAGCCAGTGGCACTGGTGACCTGTCCCACCTCAAGCAGCTCCAGAACTCTGCATTTCCAGCCTCTGTGCCCTTCAGGAGCTGTTTCTTTTCTCAGTGCCCTGCTTTCTCCATCTCTTCGTGGCATCCTGATCCCAGCTCCATCAGTTTCTGTTCCAC
Organism: Zosterops lateralis; assembly: GCF_965231275.1. NCBI lineage: Eukaryota > Metazoa > Chordata > Aves > Passeriformes > Zosteropidae > Zosterops > Zosterops lateralis. The sequence goes on from NC_139772.1 coordinate 3,244,601, forward strand.
GGGCTGGCTGAAGGCACTGAGGGATCCATTTCTTGTCTGTGGCCCTGTGAACAAAACTGTGCAATACTTTGGGATATTTTCACTTTGCTTGGGGGGAGAGAAGGTGGTGGTGTGGAATGCTGGAGACTTCCTAGGTGGAAATCTGCTGGAATTGCAGTCCAATGAGCAAAACTGAGGGGGAAGCTGGAAGTTCCACAGAATTCTGTGCAGATTCAGTTGCACACCTTAAAGATTGGAAGAGAAAGTGTCTGGCTTTGTCCTGAGGCTCTTACTGTGTATATTGTTCAATGGGAAAATCAGAAAATATCACTCCAGGTGGTTGAACCCTGTGACTTGGCAAATGTGTGCGTGTGGAATCCGGTTTACTTGGCTTTTCAAATCCTTACGTTGTAATTTTTCTTTTTTTTTTTATGTAAAAAAGAATAAACTAATGAATTGAAGTCTTAGTTGATTAACTTCTCTACATGTCAGGGTTTTTTTTTTTTTTCACATATATTTAGATCAAAGCAGCTTCAGGGAAGTAATCTTGAATCCTTTGGTTTGTAATTAATTTGTATTTATATTAGTTAACAGGTGATACTCCTCCAAAGCTCCTCTGCTTATTAATAATTTTAAGCTACACTCCTTTAGCCCTTCTTGGGAATTCCCTTCATCCTCTGGTGTAGTTTCCTATTTTATTGTAGAACCATGGAATGATTTACATGGGAAAGGACCTTAAAGCTCATCTTGTTCCCACCCTGTTTGTCTGAGGTGAGTGGGAAAACACTTCCAATCTGAAAACTTACCTCAGCATTCCAGCATTTGCACTTCCAAGGAATTTAGGATAAATGCACGTTTGAATCTCCAGTTTTTCTGTGCAAATGTTGGATTTTTCCTGTTTCTGCAGCTTCAGGAGCAAAGACAGTTGTGAGCCTGGAGAGCAGCAGGTTGGGAGTGTCCACCCAAACAAGGGGGAGGAGGAACAAATGGCAGGAAATGACAGAAAGACTCAAAGCTGTTCATTTCCCTTTTGCAATAATTCTAAAAAACACTCTGAGATATTTTCTGGATCTATATCACACTCTGCTCTGATGTTTCTATGGAGAAAAGAGCTCCAAATCCATGAGCACAGACTTTTTGCCGATGCTGCTGGTATTTTGGAGCAGGTTAATGATTTGATTGTGTTTGTGTGCCACAGCAGCCAGGCTGGGCTGTGTTTGTGTGTATTTTAGGGAAGAGTTTGTTTATTCTCCAAAGGGAACAGACGTCCCTGCAGATGGAGCCTGCCAATTTATCTCCTTTTTATTTTCTTGTTTAATTTCTAGCAGTATTGTTCCAGGAATCCTTTCTGAAGTCTTAGACTTCGCAAGAATTCATTTATGGATTTTTTTATGTCTGTCCTGTGCAGAAATGTTAAATTTCTACATTTGTTCCTCTCCTCTCTGTTGGCTGCAGGTCCAATGCTGTGGGAGAAAGAAAGTGGCTTAAGGGGTTTTGAAATACAGAAATTGGGCTGTAAAATCATTTTGGAATCTGTTAATGACACTAAAATTAAGTGCACCAGCATTAGTTCTGTATATTTTTATTTTGAACAGGGTTACAGGTTAATTCATATTTTAATGTGGTTGGTGCTTCTTCATTGACCAGCTTGTTAATTTTTTATTCTGCTTCTTTCACTTAGCCATTTTTTTAATGTTCTGAATATATTTTAATATTTTTTTCCTGCCTGTATTCCAGTAGCACATCTGTTCCTGTCCTGCACTTCACTCTTGTCATCCCCAGCCAGAGCCCTGGAAATTATCCAGCAGGGATCAAAGCAAGCACAGGCTGGTTTTTAATAACAGAAGCAAAACTTTGCACCTCCAGAATATTTCTACAATTTCTCCTTATATTATAGTGCAGCATAAAATTAATATTGGAGGCAGATTCGGTGTTAAAGATGCCAAATATTAGAATTGGCAAGGAAAGGAATAACTCAGAAATATTTAAGGTTTTCTTGCCTGAGGTGCCCCATCCTGATAAGCAGCTGGCACCTGAGAAGGGAAAAATATTAATAAATGATGGCTTTGAACCTCTTTTGTTAACAAAATCATGATTCCAATAAAATAGACACCTCCAAGGTGTGTCTGCATAAGAATATTGGTTTAATTTAGAGTGGGGTTTGAGATGAGGGAAGCCAGAAAGATTCACAGCCAAACTGTTTTGGGCCTTTATACAGTAAATTATTCCTGCTGCAAACCTTCACTGGACCAGCTGAACACTGGGGGCTGTGTCTGATCTCCACTGCTGCATGGACAACTTTATTTTCTCCTCAGTTTGTGAATTCCATCAGTATCCAGTGAAAGCCAGGCTTTGCAGCCAGAGGTGATTCTTTTTAATGAAAAATAGGTATCTGTATTGGAGAGATCAGTGGAGAACCTTGGAAACTTGGTTTTGAATTCAAGAAAAGAGGCAAACTGTCCGGATGAAATACGAGAATATGGAATTTATTTCCCCCATAGATTTATTTTCTTACCATTAATGAGCATTAATGTACATTTAATGTCTGGAAGAGGAATGGAATGGAGCTGCTGGAGGCACTGGAAGCAATGCTGGCTCAGAACAGTTGCATCTGTCATGCAGCAGGAATGCCTCTGCAGTGGAACCTGCTCTCCAGATAGAGCTGTTTCAAATCAGGGTTTATCAGCATAAAACGTCAGATCAAATTCATCAGAGGCAGGAGAAAAATAAAACATTCTGATCCAGGTGAAATTCGAGCCTGCTCTCTGATGGTTTTCAGCTCTCTCTCTGGTGCTGCAGAGTGGCAACGCTGACCTTCCCCTGCTGCTGGAGGCTGGGATGCTCTTCCCGAGCTCCCTTTCAGTCTCTGGGGTTGTGTTTCCTCCAGCTGAGCATCTCCAGGTGCTCCCCAAATTCCTTCAGCAGGGAGGGGTGGGTTGGGAATTTTTACAAGGGGTCAGAACAAGGAATTCTCCATCGTGTCCCAGTGCTCAGGGCAGCCACTCCTGATCCCTCGGTGGCTGTTTGATAGAGGATGGTGCACAAATGAGCTGAAGGTTGGTGGAAATCTGATCATTTGTTTTGTAAGAAGGTCCCATTCATTCAAATCAACTCCGTAGCACAACGACAGCACTTTGGGAACTCTCGAGGCTGTGTAGTCACCACTGGGCTTATTTAATTTGTTGTTTAACTGCTGATTAAATTTCACATTAAGGCAGAAGCACCTTGTTTTAAATACAAACCCTTTTATAAAAAAGTGGCTCACAGACTTGCCTGTTCTTTTTCCTGGCTAATTTAGAGCCATGTTGCAGACATTACAAAGAAATACAAAACTAGAGAAAGATCGTGTCTGTGTAATGGGAAAAGGTATTTTGGGGCACTTTTTGGGGCAGTGAAAGTCTGCAGAAGATACAGAGCAGGGGTTTGGGGTAAGTCAGCCTTGATTTGGGGGTTTGCCAGAGCAGCAGCCACAGTCAGAGGCAGAGATCTTTGCTGCTGTCTGGTGTTAGATGTGCTCACAAGGCAGAGTCCATCCACTGGCTCACAAATGGACTCTGGATCTACTGGAAATTATGAAAAACAGCAAAATGTTGGTATTTCTGTTCATAATAAAGAACTGGGCAGCATGAAATGTTGGAACAAGCTCCCTCTGGGGGGAATAAGGCCTTGGCCTTGTAAGGATTACGATGCTATTTTTCCTAAAGCTTAACAGGAGAAATGGGAGTGCAATTAATTAAATTTGTGATGGGAACAGACCATTTCATCCCAATTCAGGCCGTGCTGTGTGCATGAAGGGTCACCAGGAGCTGTGCAAGGCGCTGGGGGTGATGGAGACGGCGGCTCTGGAAGGGTCACGGTGGCACCAATGTCACAAACCCACTGAGACCCCTGCCCCGCTGGGGCTGGCAGTCCTGGCCCTACAAGGAGGGCATGAACCCCAATCCTTGTGCCTTGTGGGGGTGCTGGAGGTGGGGATTCCATGGTGAGGCTCCTCTGCAGGTGAAGCTCCTCTGCAAACCATCCTGGGGCTCACGGGCAGGGAAGAGTGAGAGCTGTGGGCAGGGGGATGCTGTGCTTGGCCTCTGCAAAGAGAAAGGGCCGGTTTCACTGTCAGCATTGTTCCCACAGGGCTCCCAGCTCCTGCTGCCTCCTGTCCCTATAGCATCTCCCTCTTGGGCATCACTGTCTGGGGCAGGAGCTGCACCACGCTGCTGGGCCCGGCGCTAGAGCCCAGTTTATAGTCTTCACTGCCCGTGCTGGCAGAGGGAGATGGAAGGGATGTCTCAGGAGATGCTGTGGGAGAGAAAAAAGAAAACAGGATTAACGTGGGCTTGGATGCTGTTCAATAGAAATCAGCAAATCCAGGAGCAGGAGCTTAGGGGATCCTGGCACATCTTTCTGTCCCAGTTTGGGAGGAGGCACAGGGTGGACTGGCAGACATGGACCAGATTTTCTCAGCATTTTGCATTTGGGGAATGGCCCCAACTGCTTTTCAATCCTTCATCTCCTTATCAAAGAGGAGCTCAACCTGCAGCCCCCCTGTACCTCATTGACAGAGCACAGCATTTCTCTAATCTCCTTTGCTGGAAAAGGGCTTAAAAGCTAAATAAAAGCCACCTAAAACACAGGATGCCAACGTTTATATAGCTGAGAAATAGCAAAATACACCACGGGAGGTAAATGATTGTAAGTGGCAGAGGGAGGGAGGATGTGAGTACAGGACATTGTGATTACATGGCAGTGGTTGTTAAATGGCACCTCCTGTTCTACTTTCTTTTTTTAACAGCGTGGTCCTACAGGGGATAAATGCCTTAACCCACAGCCCAGCAGTGCCCAGGGTGATTGAAGACAATCCTGAATTCAGGTCCTGTTGGTTGGCAACAACCACAGGGACCTCCTGCCATAAATACCCATCTGTCCTCTATTGTGGCATCTCCCAGTGCTGCCAAATCCATAGAAACACCCAGTCTTGATTTCTCGCCCTTTTTTTTTTTTCAATTCTTGTGTTGTTTTAGTAACATCTCAACCCCCTCCTGGGTCGTGCTGCCATTAAAAATCCTAATTTCTCTTTGGAATCATGGAAAGGAGTCAGTCAGGGGGGCTGTGAGCTCTGATTCCAGTGTAACACTTAAACTCATAGAAATAAACTTAAAGAACTTAACTAAACTTAAATTTACTTCAATAAACTTAAAGAATTTTTTGTTTCCAAACAAATAGATAAACTTTTTTAATAAATAAACTTTTTTCAAATAAAAAAACCTTTTAAAATAAAGAAACCTTTTTAAAAACCAAAATAAACTTTTTTAATAAATATTTTTTTTAATAAGTAAACTTTTAAAATAAATAAATAAATTTGGGGGGTTTTTTTCTGAACTATGTATGCTGGCTACGCTGACGCTAATGATGTAAAAATGGGGCTGTAAATAATGTAAAAAGGGGCTGTAAATAATGTAAAAAGGGGGACATACGGTCTGGAGCAGTGTGGATCACCGAGGTCATGTTGCTCTGCAGGACGTGTCCTGGCAGCGGTTCCAGGTTCATGTTGGGAGGTGCTGACTGGTACTGGAGATCAGCAGTGGTTCCTGTGAGTAGAATTGGGAAGAGACATCATTCCTTGCACAGTTCCCGACAAACCAGATGCTCAGGGCTAAATCTTTGTCATGCAGAGGATGTGGAAGAACCTCTGTGGGTGAAGGTTAATGGCTCATCTTTGCTTCCTTCCTCTCTGCTCTCAGCCTCTCCTGTGCAGGGACAGCCCCCTGGGATGTCTGGGCTTTCAGCTGCTCCTTAGCTGCCCTTTTCTGCCTGGGGGTGTGTCCCAGGTTCTGCTCTTATCCAGATTTCCCATAAAGTCGTAACTTTTGGACGTTTCTAACAAAAGATGCGTTGTTTTCCCTAAACTGGAGGCCTAAGTCAAGTGCTGCACCACAGAGTGGATCCTTTGCTGTGAATCTCAGCAGATTTCCAGGGCTAGGCTGGAAAGAATGGCTCTGGGATTGGACTGGGGTGAGAAGGACCCTTCAAGCTACAACTCATCAAATGGTGTTGGTTGGAAGGGATCTTAGAGCTCATCCCATGCCATGGGCAGGGATGCCACCCACTGTCCCAGGCTGCTCCAAGACCCAACGTCCAACCTGACCTTGGACACTTCCAGGGATCCAGGGGCAGCCACGTGTGCCAGAACCTCTCCACCCTCACAGGGAAGAATTTTTTCCCGATATCCCACCTAAACGTTTTCTCTTTCAGCTTTAAAACCCCTTCCCCTCCCTCCTCCCTCCTCTACACCTCCCAGTAGACACAAAACCCTAAAACATCTTTGAGACAACCCAACTGTGGGAATTCCCGAGAGTGAGACAGACTTAATTAGCATATCTAATCTGGTCACTAGGATGCCATGGCGAGGACAAACAGAACTCTGAGCTTATGAGAAGATGGGATTAAAAACCTGCTTAAGGAAGAAGATCCAAACAACCCTCTATGATGAAGACGTTGCAAAATGCGTGAGTTTTTTGTATGATCTTTTAACCTAATTATTGTAGTAGAAATTATTAACCTTACTGAAATGGTATATAAGTTCTTGGAAAAGTAAAATCTGATTCTGATCATGAATCAGTCTTCCTATCTCTCCATTAATTGCCAATACCCAACTTTGCTGCTCCTCCTCAGGAGGGTCTCATACCTCCCAGCAGCATCTCCTGCAGCAAGCTGTCGATCCTGGCCACTCCGAAGAGCTTCACAAACTGCACCTGCTCGATCATCTGCCAGGTGATGCTCTGCAGGGGCGGCAGCAGCAGCAGGATGTCGCTGAAGCGGCCCCGCGAGTCGTACTGGCGGTCGTTGATGTAATCCTCCAGGTTCACCTGCACCTGGAAACGCATGTTCTTCACCTTGCCCGGCTCGCTCAGCCCTTTGCAGTCTGGGACAGGGGAGAAAAAGGGGGTTAATTGTTGGCCTGTGTGGGTAAATGTTGCCCCTGGCAGGCAGGTTGTGTGCAGGGGATGGCTCAAGTTTGAGCTTTTGGGGTTTTTAATATTCTGTGCTGCCCAGGGGTCAGTTCTGAGCTCACAGTCAGTGTCACTCAGCTCTGCACAGAGCAGGGACACAAAACAAATCCTTTTCCTGCTGAAGACCAGGGACAATGAGTACAAATTTTCAGGCCCAAAAGCACAAACAACGATGGACTCGAGAGAGAAACAAGAAGGATGAGACCTCACAACCTGAAGCTGGAAATGGACAATTAAACACCAATATGCAAATGGACCAAAACTTATAAAAGTGTGAGACCTCGTGACCATTTGTCCACTTTGTGTCAATTTTGTGACCATTTTGGGTCCACCTTGGGTGTAGCCCTGACCAGGCTCTCGTACTACCCAAAGTGTATCTTTAAAGGCCTCTTAATAATTATCTGCTTTATTCTCTGGCTCTGTCCAGTCTCTGTTCCAGCTCAGCCTTCCCAAGGCATCACAGGGAAAAGGATGAGGTGACAGTGATGCTCGGACAGGATCTCCAAGGTCAACTGCCAGGCTGGGCTGCCACTGCTTCACATCTCACATGGAACAGGGAAACAGGGAGGGGAACTGGAGGGAAAACAGTAATTGGAGGAGAAACAGTAATTTGAGGAAGATTTTGGAGGGAAAGCGTAAGAAAATAGGAGCTTGCTTCACATGAGTGAAGTCTGCCTACTGCCATGAGCAAAGGGGAAAATTTTAGAAGTTAAAATATTTATCCTTCCAAGGAAACAGCCTGGAATTTTCCCCTGAAAACTTTGGGTCACAACTGCCACCACTGAATGCAAACAGTTTTAGTGCCTGTGCGTTGTGGTTACACTCACTGCAGCATCAGATTCCTGTCTTGCTCTCCTGTCTTTGACCTGTGGTCAATCCTTTTATTCAAGGCCCACCGGTCCAGCTTTGCTGCAGCAAATAAATCTGTCCCTGAGTGGGGTGAAGTGCTGGCGTTTACAGCCTCCCACTCCTGCCTCTGCTGTTATCTAAACCTGAGGTTTCTGGATCACTGCACCATTTCCTTCACTGTCTGCAAAGAATCCACAGGCACCACATTTTCGGGACTGCGGTGCCAAGAGATTAGATAAAGTGGTTAACAAATGATTGTGTGTCAGCACCAGGCTCTGAGGACATTCCTGCTCGTTAGCATGGATGAACTTCACTTCTGGGGAGCTTCACACTTCCTCCCTCTGAGCTGAAACCTCAGCACCTCATTGTCACATTGATCTAAAGCTGCAGGGAGACACTGATCAGCTGAGAAGGTAATTTGTCAAAATAGATTTGATGAAAGCACCCTCACTCTGTTCACAGCAGGCTTTGGGTGAGCCAAAGCTCATGATGTTCCTGAAACTCCTGGATCTTGATTTTGAATCAGCGAATACAGAAAAAAAAAAAAAAAAAAAAAAAAAAAAAAACCACCCTCAACAGTAATTAATGGATGATATTCTGATTTCTCCATGCTAAAAGACAAAAGGGTATTGTCTGGACTTGGGATTGTTCTCCCATCTCCTCCCTGAGCTCCAGGGAGACCCACCTGAACCTGGGCTGAGGCAGAACCCCCTGTGCTTCTGGAATAAACACAGCAAATCTTCAAAACAAACTGTTTTTTTCTCTGTGTTTCCCTGCTCTCCATCCTGTGAATCAGCCCTGCCCTGGGTTGCTGCTGGCTTCCAGCAAGGTCCATTAGCAGATCCCTGATATTTCTGGGCACTGCGAGCAGCCCAGCTCCCTGTGGTTTTTGATGGTGCTCTCTGGACTCTTATGGACGCTCCTTGGCTCACTTTGCTTCTACATAATTAATACAGGCATGTGTGTCCTTAATGATCGTCTCCTGCATTTCAGGCTGATGGGCTTCCCCAAAGCCAAGCTCCTGAAGCAGCCAAACTCCTCCAGGGCCTGCAGAGCCTTGCACAAGTTTATTCTTGCTAAAGAATAAAACACTCAGGGATGGGTCACTTAGAACTGCACTACTGAGTATGTCTCATCACAGCATGGGCAGGGTGAGATGTAGGAGGGTTCCAAGGGGTTTTCCTGGTTTTTGGAGAGCCCCCAGGTGCACTGCAAGCTCCAGGAGAAATTCAGGATTCAGGAGGAATCTCACCTGGGTCAAAGAAGATGATGGCTTTGAGGCAGGCGTACTCATTGTCATCGATCTGGATGTCCCTCAGGGGCTTCACCAGCTCATCCAAGATCCTGGTGGCCACACGAGCAATTTCCAGCTCAGGGCAGTGCATTGGGATGATGAAATCATTCCCTGGGAAGACAAGAGAAATTCCCCATCAGGCTTTGGCTCTAGCTCTGCTCCCATCCAGCAGTTACCCCAGGGAGGCTTTCCTGACAGTCCCAGTGCCATTTGCAGCAATTTCCAGTCTGCAGCTTTAGCAGCTGATGCACCAGTGAGAATCCAGCCCTGGATCTCACCCCCTGCTCCTCATTTATCTCAGCTGCACGTCAGTGCACCCACACTGTGCACACAGCCTGCTCCACGTTCTGCTCTGCTCTGCCCTCTGTCACATCGAGCATCTGTTTGTAAGCAGTGTTGCACTTTTATTTTTGGTTTTCTTTTCTTAAACGGAGTCATCCCTCTCTCTGCTCTTTAATGTGAGCCTTTCAGGGTCAGTATTCTCATTTTCCCAAGAAAAATCCCACCCGTGGTGGCAGAGAGCTGCGTGAAAAGGCAACACCTCTTTGCACTGTAATTTTTAATAGACATTTCTGCAAAGTTTTTAAGTATCTGTACCCAAACACCTCATTGCTTGGGCCTTGGCAATTTCAGCTACAAAACCAAGACAACTCAGTTTGAGATGCCATTTCAATAGTGGGGAAAGCAAAGCAGTGAGGGGATAGTTATAAAAACCTCAGGGAATTCACTTGCTCCTTTTCACTCTCCACTCCAGCTCTGTGTCCCCACCCAGATGTGCAGCCCACGCCCAGGAGTGCAGAGCGGGGTTCAGGGATGCTTGGGAATGACTTGGGAGGGGGTGAATTATAAAATCAGGGGTGTTTTTCACTACTTTACCTAATAGCAGGAAATCAGTGTATGGTATGGACCTCTTGGCTACCCCGAGGAGCAGATGTTCCCCTGCGTGAGCTCTGAGCAAGGCAACCTGGAGGTGGCACAGGAGAAAGAAAATAAGATTATGTTGGAAAAGCAGAGAAGGAAGTGCTGAGCTGTTGCTGTTTAATTAAGCCCCATTTGGTGTTTGCTTAGATCTGGCAGATCTACAGACAAAGTTCTGTTCAGGGCTAGAAAATATCAGTGTATGTTCACTTTGAGAAGTGCTACACTCGTGGCAAACTAAATGAGAAGCTGTTTTTAAATAAAAAGAGCAAAGAGGGGCTTGAGTAATTGGAGTTCTTAGGAAATGAATAGATTGTATGTTCAATTATTAGATACCAGTACAGGCAAAATCAGATTTCCCTTGTAATTCAGAACTGCAGCAGTCTGACAGCAACCAGAATTTTTTGACTGGATCTTTTGCAGGTTGGAGTGGCCAGTTGTATATTTTGAGGGACTTTGGCCACTGAAGTTGTTTTTGAAGGGTCCCTCTTTCTCCTCTGTTGTTTATAGGGTGATGATCTGTATGTTTATGCCAGATTCTCCTCTGAAAGGTCCAGCTGGGAATTCCTTTCAGAGGCAATGGATTTACCAGGAAGAGCCGTTTTATTTTACCTGGTCGTCGAGGGGGAGCTCACAAAAGGCCGGGATGTATTTTGCCCATTCCACCAGCACCAGGAGCTGCTGTTTCATGGACTCACACACGTCGTTGATGGTGGCAATCTTCTTCATGGCAATGTCTGTGCTGTGCGCGGGGCTCAGGGATAAATACTGCAAGAGAAACCACCCAGCTGTGTTTGGAGCAGATCAAGGCTCTTTTATCGCCCTCCACAACAAGGATTCATCCCATCAGAACCCTGAGGAGATGTTCCCTCAATGGTTGGACCTTTTTGTGCTTGGCTGTGTCTGACTCCCAGCCCATGGAGCAGCTTCCACGAGGTGGTGCTCAGTCCCAACACACACCCGGCCATCCTCTGCCTCCTCTCCCTCTCTCCAGGCTGGCTCAGGACAAAATTAACATTCCCATTCCCAGCAGGAGCCAGCAGTGCCGTATCCCAGCTTCCCACCCATCCCTCCAGCCAGCCAGATGCGTAAAATACATCCAGCTTTTCTCCCCCAAGTCACTGCCAGGCACACAAAACTCCCTTTTTGTTCTCTACAGCTCTGCGTGGCTGGGAGAGGGTTAAAACTCCATAATTTTTGAAGAGGAAGTGAGCTCGTTGCTGCATGTAATGTGCAACATCTGGAGCGTGTGTTTCAGCAGAGAAAGGGTATTTGCATAAGAATTTAAAGGACGCTCAGGGTGAAATTAATGGTGGAGCATGAAATAAAAAAGCAATCAGAGTCAGCTGAGGCCAGGAGGATTTATTCACATTATTTTTCTGCCCTAAAATTGTTATCCTGATAAAGAAGTTACGAGGAAAGATACAATCAACCATGACTGGAATATTATGTTTGGAGCAGGACAGAGAGTGCAGCAAGGAAGGATAAAATTCTGTGTGAAGGCAGGGAGATTTTAGGGGTGCAGCAACAATTTAGACTGGGGGAATAGGGGGCCTGGACTCTGCAACATCCCTCAGCCTTGGAATTCCAGCTTTCTATCCCCCACCAAAGGCTGCAACTGCTTCCTGCAGGATGTATTGCCTTGATAATGGATTTTTTCCTGCCTGCTTTTGGATATTTTGCATTTTCTTCCCTATGGGTTTGTGCAGGAGCCATCCAAGGGCAGAAAAAAACATCCAGCCCTGGCTGGTTTAGCTGGAATTGCTGAGGGCCCGTTTGGAGGGGCTGTCCCCAGGGGTCCTACCTGCTGTGCCATGGCCTCAGCCTGGGTGAGGATGTTGATGGAGAGAGAGCCATTGTCCTCATAGCTGCTCCTGCGGATGCTGATCCTGTCACGCTCGTTCTGCACGGCTGAAACGAGAGAGAGGGGCTTGTGTCAGTGAGAAACTCACTCCCAGTGATTGTATCAGTGAGAAAATCTCCCAGTGGTTGTGGAAGTGAGAAACTCTCAGTGGTTGTGTCAGTGACAAAATCTACCAGTGGATGTGGAAGTGAGAAACTCACTCTCAGTGCTTGTGTCAGTGAGAAACTCACTCCCAGTGGTTGTATCAGTGAGAAACTCACTCCCAGTGCTTGTGTCAGTGAGAAAATCCCAGTGATTGTGTCAGTGAGAAACTCCCAGTGCTTGTGTCAGTGAGAAAATCTCCCAGTGATTATGAAAATGAGAAAATCCCAGTGGTTGTGTCAGTGAGAAACTCCCAGTGATTGTGCCAGTGTGAAACTCCCCCCAGGCAGTGGCTGCTGCTCCTTGTGGTCCCTAAACAGGAATGGATGGGGCTTTGCTCCTCCGCTGTTGTTGGATGTGGGAATGTCCTCAGGCTCTGGGGAGGGAAAAAAGCCACTTCAGAGGGAAAAGACTGAGCACAAGAGGGAGATGAGGCCATTTGTTTCTCAGAGCACCACCCATGGGATGTTTGCTGGTCCTGCTGGATTTGATGCAGCTCAGGGGGAATTTAGGGGTTTGCTGTCACCTCTCTCCACTTGGCCATGCACCCACACTGCTGGAGCCCTGGCCTTTGGTCCCCTTTCTGCACTGAGGGCTCCCGTGCTGAGCTCCTGATGCAGCAGGATGCTCCTGGGGCTGCACCTCATCTCATGGCAGTGCTGTAAAAACATCCCCTGATCCCTCCTCAGAGCAGCCTTGGAGTGTCCCTGAGGCATGGCAGGTGGTGATCCCAGGGGACTTCACCACTCAGGGGACACAGAAAGAGCCACTCCATGAAGGAAGCTCAAAGAAAAGGAAATTTAAATCAACTGATTCCTCCTTAAAACAATTCTGTCAGTGTTGCCCATCACACAGCTGATTTCAGTGTTGGTGTCAGTCACCATCACCAGCCCTGATGACAAAAGGATTTGCTGGTGCAAATCCCTGCTGGAAACCAGCTCAGTGTCCTGGACTGGAAATAACAGCAACACCACAGACCTTGGACACACTGCAGGGACCACAGCAGAGTGAAGAGCAGCCCAAACCCTTTGCTGGACATGCCATAGTGAATTGGAAAAAAACCCCAGTGATTTTTGAGGCCCATTCCACCCTTTAAACCATCCTTTTCCCTGAAGCAGGAGCCACATCCCTCCTCGTGCTCCATCAGCCCTGCAGAGGGGACAGAAGGCAAGGATTGCACTTTACCAGCTTATTTTTGCAACAGGCCCTCTCTGAGCTGACTCACCTCCACTGCAGCAGAGAAAAAAAGGGGATTTTAGACTTAACCCAACCTGGTTTCAGTGTTGATTTCTCCCCCAAGCCCTCTTGCCTCTGTCCAGCAGCTCTGGCTGGGGGAAGGAGCCTGAGCACACTCAGTGTTTTCCTGGCAGCTCACAGCTCTTGGCCACAAACAGCCTGGAAAGGCTCTTGTCATGTCCTTAAAGCAGAGGGAGCAGGAAGATTTAGCATGTGGTGATAGTGCAGCACATCCCTCCTCCTTCAGCCAGCAATCCCAGACTCCTTTCCCTTTATTTGGGGGGAATGACTCAAACAGAGCTGCCAAAGCACAACTCACTCTGTGCTTTAACCCCTTGGGTGTGGAGCACCCTGGGTTTGTCTCTAAAGTTGCCACTGGAAAGGATTTTTCCAGCAATTTCTTTTTTTTTTTTTTTTTTTTTTTTTTTTCCTCCTTTCTGAAGAATCAACAGAATTATTTTGCCATCATTCCTTTGAGTCTTTGCCTCGCTGCTGGGTCTTGTTTTTAGAGCATCAGGACTCACTCCTGGGAATCCATACAGAGGGAAAACATGGCACTGCTCTGCACAATTTGAGAGGTGGGTTTTTCTCTGCCAGCTCATGTCCAACCACTGCTCTGTTTTCCTAACCTCTGATGAGGGGCCAACAAAGTGAAAGGGCAGAAAACAAGCAGCAGTGACAAAAATCAATGTTTCCCCTTATCGACAGGAGTGCAGTGTTTGTTTTCTGAGATGTGGGGCTCAGCCTTGCTGTCAGTCAGGATCAGCTCCTGGGGATTTTTGTGCCTCAGAGCCAGCCTGGCCTGCAAGGTGCATCCCTTTCTGAGAGATGCCACACACTAACACATCCCTGGAGCATTTTCAGCCTCTGGGCACTACAGAGAGGCAATTTGTCATCAATTTAGAGTAAAAACAACACAGCCTTTGGGAGGCTCTGCCAACCCTCCTTAGACAGCAGCATAAATTGCCCTGTGCATGAGGGGAGGGTCAGCCTGAAGGTGAAGGTCGTTATAGGAACCATGACCTTGACATTTCATGGGTTTTATTGGTCTACCAGGAAGGTGAGTGGCAGCACCCAGGAGAAACAAGCCTGACTCAATCTGTGTCATCACTGGCTGCTTTGTCAAATCCCCATCCAAGCTTCTACACCTGGATTCATATCAGATTCTCCCCCACCTGCTCTCAGGGTGAGGCTCTCTGTCTCTTACAAGCAAAGAGACAAGTTTTGCCTTTCCAATCGAGCTACACCATCTGATTTTATGTCAATCCTGCACTCCCAGGCAGGCCTGGTCCCCACGACAGACTCCTTTAAGAAACCTCAGCCTGTTTTTTTCCCCTTCGAGTCTTTTTATGGCACATATTTCAGCGCTTCCCTCATGCTCTGATAAGCTCAATCTTCCAGTGGAAGTGGATGGCACAGAATGACTTTCTCAAGGTGATTCGGGTGTTATCGCTGCGAGCACCCCAGATGTGATGGAATTAGATACAAAGGGGAGTTAATGTTTCACCTGCCACAAAAATTAATCTATTACCGTGCAGTGATTATATTGCTGTGTTTATTGTGTTTGTGAAAGGGAAGGGACGGGTCACCCCTGGTGAGGCAGTGGGAGTGCTCGAGGGACGTGCTGGCCCTGGGGCTGCTGGGCTCAGGTGTGATCTTGGCTTTGCTGCCAATAGAACTCAACAAACCTGCAGGGAGGACTGAAAAACACCCCAGTGCTGCACCCCTCTGTCTCCCAGGGGCTGCCATTTCTAGAAATGCCTGGCAAAATCTTTCCTCCCTATTTTTTTTTTTTTCCTGTTCTCTGCACATTCCCAAAGGCAGAAAAACACCACAAGGAGCCACCCAGCCCTGCAAGAAGGGACGTCAGTGAGTCCCCAGGATGGTGCTGGGCAGGGACAGAGTGGCCCCAAGCTGGGCTTTCCCACAGGGAAAGGGGAGAGAGGGCAGAATGATGCTTGTGTGTCCCTCCAGGGAATTGCCCCTGGCTACAGCATGTCCTGGCTGTGGGAAGAGGATGGGAAAACAAACACAATCTCTGTGTCACTGACGCAGGGGAGCCTTCGGAAGGGTTCTGTCACTCAGAGCAAGGCTGGACACTCTGCCTGGAGCTCTGGGCAAACAGCTCCATATTTGTGGGGTTGCAACCAGCTCCTGCTTCCCAAATTTTTTGTCTTTGCTGCCTTGCCATGCAGGGCCAGAGCCTGGGGTGAGGAACCTCCAATAAATGGGGGCACAGGCACTGGCTGAGAGAGCAGCAAACCAGAAACTTTCCACAGCAACTGTGGAGGTTCAAGCTTTGCCTACATGGGAATTGCTGTTTCCATCATTATTCCACTAAAAGCAGCCTCAGTTAATGCTGGTGGGTTGGAAATTTAGTGATAAATGGCACAGGGATTGTAGGAGGAGGGAGGTCCCTGTGTGCTGCACTCACTGTGTTTCTGTCTTCACTGGCAGATTTACTCCTCCTGCTGCCTAAGTTGATTAATTTATATCCACAAATAATCTTTTTTCCCTGAGCTGCCTCGGATTTTGTAGGTGTGGTGTGTTTTATTCTCAAATAAATCCCAGTGGTACACGTACATTTAATCCTTTCATGGGCCTGTGGGCTGATTTATGACTACTGAAGGTAGAGAAGATCCTTTATCTTTTCCATCCTTCTTTGCAATAAACTGCAGCCCCAGCCTTTCTGAAAGCTGGCAAAAGAAATGTGCAAACAAAAGGTATGAAACAAGGTAGAGGCCTTGTGAAGTACTAATAAAACTGTCCTATAAACCTGTCCAATTTCACAATAATAAATAAAGAAAAGCCTCAAACCCTCCCTCAAACTCTCCCTCCTCCTTACTGTTGCAGCAATAAGTGATACAAAAATTCTTTTACTTCTGCACAAAACTAAAGAAGTTCATGCACATTCATAAATTACTTTGAAAGGGGATGAGAGGTTAAATATTAACCCTTCATATTTATTTTTTTTTTTCTCCACCAGCAAACTGAATCCTGACAGTTCAGTGCTGGCATTTCAAAAGGCTCCCAGGTTTTCAGGCCCTCAGGTCTGTGTGAGGAGATGCCCTGGCTCCCTTGAGAAATCACACCCTGCTGACTTATTCCAGGTTAAACATGATCTCAGGGAGATGCTAAAAATAGAATCCCGCTGTTTTCTTTGGGTGTTTAGGTACCTGGTGGTTCTGCTCAGCCACTGATGCTGCACAGACCAAAAACCTGTCTGGTGGCATTGTGCAAGACAATGGAAATCGAACCTTCTGAGCCAACAGGGAAAGTCAAGGGGAACAGCCAGAAAACTCTCAAAACATCCCTGGCACAGTCCCAGCCTTAACACCAAGAATAAAAAATATTAAGAATATTCTTAATAAGAATAAAGGAGTCAATCTGCTGTAAAAATCTTAGATCCTGATCATAGAGGTGTTCAGGACATAAGAGGATTTTTTTGCTCAGGCAAGGCTTTCCATCTCCCCTCATCCTAACTTTAATGGTTGTTATTAAAGGGAATCATTGATATCGAAAATGCAATTTGGATAGGAATGATTCTGAGTGAGCTGTTTTCTAGGAAATCTGGGAACTGGACTTTCCACAAGACTCAAGTTTTGTCCCTTCCCTGCTCTCATTAGTGCTGAAGGAACCTGGATCCCATCTCAGTTCACAAACCTGAAGGTGTGGGGCTCTCCTGTAGGGCAGTTTTGGTCCTTCCTGAAAGTAGGAATCAAATTCAGGCTGTACAAACCAGGCAATCTAAAGATCCTACAGGTAATTTTCTCAGCCATTCCCTGGGGAGCCTGTTGAGTGCTCCACCACCCTCAAGGGGAAGAACCTTTTTCCTAATATTCAGCCTAATATTCAACCTAAACCTCCCCTGGCACAGTTTAAATCCTACAGTCCCAGGCAGACCTGGGCACCACATATCTCAGGTATTTGTATTATATGGCTTTTTCTTTAGGGAGAAATTTCCTTTCTACCAGGCTACACAGTTCCTTGGAATTCCTCATCCACTAGGAAAAAAAAAATAGGAGAGAGGAAAAAAAATATCCAAACATGTCACAATCACCTCTTACAACACAGGAAGACTGGAATAAAAACAAAACCCAAAGACAAAATCCCCTCTTGATCCAAAATTCCCATTTATCAGTTGGTTTTTCTAGGGAACAGCAAGTTCCCCAGGGCTGTGCACACAGACACTGAGCAGTGGGTCAGTGGGGCACGGCGAGGGCGACCCCACCCCAGGTGTATTGTCACAGCCAGCCTGGGAAAAGGAACGTTTCCAGCTTCTTCCCCTCTCTGCGGTGGATAAACAATGCTGTTACCACACCCTGGGAACTCTGACTGCCGTTATAAGGGCTGGCCCTGAAGGAATGTGCCAGGGAGAGAGGGTTGTGCCAGTGCTGGGACACGGAGCACGGTGTGGATGTCACCACCTCCCAACGCCAACCTGCTGCACGCCCCAAAAAGAATTTGTACAAATATTTGGCCACTCCAATATCCATCCATGGCTTCTCCTTTTCCCCAAGGCTTCGCAATTGCTGTTTAATATTAATCTAGAACCACCCAAAAGCAAATAGCTGTGTTCTTTTCGTGCACACAGTTGTGCAAGAACTTTTCTTTCCCAGCCCTGCACATGGTGCTCGGGATAGAGCCCTGGTCAGCCAAGCTAATTTCTGCACAGCAGTTGCTCAAGGTGCTTTAAAACCTTCCTGGCCAAACACAGGAGCGTTTTCCGAGCGCACAACCTGGCTGCGCTCATAAAAAAAAAAAAGTTTCAAGGAATGTGACGATGTGGAACCCGAAATGAGTCATCCCCCATCAAGCTGCACTCAGTGATGGAGGCATGAGCCAAGGTTTTATAACTTTTACCATAAAGACCAATAAAAATCATGCCTCAGCTCAAAGAATAGATCTGATAACCAGATTTCAGCCTTTCCAAGCAGTGCAGTTTGCTGCATGGGCAATTGGCTTTAGCCCATCTAGAACTGACCAGATCAGCTTCAGTTTGGTCTTTATTAATCTGAGCTCTATTTATTTTTCCATCTGCTGTATTTACTGCATTTCTCCTAAACTAAACCAGCAGGCATTTTTGCTTCATCCACGACTTATGCCAGATTTCAAGACACCCTTCTTTTCTCTAGGAAAACACGTGGTCAGAAGATCGGAAAGATCATTTCATCACCAGTAAGATCTTATTAATTACCAGAAATCGATGGCAAAATTCCTCTTGGGTTCAGTGGGGCCACAATTCCACCCTTTGGGTGAACTCGGTGACATGGAAGGAAATTTTCAAACTCATTTCTACCTCCCTCATCTTGTAGTTTGGGGAACAGCACAAATGAAGGGTGGAGAGCATGAAGCATCACCCAACAAACTGCACCTTGGGTGGCTTGGGCCCCCAGTTTGTCAAACACTCAGTGGACAAGAACAATCAGTAAAACAGGATCATGCACACTCTCTCAGCATGCAGAACCAGAGACCAGAAGTGCTGTGATAGATCCCAGACTCCCCCAGGGAAGCTGCATGCAGGCACAGGTTAACAGAAATGTTTTTTTTTTCCTTGCAGAGCATTAGGGACTATGACAGTATTTCCTTTAGAAAGGGCACATCCTGATGGTCCCTGGCATCCAAACCTACAGCTCTCCACCCCCTCAATACAGACAATGGGAAGTGCAACAAAAGGTGTTGGCCAGGATGGGGTTGGCCCTTCAGTGGCCTCACAGTCACCCTGTCACCAGCAAAGGGTTTTGCTCTGAGTCATGTCCCCTGTTGGGGTACATGAGTCAGCTGTGGGGGACACATGAGTCACCTGCTCAGGAGCTCTGCCCTGTGCCCCGGAGGAGAGGCTCCTTCAGGCTCCATGCTCAGGCTGTACCTTGCCCTTGCATCCAGCTACGTGAGCATTGGCCAAGCCAACCACACCACCTTTAGCAGCAAACCGATGGCATTTATGAGATTGGAAGTGGCAGATCCTCCCTGAGATTGGCACAGGTGGGATTAGGAGTCAGTGGGTATGGAGAGAGGAAATTGCTGTTGTAAAGTGCTTAGAGACCAAATAAGCCCTGAGGAAGCCTACCCTTTCCCAGCCTCACGGGATGGGTGTATAATGTCACTGGGCCCTCATTGGAATTGAGATTAAATGGCAAATGGGTCTTTCAGATGCAACAAAAAATATCTCTCTGTGACAACTATCATCATCTCTCCAGCCAGTGCTGCTGCTCCCCACCACGCTCTGCAGTGGAACAGGGCCTAAGAGAGCAGCAGGAAGGTTTGAAAAGTCTCCTTGCACCCACCTTCTTTCTTCATGCCAGCTCTGAAGCATTTCTTCAGCCTGCAGTACCTGCACTGGTTCCTCTTGTCTTTGTCTATCACACACTGTCGGTTGAACCTGGGAGGAGATGGAAATACAACATGAAGCAACCAGCCTGGCATCTGCGACCCCCTCACCCTGAGCAGCCCCAAATACAGCCCCAGACCTCCCTGAGCTCCACACTGCACGATCCTAGAGAGGAGCAAAAGGTTTGCTAGAAATGGATTGAATCAACTTTGGCTTGGCCCAACTCCTCTTCCTCACCGCCGCTCCTGCCAGCTGGGAGTGCAGGGGCTGCAGACCACCCACCCTGCAGGGATTGGGATGGGTCTGGCTGTGAAAACACCACTGTGACTCAAGTTGTGCTCTGCTAGGACCTCCACCTCCAAGTTCCAGACAGTTTTTTGGGTGTTCGGCGTTGGGTTTTGTCTGATTTCACTTGTCAACTGTTCTATGATTTGTGTAGAATAAAATGCTTGATGGACCCCAAAGCCTTTGGGTCTTTGGCCTCGTTCTGAGGCCCATGGCCTGCTCATTCCTCCTCCTTTCAGTGGGGATTTAGGAACCCTTGTGCTGTTCCAGTGAAGGCCCACACAGGTTTGGCAGCTCTCCCCATGGTGGGTGAAACAATGGAAGGGGAATGGTCCACGCAGAGAGGAAATTATGTGGGCTGCTCCAGGACCATCAGGTTGTAAAAGCTGAGGCACTTTCCCAGACTGGTGAAAAGCCAAAGGTACAAAGGAATAAAGACTTCCAGAGGAATTCATGTCTCCGAGCAGAGCTCCGAGCTGAGCCGAGCTCACCAAATAAGGGCTTGCAGACAAGCTTGGCTTCAGTGCTGTGGATCTTCCCTGAGCTGCCAAATATCACAGAGATTCATGGATTCCTGGGGAGAGGCAACAGCTCTCCTCCCAGGAGGCTGACAGCTGAAATTTCAAAGAAATCAGTAGTAGAGTTCATCATCTCCTGCAGGAATCCCACAGTTCATGGGATGGGCACTGTGTAGGTGGACACTGCTGTCACCTCAGGTGTCTTTCATGGCTGGTGTGTCCTGGAGTGATAAGGGCAGCAGGAACATTTTGAACAATTAAGATGACTTGCATTAGAAAAATTTGGAATGGCCTTAGAGGAGGAAAAGCTTTGGAACAGAAAGAAAACTTCCAGGTTTTAACTACAGATGAAGGGCTTAAGTGTAATTCAGGTTAGGGATTTCTTTCCACTTTCTCCTGTGCTAAAATAAATATAATTTTTCTAAGATCAATCAAGATAGCAGCTTTATAATTTATAGCCTCCTCCTGGCAAAAAACCTTTCTCAAATTTGTGCCAAAGTGGATGTGAATCATCTCTAGTCCACACTTATTTCTCAGAATATTCATAAAATCATCACTGATAAGTCAGTGTACGTAATTTATTGTATTTCAAAACAAGAATGGAGAAGCTGTGAGAGGGTTTTGGAGGTGACACATTCTTGGATGCCTGTTGTTTTTTACCGGGAAAAGAGAGAGGGATGAAATCTCTGGAGCTTTGACCTTCTGCCACCTTGGCTTCCCCTGGCTGGGCTGTGATGAGGTCAAGGTGTCACTCCACACTCAGGGTCTGTATTTATCTATTTTACACATCAGCCAAACCTCAGGCTTTAGGTTGCATTTGAGGATCTCAAAGGTCTTTTCCAACCTAGTTCATCCTGTCATTCTCAGTCTATGAGTTTCCCTCCATTTACACCATGGGGAGAGCAGTGATGGTGAATTCACTCAATGCACCATAGAAGGTCTCAGGGTCCAAATGAGATTGGGCTGAGCTCAGAGATAGGACTGAGTTTACTCCTTGTAAACCAAACTGCAGCTCTACTGTTGGCCTCGACGTTGTGGCAGCTTTTGAGACACAATCCCCTGATCCCCACCCCAAATAATTTCCCATGTCCATAAATGGTGTTTATTAATCATCGAAATGCCGGTACCTGCAGGAGTAGACGTGGTTCTTGCGGACGCTCCTCCTGAAGAAGCCTTTGCAGCCGTCACAGCTGGAGGCCCCGTAGTGCTTGCCCGTGGCCCTGTCCCCACAGATGGAGCACAGGGAGCTGACCCCGTTGGGGAGCAGGTTGGTGTTGGCTGACTCAGCTGCCATGGCCTCTGCGGGCAGAGAACGGGGACAGTTAGAGCTCCCTGTGGTGGAAACCTCTGAGTTTATGGTGTCTCTGTATTCTATTGTATTCTATAGATGCATGATGTATTCTATTCCCAATCTGTTGAAACTGGTGGAAGAAGTGTTTTTCTTTATCTCATAACTCTGATTGGGAGAGGGTGGTTGTCTTCTGTTAATGGGCAGCTGTTAAAACCAGGTGGGGCAGTGTTCTTTATCTCTTCCTGGACCCATCCTCCCTCCAGGGGATCTCTGCTGTCCATGGCCCATCCAGGCTCACTGCAGGGATGAGACAATTCCATCATCCCATGGGGAGATGCTCCACCCAGGGGGAGGAGCCCAGCATTCCCACCTGGATCAAACCTGGCATTGAGAACAGCAGCACAGCCTGTTTGCACTGGATTCCCTGAGGGAGACCAGACCCAGCTCAGCACCACTGGGCCCTTCTACAGGATCATCTCTGCTCCAACAGAACCACATCTGTCACTGTAGGAGAACTTAATTGGACTTCTCCCAACACCCTGACCAACAGGGGGTCAGGTTGTGTTCTGACTCTGAGAGTGTTCTTTTTTGTTGTTAGTTTGCCTTTTTTTTTGTACTACTACATTTTTAATACCCCTAGTAAAGAACTGTTATTCTGTTATTCCTATTCTCATATCTTTGCCTGAAAGCCCCTTAATTTCAAAATTATAATAATTCAGAGGGAGGGAGTTTACATTCTCCATTCCAAGGGAAGCTCCAGCTTTTCCCTGGCAGACACCTGGCTTTCCAAAACAAAACCATGGTCATGCTCTTCCCAAGCTCAGCTCCTTTGCTTCTGGTGTTGGTGTTTTTCTTCACTTGTGTGATCAGAGGGATCTGAACCTGAGAATTTATCAATTATCACTGCTTTCCTGAAGAGATATAAAGAAACCTCACTTGCACATGAGTTTTATGTTTTTGAGGCATGGGGAGCCACCTCCTCAAGGAGATACCTGGAGAACACGGTTCAAAGCTGCTGTCCACAGAAGAAAATGGGAAAAAAACCTCATTGACTTGAATAAATAGAATGTAAAGAAGAAACAGCAGAGGCAGAAAGGATGAACTACTTCATGCCCAGGACAGAGGTGATGAAGATAAAAGACTGTTCTTGAGAGCTCCTCTGCAGCTGGAGGGCAGAGACAGCAGCTCCCACAGGGATCATTTCAGTCCTAAGTCTGGTCCATCCTCTGAAATCCTCTCTGAAGAGCCTCACTACTTTCCACTAGAAAGCAACAGAGATGTGCAGGAAGATCAGACTTCTAAATTAGGGGCCTAAAATTAGGTGATATGAATGCCCTCTGTCATGTCCTTCTGCACCCACTCGCTTGGGGCAGGAATAGCTCTGCCCCTGCCTGCCCTGTGTGTACACACTGCTGAGAACTCCCCTTGGAACCTCTCCCTCTGCCCTAACCACCAGACTCGCTGCCTTCTTAATCCTCCTAATCTGAGGCACAGCCTGGGGAAGGACGAAGCAGGAGACCCTTGCGAGGAGGGCAGCTGACAGTGTTTGTATCTCCCCATCTGTTTGCAGAGCCTGACCTGGGCGCTTGCTGCAGGTTTTATGAATTTATCACAGCTCTGGGAGCATGTTCTGTGCTCCAGGGGAGCCCAACTCGTGCTCCAGTGACCTCAGAAAAGTTCCTTGGACAAGGCACACCCTGACGTGTCTTTGGGATGGGACATCCTCGCGACAGAGATAGAGAAAGCTCAGCTTTGCATTTTCTCAGAGAAAACTACTCGAAGGGAAGGAATTGCCATCTGGTCTGCCTAGAGAGAGTTTTCTAATCCATAATGCATGAAAATAGCTCTGGGTAATCCACACATAGAATGTACATAAACAGAGAGAGGGCGAGAGAAGGTTATTTTTGTGTGTGAATACACATTAAAAAATTTATATTGAAAATATTTGCTCTGCAATGAAAATTGCAATCAAACTCCCCTCCCCCCCAAAAAAAATAACAAAGCCAACAAAACTTTAGTTTTTTAAAAACTGGACAGTTTCTTAGCTAAGGCTGAGGCTCAGACATTTTTAGCCAAGACTTCACTAATGCAAAGTTCAGATTTCCTGTGACCTCCTAAAATAACCCTTTTGGTCCATATTCACCTCCTGGAGTACGGATGAGTAAATAAGTGGGTTATAGCAAGGTGGGAACAACATGACAAGAAAGAATGACAGCATCAAAATCATTCTTAGGTCATAATGACAGGAACAGAGATTTGCCTCTTCCCAAATTCTGTGTAAGATTCTCCCAGCTCTGACATTTGTCAAGAAGTGACACTTGGGTCCTTTGGGAACATTGTCTATGTCAGAGGTGTTTAATGGCAATTTAGGTTGATTTTTAGGGTTTTTTTTTTTGCAATGATTCTTCATTTTATACTACTTAATAATTCAGTATTAAATGAACTGTGCAGAATATATTCCTTTGAGGATAACTGCACAACATTTGAGCATCTGTTGTTCCATCCATTTTGTTGAAGGAGCATATGACCATAAACAAATGCACAATGTGCTGAATTCCATTTTAAAAAATTTGCACAACCGAAATAAAGATAATGCAGCCAATTTCCTCTTCACTCCACTCATGCTTTCTCTAGACTTCAGAGGAGTCAAGCCAAGGTCAAACAGTTTAGGTCTCCAATGGACCCTTCATCCGTCAACTATGTCCAAACTGCAAAATATTCCTGATGCTGGAAAGTATTTACTCACCAGAAAAGACATTATTTTCTTATATGTGAGTAGGACGTGAGAATCTGCTTGCTGATATAAGGAAGGAATTAATAATCTGGCCTTAAACCAGGTATTACTGGAGGAGGAACCATCAGCACTGTGTGTGTGAGGGCCCGTGGAAATTAGCAAACCAAATTTTGCCCTCACTCGTATCCATGGAAGCACAAACAAACCACCAGTGAGTTGGGTGGCTCCGTGTTAGGGCAGCTAAAAGTTCAAACCCTGGGAGGGAGCCACGTGTCCTTTTCAGCTGAATTGGCTGAACGTGAACAGAAATTTTAATAAATAGATAAATATATAAATAAATAAATTGAAAGCCCTAAGCCAGCGTGTACGTTAATTATGATCACGATTTTTAATTAGAAAATCCTGTCACCAGCTAATGATGGGCTCCAAAATGAGAATTAGATTGGAGAAGAGCAAAGAACAGCTGATATCACTGGCACCAGGGGACTCTTTCAGCACAGCTTTCAAACCTACCCAATATTTGGGTTTTTCCTGGACTGATCCCTGGGAGGAAAGGCAGAGGAAGGCCAAGATCCATGACAGCACAGTCCCCTGCCTGCCTGTGAAATCTGCTTTGTGTGCTCCATCCCTGCCTGGCACAAGGAGAAAACCTGAGCAGTTCCTACCCTGTGCCACGGTGCTTTTGAAATTTCTACTGGAGAGAGACACTTGATTTTGTTCTCCAGGAAGAGACCACAGCTCATCTTGACTTTGTGTGGCTCAGCTGAGGCCCTGCTTGTGGCCAGACTCCTCACTCACTCCCCAAGGTTCACTGGCAGAAATATCTGAAGTTTTGACCATTTTTCTGTGAGCTGTATGTAATCAGTGTGCGGATCGGGAGCTCCCTAAGGCTGAGAAGAGCACCCCAGTGGCTTCCCCAGATTTGGGATCAGCCAAGTTCACAACTAAAATGTACACAGATTTTTTGGTACCTACTGCCTTTCTAGGTAAATCATTGCCTAACCAGTGCTGAGATGATAATGCCAGTTTTCCAGTGATAAGAAATGACACTGAGGATGTTCCCATCATACCTGACCCCTGCACTGCTTTTCCTTTCAGTTCCTTTACTGGCTACAGCTCTTCTAGATGAACATTGTAAAAAAGAATTGTCTTGCAATGCTTTCCAGGGTGGCTTTTATCTACCAGGAAATCCAAGCTTTGGGGCACATAATTTGCAGTTAACAAATCCCCAAATTACATGTGCTGGGCTAGAACGTGAAGAGATCACCAGTGTGGGTTTAGGGCTTGAACACACACAGTCAAACTCGGTGCCAAAGCCAGCATTGTGAAAGCTGTACACACAAATGTAGGTCAGGAGGGGCTTTAAACTCTGGCCACGTGCAGGTCAGCCTCTTTCTACATCAGCTTTTAGCAAATAGAAGAGTTTTTGAGATATAAAACACAGCTGTGATTTAGTGATCCCAGATCCTACAGGAACAATGACGAAGGTGCCGAGCAGAGAGGCCAGAGCTGTTCCAGGCACTCCTGCAGCTCCAGGGATGGTAAAATCACTGCCAAAACATCTCTGGTGGCTTTTGCATGGTCTGAGCTGGGTCAGACTCCTGCAGGGCTGGGAAAGGTTTCACCAACCTGGTGCCAGTGATCAGTGTGGAGTGTGGGGCAGGACAACGAGCACCACCCTGGGGAAAAGCGCTCCCCAAATCTCAAATGAGGAACTGGGGCTGCATTGCAACAATGCCGCATATCTTCACCAAAATGAGACAAGAGTGAGAGGGAATGGGCATTAACCACACATAAAAACTATGGGTTGTATTCCCAGCCAAGGTGAAGGAAATAAATTTGTGCAGAATGAGAAAATTTCTGCTCTTACGACACGTATTTCACAGAGGAAAGACAGAATTAGCAGTGATTTTTGCTCCTTTCCTTTTGCCAGTCTTTTTATTTAAACCTTCAGTATTTTTTTTCTATCACTCCCATCAAGTGTTCTATTCTTTATTTCGAATTAATCTTAAAATATTTGGCAAATTATGGGCTATTTGAAAGTGGAAAATCCAAAATATATTTCTGGGAAGATCTCAGAATGATAGCAGCTTCCTGAAGAAGAAACACCTAAGCACAGGAAGTGCTCCACAAATTATTCCACCCCACATTTTGATGAAATAATGTTCTGAAGAAGGAAGGAGTTGGTTTCAAGAAAGCATGACCTATTTGAAAATATTCCAATTTTCACTTTTGGAATTGCTCAGATGGTAAGAAAGTGTTCTGAGTTCATCAAAACAAATATTGCATCCTTTCCTGGTCATGTTTATAGAGGGCAAAGCTGTCATCATTCAGTAGGGAAAATACAGATGAACCTCAGGAGAGATATAAAAATTCTTAAATAAATCCAGCATAGTAATTAAAAACACCTAAAATGAGGCTGTTTCTTGATCCTAAAAAAAATTTAAAATGTTTCTGAAGCCACAAGGAAACTGTGATTTTGAATTACCTCAGGGGGTTGAACTCAGCTGGACAGCAATAGATTTCCATGCATGACCATTTCAGGTCTTTTTTTTTTTCAAGTTATTTTTACAAACCGTAGAAAAGGACACTTACCCAAGACAAACAAGCTAATTTCAAAGCAGCTACTTCCCGAGAGAGCTGGTTAGTCATTAACAGCTAAACAAATAACACAATACCGAGCTCGATAAAGTTCAGAAAAAAACTCAACCTGTCAGTTCCACTGCGTGAATCAACAGAGAGCCCAAACAGACATCGCTGGTTCGTTTGCAGAATTATATTGAATTTTTAAGGAAATTTGTGCCACTTCAAAAAGTGAAAAAATATCTTTTTGTTCAACGGGAAGTGACAAAGTGAAACATCTGTGTTGAATGACATATTTGGAGTAGGATGGGAGATGGGAAGCTTTCAGCAAGAATAAGATCCAGTCTATCTGGAGCTTAGAAAAACTATATATATTGAAAATCCTTGATTTGGGGACAGCCAGAGCTGTACAGAGGACAATTTTAAATTCAAGTTCCTTTGGGCCTTTTAATTTTACTTCCCTCCATACCTCCCTCTATGCTCCACACTAATAAGTCTAATCATTTTATACTGCAGGTGATATCCCTACTAAAACTCTGATTTCTTTTGATGAGCCAGCTAATGAGCAAATGTGAAAATCCTGTCTTAATTTCACTAAGCTTCTTAACAAATTAAAAGACTACCAAAACCCTCCAAAGGGATCGCTAACATTGGAATCTCATTCAGTTGCACGATTGGTTTCATGCAACATGAACATGACCAAAATGCCCTTTATTTTTACACAGCCAGCAGTTGATTTCACAGAAGGGAGTTCACTTTGTGTCAGAGTCCCTTTGACTGCAGAAAAATTAAATACAGCACAAAACTCTTTATTCCTGCGAGCGAAGCGGAAGTCTCGGCGCACAAACACTCCCACCTCCCAGCCAAGTCCTTTTGTGCCCTAAAAACTGTTGGTCCATCTTGGTAGCCAGAGAAGGAACACAAAGCCAGCAATGATTTGGGTATTGCTCCTCAATCCAAGCTCCCAGGACCAACCTAAACAGGGCACACGGTCACAGGCAAACGCCATTTGGGACGACATGTTTTCCCGAGGATTAAATATCAACTGAAGTCGTATACGGGAACGAAACACACATTTGAACAAGAAATCTTGGTAATAACTCCTCTCATAAGCAATGAGACAAACCCAGGGAATGCCATGAAGACCTCTAACAACATCTGCAAAACCTGGTGGGCTCTTCAGGGCCCGATGCTCAGCTCACCAATGAAAGGAAAAACCCAAAAGAGGACTGGCAAGCGAAGAGGTCACGTTTCAGCCCAAACATAACCACAGATGCAACAGAGGTTGACAGATCAGCTGCTTAAATATCACCCCTTCCACCCTTTCCCCCATACCTCCCATCAGCTTTTCCTCTGCGACCAGCTTTATAACAAAATAGTGGATCTTGTTCAAGAGAAAACGAATAAAAATCTCACCGGTGTTATTGGGGAGCACGCGGAGGTTGTCGAATTCCAGCATGGTGTAAGAGGAGTCCAAGGAGTCAACATAATCTGGCATATCCATGTCCATGATGGACTGACAAAGCTTCATTATTACTTGACAGCAGCCAGGGAAGAGGCAGAAACAGCCCCGCTGTCAATCACGGCCAAGGTTTCCTCTGCAGAGAGAGACACCCCGGTCCTGGCGATGACAAATCATTACCCAGCTCTACCCGCAGTCCCCTCCCCGTGCCAGGACAGAAGGGACGAGGCCAAACCCTCTGGCGCAGTCCCCTCCCTTCCCGGGGTGCATCTCGCTCTCTCTGGCTCCTGATAAGGTGATGTAGATAAGGCCTAGGCTCAAACGCCTTGGATTGCATCTTTGGGTCAATACAGGCGGGTTTATGGCTGGCTCCTGCACAAACATTTTGAGAAGGGCTGAGGAGAGGCCATCACACACATGTGTCACCCTCCCAGGTCAGAGCAGTGGTCATGTCCCATCACCAATTGTCACCTTGCTCGCCTGCCAGCCCTTGAGGAAAGAGAAAATGGTGTCACTTGAGGCTCGTGAGGATGATAAATCAATGTCCAACTTAATGAAAACCATAAAGGCAGGCCAGCATTGAGAACCTGAGTCATCTCCATGAGGCACCACAGTGCTCACTCCTTGAGTTGCAGCTGGAAGGGGAAAACGAGGTTTCATTCCAGCTGAACACGTGGTCTCACCCTGCTCCATGGGCAGAGGGGAGGTGGAGGAGGTGACCTCCACCCACCACCCTCCACCCCTCTCACCTGTGTCATCCTCCCGACTCCAGGCAGCCCCCGTGTCCCAGGGCTCCCCCTGGGTAAGAGCTGGGCTGTGCTGGTGACTTGTCATCGTGGAAGGTTCCAAACAATGACAAAAGATGAAAATGGAAAAGGCTGGGAGGAACTGGGCAGGCTCCCTGGCAGATGTGTGGTGTTGCATTTCACGCTGACCCACGCCTGGCTTTTCTGGGAAAGGTCCGTGTTACGGAAATTCAATTCCACTTTTTCCCCCCACAGGCCCGCGGTGCGTTTGGTCTGGGTATTTTTTTTTAATTTACTGAATTTTACACAAACCAGCTTTTTCAATTTACTGAATTTTACACAAAAGTTCTTTCCTTGTTAAGGCTCACGAGCTTTGCTTCAAAAGGCTGGAAATAAAACTCAGCCATGCAAAGCCATCCAGCTTGGAGTGATTGGTTTATTCCCACTTTGATCTTCCAGATGCCCTCCCTGACACTACAGTTCCCTCTCCAGTGACGTGGGTTTGTGTCAGAGGGTCTTTCCTCTCCATGAGCTGTTCTGAGAGATCCAGGTCAACATCCTGTTGAATCTGGAGGAAAAGAAGAGTCTTGAGAAACAGGGAGACACGTTGCCAGAAAAGGAGTCTTGGCCAAAAGGATGGGGTTGCCAGACTGCCTGAACTCTCACTGAACCAAGGAGCAGCCTGGCCTCGTGGATCCCAGCACTCTCCAAACAGCAAGAAATTTTCCAAAATTTGACTTTTTAACTGTCTTCATCATACTAATTTGATTTAATCTCCATTTCACTTTTTGTTTGATTGTCCTTCTCTCATATCCTGAGGTTTTACAGTGGACACTGCAAGGGGTTAACTCTAGATAGGCTTTTCCTCTATAAAGATTGGGTGTAGAAACTTTCAGCTTTACTTTCTTATCGTTTCTGGGGAATAAAATAATTTCATGTGCCATATTTTCCTTTTCCTTCTTTCCCATTTTAAGGACGTGTTGTAACTAGTTGTGCACAAATGACTCCGTGCTCAGATAAGACGTTATGTTTTTATCCTTGGACTGTGCCCCAGGCTCCATGTAATGCCAGCATCAGCTAAGTTGGGATCTGATTACTCCTTCTTGCCTCTTACTCAATATCAGGCTTGATTATGCCCGTTAATCTGGAGTGTTGTTTTTTAAACTGAGCTGTGGGCACAATCCTGCCTGATTCTCAGCACTCTGCTACTATTACAGCAAAGGTTTTTCACATTTCTACAATTCTAGGGGGTTTTGGGGTGTTTTAAATGGATTTCTCGTCATTAAAATAGCCCTTTTGGTATTTACCAAGCTTTTGGGCAGCTGTGGCTCAGGGAAGAGAAATCTGAGTTCCTGCCCTGATCTTGTTGGCTTTAGAGATCTCTCAATGTTTTCCATCCCTCAGTACAATGTGAGGGTTGAGGACAGTTTCCAAGGAAAGTTGTGGGATGAGGATGTGTTTGGACAATTTTCATTCTGGGAATGACAAAAGGTTATAGAGCAAATTTCATCCTTCAGGACCAGATTTCAGCACCACATCCACACTGATAATCAGGACTGACTTGTGGAAGGT
Organism: Zosterops lateralis; assembly: GCF_965231275.1. Taxonomy (NCBI): domain Eukaryota; kingdom Metazoa; phylum Chordata; class Aves; order Passeriformes; family Zosteropidae; genus Zosterops; species Zosterops lateralis. Next base: position 3,275,408 of record NC_139772.1, read on the forward strand.
GGTGCTGGAGGGACAGAACGTGGCATTTTTTCCAAAGAGATGTCAACGCCCTGTCCCAAACCACTCCAGCCCAAAAGCAGCCCTGAAGATGGACAAAACCTTGCTGAGGTTTGAGCAGTTTCTTCTTTTTCCTCTCCCTGGTTTCTTACATCACTTTCTGAGTCACAACTGCAGTTCAACCAGGACCTACTCCAGGCCAGGGGTAAATTTTATCAATATCAGGAGGAATCAAACTCTTCTCACATCTCTTGAGCTCTGCTCACTGTCACAGTGAAGTGACAATGGCCCAGCCAAGAGCCAGGAATCTCAAGCTGGTTTATTATCTTACCATGATCCAACCTGACAGAGCAGTCAGGGAGATGGGAAGAGGACTCAGATCTTTCCCCAGGCTGTGGCCACAGAAAGGATGGATTTGAGTGGAGATTTGTGATCAAAACTTTCTGCTGAGACACTTCCCAGGGAGCTTCCCTTGGGTGCTCAGGTGTTGTCTCACCTGCACAGGCATCTTACCTGGACAACCAAAGGCAAAACTGGCTGGTACAACTCAATCTTCCCAGTCTGGAAATGGATGTCAGTCCTCCTCCATATGGACATAATCCTCTTTTCAATGTGTTTTCCATTTATTCCTGTTTTGACTCCGAGGCTGCATATAGCTGGAGGGTGCAGGAGAAAGGGGAGAAGGGAGAAAAGAACCAGAGTTAAGTTTAATAAAAATAATATGAGCGTTCAAAGTTCGAGCTCTGGGAATGAATCAGTGTGGATTCTCCTGTGTGAGGGCACAGGGCAGGCTCTGAAGAACACATGGTCCCAATAAGACAACACACTTATTCCTAGAAATAAAATTCAGGTGCTTTTGGGGAACGCTTGTTAAGACAAGATGAAGTGCAGCAAAGATAAGGACACTTTGATTGATTAAGAGAGAACACAAAGTACTGTGGGCAGGGCGTCAGAAATAACATTTCTTTGGCGAGGTAAGTGCTGGGGGAAGGTGTTTTGCAAGCCATGGAAGCTGCACATCCATCTCTGGAGGCTGATTTTAATGGAAAGTAACTCAATTCTGCATATGGGGAGAGGTGTCTGAGAGACTAAAACTTAATGAAGGACTTGTTGCTATGCAAAGTGGCGAGGCAGAAGTCACTAACTGTATTTTTGGAACAGAAGTTTTCTTCTTTTATTCATAGAAAGCCATTTAAAATCTCCTACCACTGCTTTGAAATTTTCTATGACTGAAATGCAGCACTAATTATATTTTTGTGAACTTGTAGGGTTCAGGAAAAAGGATTTTTATGCAATGAGCATAAATCCATCAATGATCAGGTGGCTCTCAGAAACAACAGTAGCCATAATATTACCTACCTGGACAGGTCCTGTCTGGATAAAAACAATAATTTAAAGACAGAAAGCAGCAAGGCCGTTTTCTGGGTAATGTATAGATAGAAAGAGTGTGCTTCTGACATTATAATCAGTGTGAAATCATATCCTTAACACATAATTACCATGGCAGATATTTCAAAGTTATCTAGACCAGCTGTTATTAAATCAGCTCCCTCCTTTCCCGGGTGCAGTTTGATATTTGTGATACACTAAACAGCAAAAAGTTTCTTTCCATTTTCAGGTATCTCTTATTACAATGAACATTGCATTTCTGCATGTTGTGATTTCCACTGTGAGGATCTCTTTGTTCTTCCAGCTGTTATCTCCCAAAAAGATTTTGTCTCTGATTATTCATAAATAAAAATAATTTAAGAAATTTCTCAAGTCCAGTGATGGAGCATGACCTGACAGATGGGAGACCATCACTCATCATGCAGGAGGATGGAGAGGAGAAAAAAAAAAGAACCAAAAAATCAGGACCTTCACCTCCTTCCTCTCCAGACAAACTTATTTTGCTTTACTGCTGCCAAACACATTCATTTATCATTTACTCTTTTCTCTTTAGAACAATGAGGTTTGCTCTTCCATAACAATCCTTTGGAGTAAATAGAAACTTAAACAAGCTCCAGTCAGTATGCTGGAAAAAATTCCTTTACAACAACTTAAACAAACCCCCAAACCATGACATCCCCCCACAAAAAAAACCCCAGAACAACAAAAGATCAATCCCAAACAAAATAAATAAATAAAAAAGACCTTTAAAAAACTCTTTCCACAGGTTGGAATGATGGATTTTACTCTTTATAAACTGTCAAAGACAAATCACGCAGAGACCCCACTGCCAGCTGTGACTTCAGGTTGGCCAATTTGTGAATTTCCCAGTAATTCAACCAAATGTTCAGCACAGACAAAACCTGACTTGGATTTGGGGAATAAATCTAAGATGTTTTAAATTTTTCTGATGACCAAAGGTCAGGCTGATGACTTGTTCTTTCTTGAGTTCACTTAACTTTTGTTCTTGGCTGCAGAGCCCTTGGCCAAGGCCAGAATTTCAGAAGCACAAAGGGCTCCTTTTGATTTCCAAATGTGAAGCAGCCTGAATTTCAGCTCTGTTGAGAAATGGGAGCTCCTGCTGGGAATAACAACTGGATTTGCAAAGATGCAGCCACAGGTCACTGATTTAGAAATAAATCCACTTTTTTGGACACCTGAGTGAAATCTGATTAAAACCTCATTTCCCTTACGTGGGGTCCAAGACCTTTTACAAACCTGTCCCTGCCTGGCAAACACCTCATAGCCAGCACCTGATGCTTCCATTCCAGTTAGAATTTCTTTGTTATGGATTTTTTTTTTCCCTGAGCAAAAGTAAATTCTCAGAAACAAAAAATGCTTGAAGTATTTTTGAAAAAAAAAAAAAAAAATTTCCTCACATTAACAAACATTTCTATCAGTGAGCATCCCCTGAGGATATTTCAGAGGGTTTCTTGTCTATTTTCCTTTCTGGAAAGAGATCAGCTGATCAACACTTGAAATAATTATGGAAAAACAGGAATGAGCTTCATTTAATAGTTGTTTTGTGGAAAAAAATTGTTAGTTTCATTTGTAATTGAACTTTGAAGTTCAATGAAGGGAAGGCAATTAAAATATGTAATAATGAACAAAATTAAAAGTGCTAAAAGGACAGAAACAAAACATTTTTGGTTTTGTGGTTTTTTGCAGATTTTAGGCATGGTACCAGTTCTGACTCAGGTTTGGGACCCTTGGCAACCTTTTAAAACTAAAATTAAAATTATGTCCCAGGTAGAAAACTGACAAATTTGTGGGAACATCACCTTCTGCCTGAAAATTTAGGAATTTCAATAGAGATCATGTCTGGCACAATCAACTTGTGAAAAAATCAACTTGTTTGTGAAGCTCCACCTCAGTCACCAAAATTAAGATGGGACTTAGTTCCATGAATTTATATTGCATTTCACAGGTGAGAGTTTTAGCAGTGTTTCACTTTAAGGCAGGGAAATATTCTTTTTCCAGTTATTTCCTACAAGGATAGCAAGTTTTTCCTAGGCTGGGCTTACACAGGAAAATCCAAACTCAAGTAATTGCAAGATTTTGAGATGAGCTCTGCTCGATATTAGAACAATCCATCCCAAATTCCTCCAAACTGAATAGAAATTGGAATACACAGATTTGGAATATGCTGTTCTGAGAACCAAAACATGGGGAAGAAATCATAAAAGACTCAAACTTCCATTTTTTCCCCTCATTTTCCCCTCACTGCCCTTGAGATGAGTTTTTCCCACTTGCTCATCCAGATTTTGTCAGTCAGAGCACTACGAGGTTGCATCAGAGCCCCTTCTCCAGATCACCATTACTCAGTTCTCCTGCATTTCCAAACTAAGGTTTCACATATGGATTGGAAAATCAGTGTCTCTGCAATCCCTGGAGAAAAATCAGCTTGTCATGGAATTATTCAGATCGGAAAGGACCACCAAGACCCACGGAGTCCATCCATTCCCCCAGCACTGCCAACCCCACCACTGATTCACGTCCCCACGTGCCGCATCCACACGGTTTTTAAATCTCTGCAGGGATGGTGACTTCACCAACTTCCCTGGGCAGCCAGTCCCAGCACTTGATAACCCTTTCCATGAAGAGATTTTTCCTACTCTCCAATCTCAACCTCCCCTGGCTCAGCTTGAGGCTGTTTCCTCTCCTGCTCTGTGTCCAGAGGGTGATTCATCCCAAACCCAGACAGGTGTCCAAGAGACCTCGGAGGAACTGCACGGCAATGCCAACCAACCTCCCTCCACGGGGCTCATGGGGAGTTCCACTCAACCTGAAAACTTTATAGGAGGTGAAATCACAGAGTGTGGCAGTTTAGGCTTTTTTTTTTTTTTTTTCCCTTTGACAAGGTCAGGATGAAAAACATGGAAAACGATGATGTTGAGTTCGGACTTGGAATGTTTTTTATATTTTTTCTATTTACAGTATTTACAGGCTTGTGAGCCATGAGCTTAACTAGCAAGTTGGGAAATGAGGTAAAGATGGAGAGCTTCTAACTCTTTCCAAGGTTATTTAAGCAATAAATACCCAATAACAACATGACACCTCTATTATTTACGTTTTTGACCCAATAATGACCACCCAAGGCCCTCAATGTGGACTTTTCTCACCCAATTACAGAAAACCACCTAAACCCATGAAGAGAAAGGAAGAAGAAGGCAAAGAAGAAGGACCCAGACAACACCCCAAATCCTCCATCTTGACTCAAATGTATTACTACACACTAAAACCCCAAATTCTAAGTCTCTAGGACTCCAACAACAGAGGATAAACTCCCCCTGCCAAGGATGAAGACGGCACACGGAGCCGCCAGGAATTAGGTTGGATTCCTCCACCACAGGTATCATCAACCCCTGACTAAAGCAAATAGCAAATATATCAACAGCAAAGAGTAAATGGCAAATAAATTAAAAAAAAAAAAGAAATAAACAGCAAATACTCCAGGCTGAGACAGGGCTGGCAGCAGGAGAGGAGAGAGGAGCCAGGCAGAGCATTACCTCACCCGCTGTTGCTGGAGTAGGCATGGGACTCATCTGGAGCACTCCACTGCCTCTGGGCAAGTTTTTGGCTTTTCCTGCTGAAAACACTGTTTAGTCAGGAGTATCCAGCCTTGAGGAGAGTTATTTGCTGTGACTCCCATGTCCCCTGTGAACAACATTCCTGCCACCTCGAGCCTTTCGGGCTGCGGTGTTGACACGTCTTCCGATCTGTCATTAGCTCAGCTGAGGAGAGAACAGAAATACCATTCAAGCCCCAGCTCCAACGTGGGAGGTTAGCAGTGCAAATCCTCGCCTTGCACTGAAAATGTGATGAGTGTTTTATGTTGGTGTTGGGCTTTCTATTTTGGGGGATGCCTTTGTTATGTTACAAGCCCTTTCCTAGCACATAAAGCAGCGTTTTTAGAGGTTCTTCTGTCACAGCTATACACATTTATTCCAAACTGTCATCTCTCACATTCCCCAAAAATTAACCCAGGGCTTGGGTTTTGACTTGTATCTTACAAATTCTTAGTTCTGGGTTTAAAAGCATTGACCTTGTTTTTCTTTTGTATTTTAAGATTTCTGTGGTGGAATCTGGATCCAGTTTTCTCATAATGAAGATCCGAATGTCACCAAAATTCGCCTTTTCCCTTGTAAGATTTTTTTTGTAAATCATTCTCCTCAGTGTCTTCACACTGTACTTTTGTTTTATGAGATAAACCAACAGGTTGTATCTCAGAGAATCACCAGGGATGGGTTGACCTTTGACTGTGATCACAGGAACCATCAGCAGATTTGCAATAAACTGAACAACGCTCCTTCCAGGGAAATGATGCAGCACTTTTGGGGGGTAGTTTTGATTTCTGTTTCTGACCCCCAGATTTTCTATCTTTGCCATTCTTAAGGACCATGGAGAAAGCACAGAATTACAGACACAACATAAGGATTTGACAACGTCCATAAAGAAAGCTGTGGTTTTTCATTAAAAAGATGATGATAAGTATAATAACAGTATAATAACAATAAGACATTTCTTACTCAACCCCTGGAGTTCCAGGATTATGTGCTCATCTGTTGGAGAGGACACTTCGTGATAGGACAAAGGGGTGATGGCTTTAAACTGCAAAAATTTAGGTTTAAATGAGATATTAGGAAAAAAATTCTTCCCTGTGAGGGTTGGTGAGACCCTGGCACAGGTGCCCAGAGAAGCTGTGACTGCCCCTGGATCCCTGGAATGTCCAAGGCCAGGCTGGACAGGGCTTGGAGCAGCCTAGGATAGTGGAAGGTGACCCTGCCCATGGCAGAGGAGGGAATAGGAATGATCCTTAAAATCCCTTCCAACCCAAACCATCCTTCATAATCCAAAACTACATGTTATCTTTAAAGTATTTGGGGCAAATTCAGACAGATTTTCCTTTCTAAAATATTCTCCCCCTCCAAAAAAAAAACCAACAAAAAAAAAAAAGGCGGTGAGCAGATATACTGACATGTGGAAAGATGCTTTTCATGACTTTCAATTGAAAAAATTATTATAAACATCCAGCTATATTTTCCCTATAATATCCATTTTTGAGCATTTCAATCTCTTCCAGACTTTATAATTGCTGCTCTCTCCGTGAGTGTAGCAAAAGCAAGTTTCAGTTTGCCAAGTGACAAACACTCATCTCCAAACCCCTGAGTCTCACAGATATTTCCAGGAAGTTGCTGCAACCCCTGATAAATCTTCTGCAGACACCAGAGGGATGAATAACGTTTGTGGATGCATTTTTGAGGCTGCCATACTGGAGAGGTATTTGTGGCTCACATGGAAAAGTATCGCTTTCCCTATATCCATCCTATATAGATGTGTAGTTTGCACATCTGCCTTTAATTAGAACCCATATCATATCTTCAGGAATATGTGACATCAAATGGATCAGTTGGAAATCGGAGTCAACCAGCAAATTATACACTCCTCTGGTGGTTTTTTTTTTTTTTATTATTATTATTTTTTTGGGGGTTTTTTTGGGTTTTTTTGGGTTTTTTTTATTCATGAATTGACAGGGTCAAAATTCCCTCAGGGCAGAGGTTTTTTAACAAATCTGGTGAATCCAAATGTGTGGTAGGTGTCACAGGCTCGAGGACAGATCAGACCTGCATTTTTACACCATGTACCTATTTACTACAGTTGCTTTTCCATTGACACATGGGATAACCTAATCTCTGTCCTCCTGGTTGTTTGGGGTTTTCTCCTCCAGATATTTCAAGGGATGAAAAATCCTTAAATCCTGGAGGAGCTCTCCAAGCCAAGCTTCATTTCTGATTTCAGTGATGTTCAGAGCATTACATAGGGTTGTTATTCCCTTGCTGGAACAGGTCGCTGTGGCCTCCCCTGTTAAAAGCCAATTATATTTTGCTCCAGGACAGAATTCAATATAAAAACACCAATGGATTATTAGCATAGGGGAAAGGCTCTTTATTGCTCTTATTTTTACTTCAGCAGCACTTAGGGGAGGGAAGATCTCAGCCCAGGTGCTGCTCAGAAATGATGCAAAGAAACATCTCTGCTGATAAAAACTGCAGCAGACAAGAGGTGAGAAGTGAAGAGGGAAAACAAACCAGCTCAGTCCCACATTCACATCCTCCCCATCAAATAAAGTCACTGCATTGTGATAATCACCCAAATCTGATCTCAATTGAGAGAGTTTAATCAGTTAATTGTTTTAATTGAAAGAGGAGCTGATCCACAGAACTGATTTCACCACGAAAAGGAGAAATGACTGGAACAATTGCTAAAAAATTATTCAGCAACATCTCATGAGCCAATGGAGTCTCCACGAACTCAGAGAGAAACACCATCACCAAGGGCTGGAACAATTTCTTTTTGGCCTGAATTTCATTGGTGGGTATACAAGGTATATATAAAACAAATTACTCTGGAGTCACTCTGGAACTCTGTTTTCCCAATTTTTACACAACAGCTCAGCTCATCTTTCTCCTGGACAACTCCAGCCTTGCTGCTTTTTTCCAGTTAGGATTTTCTAGCTGGCATTGGCCTCCAGGAATAACAACCAGCCAGGCAGCCACAAGCAATTTACACTCCACAGTTGCAATATTCTCTTTATGCACTTTGGTTTTGGCCTATTTTTCTCTCTAGCAGATTATGCAACACTAATTACATTTTTTTTTTTTTTCCCCAGGAGAGTTAATAGAAACACATCCAAAGTTGTATTTCCCTAGGCAATAGCCTGCTTTAATAAATTCTGGTTGCACTGGAAATATTTGTATTTTCATCTGTAAAACAGAGATTAGGCAAAACTTTCTAATACTGCTGAAGCACTTTGAGCCAAGAAACAATTCCATTGTACTTTAAATTAAACATATGATTTCCATGTCGTTCTAAAGGAGGGTGGATACATTTCTCCCTCAAATTACGTTCCAGTTATATATTCATGAGTTTAGATTAAGATATCAATAACCAACATTTGCTGTGTGCACAGCAAATGCATTGCTAAACCCCACATTGCTGATCAAGTGCATTAAATATTTTTTACAGAAATTTAATCTAATCCTTGCTTGAAAAATAAATCCCAGACAAGAGCAATAAGGATGAGGAGCTTTCAGAGAAAGCAATACTTACTTAAGCAAGTTGAATATGATTAAATTATATAAAATTAAAATTATATTAAATATAATTATAAATAATTAAATAATTAAACCCACACCTTCAAAAGTTATTTTTTTATGTTCTTTCAGCAGGTAGATCCATAGATATTGTGATAATCTATAGACAATCAGATTTAGCTGCTGCATAACTTATCCCAGTAACAAATACCCCCAATTTAGGGGGGAAATCCCTTCTCTTCTATGCATTTCAATCAACAGCAGCAGCATTGACACCAGCTCACCTAAAGCAGGGTTATTCTGGATTCACCATCACTCTGAGCAGAACGTCTCCCAATTAAATCCACCCAGAGCACAAAGAAATCCTGCTGCCAATATACAAACCCCATTTTGCCTCATTTGCTCCCAGTTTTCAGCAGCACAAGGACACTCAGCATCACCCATGGAAACCTTTCCAACACTTTGAGCACCAGATATCAATTTGGCTTGGCCAATTGAACAAAATCCACTTTAAAAACTTATAGTGATGAGATGCTCGAGCTCTCCTCTCACTCCAGATGGCAGCAGAGATACCGAGTCCCTGATCTGGCTCCTGGCTTTATTTCCTGCACCTCTATCTAAGAGGGCTGTTCCCACTCTCTGCAAACAGCTTCCTCCAGGAATGGAAGGAAAACAAAACGAGGGAGTCAGGGGTTGACTCCGGATGCTCCTCACCGTGTCCTGTTGCTCCTGGCCACCTCCCCTGCTTTTCCACACAGGAACACCCGGTGTTTGCACAGCCCCAGTGCAGGAGTGACTCGTCTCCAGGCTGCAGCATCACAGAGACAAAACCGGAGGAGTATCCTGGAAAAGGAGAAATGGCTGATGTGAAACAGATGTTTTGATTTTTTTATTATTATTATTTTTTTCCCCCTCTTAATTGCTTCTTGCAGAGGCAGCCCAGTAACTAATCCACCTGCTGTGTTCCCGCAGGGATAATTACTCACCCCGTGCTCTCAGCCAGCTGAATTTACGTTTTCCATGCCTCATTATATTCATCTCTGCCCAACAACGTGCCCCAAAGTGCTGCACGAGTGCCACACTCATACAAATATCCATCTCCTCCTCGCCCAGAGAAGCTGTGGCTGCCCCTGGATCCCTGGAAGTGTCCAAAGGCAGGTTTGGAGCAATCTGGGATAGTGGAAGGTGGATTGGAGCAAGAGGAGTTTTAAGGTCCCTTCAAACCCAAACCATTCTATGATTCTGCAGCTGTAGGTACAGTTAGGAGTTGGGGTATTTAATGTTGCTTAAATACAGAGATTCACATGGCCAAGGAGGTTTTCCTGAGAATCTGGAGATGTTAATTAAAAATAATAGTGTGGTGCATGTGAGAGGAGAGCTCACCAATCACAGCAGTAAATAATTCATGTCTGAAATCCCTGTTTCTTCCAAGACCCCCTTTGGCACAGGAACTGAACAGAAAACATAGTGAAGGCTTCTTAATACCCAGGTGATGTTAGTGCTGGTTTTTAATTTCCTCATACATTGCTATTCTAAGTCAGCACAGGACAACGGTTGATGTTTACCCATCATTTTTCCTAAATATTTCAAGACTTGCACTCAAAGGTGCTGCTCCCTGAAGAGAGAAGCCCTTGGTAGTGAGTTCTGATCATGGTTAACATGCAATTTACAGTTACAAACAGTTAATTGAATGAAATAAAACAGAAGTTTCAAGGGATCTCTGCTTCTCACCATGACCTTGGAGGCAGGGGCAGCCCATGTCTCCAGTGCTCCAGCAGTGGGACTGGATCCTTCCTCACTGCCAGAGGAATCTTGTCTTTGATGGAGTGGCTGGGGCACAAAGTGATGGGTGGTGAGGAATTGTCCCTGACTGGACTTGATAGGGCTGGAAACAGAAGGTGACCTGAGCTCCAGGCTTGGTTCTGCTCCTCGTTAGCACAGCCTTCATCTTCCCCTCTTTTCCAGGGAGCTGCTGATTTCAGAGCCTGAGGCCAGAGCCAGCACCAGCTGGAGATAATTTAGTCCTACTTCACTAATGTTGATGTCTCTGGATTTAATATTGGCTTTTCTGGAACCCTCCTCGGGCTCTTTGGCTCGGCGAGGTGGCTCAGGTAGTTACCCTCAGCAGAATATTTTGTTAACCAAGCGAGTGCAGATCTATTTCAAACACAAACCAGGAATCTGCTCATCCAGGACTAACAAAGCTCCCCAAACTCTTCTTTCCCTGCTGGATGCTCAGCAGCCCTCAGCTCTGGGGAACATCTTTCAGGCTTAACTAATGCCTGGTGCAGCAACACTCAGAACACAACTGGAGCCCTCAGAGGGAAAATCCAGTGGCTGGGGAGGTGGAAATGGATGTGCTGGGAATGCAGAGAGCAGGGGGGAGCACTGAGATTTGTCAGGGTGGTCACCAAGGGCTTTGCTCAGTGGAAAAGATGCAGCCCCCACTGCTCCCCCCATGGCTCCTGGGAATATCTGATCCAAGGGACCTGAGCAATGGCCTAGGGAGGAGCTGGGAGGGAGCCCAGATGGAGCAAGTTTTGAGAAGAACAGGCAATTAAAAGCTGAGGCACACCACAACAGCGTTTGCTCACACCCTTGTGCCTGGGGACAGGCACAAACCCATGAGCTGAAATCTCTGGCAAACCAGAAATCCAGAGGGAGATTAAAAAATAAAAAAAAAAATCTCCTTTCCAGACTGGCCATGGAATATTTTCCTGCACTGCTGGTCCTGAGTTCTGTCCAGGGGTGTTCCCAGCCTTGTCTTGCCTGCTGTTTGTCTCTGCAGGATGATTTGGGACAGAGGGACATCAGTGATGGAAAAGAGATCCCAAATGTGTCCCCATCAGAGCTATAAAACCCATGGGTGTTATCCCAGGAGCAGGACAAAGGAAGGGCACAAAGAGACTGAAGAAACCTCTAGGTTTACTGTAGTTATTTTAGTTTAGTTTTAGTTTAGTAGTTTAGTTTACCAGACTCCCCTCAGTCATATGCAGCAAAGCCAAATTTAAAATATCCTTTTGCTTTAATTTCAAAGAGTTGGGTCTGATCCTGCCTTGCACATGGCATTAGTGGGAAATGTTGGTGTGAGATATATCACAGAGTTTTTCCTTCAAGCCTCTCAAAATCTCATCTGTTTTATCAGTGGCTGCTGTTTTATCCAGTTATTTATGCAGGTAACTGCAGTCCCACTGCTTGCCAGTGGCATGGAAAAGCCCTGGAATTATCCCAGCAGTTTTGATGTCTGCAGTAATTGTACTCTGCCTCCTCTTTCATGAAGAGAAAAATTCGCTACAATACTCGAGATAAAACAAATAAATCCAACATAAAAGCTCATCTAATTGAATTAAATGGAAGCAGCCTCTCAGGCTGCCCTTTCTGTGAATCACATTATCTTCATGTTTACTGACTCTTTGACAGGAGTCTAAATGATCCCAAATTTTATCAGAATAAATCAACTAAACAAAAAAAAAATAATAATCCCTCCTGAAAAGGACAGACGTTCTTAGCAGTCATCTGGAACAGATTATGCCTCTCCAAGTAGCATTGTTGATACTGAAAGTGTTGTAACAATATCCTTTTCTAATGTGGTTCTGCTGTGGCTCCATCCATAATAAAACCGGTCGATGCCAAAGAACCCACTTAGCATGACAAGCTCCCCAAAACCTGGATTATTTGTCTAAGGCTCTGATTTGACGTTCCAAAAGCTCCGTGAGCTGATGAAATTTCTTTTAATATTTTTAAAGGAGACCAAAAGAATGAGCATCACCTAATCTGGAGAAATGTTTTTGTTAAACCATACACCCTCCAAGTCCTTGTAAATCCTAAATGCCACTGAAGAGAGATGGAGGCTGGAAATCAAAACAGTTATCCCTGTTTCCAGCCTTGTAGAGCCTAAAATGACTGTACCTTTTTTATTTTCTTGAGTATATATTTTCAGCTCTGCAGTATGGCTGCATTCAAAGGTTACAGCAGATAAAGAAGAATGTATTTTAGTCTCTCGTAAATGGCAGATTAATGTGAATCAAAGAACACCACCTTTACACCAAGATACCCAGAAAAATCCAATAATATTCAGGGCTCAAAAGGAGGCAACTGAAACAAAACTACCCAGCAGAAAGAACTGAACACTCACCATTTTTTTTTTGCTAAAATGGATAGAGTGCTCTACCAGGATCCCAAATAAAGGCATTTCTACCACATTAGTTGTGGTCAGTGCTGGAAAGGTGCCTACTCTTCCTAAAAAAAACATCTCCACTTCTGCCACCTTTTCATTAAACCTATTTATTAAACCTATAAGCCTATTTATTATTATTATTATAAACCTAAATATTCCCAACCTAGATATTTGTGTCTCAGTGCCCAGCCCTCTTCTGTCTCAAGCCATAAAGAAGTGATCAGGGACAGAGAGATGAGGGAATGCAATTCCCTAGGAAAAGGGGCATTTAAAATTATAGAAGTTCCATGATTTTCACCCTGTTTTTTCCTTTTCCCATTGCTCACTCTCTGATGTACAATCTGTAGCTGTCCTACTTACACAACCTCAGTTTCTCTGGACGTTCACGTTCATGGTCACACCAAAAAAAATTTGTTATCCTTGGTAAAAGCTCTTCAGAACTTCGTGGGGAAAAACAAGTAGAACAACATCATAACAGAGCCTGTCAGATGCTGGACATTACCAGTTCCAGCCATTCTATCAGCTAAACACTTCCAAACAATTTAGCCCAGAGCAGCAAATCTCAATTTAAAAAAAAAAAAAGAAAAAAAAAATAAGAAGGAGGGGATGAGAAGAATCAGAGCCACTTCAGAACCTCTTTGAAGCCTCAGTCCTCGCCATCACTCTGCTGTTCCCCGAGGTCAGTGTGCTGTGCCTCAGCCCAGATGCCATCCCCTGGCAGAGAATTGGGGAATTAAAGAGCCCTGGGTGCAGCTCTGCATTGTCCGTGCGGAGCAGCGGAGCCCGCGACCCGCCACAAAACCAGCCAGCCCCCTCTGTCCCTGTGGTTGTTGGCAACTGCTGGGACAAAACATGGCTTGGAGTCATAACAGGACCTGGGGTCCCCTCTCTGCAGCCCTGCCACCCTCGCTGAGAGCCAGCTGGGAGCCTTTCTTCTGGTTCCCTTTGTTGTCTGCGCTGCCTGATAGCAGAGGTCCTGCCAACCTACAATTAGAAACAAGAGCTGTGTCTTTGTGCTCTGTCTGCCCAGAGATAGGGCAGTAATTTATGTAGCCAGCATGCCAGGGACTTGCCAACGATGTCAAAAGCAAGTTCATAATAAATTAGTCTTTTTGGGGCACTTCCTTCACTTGCCAATGGAGGGAAAGCAAAGAGAAATGACAAAGAGCTCCGCTCGTTTCCTTCAGACAACTGTGATTTATTACAGCAGAAACAAGGAGGATTCCAAAAACATTACTCCTATAAGGGAAGGTAACTCAATCTCCAGCAAAAATAAACAGCCATGTTTAAATAAACCTTCTGAGAAGTGCTACTGCCCTTTTCCCTAGAAACTGGGGGAGAATTTCTTTGCCCTGATATTGTTCCGCTGTGTGAGACGCTGTCCCAGGGATCTCATCTGGGTTGGGTGGCCTGGTAAGTCATCAAAGGATAAAAGGCAGAGAACAAAGGGGAAAACAAAAGTATTATGAGCTGCAGCTGAAGGGCTTGACAGATGTTGGGTTGTTGCTTGTGGGAACTGCCTTCCATCTCCAGAGCAGAGGGTTCACCCCTCTCACTGCCCAGGCTCCTGCTCCTGGTGGGGAAGGGGAGGCATGGGCAAGGTTTTTCCCCAGTGCACCATCCCAGAGGCCACTGCTCAGTGATTTGGGGACTTCCCCCAGCTCTCCCACGAGCAGTGAATTCAATAAATCACAGCAACACTTGGGTCAGATACCCTGGAAGGGTCCTCACAGATTCTGGAGCTTTCAGCAGTACCAACAAACCCAAAACAACATTCCCATGGTTCACAGGACAGGATCCTGTCCCTCTGCACTGACCCTCTCCAGACCTTTCTCTCTCCCTAGTGGGAAAGGTGGGAAGGTTAAATATCAGGTGGGAAGGTTAAATATCAGGTGGGAAGGTTAAATATTTCCTCCTCTCCTGCTCTGGCACCAGGATGGCAAACTGCTCAACACAACCCAGAGAGGTGAGTTAAGATGAGTTTGGGAACAAATGCAGACCTTCAAGAGAAGCCAGGTCACGGGCACCCAGCCTGGAGAAATGGCATCCACCTGCCCATTGGTTGAAGTCATGCTTTTCCTCCTTATCACACACCCCAACCTCTGATGGCGTGATGTGTGGGGAGCCCCAGGAAGTTTCCACGCTCCCCAGAGCCCTTGCACAACCCACAAGAGATTTACTGCCTCCCCTGAGAGTGATTCCCCAGGCACGCCCTCTGCCTCCTCTGCTGCTGGCCTTGCTCTTTGCTTGACTTCCTTATTCCAGAATCGCCCCTTAATTAGCACGAGCCATTAGGAAAACTCACTGCAGGAATGTCAGTCTCATTCTCTCCGCTGAGATAAGACATAATTAATGAAATGAGGCAAATTAGTCACGCAGTTGCTTGGGTTTGTAGATCTCTTAGATGCTGTGGACACGTCACTCAGGCTCAGGGTGGATTTGTTTTTTTCTTATTAAACTTATTGTGCTTGGTGAAGCTCATCAGCAAGAGAAAGATAATTAAACCAGCCTTTTCTATCACACTTTAAAACTAGGGTAAAACTAAATAAAAACACACACTTTAAAGTCGGATAAAGGAATGAGGAGAAAAATAGCAAGACTTGTCTTTATGGATTTCTGTGATGCTGAAAAGGCTGGCAAGGATGATTTACTCATGAATTAATGGTGATCTGAGCTGCTGTGGTCAGCTGAGAACAAGAGCTTGCCCATAGCTTCAGGCAAATCAGGCAGGGTGAAGTCCCTGAGGCAGCCAGGACATCCTGAGTGCAAAGCAGGCAGTGCTGCCAAGGCTCCTTTTCCAGCCTGTGGAGACAGCAGGACACCTTGGCCTGGGCTGCAGAGTAGCTGGCATGGGAATCAGGGAGCTGCTGGCCAAGAGAAAATGCCACGGGAAGAGGCAAGGCTGCAGCCACAGCCTGGCAGGGAATTGGGTCTCAGTGTTGTCCATCCATGGCTGGATAAACACCCTGAGGAGAATCACAGCCCTCACCTCCCCATTCAGTGCTGGAAGAGTCACCTTTGAGGTGTGGGGCATCTCCCTCACTCCTGGGCCAAGAATTCCTCCTGTATCCCACACCCTGGGGCCAGCCCTGGCCTCTGTTGGTGGCCACACTCTGGCTCAGCTCTCAGGCAACTCTCCAGACTGAGCTCCATCACTAAAAATGCCTTGGGAACACCTTCCCCTTGTAGCCAGAGCCTCTGGAGAGGACAGGACAAATGGAGGAAGGCTCATGGTCCCAGGGTGGGAACGAGGAGATGGACATCTGTGTCTCCATCCCCAGCTTCCCTGAGGAGAAGTTTGCCCAGAAACATCAACAGAAGGGACATTCTGATGCCTCAGGAATCTGCTGTGGAAATGGAGGTGGATTTTGAGGGGCTTTCTAACTGGGCAGCAAGCCAAGGAGGGGAAGATTAAGGGTCTATACTTTGGACTGAGACACGCTGAGCTAAACCACGATCAAACAACATTTTCCATTTGTGACTTCAGCCCTAAGTGCTTAAACTGCCTGCTTGGGTGATGCCTCAAGTTTTATCTTTCCTGTATTTCAGATTCTGTGCTGCCCAGAGGTGCAGCTCTGAGCTCACAGTCAGTGTCACTCAGCTCTGCACAGAGCAGGGACACAAAACAAGTCCTTTTCCTGCTGCACATCAAGGACAACTCTCAGGCCCAAAAGCACAAACAAGGGTGGCTGGAGGGAGGAACAAGCAGGATGGGACCTCACAGCCTGGAGCTGGAATTGGACAATTAAACCCCAATACGCAAATGGATCAAAACTTATAAAAATGTAAGATCTCCTGACCATTTGTCCATTTTGTGACCATTTTGGGTCCACCTTGGGTGTAGCCCTGGCCAGGCTCTTGTCCTGCCCAAGGTGTACTCTAAAGGTCTTTCAATAAATATCTACTTTTTTTCCTAGCTCTGTCCAGTCTCTGTTCCAGCTCAGCCTTCCCAAGGCATCAGGGGAGATCCAGCCCATCACCCCAAACCCCTGTGGGGCAGGAGGTCCCACCTGAGACCCTCTGGAGCTCCATTTCAAACCAGTTTGCAGTGAAAACAAAACACTTCAGCACAAGGAGTTATTTGAAGTACATACCTGTAAATCTGTGTCGTTGTGATCTTTTTGTATCATTTCCCAGATTGATTAGAAATGTACCAATTAAAAAATATAAGATTTTCAAAATGGTCAGGAAAACCCCACCTGAGTTATGTTCTCTGACTTCTCAGCCTGGGCTCCTTTGGTGTGAATTGTGTCAAATATCCCAATACAACTTCAAAGGAGACCCTTGAAAGAGCTCAGAAACCACCACCATGAACTGACTGAGACAGTATTTTAAGAGATATTTTAAAAATTCAACTCAAATACCTTTCAGAGACAGATACTTTTTTTCTTTTTATTCTTTTTTTTTTTTTTTTTCTTTTTTTTTCTTTTGTTTGTTTGTTTGTTTGGTGTTTTTTTGGGGGGGTTATTTGGTGGGTATTTTTTGGTTTTTTGGTTGTGTTTTTGTTTCGGTTTTGGGTTTTTTTGGTTTTTTGCCTGTGAGATATTTAGTTTTATCCCCTCCAAAAAATTGAATACTTACACTTTTGATGCCTGTTCTTCCTGGCAGCTTTCACGTTTCCATCACTTGGCAGCACAGCAAGGATTAGGAGACTTCCTGATGTCCTCCTCCTCCTCCCTGCAAAAGAACACATGGCTGACATATTTGATGGCAATATTTGGGCACACAACCAGTGGGGAATCTCTTACCTGCTTTGTTGGCCCTTCTTGTGCTTTCCCTGCCACACTGATCTGAAAAAATGCAGCGCCAATGGGACAGATTTATATCTGAGAGGATTTAGCCTGGAAAGAAATCCTCTCCCCATAACTATTCCCTGCTTCTAAGACTGTGAAAACACAGCACAGAGCTCCTAAAAGAGAAAATAAAACAGAGGATAGAAAGCACTTAAGATCTGCCAGGTAACAGGTCATGATTTTGCTGGATTGGTTAAAATATCCAGGTTATTGTGAAGGTTTGGTTCAAAAAGTACCTCTTAGTCTTCAGGTCTTTTTGGGCAGATCACCACAGAAAAGGTGAATGGAAATCCACTGAATAAAGAGTGAACACTTGCAACTCTGGGAGATATCAGCCAGCCATAAAAGAGCTGTAAATCAATATCTCATATCTGGTCACACCAGTAGCCATAAGAAATGTGACACTTTCACGTGCCTGATCCGTGACATCTTTTATGACTTTATCTGCAGATTTCCTCAGACTGGAAGTGTTCAAGGCCAGGTTGGATGGGGGTTGGATAGAGGAAAGTGTCCCTGACCATGGCAGGGGGTAGAACATGAGCTTTAAGGTCTCTTCCAACCCAAACTGCTCTGAGATTCCATGGCATTCCCAGTGTTTGAGCATTATTTCTCTATAAGCTCAGGAAATTGAGGCTGCCTGGATAAACCTGCATCTCCCACCAGCCAGGTTTCACCTCGTGGTGACAAAAGGACCCACTGTGGGAAAGGCAGGGGCGTGGAATTTGTTTCTGTAAAGGCTCAGATGGGATTTTCTCCCAAATGACCTCACCTCTGCATTCCCATCTCCTCCAGGCCTGCCCCAAGGTGGTCTATAGGTGACACAGCCTTCTCTTATTATCCTATTTCCACGTTTAAAACTTCCATCTCCTCATCACTGCCACATTTTAAGTAAATTTAAGGGCACAGGTATTTTTTAGCCATTTAAGAACATTCACTGATGGAAATTTAGGTTTCCCTGGTGGTCGAGTGTGGGGTTTGAAGCTGTAAAATTTAATTAAACCACTTAGTGAGGGACAAAATGGGACTAATTGTTGTGCCCCAGCTAAAAGTATCATGGCTGACATCAGCTGGGCAGCAAACAGAAAACCAGGGAGCTCCACACACCTCCCACACTGGGCTGGAGACTTTGGTGCAAGGAAAGACAAACTCCCCACTGACCTGGATGAGTCTGTGCCCTCTCCACATCAGGAACAAGGACATTAAAGTCTCTCAGACCTGTCTGACCTTGAGGATGATCTTTTCCTGTTTAATTTGACTGCCCTAAAACTTGGGAGTAGAGCTGCAATTTCAAACCGGCAATTACTTGGCAAGTAAATAAACTACAGCAGTGCTGGACCCTGAAAAGTTAAACTACCTTGTGAGCTTTGATGAAATACTTTATTCATACTTGTTTTCTAGAGAAAGCCCCCGAATTTGAATTAAAACAGGAGAGTCAGCAGGAGGAGAAAGTGCAAGCTAAGTGCAAGGTATTTCTTTTGTTTTCAGTTTCTGCTTTAAGGACAAGAAGCCAAGAGGAGAATATTAAATAAACACTAGGAAATACTAAAGGTTTGGTGTTTCATGGCAATTGTTTTCAGATGGATAGACATAAAATAATCCTGCATCAGACTAACTGTGTCTGACAGGCCTGCCACCAGGTATGGTCCAAGAGAGGCAGATATGGAGGAAGTGGTGAGAGGGAGGATAAATCATTTGGCCAAAACTCACCCCCAATTCCTCCAGTCCCTTCCAGTGAGCAGTGAGGGCTGTTAACACCCACACCTCTCCACTCAGTGCTGTTTGATCAGGATTTTCTTCAAGCAGCATTCCTGGAAGGTCAGCACTGACAGAAGCATCCTGGTGTAAAACCTTTCCCTAAAACACCTGTGGAACAAACTGGTTTTCCAGCAAGATCAGAAGCTGGACTGGGCAGGGAGATGCTGCACGTGGGACCTGCTGTGCTGAGGGTCAGACCTGAATTAGGAATTTGTGTTGCTCAGGGAATTAAACTGCACTCAAATGACACCAGCAGAGACTGGCACTGCCACGGCTTCTCTTGTTGAAGGAACATCAGGCAAGAGAATTCTCAAAAATCCCATCAGGTCTTTGGCCAACACATGGAATGCCACCCCTGAAGTTATTCCATCTCTGGAAGGGAGTGTTCTGACCAGCACTTGGAAATGGCAGCATCAAGCTAAACCTGTTCAAAATTAAAAATCGACTTAATTCAGAAAGGGGTGTGAATTCCAGCAAATAACAATGGGAGACCAGTGTTCCTGTCCCTCACAGCTGCAGGAGGGAAAAGCCAAGTTCTGCCTGTTCCAGGTCATCTGTTTCAAGACGTCCAGGAAACAAGCTACCCATGGAGTCAGGCAGGACACTCAGACACTGAATTCCATCCTGGGGAACAAACAATGAGGAGAAGGAATTTCTTGCCTTGCCTTTCCTGAAATCTGAACTGCTGTTAACCAGCCCTGTTGAACAACAAGCCCAGGATCCCATCCCACAGAGCATCTCTGGATTCAGCAGAAGGAAACCTGGGATTCTGGGATTTCTGTCTCCAGAGAGGTGCCCCCTTCTGACATTCCCAGCCACAGGACACACCACGATTCATCTCCTCCACCACAGCCCTTCGAGGAGCAAAGGAAGATGTTTCTCCAAGATTTCTGTCTTCCAGGGGTGAAAACATGAGAGCAGATTTACTCACAAGGGATGGCAAAGAGAAGGAGGGTTGGAAAGGCAGGAGCATTCCCAGGGGGTGAGGTCCCGTCTGAAAGGTCCACATAACCCATGCCAGCATTACCACAGCTTGCACTGAATATTTCCTTTTTAGCAATGAGATTTAAGGCTGAAATCTGAGTTCTTGGGACTCTGGTAGCTTGAATGCCACAACAAAAACTCAGCTCTATACATGCTCTTTATTGATTCATACATGAAACATGAAATATCTGGGCAATATGAAGGTTGAAGCAAGATGACCTTTAAGGTCCATTACAACCCAAATCATTCTATGATTTTATGAAATATGAAAATTTCAAGTTACAAGCAAAATTCTGCCTGTGCTCTGCAGGCAACCTTCCCTCTTCTAGGTGCAGAAAAACCAAAAGCCTCCATGAAAACCTTCCCCTTCCATTGCCTTGACTGTGCTTGGAGCCCATCTAGCAGACCACCTCTATTCTGGAATTTTCTCTGGGAGTTTAAGGAGCTTTTTGGAGCACAGAGTGGCTCTTTTTGCTGTGCTCTGGACAAAAACGAGCCCCACGCCTCAGCAACCTCCCATCCACTGCAGGACACCTTTGTTATTCCAGCTCCTCCGTGGGATGGCAGGAGACAGGATCAAGAGAACCACAGTGGGAGTGCAGGAAGAGCGAGGTGACCTCCAGCTCTGCTCAGAAATGGGTGTTTATTGCTTTCCCAAGACCATAAAGCTGAGCTCAGTCCCTTTCGTGCCAGCGCTACTTGAACCATTCTGATTTCCTGTATGTGGAGGTGGGAATGTCATGCTTCAGCCCTGATTTGCCTTTTTTAATTTTTTTTTTCTTCTTCTTTTGTGGTTTCCATGTGCTAAAAGTGCCTGGGAGATGTGTCCTCTGTAATGGTGAGAGGCAGCTGCTTTCATGTGAGCTCACAGCCCCTTGAGCAGTGCCAGTGGGGAAGGTGTTGCTGGAGGAAGAGTTTTTATTGCCAGGATTTCTTCTCTCTCTGGGGCTGAGGCAGCACAGCAGAGCAGTAGAAAAAAGAAAACACCTCAGAGCTCTCTAGGCTCTTTTAGAATGATTTGGTGCACATTTATGACCTGAGTGGGGTTTTAGCACAGCACACAAGTCTTGGGTTCCTGTCTTGGTGCAGAGGATTAAAACCCAAACACGAATCTCTTTCTGTCTGCTGCATCTTTCAGGAGCCAACATTGTCACAAATGACTCTCTTCCAGCTCCTTCCTACCCAGACCAGCAATTTAACCCCCTTTTTAAAATAAAAAAAAACTGGCTTTAATTTCCATTAAGGATTGATTAACCTGGCCCTCTGCTCCTCACGAGGACAGCAGTGACACCCAGCAGTAACAGGAGTCACCAAGGAAGATCCATGCAGAAACCAGCTGCCCAAAATAAGTCCCAAAACCTCAGATATTCCCCCGGAACACATGGGAATGGTTTAATGAATCTGTGAAATTCTGTGCAAGGGACAGCTGGAGGGCAAAGGCTCTGAGCCAGGGTAAGGACTTGAGCAAGGGGGCATTATGGTGTCATTAATATTTATTATAATTACATCAGTAATTGTACTCATGGAGATGATTTCTGCTTCTTTTGTGTTCGATACAAAAGGTGGATTTCAGTTTATCTGCTTTCAATTAGAAACATCTCTAAAATGCCAAAAACCTTCAAGGCACAGCAGATATCCTATTTACAGATAATTTCCCTAGAGAATGATCCACATTGGTACGTTCAAAAACAAAACAAAACAAAACAAAACAAACAAACAAACAAAAAAAAAAAAAAAAAAAAAAAAAAAAATTAAAGAGTCCAACCAAACATCATCTCACCTCTGACCAGAACACCTTTCCTCTTGCTGAATCCCCAATTTGGTGCTATGCAAACAAAGAACTGTCCCAAATCATGTCATTCTTTCTCAACCCAGGCCATGTTTAACAACACAATTGTCATAAAGATTTCAGATATCCTAAAGCTGAAACAACTCATTGAGCTACTGAGACAAAAAAATCAAATAATAATAATAAAAAGATGAGTCTGGCACTATGATTTCATGAAGATGCCAGTTAAACTTGCAAAAATAGGAAAAAGCCTCCCAAGAGCTCCACAGTGCAGCCCCTGCTGCCCTGATAAAATGGGAAATCATCCAATGGAGCAGAAAAATCTGAGACTGACATCCCTTTTTTTGCAAACTTACAGCCTAATTAGAGAAGCTACAAAGAGAGGAGACAGCTCTTCTTGACAGCAAACCCAGGAACTATTCAACTCCCAGCAGAAATTAGTACATTTTCAAAGTCGTCATTTAATTTAAAACATCTGTTCACATATGTAGCAGGGGAAAATCTTCCATAAGAAATAGATCAGGAACTTCCTTTCATTTCATGCTTAGAACTTTCCAATGACGGGAATTTTTTTTTCTTAATTTTAAAATATTGTATCAGCTCCAAAGCTAGAGTATTTTATCAAGAAGCTTGATTTTTTTCTACAAATAATTATTGCCAAAAAATAATAAGGGAAGAATTGTACTTAATTTCTGTAGCTCCTTTAGTTCCTTTCCTGGGATGATGTTGCAGAGTGGTTTACACGTCCCTCAGCATCTTCTCCTAGAAATAAACCAAAACAAATAAATAATCTGCCTTTCAGGGTGCTCCTTTTTTAAAACAAAACCAGAAATAACTCCACTTTTGCCAAAGCACTTCCCCACACACCGAGGTGAAGGTGCTGAGGGCAGAAATAAACAGGAGGGTGTTTATTGCCCTGTAAACATCAATCAAATAACAGCCCTGGGCTTGCCAGAGTGTCACTAGTGGTGGGTAAAACCATCAGCTGAGGGGTGTAAAACCAGGAGAGGTTCCCTGGGGGATCCTGGAGCACTTTGAGAGACTCCCAGGACACTCCAGAAAGTCTCAGTGCCAGGGATGAATCCCCCAGCACTGCTCCAGCTGGGCCCTGTGCCAGTACATTGCTGGAGTCCAACCAGTTCAACCACAAGGAATTTCTCTTGCTCCAATCAGGAAGATTTAAATTTTCCCTTCCTTTTTTTTTTTTTTTTTTTTTTTTTTTTTTTTTTTTTTTTTTTTTCTTTATGGTTGGAATTGCTCTATAAAAGCTTTACAGTGACAGAATGTTTATGGGAACAAAAAAAAAAAAAATAAATTGTGCCTGTCCTTGGCAGGACTGAGAGACACTGAGTTGCCACCGTGGCTGGGGGGGTTCCTGCATCTTGTCCCTGTCCCATGTCTCTGAACTTCCCCTTTTGGGGACCCAGGTAATTCCTGCACCTCTGGCTGAAATTCCCTGTGCCCACAATCCAGGAGCTGCAGGTTTAGGGGGGTGTGGATGGAATCCTTCCAGGAGCCAGAGATCAGCAGTGCAAGCTCTGAACTCACTGCTAATCACAAAGTTTTAAATGAAAGCCTAATTTTTGCAATGAAATGTTGGTTCTTAGGGAAGGGAAATATTGGGTCTTTGAGCATCTTTGCTTGGGGACCCAGGTAATTCCTGCACCTCTGGCTGAAATTCCCTGTGCCCACAATCCAGGAGCTGCAGGTTTAGGGATGTGGATGGAATCTTTCCAGGAGCCAGAGATCAGCAGTGCAAGCTCTTAACTCACTGCTAATCACAGAAGTTTTAAATGAAAGCCTAATTTTTGCAATGAAATGTTGGCTCTTAGGAAAGGGGAGAGGGCCTCACCATGGCCCCATTTGGAAGCCAGGCCAGAGACACTGGTTGTTTGCTGAGGCACATCCTCTTCCCATCCCATCCTATTTTCCCTAAAATAACTCGACCAAGCAGTAATTCATGGTTATTGACTAAGCTATAGAAAAATCTCGGGGGAATCGAGGAGATAAATGGTCTTTTTGGTTTTCCATAAATAGGAGAGATGGAAACAGAGCCTTTATGTTGCCTCAGGCACTGCCAGGAGGGTTTGCAGCTTCTCTGCAAATCTGTAGGGCTATATTGCTCTGTGCCTAAAAACATATTTACTCTGGGAACAACAGGCTGGGTGGGAATGGCACTTTTTATACTGACAAACCACTGGAAAATGAAGCCCGTGATGGATTTTCTCACCACACTGAAAAATAGAATTTAGGAAAACATAAAGGCATGTGAATTGACATTAATAATGGTGAAAATCTCTGGCTTTTTTGGCAAGTGTCTTTCCAAAGCAGCTCCTGGTTGTGTCCACCCTCCTGCAGTTCCAGTTTCCCCCATTTGCTCCCTGTGGAAATGTGGTGCTGAAAGGGCAGATGTTGGACATGACCCACCCCTTCCCTGGTCATTTTTTAATTTTTCTGGGTAATCTCAGACTCTTCCAGCTGGGGAGGCTGTTGAAGCAAGGTACATCCTATTAAACACAGCTGCTCCTGGAGTTGTTTAGGGGATGGGATTGCTGTTGAATGAGCAACCCTTGTTACTACAGCCTTAACCTTCCTTTTAAATCCACTGGATTTCGGGCACAGAGAGCGACTGTCCTAGGTTGCAGTGTAGGATGTACACAAAGTATTTATTCTCTCGCCATCTCCATGAGCTGTTGGAACCAGGTGGGGCAGTGTTTTCCCAGGCCCCTCCTTTGGGCTCTTCTGCTCATGGCCCATCAATGCCTTGCCCAGGACTCACAGGGAACTCCCTCCAGGAGCTCTCTCTGTTTAATGGGCCAGCAAGGAGCCACTGCACGACTCCTCATCCCATTGGGAGATGCTCCCAATGCCCAGGGGGAGGAGCCAAGCATTCCCACCTGGAGAGAATCTGGGATTTGGGACAGGACAAGCAGCCCTGAGCCACTGGATTCCCAGAGGAGCAGAGCTCCCAGACCTTTCTGTCAGTGGTCTTTTGTATTATTGCATTTATAGCTTAGGTGGGTCTTTTGGCCCTTGGTCCAATGAGTGTGACAACAGTCCTTGAATAACATTCTCATTCTACACTTCTGAGCTGGCTCCGAGCCAATTACAAGGAGAAATCCACAAAACTTTCCAGCTAAACTTCTTAACCTGTCAAAAGGTAAAGTGAGACTCTTTCCCTATTTAGAAACACCTGCTAGAGGTGCAGGGATTGGGTTACCACAGTTTGGAGCCCAGGATGTGTCCCAGTCCCAGCACAGCAAGTAAGCAACCAAAGCCATCAGATGAATGTGGAGCTCGGGTGAGACTTGTGGGCCTGAGAGATTTTTAGCCTGCTATCAGCTGCTAACTTTTTCCCAAGGAAAGATTTCTCAAGAAAGCTTCTTCTCAAACCAATCTTGGCAAACAACTCTCCTTTCTCAAAACAATCTTTCTCCAGGTGCTGTTTTGCTGTTCCTCTAGTTTAACCAATGAGATTATTCACCAACCATATTAAGTCTGTATCGGAATCCCTTATAAAAGGTAGTAAGAATTAGAAAATAAAGCCTTTTTTTTCTATGCTCCTTGCCTTTTGAAATATTTGGAGTCTTTCTTTCGTGTCCTACAGTGACAGGGGGTGACACGATGTGACAGCCTTGAGCAGCCCTCTGGTGCCATCTCCCCCAGCAGCAGCAGCAGTAACCCAAAGGACACCAGAGGAAACAAATCACATCCTCCCAGTCCAGAATCAGAATCAGGGAGTTCCAGGAGCGAGAGGAGGAGCTGCAGTGTGTTGGTTGTCAGCGCTGATTCACGCACACAGCCTGGATGTACATCAAATCCTCCTCTGGAAAAGAGGGATTAGTCATTGTTTCCAGGGAAATGCAGCCTGCAGCAGACACCACAGTGTAGCTCCTCTCCTCTGCACTTACTCATGCAATCGTTGCTTACAGTCCTCGTTGGCTGATTGGGAAAAAATTCAAACATGAAGTTAATTATGCTGCTCGTTAATTCCTCTGCTCCTGGACAAAAGCTGCATAGACAAAGCAAAGGCTTTGTCTGCTCTGACGTGGCTGAGGGATGAGGGGTCCAGTGCCCCTTTATGGGCTTGCACATCATCCCCCAGGGAAAAAGGGTCAACTTTTCCCCAGGAGAGAAAGAAAAACTTGGCACGAGGGCAGGAAACACTTTGGGTTTTCTTTTTCTGTGACATCCCTCTCCTTGGGAACGTTTTCCCTCTTCCCTGGGCAGGGCAGGAAGAGTTTTGCATCCAGATTTTCAACTCTAATCCCTTTTTTGAACGAGCTGCTGCTGTTCTTCCCCAGGACTGCTCTTCCTGACAGTGGTAGGGTTTATTTGTCATGGCTAGGGCAGAGGAGTGAATGGAATCACACATATATCCATCCCTAAGAAAGGCTTTTAAAGCTCTCCAAGATGTTTTTCCTCTAAATATTCCTATGGATTATCTGCCAGACCACCAGCCATGAGGCACTCTCGAGTGTAGCAGCTCTCTTGTTATTTTATGTGTTCCTCCAGTTGGAAGTAATCAAACCTCGCTGGAGCTGTGTGGAAAAGCAGGCCTGAAACACCAGTGATGTGTTGGGAAAGGAACAAGATTGTCATCACATAATAATAGGCAAAATTATCTTTATGTCTGTCGTTGCTGCCACTTTTCCTAGAACACCAGTGGGGGAAAAAAAAAAAAAAAAGAATAAATTTAATAAATTTATCTTAGCTGGACTAGATGCCAACACCACCTTTGCTTTCATTACTGCTGGACTTCTGTAGTGGTTTTTCTGTCAGTGTAGCTAACAGAAAATAGTAACAATGTAAAAATTTGCACAAACTCTTGTAGCTAACAGAAAACACTGACAATGTAAAGATTTTTACTGACAATGTAAAGATTTTACTCTTAAGTCTTTAGGATTTAAGAGCTCTTAAGGATCAGGAGAACTCTTGGACCCTGATAAACATGCACAGAGCTGCCCCTGCCATGGCCAAACCCCATCTCTGCAGGGAAGGAGACACTGCAAAGGCCATTATTTTATAAATACCTGCCTGTTTCCACAACTCTAGGCTTTGCTTCCACTCACACACACATTTTTCCACACAAATTTGACCATTTTTTCAGGGGCTGCAGCCACAACAGCTCTCTGGAGCATCACCTGTGGGTAACAAGCTGTGACAGGCTCGGTGAGATCAGCAGGAAAAGAGGTGAGTCTGTTATGGACATCTCATCCCTGCCCAGAGCCAGAGCAGGCTGCTGCCAAGTCAACGCTGCATTTGCATTTTCAGCTCACTCAGGTGCCTCAGAAAGGTTTCTTGGATGAGGGACAAACCACAGGAGTCTCAGCACATTCAGGGTTTTAGGTGGTTCTGGGCAGCTGGGGAGAGAGAAGTGTTTGCTGCAAAGGAATAATGCCAAGAAAACATCTGGAGGTGATGGACAGCTGAGTGACAGAGGGCTGAGGAGCTCCAGACAACCCTGTGCTTAAACCGTCCTCTGCTTTAAAATGCAAACATTGCAAAATGCAAAATATTGAAACCCAAAATTTCTCTAAACATGAACTTGCATGGAGCAGACAACAACTTTTTGTCCCTTGCTGCCCTTTTTCTTGGTGATCTAACCCAGATAAAGTCAATGATTTCAAAGGGAAACTCAAAATGCAGCTGTTTTCTTCACCCTGAAGAATTTACACCTTTAAAATTAGAAGGAGGAATTAGAATCTTTCCTGAATTAGGAAAAAAAAAGACAAGAGAATTAACAAGGCACAAACAAATACAAACACTTCCTGGGGAGAACACGACTATTAAGATTTGTTACTGGTGTTAAAAGAGGATTTGAAGGCAAGGAGAACATACAAGGTATAACAGCTGTCAGGGAAACGGACTGAAAACATTTCTTCCCTCTGTGGAAAAGGATGTTGGGACCTTTGCTGGAAAAATAGAAATTAAAACAAAGAAACTTTTGTTTTCAAGCCACATCCAAAGAACTTCCCCAGATTTTGACAACCTTTTGTGGAAAAGGTTTTGGCAAATCCCTTGTGAGGAGAGGTGAGAGGACAAAGGAGAGCAGACGTGCTGGGGGCCAAAACCATTGCTGGGGGCTGCAGTGAGGAACTGCAGGTGACACCAGGAGTGAGGTCAGTGATATTTCTGACCCACAGTCCAGGGGTTTTCCCCAGGTTTTTTTTTTTTTTTTTTTTTTTTTTTTTTTTTTTTTTTTTTTTTTTTTTTTAATCTTTGGAGTATAGAAATGGTCTTAATTCCTCCCCTTTCGAATTTTAATATGTGAGTTGTCCCCACACCAACTTTTCCAGCCACTCCACAACAGGATAAACTCACATGTGGAAAAATGCAACATCCCACAGGAAAACAAAAAGCAGAAAGGGACTGATAAGCACTTGGTTCTTTGGGAAGAAAAAACAAAACAAAACAAAACAAGATAAAAAATGGAGAAAAAAATATCTAAACCCCAGTTTTGGGGATATCTGACTGGGCTTTTCTTTGCTGCTTAAAGCCCCATCATCAAAGCAACACCAGGACCAGAGGAGAAAACAAAACTGTTCCTAATTTCAGTGATTGGTGCAAAGCAGTGAGAGGATGCTCAGGCAGTGTTGGGGCTGCTAAAAGGAACAATGTGGAAAGGCCAGGCTTAAAGAAAGAAAAAACAGAAAGCAGATCTCTTCTAGGAGTGGAGTGAGGTGTGAGACAAATCATTTCTGCCTAAAGAAAATCCATAAACTGCTTTTCAGGTCGTAAAGAGAAATATGCTGCAGGCAAGGAATCTGTTCTCAGCTTTTCCTCATGAACGGTCGGGCAGAGGCCTGAAGGAAATCACTGTCGTTTTTATAGAGAGAAAATATTTTTACAAGATGTTCTGTCCTTGAGCAGAGGCTCTTCCCTTTATCCCCAGAGCCAAAGGTGTGGGGCTGGAAAAGCAGCTGGAACAGCCTTTGCTCCAGTCAAACACATAAATCTCTGCTCCTGAACTGTTGGAGTCCTAAAAATTTAGAATTTGGGGTTTTAGTGTACAATAATGTGAATAAAGATGGAAGATTTGGGGTGTTGTCTAAGTCTTTCTTCTTCACCTTCTTCTTCCTTCTTCTTCACCTTCTTCTTCATGGGTTTGGGTGGTTTTCTGTAATTGGGTGAAAAAGGTTCACATTGCAGGCCTTGGGTGGTCATTATTGGGTCAGAAATATAAATAATAGAGGTGTCACCTCGGTATTGAGTAATTATTGCTTAAATAACCTTGGAAAGAGTTAGAAGCTCTCCATTTTTACCTTGTTCCCCAAACTTGCTGGTTAAGCTCATGGGTCGTGAGCCTGTAAATAGATAAAACATAATAAATATTCCAAGTCTGCACTCGACACCTTCATTTCATTTCCCATATTGTTCATCCTTGTCACTATTTCGGACACACAAAGGACGAGGCAGGCAGCAGAAAGTCAGCCAGGAAAGCTCTGTTTTAATTTTCTGACTCTATCTTATCTACAGTTAGATCAGAAGGCAAAAGATTGGCCACACATGTCACCACCTCTCTGACTTCATTGGTGAGCATCACCATCAATCGTATTTCTCCTCCCACAGCAGAAATGTGTAAACAAAAATAGAAAAGTTCTAAATACATACGTCATTTACATCAAGCTGCATGAGAATCTCCACTGCAGAGATTCAAACACTTGAAAGCAAAAAAAAAATTAAAGCAACACATCCTGACCTTGGGAGAGAAGAAAAGAAGACAAAACCTTTAGGCTGAACCAGCTCTGGAAAGCAGCTGCTGCTGTGGGAGCAGCCCCACCTCGTCCAAGTGTGTCAGCTCCAGGTTTGTCGGCTCCAGATGTGCTGGCTCCAGGTGTGTTGGCCCCAGATGTGTTGGCTCCAGATGTGTCAGCTCCAGATGTGCTGGCTCCAGATGTGCTGGCTCCAGGTGTGCTGGCTCCAGGTGTGCTGGCTCCAGGTGTGCTGGGCACTGGGTGTATCTTCCAGCCCAGTTACAGGGTCCCTCTGCTGCTGCTGCCTCTGAGTTTGGGGAGCAAGAGCAGCTCCCAGGATGAACAGGGTGTTTTTCCATGCCTGGAATTCTTCCAGGCCAAATCTGGATGGAGTCCAGGCAGTGTCCCTGCAATCACCATCCTCTGCAGGGCCCAGCAGGGGTTCACTAGCTCAGCAGTGTCCGTGTGTCTGTCCTTGCATCAGGAGGGACAGGAGGAGGGTCACGGTGCCCCCAGGCTGTAAAATCCCCCTGGATAACCTGCCTGGATGATGCCAGCCCCATCCCTTCCTGCTCTGATTCAGCCTCTCCTTTCCTGCTGCTCTCGGCCTTGCAACACCCCAACCTTATTTCCCCTTTAGGGATTCGTGGCCTCAATTCCCATATTTCAGGGCAAGCTGGCAAAAAAAAGCCACATCCTGTGTGAGTCAGGTACAGGCCTTGTGGTTCTGTCCTGCTGGGATGTGACATCCTGGGGAGATTCTTCCTCCTCCTGCAGATCCCTCCTGCCCCATGTCTGTGAATGTGCCAAGGCAACCCTGTCCCAGCAGCTTTAGTCAAATCTTTGAGTTCTTGAGGGTTTTGGAAATAAATATATATAAAAATATATAAATATAAAAATATATAAATATAAAAATATAAAAATATAAAAATATATAAATATAAAAATATATAAATATAAAAACATATAAATATAAAAACATATAAATATATAAATAAAAATATAAAATATATAAAATGTGAATATAAATAGGAATATAAATACATATAAATAGGATTATAAACAGAATTATAAATAAAAATATAAAAAATATAAATATAAATAAGTAAATAAAAGTATATAAAAATATAAATAGAAATAAATAAAAGTATAGATAAAATTATAAATAAAAAATATATAAAAGTAAAATAAATATAAATATATAAAAATAGCATTATAAATAAAATTATAAATAAAAATATAAATAGTGAAAAATAAAAGTAAAAATAAGTAAATAAAAGTATATAAAAATCAAAATATAAATAAATAAAAGTATAGATAAAATTATAAATAAAAATATAAATAAAAGTAAAACAAATATAAATATAGATATATAAAATAAAAATATATAAATAAAATATAAATATATAAAATATTAAAGTATAAAGAAAAATATAAAGAAACTATAACTAAAAATAAAGAAAATATAAATAAAAATATAAATCTACTTGTGTTTCCTCAGAAATAAATAGAAATAAACACAGTGTTTTGCTTTTTGTTGCTGCCTTTGACAGGTTTTAAGGCTTTGAGGTTGGTGATGGGACCCATTGGAGGCCAGACCCATCAGCCAGAACATTTGGGCAAAATCCCTTCTCGTCTCCAAGCCACAGCATTCATTCCAAGTGCAGTGTAAGGGTATTTTTCTTTCCAACAAGCCCATGATTTGTGCTAAGTTATTGTTGGCTGTTCTGCATTTGGAGATATTTTCACATCTGTGAGGCTGTAAAAGGTGACACTGATCTCTCTCTCTGTTTCTGTGGGTGAGATTATTTTGGAAAAGGCACCTTGTAGGTGCAGGGTAGATGCCACCTTGCCCTTTAATCATGTCAAAACTCAGGTGGTTTAAATATATATATATATATATATATATATATATATATATATATATATATGTATATACACATATAAGAAAGACTTAGTTTCAATTTTGGAATTTCTAGGGGTGCCAGCCCTTGTTCATTGCCATCAATCTGTAAAATCAAAGCTCTTGGGGCAATTTTCACTAAATGATGACCAAAAGCAGTTCAAAAGTGACCAGAGTGAATCCACTCTGAACTACAGTATTGCCTAATTTTGACCAGCAGGAGTTTCAGGGAGATTAAAAAAAAAAAAAAAAATAAAGGAAAAGAACTTGTTGACATGAAGCATGAGGAGTCACTCACCCAG
This sequence comes from Zosterops lateralis, assembly GCF_965231275.1. NCBI lineage: Eukaryota > Metazoa > Chordata > Aves > Passeriformes > Zosteropidae > Zosterops > Zosterops lateralis. The sequence goes on from NC_139772.1 coordinate 3,307,327, forward strand.
CATTGTGTAAGGGCTGTAAATCTGCCTGGAAATGAGGCATGAAATGCATCATAAGAAGTATATCATCAAAACTATAAGATCAGCTTGAAATTTATGCCGGGTAGCTCAGGGAGAGCATCACAAGTCTAAACTTTCAATCAAATTCTCTCCAGCTGGATATTCCTGCAAGATTTGCACAGAACTCCTTTCTCTTATTTCCCTCTCCTTGCACCAGCTCTCAGCAGTGAAACCCCCACTCCATTTTCTGTAAATTCAGCAATGAAAACTCTGTGATCTGAAAGGGAGTGAGTTACAGCAGGAGCATCACTGGTATTAAACTTTGGGGGGAAAATAAAGCTCAATAATGAAACAGAGAATTCATCCTCTCCTCTGCAAATGTTTTTGTTGACTCAATTAATGCAGCTCCTTGTTCTCCTTATTGCTTTAAGATGTTCCTCTGACCTCTGTAACCCTGCTGTAATTATCTTCTTGGTGTTAGTTTCTCTTTCTTCATCTCCCAGAAGACTGTTATTGTCTTTCTGCACCAGATGAAAACCAGCTGGGGAGGGTAAAGGGGAGAGATGAAGATTTTTGGGTGTCTACCTGAATTTTTGCCGTGCCTGGCGAGTTATGGGTAAGCATGATCGAAATTAAATCATTAAATTGCTCTCTAAAGCCTGATAAAAATTGTCCTTTTGGTTTTGCTGTTGTGCCAAGGGAGTTGGAGTCGTGGTCCTTCCAAATGACAAGGGGCCAGAGGTTTATCTCACCTAAATTTCTCTGCACTACAAACCAGCCAACAAATTGCCCAGCACAAACCTACAGGAGTCCCTTAATCTCTAATCATTCATCAAGAAAAAGCTGCAGAGAGCAAAGGGGGAAGGATTCTCCTTCCCACTGAAGAAACACAAAATAGGAGCAGTTTCTAAAACAAACCAAGGCTCCTCTTTTCCCTGATATCTCCTGCAGCTTCTTGGTTTTTCTGATAGCTCTTAAACCACAGTCCACACACCTGGAGTAATTCATGCAATATATTTATATTATTGAACTGTTTCATCTTAATTCTCATTGCAATCTGGGATGCTCTGTGCCTTTTCCCTGGGTTTTTGGTTTGGTTTTTTTTGGGTTTTTTTTTGTTTGTTTTTTTTTTTTTTTTTTTTGAGCCCTGGGATGCAGCATTGTGCAATCCCTCCACTGCTGCAGCTCTGCCAGTTGTAGTGGAAAAGTTTGAGGGAGGAAAAAAAAAAGAGCTCCTTGGCCAGACACCAAAGACACTCTCCAAAATGAAAGTCAGAGTTTTGCTCAGGCTCAGCTCTCATGGCCAGCAAGAGCTGATGTGGCCTGGGTTTGCAGCAGGGCTGCTGACAAAGGAAATACAGGTTGGATATTAGGAAGAATTTTTTATGGAAAGAATGATTAAATACTGGAATTGTCTGCCCGGGGAGGTGGTGGAGTCACCATCCCTGGATGTGTTTAAATAAAGACTAGATGTGGCACTGGGTGCTGTGATTTAGTTGGGGTGTCAGGGCTGGGTTGGACTCGATGATCTTGAAGGTCTTTTCCAATCTGGTGATTCTGTGACACCTCCATCCATCCTGCAGGTGTTGCTCTGCAGGGGAACCCCGTGTTTGCCTCTGCTCCCTGCAGACTGTGAGTGAAGCCTGGGCTGGGTTTAAGCTTTTCCTTACTCCAAACTCTGATTTGTAGCTTCCAGCCTGCTGCTTTCCCAGCCAGGAGCTCATGCTCCCACTGCCATCATCTCCCAGGCAAACAGAAACCTTTTCTGTCACCTCTGAGCACTGCCAAGGCCAGGCTGACAGGCCAGGGAGCAGCACAGAAACCTTCACCAGACAGCACAAAAACTGTCAGTAAGCTCATCCCAGGGCCAAAAACAAACACCCATGTTGGTGTTTAGGCAACTCCAAAGCTGCTAAAGCCTGACCTGTAATGAACACAGATATTTGTATGACTCACTAATATGATTGAGTAGAAGTTCAATTTATTAAGTTTATATTAAGCTATAGTTATAGACTCTAAGTTGTTTGTTTATATATTATTTGATTGGTTGCCTCATCTTGTTTATGTGTTTGGTACAAACCTTTTAGGGCACTTAATTTGTTAAAATGTATCATCACACTGTGATTCCATTATCTAGGTTTTTTACTCGACAGTTATTTTCTTAGGATCTTCTCTTATTTTAGCCCTGTTTTTCTCAGTAATTTTGACAAATTCCTGAGGGTTCTGATAATAAAACCATAGGGGGCTTGATAAGATTACTTACAAACAGTTTGGCTGGTACACAGAATGGCAAAAAATAAATAAAATAAAGTTATACAGATACATTACGACACATATGACACATGAAATAAATTTTGCTGAATATCTCCAGATTAAGGCAGACACTGCTGCTGCTGCACAGCCCAGTTTAGTGTTAAGGAGTGGTTCAATAAGTAGAGCAGAAATTTGGAATTCCTGGATGAGCAATAAGGCTTTTGTAACCCCTGAGTGAGCAGGGATGGTTGTGTGACCCTAAAGCTCACAGGCTGGTGTCTGAGGTGTCTCCTGGACAAAAGTTACCTTCATCCCTTGCTCAGCTGCTCTGATGGACTTCTCAGCCTGGAATTGGAGACAAAGATTTCCCAGCCTTCATCCACCTCTGGCTGCAAAGGAGTTTCCCAGTGACTGCTCCCCACAGGGGTGAAAAAGCCTGGGGAGAGAAGAGACAAATGGGTCTGTGATCCTTTGCTTGGCACAAAAGTGACCCTCAGCAGGCCCTAGAAAGAAGCTGGGACAATCACCCAGAGTGACAATTCTGCCTGCAAGGCCCAGGAAATCCCAGGATAAAGAGAGGGTGAAATGTGGAAGAAAAGGGGAGGAACACAGAATGAAGGCAGAGGCAAAGGCAGAAATAACAACAGTCCCCAAATATCTGAGTACAAGGTCAGTGGATCTCCTTTTCCAGACTCGTTGCACTCTCCCCTGCACGTCACATCCCATCCCTCACTCTCCAGGAGGGATTTCTGCCCTCAGTGCTTTGACATTTGGACCATCAGGGCAACAAACAGTGATCTCTGAGGAGCAGCTCCTGATTCCAGCACACCATGTTCTACACCACATTCCAACTCTCCTCTGCTCCATTTTATCACTGAAGTCTTGGCTGCATCTTCTGCTTTTTTTCCTTTTGTTTTCTTTTTGTCCTTTTGCCTATTTCTTTCTCTTTTTTTTTTTCCCAGAAGCTTTCCCCTAGCAATGTGCTGGAATGCACCACCAGCCTGCCTCAGCTGGGATGGAGCTGAGCATGGATTTATGTGAGCTGAATGCTCAGACAGTTGTTCAGAAGGGTGGAAACTCTTCCCCAGCAGAGCCTGGTGGGTGATTTTTACACAATCTCCAGGAACTTTTGCATGCAAACCTTGTAGATGTGCTCACCAACAGATGCAGCAGCAGGAGATGAGTTTGGGCTTGAGCTCTCTGCCACCACCACCAGCCAAACCCAGTGCCTCAGTTTCCCTGCAAGGTCTCTGAGTGCTCTCAAGGCTGGATTTTGCTGGATTCAGGACTCCCCACCACTTCTGCAAACGTTGGATCTGCTCTGGAGGAGGCCTGGCTGAGAGGTGGGAGGTGTCTCAGCACTTCACACCAGATTTTGGAAAGGTTAAGATCCAAAATAATTTTTTGGGTGCCCAAATGAGAGTGAAATCTTTTCAGTCTAGCCCTTCCTCACTTTTCACAGTCTTATAAATCCAGTGGCTGTGCCATAGGGAGCATCCCAGAGCCCTTCATCTGCCACAAGGAAGAAAATCCCCTGGAGAAAAAGAGGAGCAAGCAGTTCCCCCTGGCACCATTTCTCATGAGCTTTCCAGGTATTTTGGGACCTCTCCCACATAGGTGCAGCCCCAGGTTCTGGCAAAAAAAAATCAGTTATCTTTTGCTGTTTTGATTTTGGGGCTTTATTCCTTTGTAAAGATTTTTTTTTTTAACTTTAAAACAAAAGTAAGAAAGAAGGGAAAATAACAAATGCCCAGGAGAAAAACCCCACTATCTAGTTGGAATATAAATGTTAGATTTTATAAATCATTACTTTTTAAACTGTTCATTTTGGGGCTGGTGATGCTTTTGATACCCTTAAAGGTGGAAACATGAGGCTCAGAAAATTCAGAGTAGGATTAATGACCTCAGCTCCCTTCTCCCAAAGGGACATTGCAGAGTTTGGTCAGGTTTTTCCTCTTTCTTTCTCAACCCAGAGCTCCTGAGGTCACTTCAGCAGGTCTGAGTTGGGACATTTGCATGGGAACAACCCTCCCTGCACAGGTATGAGAAGAGAATAATTTGAGTAAATTATTAAAGTAGGGAAAATTTTTAAATAAAAAAATATTAAAGTAAACTTTTAAGCAAACTTTGCTGGGTATGAACGAGGCTGCAGAGACGTGTCTCAAGTACTGGGTGGGCTGTCACCTCTCTGCCTCAGTCTGCTCCACCACACCTGGATCCTCCTGAACGCTCCAGAGCTGGAGACATCCCAGTTTTAGGTGAGGAATTCCTTGGGAGAGCTCACTGCAAGGCTTTGAGGGAAAGCCCCAGGTTTGTGATTCCCTTTGCAGGAAATAAAAGGCACCAAGACCGACTGTGGCCCGAGCTTGGCTGTCTGCCTGTGGAAAACATCACAGTCTGTAACGTTCCTCGTGCCAGTGGGGAGCCCAAAAACTATTTTAATTACTGTTTATGGTAACTGAATCGCCATAGAGAATTCAATAGGACATTTTTGGGTTCTTAACTCACAGTCGATACATTCCTCCTCCATATCCTGGGGAGGTGCTGCAGCCAGGATTATTCTGGTTTGGAGACACTTAAACCAGTTATTTTTAAGGGTAGTCATGGCACATTTGTCCAGACCTAAGCAAATTCCAGCCAAATGTTTTTGGTTGGTTTGAATGGGACCAGGAGCACCTTGCAAGTCTGAGCCCACAAAAAGCCACCTCGAGGTTACAACAACCAGATGAAGATCAGCAGGAAAAATGATTTTGGATATTTTGGATTGCGGAAGGCAAGACAGCCTTACAAAACTAAGGCTTTATATGAAAATGTGATGATGGTGGTGAAAAGGAGGGAGAGAGGGAGGGAGAAGTGCTGGAACTGTCCCCCTGCAGTCACTGTCACAGCCTGCACAGACACAGCTGTGATTGATCAGTGACTGACGTGCAGAAAACAGAGGATTCAGCATCCCAGCATTAGCCACCCCTCTTTCCTCCCCCTGCACTCACAATTCTTGGCTTTTCAGTTCCCATGCCCCTCATTTGAATTAATCAGAGCCAGCCTATTCCCCTCAGACTGAAGTGAAAATCCACTGAAAAACCAACACACAGGACACACTCGAGCTTTCCAGAAATGAAACAAAACCCTCGGAAATACCTCGATGCCGTTGTCCCGGGGAAGGCTGACTCTCATTTCTGATCCTTTCTCCAACAGCTGCTGGGGAATGATGCTCCATCCAGCCCTGGACTGCTTCCACCCTGTGGATTCAGGAACAGAGTCAGGACACCTGTACCTAAAAGCAAAACCATCCAAGTCTGGTTGGATGTGCTGCCTGAGAGAGATTATTGTGTTCAGATGAGAAAGAACTATTCAGCCCTGGTTATACTGGAAAGACAATACTGTGTTTCTTACAAGAACTGGGATATTAATTCCTGGCACAACTCAGGCCTTTTTTTTTTTTTTTTTTTTTTTTTTTTTTTTTTTTTTTTTTTCTTTCCTGAAGTTCCCCCACCCTGAAGTTTACAGTTGGTGCATTAATCTTTATTCCCCCCCACTCCAAAAAACACAAACTCAACTCCTGCTGCCTTGCCAGTATCGTCTGTCTGTCCAGCCCCAGCCTGGAGTTACAGTGCTGAAGGAATGTGCTGCAATGCTGTGCCTTGCCAAGCCCAAATTTGGATTATTCTGGCCTCTCCAGGCCTTTAAAAATGGAGATATTTTGCTACCTACCCCACTTTCCTGATGGAAGCACCTCCTCAGCAGGCTCAGATGTGCTGCAGGAAGAGGGTGGGTGCTGCCCCTCAGCTCTCACTGTTCTCTGGAGGATGATGATGGATCAGTCTGGGATCTGGCAAAGATCAAATAATCTGAATATTTTCGCCACCATCATTCTGGGAGTCACCCTGGGCTGTCTGGTCACTGCTGCTGCTGTGAAGATTAAAGAAGAAAAGACACTGCAGTGACAGCTCTGGGCACGGAGCATCTGTGGTGGAGGAGCTTTTGGCCCTACACCAGTGGGATCAGGGGCTGATCCTGCCAGAGCAGTGGGTTTTACTGCTGCAGCATCATCCCAGCATAAACAACCAGACAAACAGAAAACAGCTCAATTTATAACAATCCAAAGTGACGCTCTCAATCTCAACCAAGTAATTACCTTTGATGCCATTATTAAGATACACCCTCTCCACCTCAGGCGTTTTCTAATTAAAGCACTCAAATAAAGACTCAAACAAATGTGGCTCATGCCAAGCTCACAGAGCACATCTTTCCATCCCAGGGGCTGGACCACCCAGCCAAAAGGCAAAACCTACCTCAGGTAGACCTGAACTCCTGCAGGCACGGAGCAAACAGCTCTGCAAGCCCAGGAGTTGGAGCTGTTTATCATCAGCAGGGGCCAGGAAGGAGTGAAGTGACCTGTGGAGCCAAACCTTCTGTGGCTCCAGGAGAAATCTCAGGATATTCCCGTTCCAGGGCCCGACACAATGGCTGTGTCTGGCCGGACGTGCCTTGGAGGGATTGAACTGCAGCTCTGTCTGGGAAAAGAGTCAAACTCCACAAATCTCCATCCAAGGCTCACACCTGATGGCCCCTTGAGCCAGTCCAGACACAAATCTGGAGTTTGTGCTCTGCTCCTTCAACCCCGTCCAGCTGCCAGCCTGCCTGCCTTCGCTCAGGAGATAAATGACAGCAGATCCTTCCAAAAACAAAAGGAATCCTGGGGGAAAAAAATAATAATCAGGTTTTAGGCAATCTTAGACTGACGGGGAAGTGTGAGACCATGTGGGTGAGAAGATCCTCCAAGCCCCAAGTGGAAGAAGTTGAGAGTCACAGGGCAGTGTGGGCTCTAATGGGGCTCTGGTGGGACCAACTCTGACTGACACAGGGCTTCTAAACCCATGGGATCTTCTAAATTAATGGAATCTTCTAAACTCATGGAATCTTCTAAACATAGAATCTTCTCAACTCATGGGATCTTTTAAATTCATGGAATCATCTAAACTCATGGAATCTTCTAAATTAATGGATTCTTCTAAATTAATGGAATTTTCTAAACCCATGGAATTTTCTAAACCCATGGAACCTTCTAAACTCATAGAATCTTCTAAATTCATGGAATCTTCTAAACCCATGGAATCTTCCAAACTCATGAAATCTTCTAAACTAATGGAATGTTCTAAACCCATGGAATCTTCTAAATTCATGGGAATCACAGAATGGTTTGTGCTGGAAGGAGATCATCTGAATCCAAACACCTCCCATGAGAAGGAATTACATCAGGTTATTCATGGCCTCATCCAGCCAAGCTTTGAAAATCTCCAAAAAAAAAAGGGATTTCACAGCCTCCCTTAGGTTTTGTTCCAGCATCTGAGCACAGTTGAGTGGCTCCTCTCAGTGCTGGCTCCTGAGTGGTCACAGCATCATCAGTTCCAGCAGGTTCTTATTCCCACTGGACTGTTGCATTCCATAGAAACATCAGCACTGGCCACTATTCCCAGGGGGACAGGATTAACTGAAATTTGAAATGAAGCTTTAATTGATAGACTCAAAATATTCAGAAGTCAGGAACATGCTGGTTTTTTCATGGGGATTCTTTTCACGGTGATTCATTCTCCAATGTTATTGCAGTGTCAGGGTTGCTGTCATCTCAAAATAGGGCAGAAAACCATCAGGACTGTAACTGCATTAGACACAGACCTGGCAGCTCAAAATGGAAGGAACAAAACACAATTTCCCTGGTGTCCCATTATCCCTCAGAAATACGACAGGAAAACTGAAGTCACAATTCAGGAAATAAAAATTATTAAATAAAATCGGCAGCTAAACTGCTCCTGAGGATCCTGCCCTTGTAAACCCTGCTTTGAGCAGAGATTCCCTCCAACCTCAAATATCCTGTGTGATTTTGGTGGGACTTTAAATAATTTTTCACATTGTTTTGAATTTAACTGTATTGAAAGGTGCATTTATGTGAATTCCTAAAATGTAGCATTAGTGGGGAACTTGTTGATTAAGCCATGGAATAAAACTGAGAAATTTTTGAATTATATTTGATGCAACTCCGAGCCTGGTCTGGAAATTAATTTTTTTTTTAATGGATTTCTCTGCATGAGCTCCTTAAATCCTCTGTTTACCAGTGGGGCTGTTATGCTCATACTTGTTTTGTTCCTATCAAAACCACACACCTTCTTTATTTAATTTATTGCACCAATTGCTGAAGTTGTGCAACTCCTGTGGATTCTTTCTAAAGCCTTCAGACAGATGACATCTAACAGGAAAAAAAAAAAAAAAAAGCCAAAGGAAAAACACCCTTCTCAGAGATGAAGAACCTGAAGTCTTCTACACCTGGCTTGCAATTTTTGGCAAGGGCAGACCCCAAATTTGCATATTCTAATATCCATCATTTTAACAGAAATTTGGAATGAGCATCCTTGGTGTCCCGACACTGAGTTTGCAGAGGAAAAATATTGGAAAAAAATAGCAAAAGGAGGCCTTTAAGATGGATAAAACCTTAAAACCAGACATTGGGTGCTGGGATGGAGCTGAGGGAAAGGGAATGTGGATGTGGAGAAGGGTTTGGAAAGGGAAATGGGAACCAGAGGGGAGAATCTGAGTGCACACACAGCACTGACAATGTTCCTGCACCAAAGGACACCACCTGCCCCATCTTCTGCTCCATGTGTCCCACACATCCCAAATTTCACTAAATTCAGGCAAAAAAAAATGCCAAATGTCCAGAACACACACAAATGTCCCTCTGCAGCTCAGCTCACGTGGAAGGGAGTTTGCTCAGAGAAGAGACAGGAAGGAGGTGACTCACAAAGGTCTCCTGAAAGCTCCAAGAGGGACCACGAGGCAACAGCCTGTCCCTGAGGATAATCCAGCCCTAGAACTGGGACAAAGAACTGGGAATAACACTGGCAATAGAATAGACAGGCTCATCCTGGGGACAAAAGCCAGAACAGGCTGATTTATTGCAAGAGAAGGAGGGATTTATTTTTATTATCCAAGCCAGCCTGAATCACTGTAGAGGCAAGAGCTGGAAAATAAAGACCAGCCCCATGTCCTTTCTTGGTTTAATTGCAGCCACTCCAAGAGGATTTTGTTTGAACAAGAGTTCCTGATGTTATGTCTACACTGAAAAGCAAAAAAAAAATAGTTTCCATTTCAGTTTGGTCAAGCCCCATGAGCTCACCTGGGTTAAAATAGAGGTGAACACACTCCAGGAACAGGAGAGGGGTGGGCTGGGTCAGATCAAAGGCTCTCATGAGTTCAGGGAGAACACCCAAGCATAGGAAGCTGTGACTAATCCCCACACCATGTCCAGCCCTCAGAAACCCACAGCCTTGGGAAGGTTTGGAGTGACAGGTCCCAGCCTGGCCACCTTTGTGAGCCTCTCGTGGTCCAACCCTCCCCAGGACCCCCACAATACCCCACAGAAATGACCTCCTGGGATGCAGAATGCGCTGTGGGACAAATTTCTGCTCCTCAAGTGATTTAAACCTGCTCTGTGGACACCCCAGCTCCTCCAGGTCAAAGCAACAGCCCAGAGGTGGTTTGGGTTTAAGTTGGGGTTGAATTAAAAGTGCAGAATTCAAGGAGAGCCTGTGTCGGTTTTCCTCCCTTCTCATCATCCTTATTTTCATTAGGGATAATTAATATGAATTGGTTAACTGGCATTAAAAACATATTTTTCCTCTTTCTGCCTTAAATTAAAACAGAACCAAGCATGAACTAAGCCAAGGATCCAAAGACACTCCAGGCTTAAGGAAAGCCCAAGCTCCAATCTAAATTTTGTGCTTGAAATCAAGGAAAAAAAATTTCAGTTTGGTGAGATGAATTTCTTAGTCTACAGAACAGTATTCTGTCCCATTTTTATTTTATCTGAGCCTACCTGATTGCAACAAGGATGAGTGATTGTTTTTCCCAAGGCTCCAATCCCAGCAGTACGCAGCCCTTCATTTTTCTTTCTTTTTCCTAAAGATTTTTGGCAAATAATTTCCACCTCTGGCCTCTCACACCCCTATTTTGTATAGGAAGGCTCAGGACATGCCTGGCTGCACAAAGGGGTCACCCTGCAGGTTACTGATTAGGAAATAGTAGGGTTTGTCAACATCTGGCCCTGACAAACTTTTTTAAAATATAAATACAGATGGTTTTATTTAAAAGGTAAAAGGTCCAAATTCAACTCAAGGATGAAGCCTGTTTTCTTTCCAGCCTCTTTTTTTTTTTTTTTTTTCTTCCTGGATGTTTGGGACGTTGTGTTCCATTGCTATGAAGTGTAATCAGTTCTCCAATCACATTTATATAATAAAACATAATTAAGAAATGGAAGCATAAATTGGGACTTCTTTCATTTTTGCGACTTATTCAAGAAATTTCTAGCCCAAATTGAGTAGAATTCATATATGTCAAGTATTTCTGAGAGCTTATTCCCATGATAAGAGGGAACACAGGCCTCGGTGAAGCAGAATAAAGAGAATAACTTCTCTAACTGCTACATCTGTGGACCAGAAAATTAATTCCCTTCATCCAGAGCTTGAAGTGCTGCAGCTGAACCTTTCTCTGTGTGAGCTCTGATCCTGTTTAATTGTACAGCACCTCAAGTGCAGATCCCATTTCAGCAATTCTTGCCCAGGTAGAGATTTCTACCCCAGAAAATAAAAGTCAAAGCCTTTACAATCCGTGTCTGTGACTTTTCTCTGTATAAAAGTTCACAGACTGGCAGCAGGGGGCTGAACTACCAGAGAAAACTGCACAACAAATTCTGTAGGACAAGAATAAACTCTGCACCAAACCTCTCCAGTTCAGGCCACCACAATCCACATGGAAAACCCAACATTTGGTGTTGCTTTTATCTTCTTTTTTGCAAGTTGGGATTAAATGCTCAAGAGGGTGTTTCTTGTTTGGACTCAGATGTTTATTAATTCTTATCTATATCACAGTCTCACAAACTGAGAGTTCTACAGCACTTCTGGCTAACAAACCAAAAATGGAGCTGTATCTACCTCTCCACAAGGCCTTTTAAGGATAAACTGTCCAATTAAGAAATGACACCTGGATTATTTTTAACCCAATAACCAACCACCTGTGGCCCGAAATGAGGACTTTGCTACCCAATTACAAAACACCACCCAAACCCATGAAGAAGAAGGTGAAAAAGAAGGATTCAGCCTCTGCCCTAGATCCTCCATCTTGCTTTTTATATATATTACTATATTCTATAACCTTAAACTCTTAAGTTTTCCACCCTGTGATATCACACACTTCTATCCAAACCCCACCCCCAAAATCCCAGTGCTGTCACTCAATTTTGGGAGCCTTTTCCATGTCCTCAGGTCCAATGCAGTGTTTGCTTGGGGGGTCAGAAAGTCTGAAATTCTCAGTGCCCAGGGCTCCAACAATTTGGCTCTCAATAAACTCTGTGACCAGTCACCTGAACTTCAAGGAATCCCCAACCTGATGACCTTTGGATGATGCTACTTTAAAAATACCATCCCATGCAGGCTTTGTGCCCCAGGGCTGACAGCACAATAAACCCACATCTTGTCATTTCTTGCTATTTTGTTGAGGCTTCTCATCTCTCCCTCCCTGACAGAAGAAGGGGATTCATTCCCCCTCCTGAGTCCTGTGTTGAAAAAAGGGGCACAGGGAGAAGCACAAAATCAGCATTTTGAAGGTAAAAGGGTTAGACTGAGAATATTATTGTTATCAAGAGGGGTGAAAAAACGTGGTATTTCTCAGCTGAGAGCTGGATAATGCTCATGGCAGGGCACCAGCCAGCCTGGAACAAAGTTTAGGAGATTTATACAGAGACAAACTTTAGGAGATTTATATCCTGGGAATCTGACTGTGACTCTGCAGGGTGTAAGAGCTGTGACAGGAATGAGTGTGGTGGAGAAAAAAACCCTTTAACGTGAATGCAGAACTAATTATAATTATAATATAATAATTATATATTATATTATTATATTGTTATTATATTATTATATTGTTATTATTTTATTATATTGTTATATTAATTATATAGAAAATATATATTATATAATTTTATAATTATTATTATTATTATTATAATCCTGCTCTGCTCTATCAGTTCAGTTTGTGTAGAACCCTGGGTCAGGTCTGGGTGGTGTTTGTGCTCAGGGCTGGGATAAAGGAACAAGGAGAGAACTTTGCAAAAGGCTGAGCTTGTATTGCAGTGGGAAGGGTTTTACAGGACAGGATTCAATTCCAAATATTCCTGGAAAACTGCTGAGATGGAAATCATCAAATTGCACAAAGAAGAGCAAAGGACTGTAGGTAGAAAGGGGAAACCAATTGTGAGTGAGGGGCTGGAGGGGACATGAAAAAGGGAATAAACTCAAAGGGAGGCAGAAGGGAACAGCTGGGGCAGAAAAAAAAAAAAAAAAAACCAACTTTGGAAAACACAGTGCATGAACAAGAAATTTTTTGTCCAACCTAGAAAAGCAGCAAGAGGAGATGGGAAATGTGTGTTCACAGCTAAACACATAAAGATCATTATCAAGGCAAAGGCAGCCAGCAGCTCTCCAGGAATGCTCCAAGGAGCACATGAGGCCTTTGGCTTTGTTTGCCACAAATACCTTGAACATGTTTTCAGCTTAAAGCACTCCATGAACTTGTTATTTGTTAGGATTTCTTTCTCCATCCTTGGCATGAAACATCCTGAAGGCAGCAGTAAAAAAATATATATAATATAAATTAAATATATTCAGCAAATATATATTAACAACACATCTTAGTCATAGAAACCCCAGAAAAATTTGAATTTGGCACACAAACATGGTCGATTCTGCCACAAGGACTCTGTTTTCAGTGCAGTTTTTGCATTAAACCCATAAAACTACAACACCTGAACCCTGGGAGCTGCAAGAGCACCGAGTCACACATTGGGTTTTCTGCCATCAAGGCTGGTGTTATACAGAACATGAGGCCCAAATGCACCAAGCAGCACAAAAACTGTACTTCACAATCAGATTTTTTGTTAAAATACGGGTTTAATTTGCCTTAAGATTTAAGACAATTAAAAGAAAAGGGAGAGGGCTCAGCACCATTTACTTCATCACTTCTCCACTTGATTTTTCCTCAGCAGTTCCTGCTGCCCTTCAAGAGCTCGGGGGCATCAGGGTGACATTTGCACCTTTAATAACTGAATTTGGCAGCAAAACAAATCACTGAGGCACGAGCTGAAAATCCCCCCAAAACCCAACCAGTGACCTCCAATGGATCCTTTGTGCAAGGCACAAATCTCACCCAAAAAACATTCATTTTTTATCTCCTGCTCTGCTTGAGCTCTGTGGGATCAGAATTCCTGCAGCACCTGCACTCCTGCAGTGCCAGACAGACCTGGGGGAACATTCCAAGCTCTGCTGTCCTGGATAGGATGCAAATAATCCAGGTTTTGCTCTGGGGCAATTTTTCCTGGAGCAATCCACCCCAAATGGGAGGTGCAGTGACAGCTGACAGCTAGAAAATTATACTGGAGATTTAGGAGATTGTAGGAAATATTTACCAAGTTTTTATACTCCACCTGCAGCTGCAGGAAGGCAAAAACAGGATGTTGGCTGTGCTGGTAGAGGAATGTCCTCTAATTTGAAAAGATTTGGTTATTATTGTATGGGGAAATGATAAAATCTCTAGTGCAGAGCGGAAAAAAAAATCTGCCTCACTATAAGAGAAATAGTCCCAGGGACACCTCCAAAAAAAACCCAAAATAAAAGCAAAAACTGCCTCAATATAAGAGAAATAGACCCAGGGACACCCCAAAATAAAATCAAAAAAGCTGCCTCAATATAAGAGAAATAGTCCCAGGGATACCCTAAAAAAACCCCAAAATAAAAAAAATATAAATAATTTATTGTAAAATAAAAGCAAAAAGCTGCCTCAAGATAAGAGAAATAGTCCCAGGGACACCCCCCCAAAAAAACCCCAAAATAAATAATTTAAAAAAATAATTTATTGTAAAATAAAGGCAAAAAAAGCTGCCTCAATATAAGAGAAATAGTCCCAGGGATACTCCAAAAAAATCCCAAAATAAAAGCAAAAGGTTGCCTCAATATAAGAGAAATAGTTCCAGGGATACCCCCAAAAAACCCCAAAATAAAAGCAAAAAGCTGCCTCAATATAAGAGAAGAAGTCCCAGGGATGCCCTAAAAAAAAAACAAAAAAAAAAACAAAAAACAAACAAACAAACAAAAAAAAAACAAACAAACAAACAAAAAACCAAAAAAAAAAAAAAAAAAAAAAAAAAAACAAACCAACTTAATTTATGGTAGAATAAAAGCAAAAAGCTGCATCAATAGAAGAGAACTAGTCCCAGGGACACCCCAAAAAAAACCCAAATAAAAACAAAAAGCTGCCTCAAGATAAGAAAACTCTCAGGGTCACCTCTGGTGACGTGGCCTCAGACAACTCTGGGTTTTCACACCAGAAACTCCATTCCAAAGTGCTCTGGAGCAGCAAAGCTCTGCCAGCCTGGGCTCCATCCTGAGCCACATTTCAGGTAACCCAAATATTTTGCAGACGTTTCTCCACCAAGGAAAGAGAGGAAAAAGGACAAAAGTGCCACTAATGATGCAAAGGTGATTAATGAGAGGGGTGAGCTGCCCTGCTGGGAGGTCAGAGCCAGGGGGAGGTTGTTGATAGACCTTCAAAAAGAGGTGGAGAAGCCAGAGCAGATGTGGAAAACACGGTTATGAGGAGAGGTGGAGCCTGCCTGGGTCAGCCACACACGATGATTTGTCAACCACGGCCTGAAAAACGGGCTTAAAGGCACGAAATTCAACCCACACCTCTCCAGTAAAGGCAGGACAGCCCTTAGGTTTGGAGAGTGAGAAAGAGCAGCGATGTTGACAAATGGAGATAACAAATCCCACATCTCAGAGGGGATGACGGGACCTGGAGAGGTTTGTGGGATCCCTCCAAACCCAACACTGTAACCTCAGAGGTGGCTGCCCTTAGCACCAGTTCAGACTGGGTTATCCTCCCGTTATGCAGAATTTCCTCACCCCAATTAAGGGCTGAGCTCATTCTCTGCTCTCTCAGCCATCAATGGAAGATCTGTGGGGTCCCCAGGGATGTTTGTTGTTCTCCAGGGATGCAGAGGAGGTAGCCCAGATCCTCTTGCTTCTCATGAGGTGCTTTAAGGTACCCCACAGATCCCCATTGGGAAAACAAAAACAAACCCCAAAACCCAAATCCAGAGGCTGATGTGGAGACATGAGGTTTCCTCAAAGCATCAGCAAATTGTATATATTTTTTAAAATTTTTTTTTCCTCATTCTGAATTTTATATATCATCTCCTGGAGAACTCCATGTCTCTCTCTGCACGGCCACAGTAGCAGAGGTCTGACACAGGCAGCTCCTGTTTTCTAACACCATCAAGGGAACAGCAAAGGGAAAATGATCTGTCTGGGATATTTGAAAGCATTCCCTTCGTTCTGGTTTTGGAAAAGAGCAGGCCAGATTCCTGCCACAGAAAAATTTCAGCAAACGGGAGAGATTTGAAGGAAACTTGAAGCTGGCAGAAAAAAAAAGGAAAAATAAATTAAGGAAATTTATTTTAGCCTATGATTTCATTTCTTAAGTTTTGTATTTGAGCATTATCTGACTAGAGACACAGGTAATTTTTTGCTAAAGCATTTAGCTGTTTATCTTTTCTGTTCTCCATGCCATGGTATTTCTGGCCAGAAATGGATTATGCATCAAATTCACACCTTTCTGCTCATTTCTCCATAAAAATCAGCTCATTGCATCACCCCTTCTCCCAGCCAAGTGCAGATTGTCATTTTATTTGGTCTGTTCCAACTTGTTTTTTTGCAGAAATCATAATATTTTTGGCTGTCTCTTTCTCATTTGAGCAAGTAAACTTTGCAAAACAGCATCAAACTCCCACCAACAGGAGCTGATTTGGAGCTCAGAAGTGCTGCCCTCAGCCCAGGGCATTTCTCCTGAGCCAGTGCAATCATTACTCAGTGTTTGCCCGTGAAAAAACAGATGTTTAAATTTTGTCTGAGTCTCCTCAGCTTGTGTTACCTCCAGTGCAGGCCTTCAATACTTGGATGGAGGAGCTGAGTGAGGTAAATGGAAATATTTGCTGGCTCAGTGGGTCTCGCCTTGCAGCTCCACCACGGGGACTGGGACAATCACACTCGTCCTGTAGAGCAGAAAGTCCAAATTTGGTTAAAGGTTCATAGGCAGAGATACTGATTTATACTTCTTGTGCCCATCCCTTTCAGCTGCATCCTCACCAGCAAACCAGAGCCCATATATTATATTATCATATTATTATATTATTATATTATTAATATTCTATTATATTAATATTATATTATATTATATTATATTATATTTATTATATTATTAATTATATAGAAAATAATTATATATAATATAATTATATATAATTGTGTATATATATTTCTGCTCTTGTAGGGCAGAAGATCCAAATTAAGTTAAAGGCACCCAGGCACAGATGCTGATTTATCCTCCCTGTTCCCATCCCTTTAACCTGCATCCTCACCAGCAAACCAGAGCCCATATATATTAATATTATTATTATTGTTATTATTATTATTATATTGTATTATTATATTATTATTTTATTATTATATTATATTATTAATTATATAGAGAATAATTATATATAATATAATTATATATAATTGTGTATATATATTTCTGCTCTTGTAGGGCAGAAGATCCAAATTAAGTTAAAGGCACCTAGGCACAGATGCTGATTTATCCTCCCTGTTCCCATCCCTTTAACCTGCATCCTCACCAGCAAACAGGAGCCCATATATTATATTATTAATATAATATAATATAATACAATATAATACAATACAATATTATACAATACAATATTATACAATACAATACAATACTATATTATATTATATTATATTATATTATATTATATTATATTATATTATATTATATTATATTATATTATATTATTCTCACCTGTGCAGCAGCATCCAAGTGTCCCAGCCCTGCTCCTGGACACGTTTCCTCCTGCAGAAAGATAAGGAAGAATAAGAAGAATTCAAACACCACTCAGCACTTCCAGCCACACTGGAAATATCCACTTTTTTGGGACAAAGCCCTTTTCTTTTTCAGACAGAGAGGTTGAAAGTGATCTGCTGCTGGGAGCCCAGCCTGGTTTTCTAAGGAAACAACAAATCAAAGGCTGCAGGAGCAATGGAGGTTGGCATTGGGGTCGTGTGGGAGTTTGGCTGCTCCTGTGTTCCCCCCTCCTCCTCCTCCTCCTCCTCCTCCCTGCTATTCCAGCTTGGGCTGATTCCAGCAATGTGACCCAGACTATCTGTCCCAAATCACACCCTGCCTGCAGAGATCCTTCAATTCTGTCCAGGAGCTGATTGTGAGCTGGGGGAGCCCCAGAGTCCTGAGTCCAGAGTCACCTCCAGCCTCCCAAAGTCCCAGCCCAGCTCACACCTTGCAATGCAAGGAAAGCAGATTTGGCCCAAAATTTTAAAGCAAAGCAAAGCCCTGTGCAGATGCCCAGAGTCAGGAGCAGCACAAATGGTTTGCCTTGGCCTGCTGAAGTGTTGGCCATGTTGTTTAATTGTGCCTTTGTACACCAGGTTCCAGGAAGGAGGAATAAAAGCAACTCTGTGTGTTTTATTGCTGAGGTCAGGTTCCTGTCTCCCCAACCTTGTTTCTCGTTCTCTGATCAAATCATTCCTCTTAATACAACCAGTTCCTAAAATTCTGCTTGCCATAAAGTGCTTTAGCTTAGAATCTTATTTACTATGGCCTTAATTGAAGGGTTTAATCAGGCTTCATCTATAAAATGTTTTGTGCCATCAGTCAAAAGCTCGAGATCAACAGCAAAGCCCAGAAATCAGCTCAGCCAAGCCCAGCCACTCTCAAGGTGACCTTAAACTGGGTTGGAAAAACACTCTCTGGAAGTCCAGAACAATACAGGACATTTAGAGAAAACCATCCCAGCCTCAGCAAGACCAAAAATCCTTTGTGAGGATGCAAGGTCAGCTGTGTCTGGGCCATCTCACTTTGGGATTTAATTTTTCAAGCTCTCTCATGGTGAAGTCAAGGTGAATCCCACGTCTGTGCCCAGCTTGGGAAAAGGGACCAAGTATCTGGCATGGCCTCAGGAATTCTCCAAGAAAAAACACATGGCCTGGAAAAAAAAGAGATTTTTGTGATCATTCCACACTGTTGGGAGCAACAAAGCAGGAGAACTGAAATGCCAGGGCCCAGGCATTTGTTTCCAAGGAATAATCCAGACTGAATTGTGTCTGAAGGTACAACTCTTCCCTACACAGCTCAAGCTATTGGCTTGTTATACAAGAAATTTGTTTTGAAGAATTAATAAGAAATAAATCAAGTCTCTCCTGCCATTGACTTTATGGGGTTGCTGTGTCTTTTTATGGATCCCTTGTAGGTTCCCTCATTGAAAGATATTCTGCTCAGCACGAGGCACTCGGCATCATGAACAGTCATGTCTTTGTAGTCACAACTTGGATTTCACAGGGCTCGAAATAAAAAAAAACCCAAACCAAAATCAACAACGACAACAAGACAAAATAACAACAACAACAACAAAAAAAATCATATGCCCCAAACACGTTTTCTGGAAACATTTTGATTTTCAAATTATGTGTGTACCCTAAAATGAGAAAAAGCCCTTGACCAAGAAGAGCTACTTGTTGAAAGCAGCTTGTTTCTTATTTCAAAGGGAAAATTGAAAACACTTATGAAGGGTGTAGCTATTTACAAGTCCAGAGTGTTCTTACAAACAAAATAATACAAAACATATCCTCTTTGCTGTCTTGTTGTTTAATATCTTCCAGCATATCACAACGTGGAGAGCAGAACAGAGGAGAAAATAGAGAGTATTTTCAAAAATCCTTGCGACAGGAGAAAAGGGTAAAGGACAATGTGTTTTAGCTTGAAATGCATAGAAAATCTGAGACAGGTACCTATTTTCCATCAGAACAGCTGAAGAAAGCCTCTTGTGCAATTTACCTGCAATTCCAGTTGGGCACATCAGGAAAAGTGAAGGAATCTGAAGGCCAAGAGAAGAGTTGAGTTCACCCAATGGACAAATGGAAATCCTTGAACTTCTTTGACAACCTCTCCACAGACATTCAGCTGGAGAAAACAGCAACAAAGTCAAGTTCACCGTTAAATTGTTCTTATTAAACATTTTATTGACAACTGTGATGCTCGTCATAATTGCTTTGCTCACATCCTTTTACCCACAAGAGAGCCCTGAGACTGTGAAAAATAATTTCATGTGCAAAGGCTCAAACACATCTCTGGCAGATGAGTTTCCAGCTGTGAGGGATGGGGAGGATATTTGTTCTTCCCCCTGAGGGGGGACAGGCTGTGACTTAAGTGCTTAAGAGGGTGAAGAAGTGGAGGGAGCTGGGTTTTGTTTTAAAAAGAAGCAGGAGCAAAAGGCTCTCTTGTCCTTTCACATCTGTACAACAGCTGGGTTTGCCCTGTGCTCCATCCAGGCACTTGATCAGGTTTTTTTGTAAAGCAAGGATGGGTCTAGAAATAACCCTGCAGAAAGGGAGGGGTGATGAATCTGACCTCTGCACACACCACACACCTCAGAGGAGCGAGCAGGCACGTAAAAGAAATGCCATGGGAAATTTATTTAAGTTTCCAGCCCTGTGTGATTCCCTGGGAAGAGGGCAGCACTGCCCAAATCCATGCAGTCATTCCAGCTGTAAGAGGAAACCACCCTCAGCAATGTCACAATTCACAGCTGAGACCTGCAGAGCCCCTCCAGGAGCTGCTCTGGAGCTTGGGCACTACTGGGGCTGTCTCCAGACCAGCTGCCCCTGAATTTTGGGCTGGGTTGAGCGTGTTTGGCTTTCCCCATCTCACTCTGTTGGGATCCCCAGTGTGGGGCTCTGGAGGCTGCAGCCAAGATGTGCAGCAGATCCAGCAGCAGCAGCAGTGAGGTTGTGCCAATTTACACCCCCATGAGGTGCCTGAAAAACTGAGTGAGCCATTCACACCCTGAAAAAGCCATTTACAGTTTCAGCTTCATGGAAAACCCAGCCTGTGTTCCCCTTGCTGCAAACCCAGCCCAGAATACCAGTTTGTTTTCATTAGGGAAAAAATAAATTTCTGGGATGAAACTTTCCTCAAGATTCTCATTCGTTTGGCCAGAAAGTTGAAGTTTATAAATTTTATTTCCCAGATACCCAGATTTCTGAGACATTAAAAGGGATTAAAAGATGCACCACAAGGCAGAGAAACTGTGTCTTTAAAGACGTTCTTCTAAAATCAGAAATACAGAGCACAATCCAAGGTTCTTGGTTCCTGCTGTCCAAATCCAGACCATGAAATGACACAACTACAGGTCAGGGTGGAGGGGTTTTCTGTAACAGCCACACAGAATAACTGACCACTCCAGTGAGCACAGAAAAACTGTTTCAAGCAATAAGTGACTTTATTTAGTATTTAGATTGGCCATGCTCTCATTTTCCCACGAGAGAACTAAAACTTTCCATAGGAAAAGTCAACTCCCAGCTTAAAAATGCCACGAAATTCAAATGTCAGAAGTTCAGCTTTCCCACCAAAAAAAAGAGATTTGATTAGAAAACGGCCACGCCTCAGACCAATATTGCTAAAACAGCCACCAAAACCCTTCAAATGTCCTGGGCATCCCTCTTCCAGGCCATCCCAAAGAAATGCTGAAAGCTCTGCTGACCATGAGCAAAATCTCAGTTGTTTTCTCAAGGCAAATAATTCATAAATGCAAGGACAGAATTAAGTTTATCTGCTCCATGATCAAAAGAGTGGCCTGAGTTTTTTTGGAGAGATTCCAGGCAATCTCATGTTCATTCCAAAAATAAACCTCAGATTGATGCAAGTGGACATTGTGCCAAAGAGGACAAGACAGGGGTAAAGCAGAGCAAGAGCAGCAGAGGGAAATGTGGGACTGCTTGCTGTTTGCATCCTTTGATGACTACTGATGAGAAATCTCAGCTGGAAACCATCCACAAAAGGAACTTTTCAGAGTCCAGCATGGTGGTTTGGGTGAATTGAAAGCAGTTGGATTTCTGAGCAGGCAACACTGATTCCTCTCTTTCCCAAAGCCGTGAGTCAGGCTGTGCACAGGGATCCAACATGAGCAAAAAAGCACAATGAGGGAAAATCCAGCAACTCCAACACGTGGCTGGTTTTCCTGTGGCTCCAGCTCCTTCCTTTGGCTCTAAAAGCTCCTGGTTAAGGTTGGTTCCTCTGGGTGGACGAGGATGTGAGCAGCTCCTGCTTTTATTGCCACGAGGCACAAGCCCTGGAAATCCTGAATCAGCCAAACGGGGCTGCAAACAATGCAGCAACATCCCTGACGTTATTGGAAAGATGTTCCACAACCTTCCTTCTTCCCAGCCCTGCTGTCCAGAGCCCATAACTCACTGGCCTGGAGCAGCACTGTCCTGCTGACAGGCATTTCTTGGTGGCTGATTTCACCTCCTGGCACACCATGAAGGCTTTCATGTCTGCTCTAGACACAGTCAAGGGCTGCAGTAGCTCTGTTATGTTCCCTTGAGCCTTTCTTGCTTTTCTAATATAAATATATTTTATGAAAACATGGTATCTCTTCATGAAAGTTCATTTTATTCCCTCCTGTCTTGTTACCAGCTAGCGAATACTGAATAATCTATTCCCATGTCCCTAAAGTATTAGTATTATAATTAGTATTTCAAGACCTGTCACAATGACAAGTGTATGGACCACTGTCTCATTTGTGAGGCAGAAGAGTGACTAAAGATCATCCCATCAGCCCCATCACTGTCATATCCTGTTCCCCAAAATCCAGGCTTATTTAGAAAGGTCCTTCTCATTTTTGCTGTGCATCACAGGCCTCACCCCATGATTTCTTAGTTCTGGGTTTGGAATGGGAACTGCCTTTCCTGCCCAGCAAATCCTGCCCTAAAACAGGCTCAGACACCAAAAGCTGGGGTGGCACAGAGGGATGAAGGTGCAGCAGAAGATATGACCCCATCCCATCACCCACAGAAGGTATGACTCCATCCCATCACCCACAGAAGGTATGACCCCATCCCATCACCCACAGAAGGTATGACCCCATCCCATCACCCACAGAAGGTATGACCCCATCCCATCACCCATTGACTCAACTGGCACTAATGAGGTTTAATGAGGGTGATTACACTCAGGATAGAGATGCTGCCGTGCCTGGAGGGCACAGTCAGTGCCAGACACTTCATCATCCAAGGGTGACACTGCCCAGACATTGCCCCACACCAGCCCACCAGCATCCTGCAGCTATTTCAACAAAGGGCCTGAAGCAGAGCTTGATAAATCCAGGGAGGGAACAAACAGAGGGGCAGTTTCAGTTCAATGAGCTGCAGTGACCAAGTGCATCATCACGACCCAAAAACCCACAGAGCAGCTTCCAGAGAAGGAATTACACAGCTGTGGTTCCAGCCTTTGGGCTTCCCGTGACACATTTGCCTGTTTTTTAATTTCTGTGCAATATCCTTTAACAAATCGTGGTCTTTAATTAGAAAATTGGTGAGCTGGGGTTACAAGCCTTTGCCCATAGCCCCGTGGGTTCCCACAGCAGGTATTGCCACACATTTTTCTCAATGCCAGAGGGGACAGCAAGGCCATGGACAGCCAGAACCATGGTCTGGTGCCATCCCAACAGCCAGAACTATTGTCTGATGCCATCCCAACAGCCAGAACCACGGTCTGATGCCATCTCAACAGCCAGAACTATTGTCTGATGCCATCCCAACAGCTAGAATCATGGTCTGATGCCATCACCTGCCCTGCTCCTTCCATGGAGGAAATCATTCACCTCTAAAGAAACCCTCTCAAAGATGCCACCACTCCACAAAATCTACCTTTTCCTGCATGGCTGGTTTGGAGCCTCTGATTTGTGCAGAATTGGGGATCTTGTGCAAACTGGGAGCAGACCTGCAATGACCAGCTCAGGCCCTGGTTTATGAGATCCATAAATGAGATCCTGGCAGGGTTTTGTGAGCCTTTCTTTTCAAAAAGGATCTGTATCCTTACACCCTGTGCAATACTCACTTCCAGTCCAGTCAAAACAGATGTTGAAATCTACAGCAATTCTCAGTACACTCATGAAAAATGAGTCTGTGGTTCATTTTTGCTTCCTCTTCCAATAATTTTCTTGTCTCTTTCCTCTCCCAGGAAACACCTCCCCCACCATCAGCATGAGGGGGTTCCCTGAGCTCAGTCTGTGCCCAGAGCTGCTGCCACCACTGTCCCCTGTGCCTTGCCTGCCTCTCTCTGCCACCAGGAAAGGCAGGGGAAATGTAAAGAGAGGTAGGTGTGCAAATCCAGGGGTCTTTAATTAAAGGCAGAGATCACAGAAGATAATGAGAAGGTACAGGAAAGCTCAGCTCAAAGCGGGGCTTTGATGACAAACTCACATCTGCCAAAACCACAGTGCCCAGAGGGCTGGTGGGTCAGAGGTGTGGGTGGGAACAGGAATTCCCTCTGCTCTGCACCCCCCCCCAGCTCTGGGAATGACTCCTTGGCCCATCCACCACCCCAGAGATGCTCCCACGGATGGGATGCAGCTGATGAAGACACGAAATCTCACTGCAGCCCTCAGCACAGGGGCTGGTTAAACTGGGCCTACAAATGGAGCAGCTGCAAGGGAGCACCTCTAGCCAGTGACCAAGCACAAACCCAACAGTGTCCATTGCTGCTGTAACAACAGGAGATGGGTTTTCCTCCAGCCCTGTCATCCCTGGCAGTTTTCCAGGCTGCCTGTGCTGTTTGACCAGCTGAGTGAGCTGTTCCATTAATTTTCCCCGAGGAAAGTCCACTGGGAAGCTGTTGATACAAAGAGGTAGAGACAAGGGCTGTGCTGTCTGCTCAGCCACCGAGCTGGGATGGTGCCCAGAATTTCCAGAAAACCCAAATGTTAGCTCAGGAAAAAGCCAGGCTGCTTGTGGCTGTCTTTTCCTAGTGAGAAAAATTCCCCTTCACGTTGCATTTAGCTGGAAGAATGACACCCTCTGGTACCCCACAGAGATGGCTTTCCTGGAAGAAGGCAGAGCCTGTTCAAACGCATCCCAGGTGCTTTCAGGGGAAGGGAGGAACGTGTCCTCAGCATTTCTGGACAATTTCAGCACCATGTGAGAATCCACCTAGAGAAGATTTGCAGGACTTGTGTTCATGTTTTGAACCCCTGAGACCCTCACGTGGAAAGGAAAGGAAAACTGGCTCCATGTGTCCTTGTTTGGCATCTCAGTGCCACCACAGCTCCGTGGGAAACACTGTCCCTACAGTGTCCCTTCTCTCTTTCCTTGGGATCAACTCAAAAAGCAAATGTGAACAGGACCATCCATTTCCCACTCCTGAAAAAGAACCTTCATCTGGGACCAAAAAGCTCTTACCTTTCAAGCCAATGCATGTGTTAATTAATGAATCAAGTGCCCAGAGCTAAAAGCTCTCACAGGGTCCTTCCAAATCCAGGGTTTGGCTTAAAGGAGGAACTGGAAGCAAGAAGTGATTTGGGATCCCCTAAGAGGCAGCAGGATTGGCAGGATGGGCTGCAGAGCCAGGACACGGCATGGTGGAGTTACTGATGATGGAACTGGGTCTTTGATAACTGGCAGAATAAAACACTTTTCTGTTGGGGAAGAAAAGGAAAATAAGTGTCCTGGGTTGCAGTGTGGGATGTACACAAAGTATTTATTCCATCCCCATCCCCATGAGCTGTTGGAACCAGGTGGGGCAGTGTTTTCCCAGGCCCCTCCTTTGGGCTCTTCTGCTCATGGCCCATCAATGCCTTGCCCAGGACTCACAGGGAACTCCCTCCAGGAGCTCTCTCTGTTTAATGGGCCATCAAGGAGCCACTGCACGACTCCTCATCCCATTGGGAGATGCTCCCAATGCCCAGGGGGAGGAGCCAAGCATTCCCACCTGGAGAGAATCTGGGATTTGGGACAGGACAAGCAGCCCTGAGCCACTGGATTCCCAGAGGAGCAGAGCTCCCAGACCTTTCTGTGGGATCACTGCTTCAGGAAGAGCCCCTCACCTGGACTGCTCCCACCACCCTGCTCAGGCTGTGTTCTGACTCTGTCAGTGCTCTTTTGTATTATTGCATTTATTTTATTTTATTTTACCTTTTTACCTTTCTTCTTCTTGAATTGTATTTCTGACTTGGAGCCTCTCACTCGTTTTGCTTTCAAACCACAACAATAAGTTTGAGGGGTTCAAAGCATAAGGGTCACCTCCCATCCTGACTTCCACTCACCTCCTGGATTTTGGGAACTGGCTTTGATTCAAAGTGCAAGGCAAACTTCCTTCAGATTTCACAAAAATAAAGGGTTAGGCCCCAGTCTGAGTCCTTGCCATGGCTCCTTGCTCTTCACTCCTCCTTTAGCTCCACCCCTCAAGAAAAGCCTTTCTCTTTTTCAGTTCTGTCTGGAACTTCTTTGGTTTTGTCAGCTGACACTCCTTCTCAATTTCAACAAGAAAAATTTCTGCTCTCTTCACCCAGACAGCATCTCAGCCTCCACATGAGCCAGCAAAGGCCAGTGAAACACCCTGGGAAAATGAAAAAAACAACACAAACAACAAAATGAATTAAAAGTTTTCATTAATGCTTTTCAACTCCATCAAGCTTTTAAGAAGCCACACTTTCAAACATGAAAAGAAAAATTACTGAAATAACTGCAATTTCACTTTTTAAAACTCAGCATATTTTTAAACTCTTTTTTAATATATTTTGATCAACAAAACCACTTTTTACTTATAATTGCCTGCTACAGAAGTGAGAATTGGCTTTCACTCCATTCTGACCCTTAATGAGGTAAAAATGCTTTGGGGGATTGTGCAGTTGCATAAATTTTACGTAATGTGGTTAGTTTGGGGTTGATTTATTTTTTTCCCTAAAGGTCAGTCAATAAAAAAAAACCACCTTTATTTATCTGTAATTTTCAATTATGGAGCCAGACCCTCCAATTCCCTGGGAATGCCCCACTATTGACCTTTGGATGAGGAGTGCTGCTCAATGCCCTCCCTGCTTGGGTCCCTTCCAGGGAAATTTCTCCCCTCGTGGGACTGAGACTCCAACCAGCTTCACTGGCCCAAGGCCTCGGAGCAGTTCCAAGCCTGTGTCTCAAATGGGAAAGGTTGGCACACAAAAAAAAAAAAAAAAAAAAGAAAAAAAAAAAAAAAAATTAGAAGAACACATGCCCAATTCTGTAATATTGCACATGGAAAAGGCCTGCCTTACAGGTCCTGCCGATATTTCTGCTCCCAAATGTATGAATTATTAATATTTAGTATCTGTGACTCACTGATATTTACCTTAGGAGGTATTTTTATAAAGTTTGAGTGTTTTCTCGACGCGGGAGCTGACGGAGGCTCCTGTTGTCAACGGCCAGGGAGCCCTCCCTGAACAAACTTTCCTGGTCACTGTTTAAACTGGGCTGCTGGGCTCTTTTTGAGCCTCCAACGCTGAGCACTGAGGCTGGCAGTGGTGGCCCTGCTGGGACACAGCTAATTTTAAATCTTGGATCCCATGGCAAAAGGAAAAAAAACCCTAAATTTTACTGGCAAAACTGTCACAGTCGGACGCCGCATCCAGATTACGGGAAGAGGCTGCGAGGGGAACGAGCACACAATCCCTTTTTTGGGTACTTGGCATTAATTTTATCTGAAGTCATGGATTATATAAGAGGAGAGCAGAGACCTCACACGAGTCTCTCCTGCGTCAGTGCAGGACACCCAGGGCAGGGGGTGTCTCCAAGCCCCCCTGTTGTCCCCACACCAAGCCAAGGGGATGGGGCTTGGCCACTTTTCCAGTAACTCCCCTTAAAAGTAGGATCACAAGCAATTTCTGGAACTGCATCCAGAGCTGTCCACAGCATCAGCTAGAGCTGGCTCCTGAAAGTCCTTTTCTTGGTCTAGACGCGAAACTTTGGAGCTCGTGAAAAGCTTTGGGTGTTTTCCTTAATTTTATGGCTCTCGTTAAAAAATGGTCTGCGTCCAAACAAATCCCTCCATTTCAGTGCTTTGGATTGTCAGAGATCATTGTTTGCTGATAATGAAGCTGTTCCCAAGGAGAGCGTTGTCCAGTGCTGGGCTACTCAGCTCCCTGCATCTGTTTTGCTGTAAGGGTTTGACTTCCCTGGTGTCTTTGGAAAGGCACACGCTGCCTGCTGAGCTGGCCAGCTGCCCTCAGACAGCTGAGATGGTTTCATGACTCTGCAGATGAGAAAATTTCCATGGTCTCCCTCTCCCCACCCAAAGCCTGTCCTCAGATGGTGCTGCACGCCTGGTGCTGGGAGGAGATGCCTCCTCTGCCTGTGCTGCTCAGTCTGGCTCAGGGACAGCCCCAGGGGATGCCCTAAATCACCCCTTCCTTGCCAGGTCTGGCTCAGTAACAGTCCCAGGGGATGCCCTAAATCATCCCTTCCTTACCAGGTCTGGCTCAGTGGCACCCCCAAGGGGATGCCCTAAGTCACCCCCTCCTTACCAGCATTTCTGCAGGGTTGTCCCCACTGTTTTATCTCAGACACAACAGCCACAGAGTCATCTGCAATTGTACTACAGAATTCATCTCTCTGCCAAAAGACCTGAAATAAAATCCTCAAAACACCACCCAAAAAATCCTGAACAGCAAGGATTTAAAAGAACAATGACTGTTTTTTATCATGACTGCCATGGCACTGCACATACCTTTACCTAGGCTTATTCTGCCAGGTCATCTCTATCCGTGTCACCTACAGGAAAACATTTTTCTCTGCTTGTGCATCATCCTGGTCCAAACAGAGGATAGCCCATCCCGCATGATGGAATATTTCCTTTAACTTCAAAAATTATAGAAGAAAAAAATCACCTGGGAGGACCATCAAGACATTTTCTAGCCAATCCTCCACTCAAAGCAGGATTTCATTTTAGGAGCTGCCATCCTGAATAATCTTCAAAACCTGGAATGGTGGCTTGAAAAGACCACACACCTAATCTGCTTTACCAAGACCTTTTCCAATGGTCTTGGTTTTTCCTACTACATTTTAAGCCCATCCCTTCCCCTTTGGGCATGAAGAACCCTCTCTCCTTTTACTCTACCTTTAAACTCTTCAGACCTCCTCTTCCTCACCTTTTTCACTCTCAGAGATCTCTCCTGCTTTCTCAGTTGTTTTAACTCCCAGATCTCTCTTTCTTCCCTCCTGGACTTCCCACAAACCCAGGCATTGTCACATTGCCCCAGAGACCTGAACAGAGGAAGCAAAGCTGAAAGATTTCTCACCTGCCTTGCTGATCCTTTCACCCCTGACGTGACTTTTATCTCCTTGGCCATAACGTGATTGCTTTTGACTCTTTATCTCAGTTGGGCTGAGCTGTTCCTTGCTGGTTGGTCTGAATCCTTTATTATTCCTTGTACTCTTCCCTTCCAAGTGTTATCTGATTTTTTCAGCCTGTTTCTTCCAGCACAGGTGCTGATGTAGTTTTGAAGTTCCCTGCATTGATATAAACCATATTTTCATTAAAAGCACATTGAGTAAGATGGAATGAGTAGCCCTGCCTCCTACAGTCAACTTCTGTTGGTTTTTACCCTCTTTTTTCAGACTCTCAATGCCTGCTCAGCTGCTGGAGAGGGAAATTAGGCTGATTTTGAGACTTGTGACAGACAAACTTGTCCTCTGGCCCCTGGGCTTAGTTCATCGGTGGTATTTTCTCAGCTCCCACATGTGCAGAAGAGAGATGTGCAGCAACAAGCCTTGAGGCAGCTACTGAAATAAAAACTTCAGCTATCAATCAAACACTCCTCAGGACAGTTGTATGTGTTGGCAGGTCCCCCCCTTGCTCACAGTCACCCACAGGAGCCCAAACCTCACAGAACCAGCCCTTGTAAGACATCCCAAAGCTCCGGGTTTATTTTGCTCCCTTCTGCTTTCAGCTCTGACATTCCACCTGCGCCTCCTGACTTTTCTCCCCTCTATAAATATTCCTTTGACACCGAATCTCCTGCCATGTGCAGTGCCCCAGGGACACTGTGGACAGCCCTCCCCGGGGTGAGGAGCACAGGGAGCTGCATAAGGCAGATCTTTGTCTGTTGACTTAACTCCCTGACCCAATTTTAACCACTGTCAACAAGATAGAAAGGTGGTTTCTCTTCACACTGAGCCTTCTTTACGCCGCTCTCTCCACACCCTAAAGTGGCATAAATGCCTCCTTAAGTGCCTTAAAGTAGGTCCTTAGTGCAAACCAGAGCCAACCCCACCGTGTGGAAAACGGCTTTGAAAACATCACCCTGGGCGCATCCTATAAATGACTGCGGGTTTTTGGAAGGACACCCACCCCAAGGTATGCCCGAGCTATACATAGGCTCTGATGAGCTCAGCACGGGCTGAGGAGCCGCCAGCAGAAGGCAAAACAACCAGCAGAGAGATGTTTGTGCCTGAAGCAGAGAGCAGAGAGAGCCCAGTTGGTTGTTGATGCCCCAAGGATTCCCAGCAATGTGGGAATATCACATCTGCCATCCTTCCTTGGCTCCATGATGGTTTCCCTTCCCTTTTCCTTTCTCCTCTGCTTCCCTTCAGCCTTGCACTCTTCATGCCTTCTCAGCTAAAGTGAAGCATTGATTTAGAAGAATTAAAGACTTTAGTTAAAATAAATATTGCTGAGGTAAGGTAGCTAAACTTCCCTTTTGTTTAACAGAAGCCAGACTGAAGGAACAGATAAATCATGGAAGGAACTGATAAATCATGGAAGCTGCCAAACTAGGCTTTTGCATCCTGAATAATCAATAGACCCCATGAATACAATACAATACAATCATTAAAAAAAACAGTCCTGGAAAAACAGGATTTAGCTGTCACGTAACACTAAAGGTTAAAAAGTCAAAGAGAGGAAGACACATTTTACTTCATCATTTTGGGACCCCACCCCATAAAAAAGACCACCAACCAATTTTAAAGAACAAACTATGCATGCTTGGTGGCTTTTTGTCTAATTACCATACAAAGCAGGGAATGGGATGTACCAGAGTTATGAATATGCATTTGTGTTTTGGGTATTCAATACTCCTGTACATAAAAAGCCCCTGTGATCATCCATAAATTGCGCGTGTGTGTTTGGGAGCGATCCCGGCATTGTAATAAACACACACTTTCTAACTTTAAACTGTTAGAGAGTCTTTGTCTGTCATAGTAGGATATTGGTATTAGATCAATATCCATACTTTTTTAATAAAGCAAAAGTACAATCTGAACCCCACCCCAGCTGGGAAAAAAAAAAAAAGGAATTAATTTTTTCTCCTGCCCATGTGTTTTGCCCCAAGCCTTCCCTTACCTGGTTTTCACACCTGTTGTACAGGAGGAAGGCACAGCTTTGTTTTGCCACGTTGCTCTCACATAGAATTTGTAACACCACCAATTTCTGGTGGACAAACAGAGAACAAAGCCCAGGGCTCGAGCAGGAGGAGACAAAAGCAGAGACAACGTCAAAAAACGGGAAGGTAATCCAAAGGATGGGTGAGGTTCAGCTCTGAATTTTGAGTGCTAAGCTGGTTTGCCTTCTAGACCAACCAAGACTTAAATTTTACCACAGAATTCACAGAACGGGTTTTTCGGAAGAGATCTTAAATATAATCCGGTTCCAAATCACAGAGTGGGGCGCTTTGTAGCACCAATAAATAGGATCTCCAACAACTGTTGCCATAAATAGGATGCTCTAGGCAGCCTCACAATAACCATTAGCCTGAATTCCCCTCTCCGCTGAGGAAAATCTTCCCAAATATTTCCAGCAAAGGAGGTATTTTTGCAGCAGTGAGGATGGGGGAAAGAAAGCACAAAGAACATTCAAATGGGCAGTTTGGAATTGCAGAGCATGCAGGAACCCTGAAATTTGCCTTTGACAGAAATGACTGGCAGGGCAGTAATGACATTATCTCATCAATCCCAGGTTGGGATGTGCAGGGAAATACTGTTCAACCACAACTGCATCAGCCCAGCCCTGAAATAAAGCAAACATCTCTGAATTTAACAATAATCCTCTTGTATAGGTAATGAAAACATGCAAATTTCATGGGCTGGTCAATGAGGACCTCATCCCATGGCCCAGCCCACGTTTTTGGTCAAAACCCATCTGGTGCTCATTGAATGGAGGATGAGTTATGAATCTCCCTGTGTTGCTCCTTTAACCAAACGGGGTTGGATTACCAGGAAAAATCTTGGTTTGATTTGTGGTGCTGTCAGCAAGGATCAGCCTGGAGAAAAATTCAAAGAGAATTACAAAATCTGAATACTTTTCTCTTCAAAAAAACGAGGGTGCAATTCACACCAGCCTGCTCAGGTGAGGAGGAGTCCACCTCACTTGTATTTTGCAGCTCTAAATCATTAAACACTATTTCCAACCCATTTATCTAATTAACTCATGTTGTTGCAGGGATTCACAGACAGGCAGTGATTTTCCCTTACTCTCACTATGTTTCACTAAGGATACCTCTTATTTTTGATGGGGTAAAGGCTGAGTTTTAATGCCTGGGTACTGGGTAGTTTATTTGTTTGTGGAACAGGCTTTGCACATCCCAATCTCATTTAGACTCTCCAGGGGACACTCCAGACCCCAGGATTAATCCCAAATAGCTCTTCCAAACACAAACCCAACTCTGGCTGGGCATTAAAGACAAAGGAAGCATTCATTCCGGGAAGGTTTTATTTTACAAATAATTCAGAAATCAAAAGAAAATGGAAGGGTAGGGAGGAAAAGATATTTTACAATTCTGTATTTAGAACAAAAAAAAAAAAAATCTAGTTTATAAACAACCACGGCCCCTTGGAAAACATGCAAAGGCAAACAAAAATTTACAAGTGACTTTTATACATAGGAAGTAAAATACACCATTTTTCATAGAAAAAAAAAAAAAAAAAGCAACTCTATGAACTGGCCCTAAATATTTAGACTGCACAAGTGACCAACTGGAGCCTCCTCAACCAGCTGTTGGCTGAAAGCCTTAAAAAGAAGGAATGAGTGGAGCCAAGGCTTCTGGATTTCACCCTGGTTGTGTTTCCTGGAGATTTGGCTGAGCTAGATGTCCTGCAATGATCATGCCACAGCCTCCAAATCCCAAATTATTGGGAAAGAACAACCAGGCAGCATCAGCTTTGGCTGCACCTGGATGCTTCAGGTGCCCACAGATGTGCTGAGCTGGGGCTGAGGAGGAACAGCCCTGGTGAGATACAGACGTGATGCATCTTCAAGCTGCACTGAAATATAGCAGGCTGAGGCAATGTCATGGTGTCAGAAATAAAAATCTGTCAATATTTGGCTGAAAAAAAACTGGTACTGTCCCACCTATTTATGAATAGCTAGCACACATGATTGCAAGTCACTGATAGGTCATGACTGCCTTGGAGGACCTGATCGCCCCTAATTCTGGTGGAGGTATGTTTAAATTAATAGCACCCAGGACCTCGAAAAATATTTGTGTAGCAAAGTCACAATCTCTCTTTTGTACAACAAATACAAAAATAAACAGATACAGACTTAAATTAACATCGGTTTCTAAAAATCCAAACCAGTTGGCTGCAGATAAAAATACGCGATTGTAACTTGAATTAAGCGTTTTTAGGATATTTCTGTTGGAATAATAACCCTTCCCCTGTCCCCTTCTCCATCACTTAGGTACATCCCCAGCTGTTTGGATTGTTATGTGCTCACAGTAACCCCCTGGGTTTTACTCCAAGAGCCCTCACTTTCCTTTCCAACGCCTTCCATCCGTAATTTTCATGGATCCTACACTAGAGTCGAGGTGTTTTATGTGCTCCTGCAGTCCCCATGAACCTGACTGCACCCCTCACTCTCTCCAATCCAATTCCCAGCCCCTTTGGCCCAGGGTGTCCCAGGTTCTTGCTGCAGTGTTGGATGGGCTTGAACCAGACCATGCACACTCCCAAACAGGCAGAAACGGGGAAGATTTTCCTCACTGCCAACACCTCAAATGCTCCCAACCAGCAGCTTTTTCTAGGATGTGTTCCAGCTGTTTTCAACAAATCAATTTACTTAGTAAGAAAAAGAAATAGTTCAGTTTTTCCTATCTAAAATCAATACTGTACACCTTGGACGACAATATTACATAAACAAAGATGACACGAAGGGTCACTTCTCTCTATCCACCCCAAATGCAGCTTTTCTGTGCAGTATTTCTGGAGACAGTGCAAAGCAGCACCGATTTCATGTTTTAGAAAAGGTTTCTTTCCAAAATCTGATTTTACAGAGAAATAAATCCCAGTGGTGGGACAAACTGAGTGATAAATGTAATTTAAATGCCATTTCCTTGCTGATTTCATGGTGTTTACAGAATTTAAGAAGCGCTTAATCATATAAATGCTTTTGGTCTGTGTTTTGAAAGACCTTGATGAGATGGCTCTTATGTCTGTCTAGATTAAACCAAACATGTTCTGGGCATAAGAGCAGCTGTGAAACATCTGCCAAACGGAGGGAAATACTTTTCCCATTTGTTATCCAATATTGCAATATTTCAGTTATTGAGAAGAAGGGCTGCGCATTTACAAGAACTGAAGAACCACTTTGACGTTGACTTTGTGTCCTTCAGACTGATGAAGTCACTGGATGTGTGTGTATCAAAAACCAACCAGATTTGTGTTTAGACCAATCATAAAAACCCATTTCCAATAGGCAGCAGAGAATATTCTTCTGCCTTAAAAAAGCAGCTTATGCTGAGCCCTTCTCTTGGTTTGAAATGCATTTGGGTGGACATCAAGACAAAAATATCAAAATATGGAATAACATCATTGCAACACCTTAGTGAGTTTTGCAAAACCCACCATCCTAGATATCAAATGCTCACAGGTACAGCATTTCCATTGAAGGTGGAGGTCTGTTGGCTTCACAAATTGGACAGGAACAATTAATCTACTCCAATTTATGCTGCATTTTAAAGTCTCAGAACTGCACACAACCACAAGGAGCTTCACAAAGAGAAAGTGAACCTGCTTTCCTGCAGATGCAACCATTCCTAGCAGAAATAAGATTAATTTTATCACTACCTAACTACTATAAAACAACCAGCACTGCTGTATAAACCAATACACTGCATTTAACTGAAGTTATGGCGTGGAGTATAGGATGAGATGTGCCAGCACAGGAGCCTCGATTCTCTGGCTGCTCAGAGGTTGCCAGACTCAACAAAATACCTGGGAGTGTTTGACCAGCAAACACTAAACCTGCTCTTTGGATTACCTGGTGGCCTCATTTTCTGCAGTGAGGATCTCTGCCACCATTTTACACCCTGCTCCAGGCCCACAAAAACCTCAATTTTGGCTGCCAAGAACATCCCCAAACCCCATCGTTGGAGGTACCCACCGGCCTCACACAGCACTGTTGCTGCACACCACCTCAGTGGGAAAACACCACTTTTTACCCTCCTTTGCACAGAAAAAAACATCCAACATGCACAAAAGCACTCTGTCAAAGCCCCTCCTCTCCCCAAACCATCCAATTTTTCAACCAGTTTCTCATTTTGCCGCTCACTCCCGACTCTGCTCATCCTCACACCCATCCCAGGAGAAGCTTCACACCCTAAAAAAACACCATCCAGGCCCGGGCTGAGATCCCTGAATCTGCTGCACGTGGAGCCGCCGCCGTCCTGTGTAGCAACACCTCTGGTAAAATGAAATTTACAACAGTTTATGGTCGCTGAATGCCCCTAGAGAAACACAAAAAATAAAACACGAGACAAGGGAGATACAACGCTGCACGGGTGCGATGAGATGCCAACAGCTGAGTCAGAACCTGGGGTCTTTTCTTGGGGGGTTTGTGGGGTATTTTTTGGTTTTTTTTCTCCCCCACTTTTTCTTTTGGAATTCCCTGAAGGAGGTCGGCAAGGAGGGTGCGGGCAGAGCTGATGCCGTTCAGAGGAGCTTTGGTGTCTCTGGAGATCCACAGAGAGCTCTCCCAAAGAAACCTGCACCTTCCCTGGGGGGATTTACTGCTTCACAGCAAAGATTCGGAAAGCGTTCCCATCTGAAGGATTCTTCAAGCTGGAGACAAAGGAAAGAGGAAAAGAAAAAAATGAAGACACTGCAGAACCCAAAATGAAGACACTGCAGAACCCAAAACAGGTAACTCTGAATTTCTTCTATCTCTTCCCCACCAGGAGCAGGGGAAAGGTAAAGGATGAAAAAGAAGTGGCACAAATCCATAGTTTCACCTTTTTTGTGTGTGTATTTTCAATACAAATCTGTAATGCTAATGCCAACAAAAGGAGCTGGAAGACAACAGACTCTCTTAGAGCCTTAGTTTTTATCCAAGGAACACTGTGCTCCCTTGTGCAGAGATTCAGGCATAAAGAGGAATATGTTTTCCTAAAAAAACCCAGTTGTCAAAGAGGCTGGCAGGTTCCCAGGGCCTGTCTGGCTTGGCTCCTACTGCTGGCAGTGGGAATGGCCAGATCAGCTCAAGTTAAATGACAATAAATATGGATATTCATTTTCAATCTGCAGGGGTGTCCCCAGATGCTCTGACTCCAAAGCTGCTTGGGGTGGCTGTGTGCATGGGGAAAGGGGGTGTTTCTATTCCCCACTGCACTGAAAAAAAACCCAGGAAAAATGCAAAATCTCTTATTTCCACAAAATAAATATTGTAACAAGAGTAAGGACCCAATAAATCCTCAAGGCAATCTTTTCCCATACATGTTTGGGTGTGTATCTTTACCCAAGGTTATTTCCAGTGTCCTAAAGGGTAAAGGTTCACCTTAATCTTGGAAAAGCTATTTCACTGTCTGGTGAATCTCACAGCACAAAGCTGCTCCTTATTGCTGAGTGTAAATAACATTTTCCAAATCTTCATCCCTGCTGTGAGGAGGTCTCTGGTTTCCCTCACCTCTCAGATCAGCATGAAGCTGCTCACATTGCACATCCCTGAGGGTGGTGGGATTTATTCTTAGCTAGGGCACAGTTTGCCATCCCAGTAAAAAGTTGTCTTAAATCAGTGAAAGCAAAACTGAGATTTAAAAAAAAAAATTCAAAGGAATTTCACCTAAAGGTTTTTCATCTAAACCTAATTTATCAAATTGGAAAATGCTGGCCCTGATAATCTATATTAAACCACCCATATTTAACTTACAGCTTTCCTGTCTTAATCTGTTGGTATTTCTTGAGATGCTCTAAAGCATTCTGGAATATCCATTGTTAGAATAAAACCAGCAAACTTGGTAGAATTTCTTATGATCTTTATAAAAGAAGAACTGCATAGAGCAGGCCGAGTTAGCAGTGACCAAAAACCCCCTAACTGTGGGAAATTCTGTGCCTACAAAGAGAGCCCTGAGAAATCAGTGCCATCACACCAATATCTGAAAAAACACATAACAGATTGAAAGTGAAGTCTCCAATTAGAAAGGACTGGATGAGCTGTGACTGGATTGTTGGGATCATGAGGAGGTGCAGGATTTTGGAAGCACAGATTTGCAATTGGTCACTGAAACAAGCAAGAGAAACTACAAAAAAACCCTACAAGGATGGCAAATTCACCTTCAAAAAGTGTTTGATCATGCCTCAAGAGGTTAATTTACTCCTGCTTCTTTGAAAGAGAATAGAGAACATGAATCAACAAATACAAATGAATGCCACACCACAGAATTGAGTAGAAATCCAAATTATAAAACCCAAAATCATGACCTGGGCTGAAAACTGAAAATACCTGTGCTCATCTCCTGATGTGTTAAACACACAGCAAAATGTATTAACCTGGACTTGTGCTGTAACAAAATCTAACAAGACTTAACAGCATCTCCCACCTCTCAGAGCAGCCTGGATGCAGCTCCTGGCTGGGGGGAGGTAAGAGCAGGACACCACGCTCCATTTGTTTGGGTGCCACAACTCACAGTGACAATGGGAAGTCACATCCTTCCAAGCCACCAGCCTGTCGAGCTGGAACCTGCTGACTTTCACAGACAGAAGCTGAATTCTCTGTGGAAAAGAAGAGGAAAATACAAAGGAAAGAAATCTCACCTCTCTGACTGGACGCCGTTCTTTAAGGAACCAACGTAGGTTTTCTTCTTTTCCACGGGCATCACGTCCACAAAGCCGCCCCTTTCATCTGAAATGACCCCTGCGTGCACTGCAGTCTTGCAGATACTGGAGCTCTGAAAAGAGATTTAATTGCTTTGGCTTACTCACTGTTTGTATTTTATATACCAAGATTTATCAACTCTGTAAATGCCAAGAAAAACAGGGATTAGAAAAAGAAACAGTAATGAAACTGTTTTGTCGCTCTTTGGGACAAATTAGGGACTAGATCTTGCAGGTATGTCCTAATCCCTGGGTGAAAGAAGAGCCACCATCACTGCAGGGGACAAGCAGGTTTTCCATCATTCTGAGGTGGAGCTGCACCTGTGAGATCATCACAGAATCACGGGATGGTCTGGGTTGGAAAGGATCTTAAAAATCTTCCAGTACCACCCTCTGCCATTGCAGGGACATCTTCCACTGTCCCAGGTTGCTCCAAGTCTCATCCAGCCTGGCCTTGGACATTCCAGGGATCCAGGGGCAGCCACAGCTTCTCTGGGCACCTGTGCCAGGGCCTCCCAGGGAACAATTCCTTCCCAATGTCCAGTCTAAATCCACACTTCTTCATCTTATCCAGGGCCAAGACTGAATTGAGGACAACTTCCCATCCAGTGCCTGTTGGCACTGCACCAGAGAAACCTCTGAGGTGAAACTCTGCTACTGACCTCAGCAAAGCTGCTTGAAAAGGAAATGCTTTTTCTGAATTAAGGCAAATAACCACCAATTATCTGGGACAGTTCACATCCTTCTTTCTAGGAAAGACAGAAGGGCTGTCCCCAATGACTGGCGTAGTTTTTGGATGGGCATTACCCCATAAAACAACACCAAATGTGGAGGGAGATTACGCTCCTGGGAAGACTGAAGTTTCTCAGTTGCACATCCCAGATGTGCACAGTCAGAAGAACAGAAAGCAAAAAAAACCAACTTTGCACAGAGAACTGCAGCAGGTGAAAACCCCAAGCCCAGAAATGCCCTGAGTGCTGAAAATCCAAGTACCACAAAACCAGTGCCAAGTGCAACTGCTCCCATTGCATACATCGAGTACAGCCCATGCTGCCCTCTCACAGCCATATATGGCAGCTTTGCCTTCCCCTATATATTTATCACTTTGGATGGCCTATCTCTTGGCAGCCCTCATAGTTTTGAGTGCCAGTTTGGTATTTTTCTTCTATATATGGTCAAGGGAGCAAGGGGAATGCTGTGTTTGGAAGATATGCAGTGAATTCGCCCTAATATGTGGTGGGAAATCTATAAATCTAAAACTGGCTCGTAAAATTAAACTCTCCTGGATCAATTTGCAATGTTCTCCACTGGGAGACATCCTGAACGATGTTCTTTTTTAAAGCATTCCTGGTTTAGTTTTGTTTTATTTTTCCAGGACTTGCTGTTCTGCCGCTCACTCAAAGCTTTGACCAACAGACTCACCCCAAACTTCCCCTTATCACCCTGTTGGATTACAGCCCTCTCATGTCCCAGGACAGGCTGTGCTTTGATGAATTGATTTCAGAGCTTTTGGAAAATGAGATATTACAACAAAAAGGCTTTTCCTTCCAGGTTCAGGAGTACAGCAGTAATGACAATAGAACAGTTTCCCATGGTGGAGCCCCTTGGGATGCTCTGAGACCAATTCCTGATGAAATGAGCCCCAGGGCACACAACATAAAATCACAACACACTTTATAGTGGGTCATCAACAATATTCTCTGACTATGAGCTTAATCACCCAGAATTTCCTCACTAGTGTGACTGGTTTAATCACTGAGTCATCATTTAATCATTCATATCTCCTGACAGCTGACTCCCAACTCTGTTTGCTCTGGTGACAAACTCCTGCAGATCATCATCCATCCATCCATCCATCCATCCATCCATCCATCCATCCATCCATCCATCCATCCATCCACTCAAGCAATCACTGCATAGCTGTGGATAAAACCTGATCTCAAAAGTGAGGGTGTTGTTCTCTTTCCTGGCTCCACAGGGCCCCTGGGCAGGGACAGGGATGGGTTTCCCCTGCAGGAAACCAGGAGCCAGGCACTGTGACAAATGACAGAGCCTCATGGAAGTCAAAAGCTCTTTTACAGCCTTCATAAAGATCCCTGGCTGTTCCAACAGCTCAAGGCCAGGCTGGACAGGGTTTGGAGCAATCTATGGAAAGTGTCCCTGCCCATGGCAGGGGGTGGAACTGGATGAGCTTTGAAGTCTCTTCCAACCCAAACCATTCCATGGTTCTGTGATCATCCCAGAACCAGGCCTGTCCACTTTTACCATTGCATATTTCTTGCATTTTATTAATTTACCCCAAAATTCAAGTCTCTCCTCCATCCCTCTTCCACAGTCTTACTGATTTCCCAAAGAACAATTCCCTGAGCTGCTTTTTAAAGCAAAATGCAGACTGGAAATGGGGCTAAGTGTTTAATTTTCTTTTAGATAGCTTATTGAAGAAGACTCAGTTGGAGCCCAAGTGCCCCCAGAGCCATGAAGGTGCCACACTAGACATGAAGTTGGCTTCCCAAAGTCCTCCCAGAAGACCAACACTTGTCTCATTGCCTGTTTTAATTATTCCTCAGCAGGGGGCTTGGGTTAATTCCCCACAGGCTTTTCTTCCTGGGAAAAGCTTTTGCCAAATTCCCCTTGCCTGGTGTGGTTATTTCTCTTCTTGACTTCTCATTCTGAGCATTCCCAGCATCCCCACCTCTCCCTCTGCAGCCCCATTCAGAGTCACCTCAAACTCTTTGTCCCAGCTGGTTTCACCTGCTTTGCCACCAACCTCAAAGCTTTCCTGGCACCTCCACATCACCCTGCTAGCACAGTGGTCCAACAAAAGGTTAATCCAACCCTCGAGGAAGTGGCCAAATACTTTATTATTATTATTATTACTGATTTTTTTTTTTTTTCTCCCAAGCCACCATCCATGCCCCTGTTTATGAAACAATACCCAGGAGGGATGGTAGGAAATGGGTTCATTAAAGGACACTAATCCTTTTGCGTCAGTGTAATGCCAGCCTGGGATGCTGCTCCTCACCTAATTCCTTTGTAATCACAGGCCCTGTTCAGGGCTGATCTGAGGGAGGTTTTGCCCTCCGTTAAAAAAAAAAAGAGAAAACTATTTCCCATTTCCTGCAGGTGGGAGCATGCAGGAGGCAGGTACTGCAGGGAGGCAGCTGCTCCGTGGATTTGCCTGTGAGCTAACCCAGGATAACCTGTTTGTGCAGCTCTACCTTAAAAAAAAATTGGTCTTGAGCAAAAATTAAAAATGTTGTGCCTTTTTTTTTTTTTAATTGCTTTCAAAATTGCTTCTCCAAATTACTTCATGATTCCTGCAGGATGGATTTTCTCAGCAGTCTGCAAAGCTCCAGGGTGAGCCAAAGCTGGGGGTCCACAATCTGCTGACTGCTTCCCCCAGGCTCTCAAAAGCCATAATCCTACAGGCTACAGGGCACCCAGGGAGCTGCCATTCCTGAGCTCATTTTCCCCGATGGAAAAAGGAAAATGAGGAAAAAAACCCCAAAATAACCAGGTACCCACAAATGGAAAAACATTGAGACCCAGTTTTTACAGGACTAATATTAAGAGATTTCAAGAAAATGACTCTGCCTAGTTTTAGCATCAAGTCTCTGCTCATCCCCATGAGCAGAGCTCAGAAAAACAAACCCATAAAACCAGTTCACACACTTTCTTTCCACTGCTTTGAGCTCTGTCCTGGCTGCTCAGAAACTGCTCATCTCCCAGAAGGAGGAGGAGAGGGTAGAGAGGTCTTTTTCTGTCAGCTCTATAGTGTGATAGGATGGAATAAAATCCCTTTGGTGCTCATCCATAAATCCCAAAATGCTTTACAAAGGTAAACAATTGTAACCATGATTTCACAGCTGGGGCCCAAAGGCTTGGGGAGGTCAAGGGACATAACCAAATCTCTAGGAAGGAATCAGTGCTGGAGAGTAAAAGGACTCACCAAACCCGGTGACCACAACCCAAGGAGTTGTGGAGTGACACATCCAAGTCCTTCAGAACAAATCAGCCTTGGAGAACAGAAGGGCTCCCCAAGCCTGTCTACCCCATATTTCACCCCAAATTTTCCCATCCCCACATGGAATAACCACAAGAGAGTGTGAATTTCTCCCAAAAAACCCCGGTGTGAGCCCAGCTCAGGGACAGGACTGTCAGACACACAGGGAAAGGTTTGTACTCACATCAGCATAAACATTGGTGCCAAACACCGGTGCCCAGTACGACGGCTCGTCCTTGCAGTGGGCTGGGCAATAAATCCTAGAAAACAATGGATTCAGATTTATTCTCCATGGCACTGCTGGACAGGAAGGCGAGCTGCATTCCTGGGAGATTTCAAGTGCCTGCATCTGGTCTGCAGGTGGCAACAGTGAATTTGATTATTCGCTCCCCTCAGATGACATTTGGTTGCTGCTGCAGAACTGCAAATAGAGGGATTTGGGCCACTGGAAGAGGGATTGGTCTTTTATGACCCTCTCAAGGGGGAGTGCCTGTATTTTTGCTCAGTTCTGTGCACCCAAATCCCTGCATGTGTCTGTGCCCCCCTCCCCTGTCACTTAATCCTGCACAGTTTCCAGAACAAACTTCTTCCATGTTTTAAGGTGGAAAGGAAAACCACATCCAAACCCCAGCAAATGCAGAAGCAAAAATACAAAGTGTGCAGTTATGAGAGTGTGCTGGGACAGGACTGTGCACAGCCTGGCTGGGACGTTACTTGAAGCCATCCAAAAACACAAAGTGAATATTTTACAGGGATGCCAAGAAAAGCATGGTGGCAGGAGGAAAACACCCCCTCCTCCAGTTCAGCCAGTATGATCAG
Source organism: Zosterops lateralis (assembly GCF_965231275.1). NCBI lineage: Eukaryota > Metazoa > Chordata > Aves > Passeriformes > Zosteropidae > Zosterops > Zosterops lateralis. The sequence goes on from NC_139772.1 coordinate 3,349,459, forward strand.
CTCTTCTCCCACCAGCCCTCAAATCCAGGGCCCCCAGCACCTCTGTCAAGCTGCCCCTCCTTAGGGCAGAGGGTTTAAACCAAACAGATTTGTGTTACCTTGGGCAGTGGCTCGCTGGCTTTTTGAAGCGGCACAGTTCAGCTACTGTGGTGTAACAGTCCAGAGTCTGTGCTGCCAAGATAAACGTGGAAAGGCAAATGATTAGACCCAAAAGCTCAGGCTTGCTGCAGAAAACACAAGTCAGAGCCACACAATGCATTTGGTGAGGTCCTTGTCCAACTGAGAGCACCAGGATCCCAGGACGGGGCTGATCAGCAGGAATCCTGCAGCCACTCTACAACGTGGCCTTAAAAAGGTCACAGCTTTCAAAAGAGACAAGCAGCTGATCCACAGCTTGTGGGTTTGTTACAGCTCCAGATATAGAGCCCAAATATCCTGACACTACAGTTCTCCCTGAAAGGGGCTCAGGTGGATCTCATCAAAAGGATGAGTCTGCACTGGAGGAAGTTTTCAAAGATATTCAGAAAGTGGGAATTGTTTAAAGAGTAGAGCAGGCTTTATTTATATGCCCATCAGAAATGTGATGACTCACTGTTAAAAATTAATTTCACATGTATTGTGGTTTTCATTACATTACTGCACTAGGACATTAACCTTTTTTTTCAGTTTTTGTAATGCTGACAATTCACTGAGGCTTTTAAAGATGGGCAGTTCAACTTTCATGCCTTTACTATCAGCAGCTGAAGCCTGGACCCCACCATGATCCATCAGCAGGAGATGCTGCTGGAATTGGTCCATTATCACCTATTTCTTTCCCTTTCTTTTAGATGCCCCCAGGAAAATGAGGTGGGTGGTGGTGGAATTGCCCAAGGTGGGTGGACAATCACCCCAAGGTTCTAGATCACCCTGGACCACCATTCCAGGGTTGGGTTGTGGCACAGAACCATTTGACACAATCACTGAAAACTTAAAAGAGCCCTGGAAGGAATGATGTTTTCAAGTACCCCATAAAACTCCAGCAACAATATTTTCTCCCCACAACTTTTAAAACTTACTTGTGACTTTGGAAACCATGAATGCATTTGAAGGTTTGCTTTTCCTGTAAAACAAGTAAACAAACAAACAAAAAATTATTAAAAAAATAAACAGAGTAGAATTACTTGGATCACTGTGTCTACACTAGAGCAACAAAGATGACTGAACATTTGGTTGCATTTAAAGCAAATATCACCAATTTTTGGGTGCAGGCAGTACCTGAATGACTCCACACCGTTCCTGGTGGATTTCACAAAAGCAGGTGTCCTCCCTTTCCTGGTGATGTCCACCAGCCCTCCTTTGTTGTCCAGGATCCCATAATGGATTGCAGCACGGCAAATGCTGGAGGACTGACAGGAGATAAATAAACAGGAGTGTGAAATAAATCAAATAAAATCTCATTCACAAAGCAACGCTGCCCCAACTGCTACGTGAAAAACGGAGGAGAAATGAAACCACCACCAAAGCACCAAAGTGGAAAACAAGCTGAGCACATTCCTTTGGAATCTGGTTGTTAAATCCTACTCTCCCAACACTGCCTGATTCTTTTATTACTATTATTTTAAGCACTGCAAGCTTTTTTGAATAGCAAGCTTTTTTTTTTTTTTTTTTTTTTTTTTTTTTTTTTTTTTAAATAACAAAACCATACATTTAAATACAATTTAGAGGAAAGGCAGCGTTGGAAGTGAACGACCAGCCTGAAATATTTCCAGTCCTCGACAAAATATTCAAACCCAAAATATTTCTGCTGACGCCACTTGGAGGGGTTGGGTGTCTGCAATCACAGAAGTTGCAGGGCAAAGACACACCAGGGGTGATGCAGTCACGCACCAACAGTTGGAATAGGGAAAAAAACCCTGATTTTACCCCAAAAAAACCCCTCTTTCATCTTCACCCCAAAAGTAGTTTTGATGGGAAAATGGTGCAATGCTCTATTTATAAGTTACCTTATTAAAGATCAAGCAAATCAGCTCAAAATATTATTTAGTTACAAAACTTAACAGTGTTTTTAATATAAAGTTTGTGCTCAGATGACAGCTGCCCACACGAACAAAGAGATCCTTGTAGGAACTGCCTATTGATCCTCATCCCTCCCTTTCCATGGGTGTCCACATTAAGGACAATTCCTGACAAAATCCCGTCTAGAACCACTTTGCCTTCCCAGAGTCTGTCCCTTTTTTCAACACCAAGATGAGGGAAAATACAGATAATCTTTATTAGCACCATTTCACAGCACCCACGACCGGAGGATACAAAAAAGCCAAATTACACCAGGATGGCATTTCCCATTTCTGTCATTACCACTGGCTCCCACAACATTACATCCAGCAGCTATTAAAAGGTACTTACACTTTCGTAATAAAATGTTCCAAAGATCTTTCCCTTACTGTACAGGCAGCCAGCTGGGCACAAATACCTAGTGAAGACATATATCTATGAGGGTGGCGGAAAAACAATTCAAGAAAAACAAGAGTTTGACTCTATTTCGTTTAACAGTCATTCCATTCATTTCACGTAGCTCTGCCGTTTTTAAAAACAGGATTGCAAAATAGCTACTTTTTTTTAAAAAACAGTCGCTCCACCCTCCTCGAGAGCCCGACCAATATTTAGGTTCTGTGGATTTGGTTTTTCTCCAAGTGATAAACTGTCCTGTTCTCTGCAGAAACCTTAACCAGAAGTTCTTGACTGGCTGGGAGGGGATGAGCCATGAATTATTGGTCTGGCTGGGCCAGCAGTGGAATGCATGAAAAAGGCTCGAAAAATGACTCTGCCTGAATTTATTAAATTATTTTTGGACACCTGAAACTGTGGGTCATCACGGCTGGATGAAATCAACCAACTCAACTTATTGCCAGGCTTGAATTAAGAGAAATTTAGGGGATTTTTTGTTGGGTTTTGGGGGGTTTTCCTAAAGAGATCTACCTGGAGAGTCACAAAAAATACATAGTGCAACCTATCCTATAAACCTATTCTATGTAGCCATATAAATAATATTTAGTAATAAAAAGTAAATATTTATTAATTTTTAATTAAAAATATTTAGTAATAAAAAGCAAACATTTATTTACTTTTTTCCCCTCAGCACTCCAAGAAGTATCAACAAAACTCTACCTGTTGCACGTTGAGCCTCTGCACTTGTCTCTCATCTTGGTTTCACAGGTAATGACTTGTGCTGGGGAGGAAAAAAAAAATCCAATAAATACATTTTTTTAAAAAAAGGAAATTGCTCAGCTTGCTCCCGAGCTACAGAAATGAGCAGCCTCCACATATCTTTCCTGGAGGTCTTTGGTGCAGCAAGATAAAGATCTGATTTTATCCAGCCTGGGGCTCCGGGTGCCTCTTTAGCCCTTCACCTGAGACAGGTGTCTTTGCAATATTAGCAAGGAAGATGCAGCTGACAGCTGAAAGGCTTTGATTTACAGCCCCAGGTCTGCAGTCAGAGCTCTCATCCCCCTTTTAATTACAGACTCTCCAGATGCTGGCAGATAAACTTGAAAAGGACCCGCTGGCTTGCCCCACCTTGTTTTCTCAATCAGTGTCTTTTAATTAACAGCGGTTGGAAAACAACTCAGGAAGCACCAGCAGCTCCATTAATAACTTCAGGAATATTCCCAAGCAAGAAATAAAGAGGAAACAAGCTACAAACCCCAGAAAAGTTGTGAAGAAGGGGAAGTGCTGAGTGCAGACTTTTTTAAAGGAGAAATAAAACCAGTATTTCCTAAGTTTATCACTGATTGAGAGGTTTTTTGGTGCACTGATGTTTTATTGAGATAAGGAGGGCATGGACTGCTGGAGTCAGTCAGAGGATGTCACAGAGATGCTCTGAGAGATGGAGCCAGGCTGGGAGAGCTGGGGGTGCTCACCTGGAGAGGAGAAGCTCCAGGGAGAGCTCAGAGCATCCTCAGGGCCTAAAGGGGCTCCAGGAGAGCTGGAGAGGGACTGGGGACAAGGGATGGAGGGACAGGACACAGGGAATGGCTTCCCACTGCCAGAGGGCAGGGCTGGATGGGATATTGGGAAGGAATTGTTCCTTGGGAGGGTTCCCAGAGAAGCTGTGGCTGCCCCTGGATCCCTGAAAGCATCCAAGGCCAGGCTGGACAGATCTTGGAGCAGCCTGGGACAGTGGAAGGTGTCCCTGCCCATGGCAGGGAGGGGCACTGGATGTGCTTTAATGTCCCTTCCAAGCCAAACCATTCTAAAGTTCTATTAAATGACTGAAACAAACACGTAACTTTGACAGATCAATCTGCAGAAGATACAAGCTGTTTTTAAAAGCTTTGCTCATCACTTCTAGCAGCTTTCTGCACAATTAGCAGTGAATTTTCACACACATCACCTCTTCCTCCACCCAAACATCCTCCCAGCTCCTTTATCCCCGAGCCTCCTCTCCTCACTTCCCACAGAGGGCTTTCAAAGCTCATAGGAGCTGAAAAGAAAGGAGGGCTGTGTCTTACTCATGTAGGATTCTGGGGTGATTTTCTTGGGCTTGGTGGTTTTTGGGCTGGGTTTGTTTTCTGGCAGGTGGAACTGCACCGGCTTCTGCTCCGCCACCTGCGGGATCTCCACCTCGTTGGTCTCCTCTGTCTCAGCAATGATGGGATCCTCATAACGGTGGTCTGGGTAAAAAAAGGGGGATTCAAAATAATTACTCACATTGGTGGGCAGGTCAGAGAGTGTTGTGTTTTGTGGGGGTGATTTTGTTGGACAAGGATCTGCTTTTAAGTGGTTGGGACATCAAAAATATCTATTGGATGAAGGACAGGGATATTGCCAGGACACTCCTGTCCTGCTCTCTGCACATGAGGAGCATTTACAGCATCTCACAAAAGAGATTTGAAGGGATTCCAAACTAATTAGTGAAAAAAAAAAAAAAAAAAAAAAAAAAAAAAAAAAAAAAAAAAAAGCTGTTTTTGCTTCCTCTGTTTCCAACTGAGCTCTTCCCTCTGGAGGAAAACACAAATTTGCTGAAGGGCTCATACTCCACCGGGCATCCCCTTCCTTCTCCCTGCTGCAGCCCACCTGCACCCCGGGGTCCTCCTTCAAACCCCACAAGATAAAAAATGAGAAATGCATTGTGGCAGCAAAATAAGCCTCTGCTTTGGGCAAGTCTCCAGGGAATCTCCCTGTTTCAAAGAGCCCAGTTTTGTTTTCTCTGGGAAATGAAACACTTGGGAGGAGAGAAATGACCCCAGGAGATCCATTGCTGCACTGGGGGGCTCACCCTAATAATAATATATTTTACTCTATTGACCTCCTTTCCAAAAATACTTCACAGGTCAGGAAAAACCCTTCAGGATCCCCCTCCTCTCCTCCAAGAGACACAAATCTCTATGTTAATTTTGCATCCCTGAGAACCAAGGTGGGGAGGGAGGGAAAGGCTCCATCCATGGCCCTTGGAGGAGCAGGGCAGGCAGCCAAGCTCTGCCCACCCACAATGTCTCTGCTGAGCCCTGGAGAGCATTCCCTCCTCCATCAAACCCTGCTGGGATGGGATGGCTCCTGCCTGCAGCCTCAACACCCCCTGACAAACCCAGGAAAGCTCAAAGCAGCTTCTCTCCATCCAAGCTCCCTGTTTCCACCAGGAAAATGTGCTGAATCCCAGCTCCAGGTTTTCAGCAGCTCAGGGATTCTTGCTTTCAGTGGCTGGTGATTTCCCACCTGTCCCAACATCACAATATTGAGGGTGGCTGATTAAAAGGGGTGTGAAGCAGTGGCTGGTTCTAATTAGAAGCTTCCACAGGTTTTCTCCAGCCTTGTCCCCCACCCAGGGGTGCCCCAGCAGTACCTTTGTAGCAGAGGTTGTTCTGGCAGCTCCCCCCGTAGCTGGGTGGGCACTCGGAGCAGGGACGGCCGGTCTTGTACGGAGCTTCTCCAATCCAGTTCCCCCTGGAAGCACAGCAGGAATGAGCACCCACCAGGCAACCAAAACACCTTTCCAAGCCTCCAAAACCAGGAACATCATCCTGGCCTAAGGCAACTAAACAACCAGTCTTGTAGGAAAGATGCTACTCCTTTTTCCATCTCTAAAATGACTTTTTTTAGGAGTTTACTTAAACCTTGTATCATGTCACATTTATATTACATTCCAATATAAACACCAGGATTGTGTGTAAACAGGGGTAAATCAATGGATTACTGCATTTTGCTGAAGGAAGTCCCCAGAAACAACAGCCCATTTTGGCATTCTGTCCTGCAAGTTTTAGGGGATGAGGAGGTTGAAGGAGCTGGAGTTAAGCTGTGGCCATAAACTCCTGGTTATGCTCTTTCAGCTGTCTCCACCTATAAGGCCACATGAGGACAATGTGCACCGATGCCAGAGAGAAAAGATTAAGCAGAAGCTGCAGAAATAGAGCATTTTTCCATCCAGCAGCTCTGAATGGATGACGTGTAAATGGCCCAGCCTGCAGTGGGGGCTCTGTGGGAGATGCTGTTACCCCTCAGGAGGAGCAGGTTGTTAAATCCCACCAAACCAACACCAAAATGTGCTCATCTGACATGGGGAGAGGGGCTTAGAGAACCCACCCAGACAGCTCTGCCTGGGACATGACAGCTGCAGCCCCACACTCCTTTTTCCTGTGTATTATTCTGCACTAAAGTCCCCTGAAGTCGGATGCTCCCCAGGCCACTCCTTTTGCACGGAGCAATTTCCTTATTTCATTTTGTTTTGAAGTTTTAAACTGCCAAGGGCTCGGAGTGGGAATGTTTCTCCTATTAGCCATTAAACCAGAAAGTATTAACTCCCATTGCCAGGTAGTAAACTTCTCCTGGATGTAGTAGGCAAGAAATATGATTTTCATTTTGAAATTTAATCAAACCGTCGAGCTAGCGAGATCTTGACTGCTGCAGTTATTTCAGGGGTTTTTTGGCATTAACCACCACCCCATCCCTTCCCACCCTGTGACAGCAGAGAGCAAGCCTTGCTCAGCAGCACACGCCAGCTCCATCCTGGCCATCTCCTCATCTCCTGCTCCTCCTTTCCCTTCCCGTGGCAGGAACATCAAAGCTCCAGCCTGGCCCCAGCCTCTCATTCAGTTTTCCAGTAGTTTTGAACCATCCCTTTGCTGCTGCCTAAAGAAAAAATTTAAAGCCACAACCACCAGTCTAGACTGCCTGAAATCTCTTCCCCAGATCCTGAGCTTGTGAAGAGAGCTGCCAGTTTTGGGGGAGAGCTGGAGAGAGCCCAGCTGCTCTGCCTTACTTGGGGGAGTAGTTGCAGACCAGGTAGACAGCGTTCTCCCAGATCTCTCCCCACACATTCATCTGCTTGCAGACATGCACAGCACAGCCAATCCTGTTGGTCGTGGCCCAGACTATCTGTAAGAGAGATGCAATTATTGAAAATAAGCAAAATACCCCAATCTAGACACAGGGGGGATGTGGGGAGTGTGGGTACAGACCCCTTGGAGTCCTTTACCTGGGTGTAATGTGTGCACATGGCACCTGTGCACCTGTCTGGGCACCACGGGTTGCACTCATGAGGATATGGGAATGTGTAATCCTTCACTTCATCGTACCAGGACTGCACGTGGAACGCTGGAGATCGATACCTGAGGGGGGGAAAAAAGGCAGTTGGAGTCAGGATGTTCTGGTAGAAGGTCTCAAATTAAAAAAAAAAAAAAAAAAAAAAAAAAAAGTTTTTTAAAATGAAGAGTTTGGTGGGATATTGGGAAGGAATTGCTCCCTGTGAGAGTGGAGAGGCCCTGGCACAGGATGCCCAGAGAAGCTGTGGCTGCCCCCGGATCCCTGGCAGTGTCCAAGGCCAGGTTGGATGGAGCTTGGAGCAGCCTGGCACAGTGGAAGGTGTCTCTGCCCATGGCAGGGTAGTTGGAACTGGAAGATCTTTGAGGTCCCTTCCAACCCAAACTGTTGTGTGTTTCTATGATTTTTTTTCCTCAGATTCACAGCCTGACCTGACTCTGTATGATTTATGGGTTTGACATGATCCTCAAGTGCTGCTGACCTGAAATGCCCTCTCACTTTTCCACTCAACTACAAAATAACTTCTAGTTTGGCGGAAGGTCGTGTTTTCAAAGTAAACAGAAGTTGGGCTTTGCCAAACATCTTAAACCAGAAGCCATCATGTACCTATTTTACCATGGGGTGATTTGCTCAATCTGGAAGTGAACTCACAGCCAATACTGTCAGACCTTTGAAAGTGAGTGGGCTTTTCCTCACACACATCCCACCAGGAGTTGGTGTGGAGTAGTTGGTGCACTGCACACCTCTCCTACCCTTTTTTGGCAGGAATTTTCCCCTTTACCAAGTCCTCTTTACCCTGTGTGTAATCTCTGCCTCAGATACCACGGTCTGAGGCAGTGCTGATGGTGTTTGGGGAGCAAAAAATGGTGTCAAAACTCCCTGTAGAAACCCATACACATTTTAAACATTGTGTACACAGTGAGCAAACAGAGTGATCTGCAAACTGCACCAAACCCACTGCTCTTTGATGGCTTTCAACAGCTCACAGGGAGCAAGCTGCCAGCAATCCAAATGATATCATTACCAACTGGAGCTTATCCCTCCAGCCAACTTTTCATTAAAAATCGTTCATTAGGAGTATTTTAAAAACATCCATCTCATGATGTCATGAGGCGAATTCTTTCCGAATCCTATTTGACGGGAGAGGAAATGGAGGCAATCAAGTCATGGCCCGTTCCTGAAAAAGCTGAGATAGATCTGATTTTTCTTTCCTCTCAGGGACCTCAAAGGGAGCAAGATTGGATCTTCCTCCATCAGGAGCCCATGGCCATCCTGAGCACTGGTAGGAGAGCCAAGAACAGCACAGTGTTTTGACTTTGTTTCCAATGAATTAACCACTCTACTTTCCAAATATTAAAAAGGGCCAAATTTTTACATCAGGCTAATTTCACACCAGCAAATTTTTGCTTGCTTTCCACCACGTTCCACCTGATTTACAGCAAAGATAACTCGACTTCCACCCAGGAAATGAGGGGGAAAACACTCAGGGCTCCTGAGCAAGTATAAAATGCTTGCTGTGCAAAGCAGGTTTAACCTATAACAAGCTTAAAAACATGGGCTTAACAATAAACAAATTTCACCTTGAGATGGAGAGGAAAATCCTTTTGGAAGCCTTCATGTCAGCTTTCCTAACTGAGTTAATGACTCTAGTTTAACAACTTGTCCCAGGAATTGAAAAAAAAAAAAAAAAAAAAAGACAACCCTGCAAAGTGTTTTCAGTAAAGAAAAATCAGGAGCCAGATAAATATTTATGGAAAACACAGCGAGAGATAATTAAACTCTGAACTGAATCCAGACAAATTCTGAGCTGAATGCAGACATTGCTCCTGAGAAACTTCAGCTTTCAGCTGCATGATGCCAGAACCTTCCCTGAAACAGCAGATTTAGGAGCAAGGGTTCATGTTTCTGTACCTGCTCTCCTCAAGGAGGAGGAATGACTTTAAGTGTGATACTTTAAGAGGTGCTGCCCCGAGATCCAGATGGATGGAGGAGCCCAAATCAGAGCTGGTTTCCTGGGAAGTCTCAGTGGAAGGTGTCTGCAGGTATTAACCACAATAACCATCCCACTGAAACCATCACAATTAACGACCCCCAGCTCTTCTCCCACCTCCACAGTGCTCCACCAAGCATCAGAGCAAACCTTTCCAGCTGTCTCTGAACCCCATAAACCACCCTTTGCAATGACCCTGCAGCCCCCCAAGCCTTACCTGCCCCAGTGCACTGCCAGGTTCTGCCCAATGGACCTGATGAGGTCGCTGGGGCCGTGGTCCCAGATGCACTGCTGAGCCCAGGCGTGTGCTGACCGCTCCAGCTCCTCATCCCAGGTCTTCAGGGCGTGGGCAGAGAGAAGAGAACAGGTCAGTTTTTCATCTCAAACTTGTCAAGAGATTAAACAAACAGCAGGCAGTGGAGAAACACTAAGGTACAGATCACCCCACTATGTCTGGCCTGTCCTGGTGAAGTCACCACATTTCTGTGCTAAAATCACATTTCTCAGTGTGTTCCCCTGCCATGAAAGTCCAGGGCACTAAAGGGTCCATGATTTCCCCCAGCTGATGCCATGCTTCTGAGGAAGTGCTTCACTCAGGTCATCAGAAAACACACAAACCCACGTGGGGAGACCTTAAGAACACATCCAGACCATCCCACCCTAAACCACAAGATATTCTTGGCAGTTGTTTTTCTAACATATTTTTAAAAATTAAAAATCAAAATTCGAGGTTGGAGATCCCATGATGTCCAGCATGACACATATTTCTGGGTCCTGCCAGAGTTCTGACATGCACTCAGTGCTTTGATGTGTCTCAGTGTGATTTTTTTCATCCACTGTCCTTTCTGTTGGGATATCTCCAGGCTTTCCCACCAAAGGAAAGTGGAGAGCTCCACAATCTCCACCACCACACAGCTGGAGACCTTTGATCCAACCTCTGAATCAAGGAGTGTGGGCCTGAGTCTCCCAGCCTCAAATCCTCTCCTCCTTCCAGAATAAATGAGAGTCCACCAGTGGATCCAGTCAAATACCTCAGAGGTGGCAAAGTCCCAGGGTTTTTAAGCTTTTTCCACTCTCAGTGAAAGAGGCATCACGTTAGAAGTGACAAATCCCATTTCTGTTCCCACTGAGGGCAGGATGCTGGGGTGAGATCACTCCTCATCGAATATCACACCGTGGCGAGCCAGGGGAGAGCTCCAGCATGACACAAAAGCAAACAGGAAAGCAGCTCTGCTGGCTCTGCTGCCCAGGAGAGGATTTGTTCTAAAGGCCAGACTTGCTGGGCCCAGCAGCCAGTGCCCTGAATTCATTGTGTAATTACTGACAGCTGCTCTATTCAGAGCAGCCCTCGGAGGATAATTCGTTGGGATTAAAACATTACCACACATTCCTACAAAATAAAACCAAAGAGAAGAGAGGTCTTGTAATGTGCATCCAGCCTATCCACGTGCCAGCACGAGCCTGTCCTCTTTGGACATTTACCATCACAACCAGCTGCTCTTCCCAAGTCCTGTCTCCTCCAGAAGAAAAGCAACCTCTGATCTCTGACATTTCAAAGGACCTGTCAGAGCCTGGAGGGCTGCAGGGCATCCAGACTCTCAAACACACTTAGAAACCATCAAGTGTTCATTGTGAGCATAGCTGGACACAGTTATAGCTGGCATGGGGGAAGGACTGTGCATCCCTGGATAGGACAACAGGAAAATGCAGTGTCTCCTGGAACTTGGTGTTGTCTCCACTATCCCTCTCAGTGAGGCAAACATGACCTCATCTCACTGAGCTCACAGCCCAGGACTCCCAGAACGGCTTATCACGGAGCTCTCTCAGCAACCCAGATTCCAGCAGCATCCCAGAGCTGCCCCAGCTCGCCAGCTCAGCTTTGGACTGAGCAGTGACCAAGCAAATAAATGCAATTTGTCAGTCTGCAAAACCCCGTGTGGACACAGCTCCGACACAGGCAACAAAACCATCCTCCTTCTCAGCCCTCCAGCTCCTTGAAAGGGATGGGATCAGACCCACCACACATCCCCAACCCTCTGCTCAGGCTGTGCCCAGACACAGCTTTTTGTGGTTTCCCACTCTGTGGGCTCGGCAGTGCCCGGCCACAGCTGCCCTCCCATCCAGCACCAAAGCCACAGAAACTCTCCCAAGATGTTCTGCACTCTGAGCTCCTCAGACTTTTCTACCCAGCTTTATTCCCTGCAGCCCTGGAGGCGGAGATGTTCCAGATCTCCTAATTTAATGCAAAGATGTCCCGAGCAATAGGTTATTAAATAGAAATTAAAGTGAGCATAGTCTCCCTCTGATGCCTGCGGATAAAATGAATGAACTGGGACAAAAGACACTTAACAGGTAATTGGGAAGGAGCTCCATCTCTGCACGGCTTTTTGCTGCAGGAGGAGAGAAGCTCCTTTCTGCAGGAATCAGATTACAAAGCCACCCCATCTAAATTAGAGCAGTCATTTGCCTCTTGCTTCTCAGACACGAATGCGGTCAGGGGGCTGGAATTATTTCAGAGCAATAAACAGAGAAAAAAGAGACTTCAGACTTTCCCAGCTATACTTGCAAGAATTCTTTATGCCAATATTCAAAGCAGTATCTAGGAAGATGAGTGAAGCCAGAGAGGCAACGAGCCTGTGCTCAGCTTCCTTCAGAAGCAGAGGTTGAAAATTTTTTGGGTGTGTGTGATTCCAAGTGATTTAGCACATGGACTTCTCTTCTTTTTACTCCTGCGAATTTCTAATGGCCTTTCAAAGTGGAGTGGACAGTGTATATGTAAAATATCTGCATGGCATGCACACATCATACCACAACTTGCAGGCCCAGGTTTAATAATCCATCCCACAAGGAGCCTGCAAACCCAAAGCCAGACACCTGAATTGCAGTGATCAGGTTACTGGCTCGTTTTCCTCCCCAGCTCAGACTTCCTGCAATACTGGCAGCTCCCTTTTAAAAGTGGCATCAAACTACCAGGCCTGACATGTCCTGGCAGAGGTGTGGAGGCTCTTTTTGCAAACCCCCACAGAAACACTATCCCATCCTGACAGGGAAAGCCACCACTCTGCAGTTGAGAGGAAGGATGCATACCTTATACATGAAAACAAACTATTTTCCTTCCAGCAATCTGCACGGAGAACAGTTTTGCTTTATCCAGCTGTCTCTGAGGCCGCCGCAAGAGGAAAGATTTCTGCCTTTCATCACTGCTGAAAGCATCTGACTAAGCCATCCTAAAAGGTCACCGTGCCTTAGGATCTATTATGTCCTTTTTCCTCTCAGTCCGTTATGTCCTTTTCACTCTGGGACTGTTAACAAGGAGTTTGTTTTGGCCTTGGCACTCGTCCTTCTCTGTTAAACAGTCCAAGTGCACTCTGGAAGTGCCGATCTTGCAGCTGGTAGAGGGGTTAAGGTAATTCTGAACTGTGCCCTGTTCACTCCTTTTCCATTAGCATTGAGTACCTGTGCCAGCTTTCAATTAATTACACAGAGCCAGCAGCTAAACCATTTCTTTCTTCACTTTTCAGCCCACTTTGCCTTTATCCCGTATGGATATAACAATTCTTTTGTTCTCCAGGTAAATCATAGGATTCACTGTGTTGCTTTCTTAATGACAATGTCCAACAGCTGAAGTTCATCCAGTAGCAGTTAAATATGTCACTTTACTGGGGTATATTAGGTCCTCTTTCCCTTTCAGACCACTTAAATACACCAGATGTGGAGCTGGGAGAAAGGATTTTCACAAGGGAGTGTTTGGAGGTCGCTGGCCAAGAACTAGCACCACCTACTCATCCACAAATTATCCCAGCACATCTCCAGTGACGCTCCACTATGGGCCCAAAGGGAAAGAGGAAAGTTTATCTCTGGCTCTAAAGACAGACCATCCTCTTAAACGAGTCCAAATGAGAAATGTCCTCTGCAGGACAAAGCATTAAAGAGAAATTCCCGTTCAGCACATACATGGCATTTCCAACTCATACTGGGTAAACACGGGCACATGAAAGGCTGATTATAGCCCTTCCAAGGCAGCACCATCTCATACCCAGCTCCTTTCTCCAGAGCACATAAGGCCCTTTCATTTGCCCTCAATCAGCCATGAAAGCCACTAGAAAAGCTCCCTGAGCAAAGGCAAACACAGGAGCGCAAACAGCGGCCGGGCTGGGGACGCTGGGCTGCCCTGCCAGCCCCAGGGCCAACCAAAACACCCTTGGCTTGCTCATGCTTTGTGTTTACCCTCTGGAAATCCATCAACTTGCCTCTTCTGGCAGCACTTCCCTGCAGGATAACACTGGGAAAGGGATACAATCCTTGGTTCTTAGAAAGGCACAACATTCCTGGCCAAAGCAGGATCGAAACCCAGCTGGTGTGGATGAACCAAGGGACAGCTGTCCTTCCTCACCTCCCTTCTCCTTCCCGACCCCCTGCACTCACAAAAGGCAAGATTTTCCATTTGCAGCCCTCACTTCAGCACAGCTGGCAAATGATTTTATATTACATTTAAGTGCATTTTTTTTAATCCTTTTTAACAGGGTCTTAACAAGTCATCCGTCATTTGATCCGTCAGCAGGAGCACAGGGCTGAAGTCAGACCAGTTTTTGGTCAGAATTATATTTGCACACTGGGAAAAGGCACACAAAAAGTAATTATTTGCCTACATCATTCTGTGGTCCTGTAAAATTTTGATGGCAGAGCAAAAATAGCTCAAATAGGGTCTCTGGCATCAGGTGGAAAAAAAAACATATTCATGTGAATTGTTGATGGCAAAGGGCATATTTCATACTCCTCCAACTTTTAAGTTCTCCCTTTGAAGTGGGACAATCCATTGACCAAACTTTTATTTTGTTTTCCTGAACTACAAAACCCAACAGCACTGACCCATCCGCCCAGGAACTCCCAAAGCCTTTCCAGCTGTTTCCAGTGATGGAAATTCTTTGGAGATGGAGCCACATTCCTCAAGCTCCATTTCCCTGTGGCCCTGTGCAGATTCCCAGGAGCATGGTGGAGGTTTGGCTCACATTGCCAAGCTCGGGTGGGTCAGTGTTTCACTGAGGGCAGGTGCCACCTCCAGCATTGGGTTGGCAACCAAAAAACCACCAGAAGGTGCCCTGAGCAGACTGTGGTGTCCCCACAACAGCCTGAAAGCTTTCACAGAGAGAGCAGGGGTTAAACACTGGGGAAAAATTGCTGCTTTTATGGCTTGAAGGTAATGGAAGAACCTGCTGAGGCAGGCTGGGGAATTGCCATCACTGGAGATGCATCCAGGGCTGGGCCAGACGCTCCTTTATGAATAATGGAACCAGCCCTGAAACTGTGCAGGGGATGGACTCCACGACCCATCAGCAGCCCCTTCCAACCAAAACAGGCCACTGATCTAAAGCATCCTTCACCCTGGAGTGAAAAGCTTCAGGAAACTTCTTGAGCAAAACTTACTTCAGAGGAAATTCACTACACCTCTTGCACCGCAAAGAAAATTCAAATATAGTTAGGAAGAAAGAAAAAAAATAGTAATAAAGCAATGTATCAGGCTCTGGACTCACCATGTATTCCATGTTGGAGGCCACTGGATACACCTGACCTCTCAATTTGTTGTGGAGCATCAGTATCTCCTGTCTGTCTGAGAATAGAATGGCTCTCTTGGACCTGGAGTGAGCTTCCCCATCCTGATATTTACTGAGGATGCTCTCCAGGTGGCTGGAGTTGGGCAAGATAAAGCACTCAGCTGTCCTGGTCAGCAGCAGCACACATCCAAGAGGAATGATCCAAGGCAGGGCAGGGCTCATGCTGCCAGCAGAAGCAGAGATGAAGGTGATGGTGATTTTTTGTGCAGAGACTCCCGTGGCTCAGTGCAGGTCTGGAATTTGGGGAGAAACAGGCGGTCAGAGCAGTGCCACAGGAGCTCTCAGTGCATTTGTCTCCCCAAACAACGAGGCCACACAGCCCAGAGTTGAGCTTGGAAAAGAGTGGTGCTTAAAATTATTGCTCACCCCAAAGACAGGACCAGCACCACAAGAAGTGAGGACTCAGTTTATCACACCTGGGAATTGCACTGATGCTGATTTGGGAGTGAGCACTCCCCAGGCATGCAGCAGGATGCTTTCTGCACCCCTGGCATCCCTGCTGGGGCTGCCGCCCTGCAATGCCCAGCAGCTCTGGGTAACCCCAGATTTGGAGTTATCCCCCCCTAAAAGAGCAGCTGGTAAAGCCGAGAACTCTTTTATATTCTGAATAAAAGGGAAGGTAAACCCCTCAGCGGGCTGGATGGAGAGGTCGGGCAAGAGTTGCTCTTGAGGCTGCAAAAGTTCAAACTTTTCTGCAGCAGCAGGGCAGCTGCCGGGCTCTGTGGACATTTCTCTCCTGGGAAATGTCAGCAGCCCCATCCCCCTGGCGGTGACGCACCGGGGCTCTCGCTGACGCTCCCCGCGGGCGGGAGCGGCGCCAGGGATGTGAGTGATGGAGCAGCAGCAGCAGCCGCCCTCCCCCGGCCAGATTAGGTGTTCCCTGATGCCGTCAGCACCGCGAGAGGGTCTTGTCGCCCCTGCGTTTCTTGAACCTTTGCAGCCTGATTCTCACGCTGCTTGATGTAAATGATATTGTATTCTTAGAATTTATCTGTATGTTTTGCAGAGTTGTTCTCTGAGAGAGAATTTAACTGATGGTCACAGTGACCAATGTGGAGTCAGGAGGTTGTGACCTCCTTGGGCCAATCCTGGCCCTCTGTACAAAATCTATATAAGTTAATTGGAGTCAGATAATAAAGAGCCTTCCATGTCTGACCCTGCTGCTGCTGCTGTCCTCAGTGAGGGTCCACACCCACATCACAACTTGTTACCCCTCTAAGGGCAGGGGTAACAGGGTCTGGCTTTGCTCTTTGAACAGCTTTGTTTAATCCCTGTCCTTTGCTCCTGCTCCACCTGTCATTGCCTCCAATTTGTCCATCTAGGGATCATCGAGAGGCTTGGCTGGTTTTGTTGGGATCAGGAGCTGTTCACAGCTCTCCAGTGGAGCCCCTGGAGCAGGATCAATCCATCTGGGGCAAGAAGCATCTGTACAGACAGTGCAAGCACAGGGATCTCCCCTCCTTAGGGCTGATTTTTGGAAGAAAGCTTCCCCATCCCTGTGTCCAGCACATGGTGGGGATCTGGTTGTGACAGCCCAGCTGAAAGGCACGCTGAGAGCATTCCTCTGCAGCGGCAGGAAACAAACCCCAGATTAGCAGGAATTATTTGAGAAGTTTCATCCAGTGACACAGGATTTGGACACTCCGAGACCAGATGATTTGGAAGCCAACCAGAGCAGGGAAGAGCCATCTAAATCCCAGCTGGAAAAGCTATGCCTGAACACAGAGCCCCAAACCTCTGCTCCCCCAACACACACAGCAGCATCTGAGGACAACAGCACCAAGCACAAGGTGATTTGCACAGGCAGGGACCCCAAAAACACTCTGAGAACACTGAGAACTCCTGAAAACTTGTTGGCCAACTGCACAAAAGACACAGAGCCCCTGTTTGAGGCTTCTTTCTTGGACTGAACGCTGAGGCAGATGAAAACCAGCTGCCCTCAGCCTCTCTCCAGGCAGCGCATTAATCCTTTGCCTGGGTACAACAATGCAGGATCTAATTTGCTCGGTTTAGGTAATAGCTCCTCATCATTTCCTGCTCGGCAGAGCAAGGCGAACACACGAGCCTTGTCCCCAGCTCGGGGCACACCTGGAAAGGCAGGACTCTCAGTGGCACAGGGACAAACCCTCCTTTAACCTCATCCTCTTCTCAGCCCGGCTTGTGGCATCCGCTTCCCCCCCAGGCAGGACTTTCTAACCCGGCTGTAGAAGGGGGTAAGGGGGAGGCAAAAAAGGGAGAGCAGTCGCTTTTGTAGACTGTCTGACCCAAATTCAGGGAACAATTCCTACTTTGAGGCACTTCCCTGAGAGTTTAAAAATAGCCCCAACGCTCCTCACAATGTGGCCATTTAGGCCCGGCAGCTTCTCCCCTGCAGGAACAGCCAGAGCTCAGAGCACCCCTCGTTTGGCCGGGTGCCCTTGGCTGAACAGCAGCCCAAATCCACCACCCATCTAAGGCAAACATTGAACTTTCAGAAAGGGCAGATTGAAAATTAAAAAAAAAAAATATATATATATATAAATAATAAATAAATCAGCTGCAGCATCTGAGAGCCAGAGGAGCTGCCCCGCTTGGGGCTCGGCAGCGAAGCCAAAGCGTCTGGCTGGGCCAGGCAGCCAAAACCTCCCAACAGATGGTGCATTATTCCTCGGGATGTGCTGCCCTGGCTCCCACTCACCAGCAGAAGGACACCAGCACCTCTTTAAAATTAGGTCACTTTGGCTTTAGCTTCAGTTTCACTTGGGGTGTTGCAAGTCCTTTCCTCTGCCTCGGCTCGGGGCATCCCAAGGAAGGATAAAGGGATCAGAGAGGGACAGGGAGCACAGAGTTCCCTGGTGGGATTAATTGGAAGCAGCTGGAAGATGCTCACGTTTCAGAAAGCTCTCACGGATTTCAGATGTCCATCCATCTGCCTCTCAACAGCCCCATGCCCAGGTGCAAAGGAACACTGAGATGTGTGATCCAGCCCCAGTGCCCTGCAGGGCTGGGGCAATGCCTCCTCCAGGGAGGCTGGAATCACATTGCCTTTGAGCTGGGGTTTGACATTATCCACGGGAAATTATCAGCTGACAGTCAGCTGAGGAACCCTCTGCTGCTGATTTCAAGGGTTCAAGAGGAGCACAACCTCCCTTCAAACACATCAGGCCCCGGACACTGGTGCCAGGTGAACATCTGGGAGCCATCAGAAAGCACTGAGTCAGCAGAAAAGGACTCCTGAGTATGCTGGAAAGCCTGTCCAAAGTGGGGAGAAACGGGAGGCCGCCTTCTGGGGTCTGAGGGAGTTAAAGTGCAGCGCTGGACTTCGGGAAAGATTATTTTTAGAAAGCTATTCCCCAGCTAATGGATGGTGTCTGCTTGGGCACTGAAAGCAGGAGAGCTGCTCACAGCTGAAGCCTGGCAGAGACTCTGCTAAAGCCACATGCAGGCTGATCTTGCCTTCGTGTCCCCATGTCACCTTACTCCTTGGGGACATTGAGCTTAGACTGCCTCCCTGGTGAGGCACACGAGTGGGTGCCTGCTCCTGGGCTGTGGGTGACATTTGCAGCTAAAACATCCCAGGGCCCATGGAATCACACATGGCACCAGCTGACACAGGGAAGGAAAATGCAAAGTTAGCTCAGGATGTCAGGAGAGCATTTAAAACAGCAAAGCAGACAGGAGTTAGCCTGGGATCAGCTTCTAGCCTGAGTTAGCCTTGGATCTAGGATGAATTAGCCTGGGATCAGCTTTAGCCTGGGGTTAGCCTGGGATAAACTTTAACCTGTGCCAAGAAATCCACAGGGATAAAGCCACAGCATGATGCACTAAACTCCAGGTCATCTCTCTCTGGGATGCACACAGCCCAAGCTTTGCAGAACTGTGGTGGCTTCCAAAGACAAGCAGGGTGACAAGTTCCTACACATGGGACAACAGTGACACTGTGCTCTGAGCACACCACAGATTCAGCAGCATCTTCAAGGTCCAAAACATGTGGATCTTCCATTTCAGTCCACTCCCACAGAACCCAAGTGGGTGAGTCTTTATGTAAAACCACATGGAAAACCCACTGCTAACAGACACCACATGTGATGATGCTGAGATTCCTTTCCTACAGGACTCCAGAGCAGAGCTGCACAAACTCAGGCAGCCTGGAGCACACCAATGTGCCCACAGGTATCATCAGCTCCTGGGGGCTGCAACAGCATCCCTTGGATATTTTCTGTTTGCACAGAAATCCACTCCTGGGCTTGCAAACTCCTCCCATTCATTCCACATTAATGCCTGTTAATCTTGCATTGAATTCTGCAGAGCGCACACGAGGGAAGCTCAGACAGTATTGTGTTGCTTTATACCTTCCAGGCAACTTTTTGAAGAAGTTATTAAAACTTTGCCTTCTTAAAGAGTTATTTCTTGCACTCCCACCACCCCTAAAAACCACATTTCAGAAGCCAGAACTTTACACTTACCTTGCTGAGTACTTCCAAATCTCCAGGTAACTGCAGCTCCTCCAAGCCTGCTTGTGGAAAAATAAATTAATGTATCTGAAATATTCAAACGAGGAGGAGGGAGGGGAAAAGGATGGAATAAGCCCCAGGAGGTGCGAGATGTGCTCAGCAACTCGGACCAAGTGCAGTCTCACAGAGCTCCCCAGTGGTATTTATGCAGAGGGGAGAACCCTGGATCATCCCCTGTGACAACGGGCGTGGAGCAATAACCAAGAGAGAGGGAGGGGAAAAGAGGGGAGGGAGAAAAGCCACGAGGAGAGAGGAGTGTTGTTGGATCACAGCAGCTCCAGGGCAGTCACTGGGGCTCAGAGGAGCGGGACCATCCTCCCTGAGGCGGGAGGAGGAGAAAGGCAGCCCCTGATCCTATAAAGTGTTGGCTGTGCTGTCCCCAGCAGTCGGCGCCGGGACTCGCAGCAGGAATTCCAGGGGCACGGGGGAATCCTCCCCGCACAGGGGGACCGCGACGCCCCGGTGGGAGAGAGGCTCCGGGGACAAGGGAGAGGGAATTCCAGACAGGGATTTTCTCTGTAAGGGACTAAAGCCGGCTGTGTTCCCCCTGCTGCCGGCTCGGCCATTCCTGCTCCTCGCAGGGAATTGATTTCCCAGCTCCAGCCCCCTCAGTAAACCCCACAACATCCCCTTTTCCCCAGAGCTGCACTTTGGCTGGGAACAGGAGATTAATCGCGCTCTGTAGCCGCTCTCCCAGCGCTGACATTCCCCACTCTCGGGGAATGCAGGAGCTGCAGGGAACAGGGAAGGCAGAAAGTTGGTGAAACAGGCAGGACTCACCTTTCTGCCGATGTCCCAACAGCTGCAGCTTTTGGCATCCACCTCCGTGGTTTTACTCACTGTCAAAGGAAGCGATTGAGCAAAAGACAAGCGAAAAGTTCCTTCCTTCCTTTTTTTTTCTTGCAGTAAACAAACAGGGAAAACCCAAACCGCTATGGTGAGCGGCTCTGAGCTGCTGCAGGGCACCATCAGCATCTGCAGGATTCCAGTGGGATCCTCATCCTGCAGGGGTTCAGCTCATCCCCCGGGATGTCCCCCCTGAGGAGGGACACCAGCCACACCCAGCACAGAGCCAGGGGAGCACCCATCTCCCGGGAGCTGGCACAGCCAAGAAAAGCAGCTGTGATTTTTCCAAATCCACTGGCTTGTCCTTTTTCCAAAGTTCTTAGAGGAAAAAAAAAAAAAAAAAAACAAAAAAAAAAAAAAAAAAAAAAAAAAAAAAAAAAAACAACAAAAAAACAAAAAAACCTTCCATTCTTCTAACCAGTCAATATTTATTCCTTCAGGCAAAACACTGACCACTTTTATTTACTGTTTACCGGAGGGAGTTTATAAGATATTCCCAGAGGTTTGTACAAGCTCAGAGGCGCCCAGAGAGCAGAGGGACATTTATCAAGCTCGTTCAACAGAGCAGCAGCAGAGGAGCAAATATTGGCAGCTGGGAGAGCAGCACTGCTCCGAGGAAAGAAAAGAACCCTCTGAGGTCAGCACCGAGGCTGATCCCACCTCTGACACCATCCTCCTGAGGATTTTTCAAGAAGGAGCAGCCTGTCATCACTGGGGTTGGATCTTGCAGCCCTCCGGCTGCTCTCCCCGCTGCCAACACTCTCCCAGCTGTATTTACAGAGTTTCTATTGACTTCCAAACAAACTGGGTCTGGGAACCAAACAACACGTGGTCCAGCAGTTGGACCTGGCACTTCTGCCCTGCCAGGAGCCATTCAGGGCAGTTTGCTCCCAAAAAAAGCTCAGACTTTGACACCAACACTCAAAGACCACCCAGAACTGGGCTGACAGAAGGTTCTGCATTGCTTTACTGTAAAATCACTCTATCCTCTTTTTATTTTTTTTCCTTGTTCTTATGGTTCTCTCTGGATCAGTGAGTTTTCTGTAGGCTTATTTAATCAGCTAAAAGATGCTGCAGCCCCCTCCAATTCCTAATTTCCCCAAAACAAAGTGAATTTCACCCCAACACAGTGAACCCTCGTGCCCCCACACAGGCTGCCACCCCAAAACCAGGCAGCTCCCCAGCCCTGACTCACAGCCCTCAGAAGGTGCTGCTCACTCCAATTACCATAAAGCTGAATTAACTCATTTTAAATCTCACATACCGACGTACAAATAATTTCCAGACCTCAGAGGAATTTGGTATTTTGTAATCTCCGCAAATATCCCGATGGGAAATGAATCCCTGTAGGATGGTTTGGGCTGTCTGATTGCTCCATCAACCTGGCTGCTTTACAAAGATTTGATTTTTTTTTTTTATTTTTTAATATACACTAACTAGGATGGTTTCACTGTACAAGACACACACAGGGCCTGGTTGTGCTCAGGGATGAGCACAGCCTGGAACAAGAATTTTTACCCTCCTCATTTTGTCTTGAGTCAGCAGCTTGGGGTCATATGTTCCACCAAAGCCAAAACAATCAGAAATTACTTTTAATCATTCCTCGTTATTACTGCCTTGATTATAACGTCTCCATTTCATATGTGGTAAAAGCCACATAAAGCAGGCTGCATATATAAGTATATATTAGCAGAGAGGCTTTTAATGGACTAGCCAATGAAGGGGAAGAGACACAGATTTCCCTGTGCTCTCCTAATTGACCAGGCAGACAGTGAGTCTTGATCTCCACTGGAATTAATGCCCCTTTATTTCCTCCTCAAACACAGCTCGGCAGGAATGGCCCCAAAGCAGGGCAGGGTGAGAGGCACAGAGCTGCAGGGGATTCCCTGCTCTGACTCCTGCTCTGGAGCAGAGGGAGCACAAGGGGATTGAAGAGGGTGAAGAGAACCCAGGGGCAGCAGGGAACCTGCAGGAATTGTCTGTGCTCACCAACAGCGAGAGCACAGGGGGGAGCAGCAGCCCCTGGGCTGCTCCTGATGGGCACAGCCACGTTCAGGTTTGGGGAATCAGCTCCTGTTTGCTGCCTGTTCACATCCCCCTCCTGCCTGGGCTGTCTTTACCTGAGGGAGGAAGAAATCCCTGCCACATCCATCACTCCAGCAGGGTGGAGATGCCCCTCTCCTGACCGTGATGCAATCCAGAGGCTACACCAGCAGATGAATTGACATTCATGTTAATAATGGGATCCAAATCATAGGAGGGAAAAACGGGGATCCAAATCACAGGAGGGAAAGCCAGGCATTGATAGATTCATTCCCAAACACAATTATTACTTGGCACTGTGAGCCTTTATCTGTTCTTGCTGCTCTCCTGTTTTGGGGTAGCCTGGACTGACCATCTCCAGCTTCTCCACCTTCTCATTCTAAAGAGCATTCCTCCAAATGCTTCATCAGCTGATGATGAGCAAGAAAACAACTCCTCATAATTCTGTCCTGTTTCATCAGTGATCAGGAATAAGCTGATGTAAAACAATGAAATAAGGACACAAGGTGCAGCAATTTCAGAAAATTTAGGGGGCACCACTGACTGCACTAAGTACAAGTCAAACGTGAACTGAAATCTACAAAATCCTTCTCTATGAACGTGGTGAGGCACAAGTTTTCCAGAGAAGCTGTGGCTGCCCCATCCCTGGAGGAGTCTAAGGAAAGGTGGACAGGAGCAAACTGGCCTAGTGGAAGGTGTCCCTGCCCATGGCAGGGGGTGGGATGAGTTTTAATGTCCTTTCCAACCCACATCAATCTGGGATCCCATGAAAACCCCTCACCTTGTTCCCACAGCTCCTGATACTCCCTGGTCACATCTGCAGACTGGAACAGTTCAAGACCCTTAACCCAGCATTCATCTTCGGAGGTTTCACCCCGGAGCAGAAGGTGAACTGCTATCACGAGCTCTGCAGCCAGCACATCTGGTTATTTACCAATATATAAATGATTTCCAAAAAAAAACCTTTGGGTCAATAACACAGCTTAAAATAACCCTGCAGTTGCACAAATCTTCCCATGCTGGGAACATCCTCTGAACGTCCAAGGCTTGCTCTTCATTCCTAGTGAAAAGAGTGGATTTAGAGCACATTTACAAAGATAAACCCTCTGCTGACAGCTCAGGATCCATCCTTGGAGCTGGACACCCCAGACCTGGCCCAGGGACATCATCTTCAGAGGATATTGTGGAAAACAGCAGCTTCCTCCTTAAAACACCTTCCCCCAGCCCCAAACACCTCGTGGCTTTCATAATCCTCCTCTCCCAGTCCATCCAATCTTTCCCCTGCACATCTGGCTCATGGCACAAGGTTTTCTCCCCACAGCCCTTTGGACCTTGCACATTCAGTTTCTCATTTTGAAAACTTCAGGTCTTAATGTGCACTTAAAAAAAAAAATAAAATCTCAAAATCTGGTTTTAAGTTCAGTAAACAACCACCGGATTTACGGCGTATCATTGTGGGTGTTGGGGTTTTTCTTTTACATAATCACACGCAGAGCAAATGATCAAAAGCTGCAAACCTCTTGTTTTGCAACAATGGGAGGAGTTAATGCAGAAAATAAAAATTGTGGCTGTGTGTCCACATCACTGTTGCCACATACTTTTATTACTCTTTTAATATGCTGCAGAAGGACTTTAGTGACAAATACGTTTGCAATATCCTCAGTAAAAAATGCAAAAAATTAATTTTTAAGTGATACTGAGACAAATCTAAGTCATACTGAGTGAATTTCAACACTTGATTTTTAAACTGGCAATGACGCATTAAAATAGTAACATATGTAACCTCTATTAAGTAATATAGTAATTACTAATCACTGGCAGTTTTTTTTCTGGACTATTCAGGTTAACCTGCACTATCAGAAATGCATTTTTGCACAATGCACTGGAGATAGAGCTAATAAAATACCCAACACAGGCAGAGGACTAATTAAAAACAGGATTCCTGCTGGACAGAAAACCACTTCAACCAGGTTCCAGAAACTGGATGAATAATAACCAGCACAGAACAGAAAGCTCAAAACCTGGTTTCTTTCTTTTCAGGAACAAGCTCCCAATCCCCCAAGATTTCAGGCTCTCACAAGTGGGGCTCTGGGGCAATTCCCATCACAGGGATGCCCTGGAAACACCAATCCTTCAGCAGCCCCAGCTCCAGGAGCTGAGGTTTTCCCTGCAAACAGCCAAAAAACCAAGTGAGCTTTACACAGAAAATTTTGGAATTGGTGGAATGTCACCAAAATCACGAGCAGTCACCACCTGTAAATCAGAAAACACTAATAAAGCATGAGCAGCAAAAACATAACAATGCATTTGGAGATCAAAAATTATGCCAGAGCATCATTAAACTTTCTCAGCAGAGCAGGAGCACCCCAAAGAGCCATGAGTGCTCCTTCCTACAGCCAGAGCTCTGGGCAGGAAACTCCTTCCCCTGTGGGACAGCACGAGAGGGCAGAAGAGTCAGGACAAGGCAGGGAGCTTCCACCATCCCATGATGAAATAAGGACAGAACACCACTATCAACAAAGAATTAAATAACATATAGGAGTTTTTTAGAGAAAGATGATCAAGGAAATATTTTTACCAGAAGTTCTCCAGGGCAATGTCAGAAGAAGAGACAAACAAAACTTCATCTGCTTCAGAAACAACAGTGCAGGGTCTCCAGGACACAGAAGGAATTCCATCCCCTCTCCTCAGTGCCATGTCCCTTTCCCTCTCCCTTCCAAGTTCAGTCCCACCTGAATGCAAAACTGGAACACTTCTCAAGTTTCAAACAGTTGTAAAAGCAAAGAAAAATAATCTCCACTTCATTTAGGGAAGGCTCCCTACACCTTGAAAAGTGCTAAACAGAAATCTTTGGAGTTTCCAAGGGTAAGATTCACACCTGAGGAAAAACAAAACCCACGCACACACCTTAAACCAACTTTGTGACTTTTATTGATGGGCGACAACTTTATACTTCTAGGTATCACTAAACTGTGTACAATTAGGAACTCAACATTATAGGAGAGCAGACAGCAAAATTAAACAAAGCAGACTTAAAGAAATATCAATCTTAATTATTTTGCCCATTTTCTTAATTTCATGTACACAGAAGCATAAATGCAGTTTGAAATTTCTTAATAGCAATAAAGTTACAATCACCCATCTATATAGACTAACATCTTAACTCCAAATATTTGATCTGCAATGTGTACTTAAGCAGTTTCTCATCGCACAATTATTAAAATGTGTCTTCCTATCAGGAACCAGCAACTCTGCAGTTTGTACATGTTTTGAAGCACAAAGGACCATTTCCATTTCATACACATCGGCTCATATTTTACCACTTATCAAAAAACTATTGGGGAAGCAGAGAGAGCTTTTTTATTTATTTTTTTTTAAATCTTTTTTTTCTTTTTTTTACTGAAGTAAAAGATAAAACATTTTCACAGAAATCTACAAGTTCTGTTGCTGGTGCAGGGTTTTCTTCTACTACGCAATTAGAAAGTGGGAATTTAACGCAAATCCCCTTTTTTTATTTTATTATCTTAGGATTCAGCATTAACTCGGATGAACTTTATTTCTTTTCAATACTTTTTTTTCCTCTTTTTTTTTTCTGTGTGTGATTCACGAGGCTTCCATTCCGCAAAAAGCCAAAAAAAAAAAATAAAGTCAACACAAACTACGTTGTGCACAAACGGCATCTTCCTTTATCACTCTATCCCATAGTTGCAAAAAGGGGGAGAAAAAAAAAAAAAAAGAATAAAAATGGGGAAAAAAAAAAAAAGAAAAAATAAAATAAAATAAAAAGGGAGGAGGGGAGGAAAATATTCACTCAGAAGAGCATTTACAGGAGAAGAAGTTAGTGATGTTGGCGTTGCAGGGGCGGGTCAGAGCAGGTCCACCTGGCGGTAGTAGAGGAGGTAGGCTGTGCGCTCCAGGGCCGCCTTCACCACCTGCGAGTGGTGGATGACCCTGACGGCCTGGTCGTCGATGCGCAGCCACCCGTTCAGCCCGATCTGGAACACGTCCGTCGTGTAGTGCCCGCCCGTGGCGCTGTTGCCGTGGTGGTACACCACTGTGGGGACACACAGGGGGGTAAACGGGGATCAGGGATTACCCCACACCAGCTCAGGGGTTAGGGTTTGCCTCGGGTTGGGGTGTGCGGGTTATAGGATGGTGGGTTGTTCCATGTCCTGCCTTGGACATAGCCGGTTCTGGATTATGGAGAGTCCACAGGTGGACATTGAATTGTGGAATGGTTTGGGATTGGATGGCAGCTGAAAGCTCAGCTTGTTCCATGTCCTGCTTTGGACACTCCCAGTTCTGGGTCATGGAGAGTCCACAGGTAGACATGGAATCATGGATTGATTTGGGATTGGATAGCAGCTGAAAGCTCGGCTTGTTCCATGTCCTGCCTTGGACACCCCCAGCTCTGAGCCATGGAGAGTCCACAGGTGGACATGGAATCATGGAATGGCTTGGAATTGGAAGGGATCTGAAAAGCTCAGCTTGTTTCATGTCCTGCCTTGGACAGCCCCAGTTCTTGGGCATGGAGAGTCCGCAGGTGGACATGGAATCATGGATTGGTTTGGGATCAAAAGGGATCTTAAAGCTCATCCCATTCCACCCCCTGCCATGGGATGTGGGCCTGAGAGGTTTTTAACCTGCTAGCAGCTGCTAACTTTTGCCTTGGGAAAAATTTCTCAAGAAAGATTTTTCTCAGAACAAGCGGTAGTGGTTAAAACTCAGTGCTCTCACTGCCAGCACCCAGGTTCAATTCCCAAACAGAGAAAATAACCAAAACCTAGAGAAAGACTGTTTTGAGAAAGGATAGTTGTTTACTAAGATTGTTTTGAGAAAAATCTTTCTTGAGAAATTCTTCCTTGGGAAGAAGTTAGCAGATGCTAGCAGGCTAAAAATCTCTCAGGTCCACAATGGGACACCTTCCACTATCCCAGGTTGCTCCAAACCCTGTCCTTGGACACTGCCAGGGATCCAGGGGCAGCCAGAGCTTCTCTGGGCACCTGTGCCAGGTTCTCCCCACCCCAGGTGTCCTAGGAGACAAATCTTCACCCCAAATATTCCCCTGGGGTATTTCTGATGGTTACTGGAACTGGTTTGCCCAAAGGGAAGTAAGAAATGGGATTTTCCAGCTGCCTGTGGTCAATGCCCATGTCAATCCCAATGGGGTGACATGCAGAGGCTTGGGTGGGATGAACATCTGGGCTTTGTATGGCTCAAATAATCTTAAGGTCTGGAAAAAATGAAGGAAATTGGGGGAGGGCCCTGGGATTTTGCTGTAAAACCAAGGAGTTGCTTTAGGTCTCTCTGTCCCACCCCATCCTTATGGCAAGCAGCTTCCCACCCTCTCAGGAAAGGATTTCTTCCAACATCCCACCTAACCCTGTCCTCTGGCACTGCCAAGTCATTCCCCTTGTCCTGGCACTCCCAGCCTTTGGCCAAATCAGTGTTTCTCCAGCACACCAAATATCCCAATTCTAAACAAACCCCACTAAACACAAGAATTTCACACCCATAAGCTACTTGAGTGCAATTTAAAAGAAAACACTTAATGTAACCCAGTGTTTCTGTAATTCCATATGCAGAATCTGCATTTGCAATAGAGGGACCCATAGAGATAAAATACCTGCAAAGAGTCGGTAGGTTCTTTGGCCTTTTGAAATTTTACTTTTCACACCAGGAGATAGTAGCTCTGGAGGAGGAAAAAGAGTCACACATTAGAAATTTCATATCAAGAGGATCAATTCTTTTTCAGAGAAACCAACACTATCACAAAGGAGAATATTTAATTGAAACTTCTTCTACAGCCTTTAAAGAATGGTCATGGTTCTAATGACTGGTAATCAAGGGAGTGAATTTGCAGGTTTGCTGAATGCTGTGGTTTATAAAGGTTTAAAAATACCACCAAAAAATTAAGGGAAAAAAAGACAGAGTAAAAGACCAGACTATTTCGTTTTTCCCCTTTCATTCCTGCCCTTAGACAATGACAGAATCAATTTCAGATGCCAAGTCATGCTTACATTCCTAAAGGAAAATTGCAAAATAAAATATTAAGTAAAACAAAAGGGCACTGCCTGACAAGGTGCAGATCCCAGTTGAGATATGAGTATACACTGATTTTATTTATTTCTGTTTGAGCTACTGGCTGGCTAATAGTCCCATTTGTCAGCTCAAAACAAAAGGCATTACTTTGGCAAGCTTCAGATGCTGGACAACTTCCAATCTCACTCTATTTAAAGTCACTATCTCCTAGGATACTTGTTAAATAAAGGATCCTTGTTTAACCTCTGCACTATGGATTGTCTACCTTCAGGCTGCATTTTCAATAAAACAACAGTTTCCTTCCAGCAGCCAAAACAATTTGACACTTCTGTGAATTAAATTTGTGACAAAAATATCCAATATTGGCACCAGTCTTCTACAGACAGGGACACAGATCCAAGAGGATCACTTCCCGTATTTGCCCTCAGCAGTCTATATCCTTACTCCATAAATTCACAGGAAGCTCTCATTTGGCCAACACATTGTCTAGGAAGTGCTCATTTGGCCCACCCATTGTCTAGGAAGTGCCAAAGGCTTTAAGATATTTCATCATGAAAAATCTCCACAAAAAATTCACCCAAATGACCAAATTTTCAGACAATGATGAAGACAAAAATTTATGTGGGCGAAAATTAAAACACAGACATTCGTAGGAAATACAATATTATCCTTCCTATGACAGAGAGGGAAATTCTGTTCATAAATCTTTCACCTTTACTGATTTCCAGATCAACAGTGTACTCAATATTCTTGATCAGCTTCTGGCATCCACCGGTCTTCTCGTACACGAAGCGTTTGAGGTGTAGGACGAGAACGGGGGGCAGCTTTTCTAAGGTGAGCCTTCGACTGATCTCCACCTGACACAAACACAGAGGAAGAAAACCTGTCATCTTTTGTTACGTCCTCAAAATTCCTCCTTTAAATAAGGAATAAGTGTTTAATTTTAAATGCAGTAGCAGCAAACCCTCCAGATTTGTTATTATTGCAGTATTAATTTATGATAAAGGCTCGTTTGTGACTTAAAGGCCACTGGATCTTTAATCCTAATGTTGTTTCAAAGGAGAAGTATATTCAAAGAGAAAAATGAGTTCTGACCACACTTTTCTCTACTAAATAATGATTTTTATATAATTATAACCAAACAATCCACAAAATCTCTGCCTGGAAACCAGGAGCTGAGCTCAGAACAAAAATGAGCCAAGCTCAGAACAAAAATGTTTTGCCTTCCTAGAAATGAAGACATAAAAATATTTCTCAAAATAACTGCTTAAGGTTTCTCTTCATTTTTTAATTGAGAAAGATCTCTTTATTGGTAACCATGAGCATATTATTTTTCAATACGTGGCTTGATTCTGCTACAACCTACATGTTGAATAGAAACTCATGGGGAAAAAGGAATATCTCTTTCCAAAGTCCTACAGACAATATGTTCAGTGTTTTTACTACAATTTTAATACAAAAACAACTATTTCATTTTGAATTTCTTTTAAAAAAAATAAAATCTGGAAGACACTGTGGGTGCTTGTATTTCCATCCAAACTCTGAAATACCACGCAGCACCTAATTTAAACATTCATTTCTTCCAACCCAGCACTGGGTTGTCAGTCAAAAACTTTAAACCATTTGCAGTCAAAGGCAAAAAAAAAAAAAAAAAAAAAAAAAAAAAAAAAAAAAAAAAAGAACACCGAGCAAAACAAGATCTTTGTGGTAAATCATAATCAGCTTGCAAATGTTTCTTTCACATGAAAAACAACTGGAAAAATGTATGTTCTGATTACTCAAGGTAAACAAATTTCTGCTATTCATCTTTAGCTTTTCAAGGGAAATGAACCATCCTTTTGTTACCTAATCCTGTTCTCACTTGGAGGATTTTGAGAACTACAGACATGAATGTCAGAGGGAACACCTACAATTCCAGAGTTACCAAGAGTGCACATGGAATTCCCACGTGAGCAATCCCTGCACACCAGAGATGCCTTTACTACCACCCACCACAGGAAACAAGGCAAGGCCCCAGTGAGGGAGGTTTAATTATTATCCTCCATCACAAGTTCTCAAACTGCCAAACCAAAGGCATGCTGCTTTTCTTCCTTGCAAGTACTTTTCTATTGTAATGTATTATTTGTAAAATCAGAAAGTATTTACTCTGAAGAGTTGCTCCTTTACTAACAGCATCTGGCAATCCCCAGGAATCGGTAAGTTATGATATTGAACATAACATTATGTATCTTTATCACAGCTCAGCCTGTTAAATTTAGAATATTCTCCATTAAAATCCCTAATAAATTATTATATCAACTCAAACCTCAGCTATTTACAGGCCTGGCTTTGTTTCAGAGCTGCAGGACACTCTGAAAAGGTCTGCAACCTCTTTTGTTAAAGTGTGTTCCAACAACTCTTTATAAAGCCAAAGCCCTATGAAAACCCTTTTATAAATTGCAAGTTTATGAAAAAGTTAAATTAAAAGTCTATGAAAACCCTTTCAAATTCAAAGTTTAGCACTTGGCTGTGACTAAGGGGTGAAGAGAGCACACCTCTTGCTTGGTTTTTGTGGTGTATCCCTGCACAGACTCTCTGGCCACCAAGCTCTCCAAGGCATCCTGCACGGTGCGGATCTTGTCCGACTGGATGTCCAGCTGCAGGGTGAAGAAAAGCTGCAGCGTGGCAGACTCCTTGGAACTCTGCTGGTAAACAACAGATCTGGGGAGAAACAAAGATATCAAAATGGAATAAAGTGTGATTTTCAACCAGATAGAACCTTTAAGGAAGAATTAGTTACTTAAGTAAATCAATTTATAGTTAATTCAAGGCAATACATACAAATATAAAGGTTAAACATAAAGTTTTAACAATTTATCCCAACTGAAATGATTTTTACATCTACTTAGAGTATTCTGAATGGAATTGCAACTGACTTGTTTTACTTATGCAAAGTTACTAGATAAGCATCCAAAGTTAAAAGACTGAAAATTTTGACAAGCTTTAAAAAAAAATTCACCTCCTGGCTCTTTTTGTTAGTTTAGTTTTCCACCAGCTCTTTGCAAGTGCAAATCTGTGTTCTACTGTAAAAATCACACCTGATTCCAGATTTTCCAACAAAAATACACCATCTTTTCAGTCACTTCTCTAAGACCAATTTCACTGTGATTTTAAATTGTTTGCTTAAATCTTGACAGAGGAAATATAAACTATGCTCCATTGAGGACTGGCAATTTATTTTCTTCATCCAGATCTGCTCATGTATATAAATTATTATGTTGTTATAGACTGAAACCAGAATTATAATTAACACAGCTCTGACCCATTTGGCCATGCTGGAATATTTCCAGGTCAGGTAGGAAATGTTAATGCTCAGGTTAATTTTACTATGCTGAGGATAATCGAGAGCCCTTTTTACTCAGGGAAAGCACTGAGAGCCAGTGCAGATTCATATTGGCAAATACATAATATTAGAGAGGGAAAATACATAATAATATTCCTTTAGAGTGAAGAGAATGCATGAGAAACAGCAGCACCTTTATTTTAAAAAATAGAAATTATATTGTAACACCTCTTCAGGACATTTTCCTCACAAGATATGCAGAAATTGATTTGATACCAAAACCTTTGCTGGGTTATGATTTTTCTGTAACAATGTCCCTTATTAGAATAATTACAGATCTCAGCTGGACATGGGAAAATGCATCATTTTCAATGAAAAATGACTCGGGCATTGCAAGTTCTCAAGAAAACTGTACTTTCCCACTTAAGCCTCATATTGCTAAGACAGACTTTATAGGCTGGGGGTTTTATGTAATTATGCCTAAATAGACATTTTAAAGACTCAAGCCTCTCAAGGACAGCCTAAAAATCCCCAAGCCTGAAGTTTCCCCAGCCAAAAGATGCCAATTCAAATCATCTTTTCCTCACTGCTTTTCCCATTGGATTTTTCCAGTTTCTGATGCTTTTATTGAGTGGAATTCTACTGGCAGTTTTACATTCAGTCCTTCCTATCTCCACCCCCGAGGATGAAGCTTTCCAGCCTCCCATGGGATGCTGTTTCTGTGGTGAGCTGTGCCCTGGTGTGAAGGTTAAATAAAGTGGATGTGCTGCCAGCAGATGTTGGATTGGATTCTGTGGTTCTGCTGCTCACTGCAAGTTTTTGCCTTTTTCCAGTATTACCTTTATACAATTTTCTGTGGACTTCTACAGAAAACTGCATAATCTTAGGGGTTTTTTTATATTAAAAATATATTTTAATATTTATACAAAAATATTCTATATTTATTTAATATAAAAAATATATTGTATGTATGATTAAAATGTATTCCATATATTATATTATGTATGGAATTATGTACAAATCTAAACAATTGTGACAAATTCTGGCAAATATACCTGGGGTATTAACACCACCTTGAGTATGTGAACCATCAGTGCAGGACTCCATCAATATCTACACACATCTGTCTGCCAAATTCTATGGAAAATATAATTTTATTTACCAGCTGTCTGGCTCAAACCCCAGAAGAATAAATAATTTCAGAGCATTTCCAAGGCAGAAGGCACTAGCCCACATTATTCACACTTCTAGACTCAATATCTGGCAACACAGAGAGTCAAACACCAGCAATTAAGTGTCTGTCTCCAATTTAAAAATAATTCTTCAAGTCTAGCAGTTTTGTTTTGCTGTATGTTTTTAGCCAACGTTTACTTTGCTTTCATTTTAAATTATACATCTCTCCAAACAAGTCAGGAGGTTTCCTTTCCAAAAAATATTCTTTCACATTCTGCTTTCTGCCTTTGTCTGGTATCAGACCTGCATATAAGTGATATCCCACATTCTTTTCATTCCAGTACCATCTTGTAGCAATTTACATTTTTCCAGACTCCTTTTGCCTGTAACATTTCTTTACTATTTAACACAGCTTTCTCTGAGAAGCATGAAGGGTCTGAATAACCAAAAAGTCACAATTTTATGTTTTACTTTATTGTTTTACTGTCAAGATTTAACTCTGTAAATCTCACTTTCTCTCAGTATCCTTATTACACATGAGATGAGGGTCCTCAGAGGTCATAAAAATTAGGTAGCTCGAAAATGCTTTGGAATTATTCATTCAGAGCATAAATATTCCAAACTCCTTTTCCACATGCAATTCAGGGCTTGGGATCTCAGAACAGCCTGTTCATTTAAAACATTTTTTAAAAAAGATTCAGGCACTGCAAGTGAAGAACTTGTAGGAATAAGTACTGTACCTTATGTGACCACCAAAAATATCAGTGATTGGAGTCTGGACAAAGTCAGCCTGGCGAGTGACCGAGGATTTGTTGCGAGGTCCCACCTGCTCCCACTCGTCCTCACTGCCTTCCCCCTGCTCCTCCTGCTCCTCTTCCTTGGGAACACTCTGAGCCTCGGGGCCGTTGGACACCGACACTTCTTCAAGGCACAAAATAAGAAAATACAGCGGGGTTTTTGACAGGTAGAGCATCCAGGCAGAGAAAGGATTTGAAAGGTAAAAAACTCAATACGAGAGGTAAAAAAACCCCAACAGAAAAGGCAAAAAACCCCAACAGAAATGGCAGAAACCCTAACAGAAATGGCAAAAAAAACCTCAACAGAAACGGTGCAAAAAACCCCAATACAAAAGGCAAAAAAAAAAAAAACCAACAACAAAGGCAAAAAACCCCCAATACAAAAGGCAAAAAAAACCCCAACACAAAAGGCAAAAAAAAACCCAACACAAAAGGCAAAAAAAAACCCAACACAAAAGGCAAAAAAACCCAATACAAAAATAAAAACCCCCAATACAAGTAATTTTTGAGGAGAAAATGTTTTCATGCATCATAGTTTTAATTAAAAAAAAAGAGCAAGCATTTTCCAGGTTTGCTCCCAGCATGACACATCCATGTGTTAACAGAAAGCAGCTCACTGATGACTGTATGTAAATAGCAAAGTTTGATATATTTTTAGTAGTAAATTTATGAGGTAGAAAATTAGAAAGTCAAGTGTTATTCTAGAAACAGAATTGTGCCATTATTAAATACAACTCCTTTTCTGCACAGGTATTTTACAGGGAACCCGAGGCTTAGCAAATATTTTCCCAGCCAGTGCCAAAGTCAGGAGGTTACAAACTGAACACAGCTAAGGAACAAAATATGGTATGACTTTATATCCTAAAAAATTTATCCTACTAAAGAGAAACTGGGGGACTAGTGATCTGAATTCTTACTTGGCTAAGGCCTGCAGGATTTTGTCTGTAAAGGGGGTTCAAGCTAAAGCCTGTATAAACTAAACTGACATTTTACTCTGCATATACATTATGGTAATTCTTTCAGAGTAAATTCTCCTCCAAGAAGTCAGTAAGAATTCTCAAATGATTTAGTATGTTGGTTTGTATTAGACAGAAAAAGATTAAATAGTTGGTTTAAAGATCAGTGAAGAAGACACTGATATATTTTTGAACTCCCATGGAGAGTCAAAACCCACTGACATTGCAGGTGTTATAAATGACAAATAATCAACTAGAGTTAGCCCCAAATAATGCTCAGCTGAGCCCAGTAAAAATGTGTAATATTGAGTTTTGTTGTTTAGGAGAACCAGGATGTGAATTATTGTCCTTCAGGGTATGGACAGAACCATGATGCCTTTCCAGAAACCCAGTAACTCTTCAGATCATTCATGAACTGAACAGAATGGACCCACTGTATCCAGATTTTAACAAAATATTATTTTCTCATGTCGCAGTCCTCTAAACCAGGGCATTCTATCCCTATCTCAACATCTACTCCAAGCATTACTCTGTATTATGAAATCACCATACAAAAGCAGCATTTGAAATTAATTGTTTGCTATTTAAAAAAAAAAAATCTACTAACTTTCATTATGTGGAGAGAGAAGTTTCTTGAGGGTCAGCATTTCTTCATGTAGTCCATTGAGGATAAATCCCAAGTATTCCTCAGCATCCTCTTGCCTGCCCTGAATAAAATATTTTTTTCAATTAATTCTATGATATTTTCATGGTTTCCTTTTAAGAGAAGGTTCATGACACTGAACAAATCCAGCTTTCTCCTATTAATTTAGCAGCTACTCAGTCTAAAGTTATGTCAAATAAAGTTTAAATTTTATTATAAAATGAACTCTTTTTTAACCAGTTAAACCCAAACTGTGCTAAGAAGTAAATACACACATTAGCTCCACAAAGGCTACAAGAGTTCTGCATTTTTCTCAATACAAATTCCATTTAATGTGTCAGTTGGAATTTTTTTCCCCCATTTCTTTTATAATCACTATTGAAAGCTGCTGTCAAACCAAGGCCAAATCAAAGGACAGCTTGAATTATTATCTTTTCTTTATATTGAAATTAAACTTGAACAGGTATTTTGAAGTTTCTGGACCTTCAATCAGTCTTAACTGAATAGCTCATAAAAATGAACAACTGCTCATTTCTTAAATGTAAATCAACTGG
Organism: Zosterops lateralis; assembly: GCF_965231275.1. Classification (NCBI taxonomy): domain Eukaryota; kingdom Metazoa; phylum Chordata; class Aves; order Passeriformes; family Zosteropidae; genus Zosterops; species Zosterops lateralis. The sequence continues at coordinate 3,385,445 of NC_139772.1, forward strand.
CAAGTCCATTACAAAAAGAGACGTTCCATTCCAACAGTAATTTTTTTCATTATTCTGACATATCAAACTGCCAAACCTGTAATTAACATTTTCCTGTAATTCAGGTCCCAAGACAGTCGACTTTAATTACCATGAACTCTCCAAGAGTTGATTTTAGTGGCATTTGAGCAGAGCTTGAGGTTTGGCTTTGCAGAGTTTTAAGGACTGTGACTGCCCTGCAATGCAGTCCTACAAGTCAAGGATTTGCAGTCTCACCTTTTCTGACAGACTTGACTTTATAACCGTCAAGAGCCTGTAAATGTAGGTTGGTTCAAAGGCAGCCCCTGGTCGGATGTCTCTCACTATTTTATCACCTAAAGCTGCAAGGTGAAAGAGAATTAATGTGAGTAATAATAAATAAAAGGGTTTTTTACATTATACCTGAACAGTCTCTTCACACATCATTAGTTTTACCAACCGTTTTACTGTAGTTTTGGAGTCTTGAGCTCAGAAATTACAAGACACAACTCTTATCTGTAAAAGTTGTTTTAAAAAATATCACCCTGCATAAACTAACAGATAGAAAAAGTTCTAGGAAGATTAACAAGAATATCAACAGCCATCAGAAAAGACCACTTTTAGTGCTATTTGCATTTTTGCATTTCTTTTGTACTCGAAGAACACTTCGAGTGTACACAAAAGGTCCCTAAACCTTTTGTGTGTTTGCAATTCTAATGGATGACTTTTGCTGACTGCAGAATAAAATCCCCAAGAACAGCCAGACACAATGTTCCACCTAATGCCAATAAAAGGCCTCAGAACTATACTTGAAAACTACACAAGGCAATGACCTGCAAGTAAAATAAGTTGCATAAGCCAGGAAGATTTGTTTTACAGAAAGAAACCACAGAAATGTCTGAACAGTTTGGAAATCACTGGAAACACCAGCTCCTCCTGATATTTCCTTATCATGTTACATAAAGAATAGTTTCAGGAATGTGCTTGTTTCTACAAGTTTGTAATACAACAGACCTGGTTTAAAATCGAGATTAAACAACTGAAACCTTTAAGATAATTTATTTGCATCAAAAAATATGTTATTCCTGACTACATAATCATCATTGAACCTTTTAATATGTATCAGGAGAAATCAGACACATCTGAAATTTTCCCACTGGAATCAGAAGCCAAGAAAATATTCCTGCAGGCAATCTCCAACTGCTTAAGAGGTCTGTTATGGCCCCATTTTGTTCCAAATCAGTGAATGTTCAGAATTCAAGGAGCAGAATTGAGCAATCTGATAAATAAACAGCTGGAAATATGTAAGGAAGGAAGTGGAGGAAAATATAAAGAGTATCAACTGGTTTTCTTAGAAAAGGGCATGTTCTTAGAAGGCATCACAAGTAAGTGACCCTTCAACAAAAACTGTTCCTACTGCACTCATACACTTGGTTCATCAAACAGAAGAAAAGAATCCAAGTCTAACACATCCCCTCATGCAGATCTTTACCCCAAAGGCTTCTCCCCATTGTTCTCTGCTTTGTTCCCACTCACCTTGCTTTGCTTTAGGAGGTACAGGCATATTAGTGAACTCATTCATTAAACGAACACTGAAACAGAAGGGAAGCAACTGGACATGAGCAGCAATGTAAGACTTAGAAGAACAAATAATAAAAATAGGTAATTGTCATTCTGACTGCCAGAACAAAACAAAATCAAAGAATATCACCATGAAATCTGGGTAAAGTTCACACATAAAAATCCACCTGATCACTGCAGTGAAACCCAGGTGTTGAGCTGGTCCTTGCACCTCTCACAGTTCATTTTGGCACATTAAATGCTACATACAAAACTGATACTCCCAAGGCAACAGGAATTATCTTCCTTGACAAGCCAAGCACTTGGAAAACACCAAGCTCATTATAAAAGCGTCACCCAAAACCACACAAAAACCTTCTGGATACATATCAACTTCTAACAGCCATTGTTAGGTATTTCTGAACAAGTTTAGTCAGATCCCAGACTTTTATTCCTTTTTCCCACAAGCTACTTACAAACTGTCTAGCATTGGTGTGGAGGTGCACGGCCTCTGCGATTTGGAATACATTGGAATGGACTTCATTAAATGATACATTGGAGGGCAAGCAACCAAGGCTTGCAGGGTCTATGCAGTGGCATTAAGGAAATATGCAGAAAATGGCATCGGTGTATTAACCAAATGTTCAGTTATATGCAAAACGATATATAAAAAAACAGAGCTGTGTTTTTATTAGGTAGATCAATCCAAGAATTTAACTGGCAAAGAGGATGAAGATTTATCACAATGTTAACCAATAATGTATCAAAGTTATATTAAAATAAAAGCCCCAGCATCTTGTAACACGCAGTGATTTCACTGATATTTTAATCATGGCAAAAACTTTAATTAACGGGTAAGGACACATTTCATCCAAGAGCAGGAGAGGAGAAGAACTTTCATAGGAAAGACTTTAGAGAATTAACCACTTGAAAATTGGCAGGAGATAACCTGGAATACATTTTCTGAGAAGGGAAGAAACCAGCTGAAACTTAAAGGTGCTGAGTCACCCCTGCAACCAAAGCAAAACCCACTGAGATATGAGAGATGCTGCACTGCAAAGAGCTGGGGACAACCTGGAAAAATTCAGAATAATACTCTAGAAACATCACACCTCAGTGAGAGCAGGGAACAGAGAAAATGCACTAAAAAACTGGAGTAAAAGGGAAATGACAAAATCAGGGATCAATCTCAACAGCTGAAGAGAGAGATTCATTTGATCCCCACAGTGTGCAAAAACTGAGTAATAAATTCCAATGCAAAATTTCAAGATTGAAAAAATGGGAGCTAAGATATATGGTGTATATAACCAAACAAGTGCAGAACTGGTTATATACAGTAAAAGCTTTATTTAAAGCACAGTCATTTGCCTAGAAATAGTTTATTAGAATCTGCCATGACCAGTCTTGAAACTGATATTAACATTTTTCACTGGCAGTACCAGCACTAGAAGTATCCCAAGTATCACCTGGAGTCAGCCTTGCTGACATGGGAGACATTTTTTCTTAATTATTAATATTTTTATTAATATCATAACATAGCATGGAGGGAAGGTGCTTTCTGCTCCTCAGGGTAAAAGTTATTTTTGCAGAGGGATACAACTCCAATTCATTAAAAGCAAGCCCATCTTTCCATATGTAAGATTGTAGCAGGATTAATTTAAATTAAATGCTGCTTTACACAGATGATACAACAGTAACAACCTGCTCAGCACAAACCCAAATGATCTAAACTGCAAAATAAAGCCCAAGTGTAACAACAGTTATTACAAGTGCAGAAGAGAAATAACCATTTAAATGGATGCACAGAGTCACAGGGAAACACTGCTAAAAATTACAAGGGTTTCAGTCAGGAGAAGTTACAGTTCTGAAATATTTTGACACAGGTAACAAACTGCAAACAGGATTGCAGGGGAGCCCTGCACACCAGGTTCAAGGATCCAAAATCCCCCTGGATTTCTGGCTGCTACACTTCAACATTTTAACCACAGGAGGAGGATCTGGGAAAACAAAACACTTTCATAAAATACTTACCAGAACAATCCAGAAAAACTCTGACAGATACAATATAAAAATATCAACTTAAGAGCATTAATTTTTTCCCAGGGAAGGATACAGCATTGATGTAGCACCAGTTTCCTTTGTTGATCAGCCCTCGGGGTTGCAAAGACACTGGTTTATGTATTAGTCTTACATTTTCCAGTATTTCTGCAGAATGAGAAACAGTAAATTGAGCACCAACAAAACTCTCGTGGCCAATAAACAAATATCTTCTCCAGCATTACACAGTAACTCAAATCAATGAACAAGATGCCCAGAACCTTTAACAAATGATTTCCACTCCATTTAACCACTTCTCATGTTTTTCTTCCTTTGAAGACATCCCGCGACTCAGAACAGGAGATACTGATACAAACCTGATCACTGTCATTCCAAAACAAGACCTATTGATTTGCATGTTTGTTCTCCTAAATCCAGAGATTTTATTTACATTGCTACATAGGTACATACACAGATAAAAAATGCCATTAGCTGCAACCACTTGTCACCAGTTTTATGAAACATTTCCCACATTTTTCTGCTCTGAAGAGGGATGAAGCCGACGTAGAAGTCTCAGTTCAGAAGTTTCACCATCCACTATCTTACAACAAAATCATCTCAGCGCAAACACAGAGCCAGATGTTCCCCTGATCTTCAGAACAGGCTGTTTCATTTAACACTTCCAAAATCTACGAGATAACAGCCTTACATAACATAATTCCTACTCCTTCCTGCTTTCAAAACCTTCAGCAATGGCCCAAGTTCAAAACTGAGAAACCACTGCACATTAGTCTGTCCCAGTTATGAAACCAAGAGCAACAAAGGGAGCTTTTCCAGGAATCCTGACCTGTTATTTAGATACCTAAATAAGAACTGTTTAAAGAAAATATTGGAGCTCACACAACTTTAAACTTGCAAAATAAGGTGTATACAAGACAAAATATAAATTGCAAGTAAATATAGCAATTGTGTACAAGTGGGGTTATTTATTTTTATAATAAATGTGAGGGGCCCTAAAGCTCTTAAGTGCTATAAACTTAAAGAATTTGAGCTGCTCACTACAGGATTAAAAAGATAAAATAACACGATATAGGTAGAAAAACAGAGGTACAAAACTGTAACTAAGCAGAGGAGGTGGCAGAACTGTAAACAAAATCCACATCCTTCTACTGCCAAGCTATCTCCCTATCTGTAAGATTGTATTTCCTGCAGATAATGTCAATTTTAAGGAAGCAAAATTGACCAAAGAAAAATAAAGTGCTTAATTCAGTTTTCTATTACATAAAGAACGTGCCACCTGAAAGAGCAGACAGCAAAGAAATGTAAAATGGAACATGATGTAGCACAGCTGCAGAATAGGATTCTTTTCTACTGAGGGCTAAAATACATTATTGAATTACTGCTAAAGTACTTCAGAAAGCATTGTCAGAGCAGCAACATTTGAACTGTGTTCACACACAATATTTCTGTTAACACAACTCAGCACTGCTGAAAATAAAGATGAAAGTAATGGTAAAAGTTTCTATTTTTTGTGTCTACCAATAACTTTTTACAGTAACTCTTTTCCTCCCCACTTTTGCACCATGCTAAATAAAGATATTAAGAAGATCTTTAGCATCCTCTTGTGGTCACAAAGCTGCTTTGTGGAACAGGCTCCAGTGCAATTCCTGGGAGTTTTGGTTCTTTTAGCAAAGACCTGGGTTTGTGTACAGCAATTACATTCAACAGCACATTTCCAGCTTGTTTCTAACACACAGTAACTAAAAGAACTTTTACAAGTGCATCAGATGAAAAATACACTTATAACCATGAGAAGACCTTAGAATTTCAAAACCTGTTGGAAAGCTCATTTTATCAGCCAGAAAAGTCATTTCTTTTGGAGGGTACTGATTTGTGAAATCAGGAAATGTTTAGATATTTCTCTTGGTAAATAGAAAGCATTTTGCTGAAGTTCATTCAATGGGTTTTGTTATCACAATTATCTGTTATTTTTTTCTTTAAACAAGGTGATTTCCTAACCAAAGCAAGTGCAGAGTTTAATAAAAGAGAAGCCCCATGGATATGGTGTCCATGCTGAAGAAATAAGGGTGGTTACAAATTAGGAACTGAACACTTGGCTACGGCCCTGATTGAGAGACTTTAGTCACCAATCTCTCCTCAAATCTGGACAATGATTGAAAAATCCCAGGACAACACTGCTGGATGACCAAATGAACAGAAACATTTCTGTAAGAATGCAGTTTGAATGTACAAAAGGCTGCATTTCTCCAGTTTATAAAACCTCCCCCCAGACCTTGGATGTCTCCACAACATCTTGCTCTAACATTTATCTACCTTTACAATGAGAAAAAAATCTTCCACTGCATAACACTGAAACACCTTTCTTACAATCTGAATTAATTTCATTTTATCACTAGTCTTGGCAGAACTGTGAATCACCATCTTCTTTATGAATTTGTTTTGTAAATTTGAATTTACAACCACAGTCACACCAATAAAATCATCTTAGACAAATTAACTCTGAATTTTCCATGTTTGCCCACATATTTTTTTAATCTTATTTCCATTTTTGCTGCTGTGCTATGAAATCTGCAGTTGTAACTCTGACCTAAATCAGCTACAATGAGCAGATAACTTCCTTTTATCTGTACTCAGATTATTCCTCTGCCCAAGCAGCAAGCTAATAGTGAAGGTGCAGAAGAAAACTGAGTAAAAGTTACATTTGTGTTTTACTACACTGAAGACAAAATAAAAAGCTCTGCTCCCACCTGGTGGCAAAAAATAGTACAGAAACAGTGAAAGTCTAGAAAGTTAACTTACAGCTGGAACAACTTGGACAAGATAAAAAACCTTTTCCATTTATGGCAAGCAATCATACCTTTATGATGGTCACAACATAGTTTTAAGTTAAAAATCATTACCAAATGTTAGCTTGAGATTTTAAAACAATGTTCTTCATATGAGTTCATACAGACTGTAATTACCTGTTCATTATATATATATATATATATATATATATAATAGTTTTAATACAGTGGTTGTGACCCGTAGTGGAAAATACACTGAAATATAAATTATTCTGACAGCTTTTCTCTCAACAGACCATTCTGAGTAATGAAACCCTTGCTGAGTAAGGAGGGCAGGAGAGGGAGCACACAATTCTGGACACTCTGAACATCACCTCCAGGTCAGCTTCTGTTCAGAGTGGAAATCTGGCTTGAAGTTGTCACATTCAGAACAGCATTGCACCTGTAAATTAGCTTGTAGCATGACCAGCAGGACCCTGCACAAAGCCTTCTCACACATGGACCACTTCACAGATTTAAAATAATTACTTTGGTTCCAACATTCATGAGTCAGTGACACAAAATGCACCCAAGCTGGGAGAACTTCACAATTTGTGGCTGAATCTGCACAACCAACCTCCTGCAGTTTCACAAATATGACAGGACCAGGAATCAAAGGTTTTGTATCACTTATTGTCCCCTCTGGACAGCTCCTTAGGGTTACTCTTGAACTGGGAACAGCCAGCACTGGTTATGGATAAAGCAATACTGTTTGTAATGGTTAAACTGGAAAGACAGACCCCTCAAAAAGCATATTAGTAAATATGGTATTTCCTGAATTGAATTTTCTGAAGCAGGATCTATGTAGCCAGCACACTTCAACTGCTGTTTAGTGCCCAAAAATTTCAGCTACTTTGGTATAAATATAGGAATGCTCTTCTTGTAATGGAATACACTGCAAAATTGTAAATACCGGATAACATAACACACTATTTTCTGAACAAACCTAACATAGTCTCCTTTTTACAACAGCACACAGCCTACTTGAAACCACAGATCACTTCCACAGACTGTTTGACATGTTGTTTGACAAGCAGCAATAGCTTCCTTGTATCTGGGATAATGACACGGCAATGCCTGGTTGGAATGTTTACTCAGGGGGATACAAACTGGCTTATTCAAATGACATCCTCCGTGCAGTGTTTGAACAGCAGCTCATTACCAGAGGAATGTTCTCTATCAATATTGCATACTCCTGTTCACCAGCAGAGTTAATACCCTGCCAGTGTAACATCCACTCTCGTGTGTATTAACTATACCTGCAATCTTTATGGCTACGGGATCCTCTGAAACTGGAACAGGTCCCTCTTTGACTTCAACCTGTTTTTCAGGGACCAGAGGAGATGTGGCAGGAGGGGTATACTTAGTCTCAACATAGACCACAGATGTGGAAGCAGAGGGCTTGGAATTGTGAAAAAGACTAGCCCACGATTTCGCAGGCTGATTAACGGGGACCGATCCTGCAAGCGGGACCGTTGCCTCAGTAGTAGGTGAAGCTTCCTCAGGCTTAGCTTGGTCTGAGTCAGTGCTTTCCACAGTGTGCAATTCTACCCCATTGGCAGCTGTGTCCTCCCCAGAGGATTCAAGTGTTTGTCCATTGGAAACGCCCAGAGTTTCAGTAGTATCGGTGCCAGCGTAGGGCTGGACACCAGCTGTCCTTAGCGGGCTCTCTGTGCCGGCCCCCGCGGGGAGGCAGAACTGTTCCGAATGCGCGGGGCCGCAGCCCTCGGCCTGCCCGCCAGTCCTGCCGGCACTGCCGGGGCCGGGCTCGGCACACGCGGCTCCGCTCAGGAAGTCCACGGAGCTGGCGGGGCTGCCGCAAGTCCTCGGCGTGGCCAGCGAGGGGAGGTCTCCGGCCAGCTCCGCGTCCTCCGCGCTCAGGCTGTTGAGTCCCGCGGCCGTGGCGTGGCCGTTCACCAGCGCCTCCGGGGCGGCCACGCCGTCGGGGACGTCTTCCAAGTAACTGTAGTATCCGGGGGGTCTTTTCTTCTTCTTTTTCCTCTCCCTCTGCCCGAGGCCGCCGGCCAAGCCGTCGTTTTCGGCGTTGGAGCCGCTGTCCAGAGCCAGGGTGGGGTCGCTGAACTGGCAGTCAATGGAGTTGTAGTTTGTGTCGCTGAGAGCATCTTCTGGGGTTTTCTGAGCAGGTGCACAGCTGAGAATGAATTCTGGAGCCTGAGGATTCAGAGTACTCGAAATACTGTAGTCGGTGTTATTTAGGACAGATGACTGAGTCTCGATAACTTCGTTAACACCAAATTCAATTCTCTGATACTCTTCCCCTGGACAAGAGAAAGCAAATCTCAGTTAGAGAATCACATTGAATCGAAAAGCTACAAAAGCAAGAAAAATACTCTCCTATTTTCCTGTAACTCAGCAAACAAAGTACAGTCCCCCAAACAAAAGCAATTCTCACTCTCAACCTTGACAACTTTCAAAAGATCATTTTCTTAAAGACAGCAGAGCATGATTCAGGTTTTCTTAAACGGAGCTATGTAATTTCCAAAAAATTGCACACCTCCTGCACATAACCCCTATTAAATTCAACTCTTAAGAAAAACTATTAAAGTCCAGTGTCTATAGGAATAATCTGCATTAAATTAATTACTGGATAATTCCCTATAAAATATGGTGTAATACTTAATTCCACGCTTTTTTCAAGCCAGTCTGTCCAACTGACAATCACAAAATCCAAGCCTTTGCCTTTTTAACTTTTCTATATGTGAGTTTTGCTTTTTGAGGGGCTGGGTTTGGTTTTCCTGGTGTGATTTATCATAATCATTTACCATAATCATTAATAACTGAAAATATGTTTATTAATTGCATGGAACACTGCAATTAAAACTTTTAAAATTCAACAACTTCTTGAATTTTATCACAATTAAATTTATTATTATGTGAGATTAGTGACATATATGAGTCCAGGATTTTATACACAAAATACAACATATTACTCAACATAAATCAGCATTCAACTTGTACATTGTACTGAAAGCTTATGAACAGGGTTTTTTTTGTTTTATTGATTTATTTATTTGCCCTGCAACTAAAAAAGCACTAAGAAATATTCTCATGGCGGGCTGCAGTACCACAAAATATTTTCAGTCACTGAGTTCTGCAATTTCCTGGGATTTATTTATTGTTCTGATGTATGTGTGCTAAATGGTAACACTGAACAATTCAGCTACAACTATAACTGTAACTGCGGAGTAAAGATATAAAATTAATGAAACAGTTTCAGGAATTTTGAAGGTAAGCTGATATTTTAAAGCTCTGCAGGTCTTTATGATATGTATGTTACTGTTTCAAAGATATTGCATTTTAATATTTTGCATTTCCTCAATGATGGGGGCTAAAACACACATTTCCCATTTTTAAGACTTACTACAGAAGCAAACAACACTAGATATCAGTTCCAAAGGAATTCAGTGGCTACAGCACTAAACTTTTAAGATTTTGTGCAACTTACATTATGCATGACATGTCAACAAATACATATTTCCAAACACATCACAGACTCACTAAAAATGAGGTGGATTTTTCTTTTTTTTTTACGCAACAAAAAACAACCATCGGTTCCCAGAAAAAGAATTATCCACACACCGAAGGAAATAATCCTATGGGGAAATAATCTAGTAGGGAAAATTCTGATATGTGACTGTCAATATAGAAGTTTTGCAAGTCTGAATATTTTCTAGAAAAATCTTCTAACAAATATTTTAGCTTAAAAAAATGTGAAAGGAACAAGAATCTGCATTTTTTAATATCAAACGAAGAGTAACAAACATTCATTATGTGTGTGCTGGGCTCTGACTTATCCATGCAATACCAACATATTGTGATTTAATGAACAAATTATAAAGATGTTAATTGCTTTTCTGCTTTGATCTATTAACCTGACTAAATGAGAAGCAAACATGTCACAAATCAATTTCCATCTTGCTGCCAGTCAGACAAAAGGAGACTTTTTAAAAATTAAAAAAAAAAAGGGTAAAAAATTCCACACACATCTGGTTTCTCTGAATCTTCTTAGGGAGTGAATCTCAGATTTCTCATTTTTTTCCCCTCTGCCTGTCAGGAAGGATTTTTAACACCCTGTCTGCCATTCAGCAACCACTTCTGCAATCACTGATGAGCCATCACCACCCAGAGGAGAGGGCTGAAGTTCCTTTTTTAAAAAACTCAGCAGCCTGGAGCCAGGGAGGGGGAAGCTGTGCCTGACCTGCACTGGAGAGGGAAGGGCTGGGAGAATCTCCTGTCCCAGGAATTGCCACAGAGCCTGAGCTGCCTGTGCACACACAGCTCCAAACCAGCCACTGCTGCATGTGCATGCAAATGCCAAATTTTGGGGGCTTTAAGGGATATAAATCCACAACAAAGCCATTCCTCATTAGTTCATCTGTTTATGGAGTGACTTCTCAGCTCAGGATGAACCAAGAGCTGCTTCTTTCCACCCTTTGTTACAACAGCACAAAGCACAGGCAACAATTAACACCCAATATTCCTCCAACCTTGATACAAATGAATTACTGGGCACATTTCAAGTCCCTACCAGTTCAAATAACCCAGGACTTCTTTTCCAAAATCCAAGTTAAAAAAATAGTGATTGTTTCAAAACAAAGAATGTGATTTCCCTCCTTGGCAAGCCCAAGGTAAAAGTTATCACCTCTGTCCTGCTCCTCTCTCACCAGCACTTTGTGTGACCCAAAGCCAACCTGGCAAAAAACATCATCTAAGGGAGCATTTTTTCTAGTTTTGGTGAATTAATCAGTTTATTGTACACTGAACAACCACAAGAGCCCACTGAGGGCTAGTAGGGAGCACAAAACAGAACACATCCCTTACAGTTATGGCACAATGATCACCATAGGCTGAAACCTTGCCAAGAGCACAACTGATGTTGTGGCATTTAACACACAAATTAGGAAAACAGCTGAGCAATTAATCTTTGCACCTTACAGCAGGATTAGAATACTAAATACCAGTAGCTACTGTACAGTTAGTCTATGGAATGACTGGCAGAAGCTCATTTGCTGTAAGATTGTGTCAAGTTCATTTCAGAAAAATAAGAGGTAATTTATTTTCTTATTTGTTTTGACTTTCCACTTTGCTTCAGGGCATCTTTGTTTCAATCTAGTTCACAGCTCTATTTCTGAGTGGACTGAAACAGATCTCTGTGCCATGAACAACATGGCACACATATTGAAACAAGCACCAACAGATGCTCCAAGGGCAGTCTATGTACAACCCCAAAATCTGTGAATGCACAGTAATAATTAGTGAGAACAGAGTTCTGCATATTAGAGCTTAAGCCATGATTTGATTACTCCTAGTAGGTATTAACAGATATTCTGACTCTGTATAATAAAGTTAAACACTGAAGATAAGTACAGGAAAAAATGAAGACTATGGGGAATGGTAACATGGTACGTGTGTGTCATTATATATAAATATCAATATTTTGCATAACCAAGCATTCCAGTTTAGTTTGCACAGCTTCCTATGCAGCCATCACAGTGATAATGTGCATGCACAGTACAGTGCAAGCTTGTTAAAGACATTTCTCAAGCAAAACCTAATTTGCTGTCATTACCTAATCTCAAGGCTGGGAGGGGTTCTCTCAAGGTCTAGGAATGATCTGAAAGACATTTGTACAAACCATCTTTCTGTATGGCTTGTGAACATTAAAATCTCAGTCTGAAAGAACAAAACTTAAATCCAGTTAGACAAAGCAATAGATGGCTGGATGCCCCTGTCACCAACAGACAATTCACACCATGTGGTCTTTTTAAAGAACCTTTCTAACTCCTACTTGGAACTACTCAGGGCCCTAAAATTGGTCCTGTACTAAATAAAACTCCTGAACTGTGACAAGTGCTGCTGATCTGCTCTCAAGTGAGACCTGTGGTCCTTCTCTGTGACTGCCTGTCTTGTTTATCTTTAAAAGGAAGCCAAATCTCTAAGCACAATGATCAGGTGTTTTTAAACACTGATGTGTAGTCTGGTCCTCATTGAGCACTGTTGAGAAATGTTCAGTCAGATAATTCCATGATTTTCTAAGGAGATCTGGAGTAATTTTCATACACATCTAAGTCTCAGCTTGCTTGCTCTCCTCTGGTTCAGGGAGGGAATGAAAAACTAATTTATCTGCTGCTTAAAATACTGTGGAAGTTTGGTTAAAACAATTTAGTTTATTTAGCTAACTATTTAGCAGGACAGCTCCTACCTACCTGTCCCCTTCTTGTAACTCCAAAGTAAGGTCAGGCTGTAAGAGGGATGAGTTGAGGCAGAGCAGACCTGTGAGTGTTACAGCTTTGAAAGGGGAACTCTGTCATTTATTTTTACATCAAGTCACACTTTCATCAAGAGATAAAAACAACACCAAACCAGGATTCTCCAGGAATAAAAGCCAAGCCAGGCAGAACCAGGAGTCAAAGGGAGCACAGAACAGAGCACTGCTTGCAGAGCAGTCTTGCTGCAACTGTTAGAAAATACTCATGCTATGGCCCTTCAGCCCCCCTCATTTTCACAGCTACATCCTACAGTGTTCGCACAGGACTCTAAGTGTGTGGTGGCACAGTGAAGGAGGAATAAGATGCCCACTGTAATTAGCTGAAGTTCAATGCAGGATTTTCAAAACCTCTCACAGATAGCATTCAGTAAAGTATAAAAAAAAAAAAATCAATCTGCCTCATGTATGCCTGTGTAGGTACTGAGTAAATTGTAACAATTATATTTAAAGAGAGGTTACAGTAAATCTCAGGAAAGTGTCACAGCCTTGAAGTTAAAAAAAAAAAAATCTTGATTTCTTACCATCATGAAACTTACCTGTGGATTTAATACCACATGAAACTGTTTCATTGTATGGGGGGAGCTGTACAAAAAAGAAATGAAACTTATTTAAAGGCAAAGCAAATCTATGAACATTTCATATCAGTTTCATATGAAACATCCAAATCCTTTAGAAATAATTTAAAATAAATCATCACTGAGATTTGATTTTCAGAGAGGATGCCTTGAACTCAATGCTTCTATATTTATCAAATCCCACACTGCAGCTTCGGGCGTCCTGGCAGATTACCATGAGTACTGAAAGATAAAGATTATCTTGGTTACACACTACAGGCTCACCAACTTCTCCAGCAATTCATCTCCCAGCATCAGCATCTTTCTTCATCAACTCATTTTAGGATGAGGAACATACCCACTTTTTAGACAAAAGCTGAAGATAGACCAAATTGGGAAAGGATGAAACAAACTTTTGCACAGCCAACAATCAATAGCCTAAACCTTCTGACTCTCATCCTGCTCCAGTGTGGTCCTTGAAATGTTTCAGCCAAGGTGGATTCTTGAACACACTGATCAGCCCAACCATAATGTACCCACATCTCAGGTTTGTAAATAAATCTATATAAACACTGGAATCATTTTATGGACTCAGGGCAATTTCTAACCCCCCTCACCTGCCCCTAAAGCTCCTGAGCAGCTGAAAGCTTCTCCTGTGCCTGCAGAACTGGCAGCCAGAGCCATGCTGCATTCCAGCAGCTCCTGGAGAATGTGGATATCATCTTTTCAAGTCAAAAATGAGAATCAGTGGGTCACACTCCACATTAATTTTAAACACAGGTTCAATATAATTTTAGTTAGAGCTAAAAAATAACTCTAAATGTCTATAACAAACAGTTTATGACAAACTTCGCAATTTTTTTTTTTATCTGAAGCAAAGACCTTCAGAGAATATGAAGATTTTAAAAAAAACAGTCAGCCTCCCCAACATATCAGATTAATCAACAGCACTTTTGCAAAGCTGACTTGTTCAGAGCTGGGTCTTGTGAACCATCCCAGCCAACAGGTATGACACAGAACATGTGCCAAAAATGTCACGTCTAAAAAGGACATTTTAGACAACAGAACCACAGAATCACCAGGTTGGAAGAGATCCCTAAGATCATTTAGTCCAACCCAGCCCTGACACCTCAACTAAACCACTGAGTGCCACATCCAGTCTTTATTTAAACACATCCAGGGGTGTGAGTCCACTATCATTCTTTCGATAAATTTTTTTTCCCTAATATCCACCTTATATTTCCCTTGAGCTTTAATCACTCCCTTGCCAAAGCCCCCCCGGGTGTGTGTTTAAGGGACCTCAGAGGGGCAGCAGCTCATGTGGGGACTGTCTCCAACACGATGTGTGTCAAACATCACATTAATGCAGCATTATCATCTCTGGCTCGTCCTTCTTGAATTCCACCCTGCCTTTTTCAGACCAATTTTTTACACCAATTAGTGTAAAACTAATAAGCAGCATTTTTTTATTTCATCATCCAGGTAATTAAAACATTGAACTGAACCAGATCAAGGACAAACTTAAGGAGCACCGTTTAACAGCTCTTTATTTTGACAGCTCACCAGTAAGTGGTACACTGAGAAAATGAAGTCACACACACTGGTTCTTGTGCTGCAGGTTCATGCTTTGAGAACAGCTTCACACAAGTCAAGAGATGACATTTCCATCCTCCCCAAAGTAAGAGGTGGAAGAGCTGATGGGGCACTTCAGGTGACACTACATGGGATGAAAATGTCCCACTGCTGTGACTGGATTTGTGGTGGGAGAACAGCAGGGCCATCACAGCTCACAGGTATTACCTGGAGATCTCCTCTGCTTCCTGCACTCCAGACACGCAGCTCTACCTCCAGAAAAGCAGAAATGCTCTTCTTCCTTTCTGAACTTCCCTCACTCCCCACCCCACCCCATTCCCTTCATGCCCTTTCATTGTTCAGCAGTTTATTACATTAATTATCCTTGGAAAATTCAGCTACAGGAAACGGAGTCACATTAACAATGGTTTGTAAACTGTGACAAAAGGATTTCCCCATCTACAGCTCAAGTGTTCGCTTCCTTTATGTTGAGAGGGCAGGATGGAAGCATGACTGAAATGTTTGAATGGAAATGTCTGGAGGAAATACATGGAAATTGACCCAGAGGAAAATTACTTTTCAAGTCTGGAGATGAAGACAATGGGACAAAACTCTTCCCCCTATGAAGGAAAATGTTTCATCATTCTCTACCAAGAGCTACAGAGAATAAGAGCCCACAATACTCTGTGAGTATGTAATGAACTCCAACACACAAAGACAACTGTTCCCACTCTGTGGTTCTCTCTGTCACTAATTAATTCATTATTGATGCACTTCTCAGACCTCACACACAGCCTTCCTTCCCTGTCAGCACAGCCCTGAGGGTCAGCACTGCTCCACCTGGCCAAAAATAATAACAATTCCTGTGCTTCTGAAGGCTCCCAAGGCTGAGAAGCCCACCTTACAACCCAGTTCTCAGCATCCACCCCTTAAAAAAAAGCCACCAAAGCTGAGATACAGGGCTGGAAAATTCATTGTCAACATCCCACCACTACTGTCAGCTAGTCCAGCTCTGAAAGATGACAAGTAGAAAGTGGAATCATTAATTTATGTCTAAAAATTGACTTAATAGCCACATACATGGAGAGAAGGCTACTGAATACAATTTTCAGTTTGTAAATTAGCAAGGCAAGTGAATGATAAATATCTGTATCGTTGTATTTCGAATTCACACAAAGAGATGGAGCTTTCAAATGTTATTTCTAAAACAAGTTTAAAGTAGATCTTACCTCAACAGAGCATCGTGGAGTCACAAAGAACTGATTAAATTCATCAGGGCTGAACTCCCCAAAAATATACTAAAAATAAAAGAGAAGGATCTTTGTTAAAAACTATTTATATTCAATACAATTAATAAATTCCTATTAAAATCCATTAGGATACTAGAATTCAAAAAGACCCATGTTCTGAAAGTCAGAAACTCTACTTTGCATCCCAACTCCCATTTTGGTTCCTTCCTACATCTTTAGCAAAGAATTTTAAGCTCTGAAACTGTAAACAAAATATTTTCCTTCAAATTCCCATTGGAGGTGATCACAAACTGCTCCTCGTCCTGTGAGCAGTTTAAAACCACCACGGTGTGGGGTGAGGAGCTGCCTCAGTTCATACAACCCCCAGGCAAAGGCTGGTTTGCCTTCTAAACCCACCCCTCACAAAAGGAAAAAAAAAACCCAAGAATTATTTATCCAGAGTTCTGCTAAACTGAGGAGTTACACAAGACTAAGTGAACCTGAGGGCACAAAGAACTGAAACTGCTCAGGTGTAGGAAAATACACAAAAATCATAATTTCTGTTATTCCTGTGCCTGAAACTCGCCATAACAAACCTAAGATAAAACATCTTTCCCCTACATTATCTTACAGCAGCTTTTCAGATATTTTGCATCTGGATACTCTCTGAAAAAAAAGTACCTAACAAGAGAGCAAAGAAAATTGCACTAAAATGAGAAATTTAATTTACAGAAAACAAAAAGCTTCCCAATAAAAAGGCCTGAGCTGCTGGCATTTCACAGCACCTGGAAGTTTCTATAAACTTCCAGCTCCAGCTGTAACTGAATAGCACCCAAACATTCAGGCCAGAGATATTAGGACAGAAAGAAGTTAAACAAGTTGCTGAATAAAGTGACAAAATAGACAAAGAGGACTGAAAAACACCACTCTTGGCATGTGGATAAAAGCAGGTCAGCCTGGCCCAGCACACCACAGCCCCCACTCCCATTTATCTCCTCCCAGGGTCATTCTGGACAATTCTTTGCTCTCCTCCACCCTCCCACCAGAAAAGCTTTCCCAGCAGTGTGAGCCTTGCTCCTGGTAAATCCTCAGCTTGGCTGCATCGAGACACAACAAACTAAGAGTGGGAGCTGAGCCAGAGAAAAGAATTCCTAAAATCTGGGAAATCATCTCTTCTGAAGTGCAGGCTGCTGCCACACACAATAATCCAATCACTGCATTGTTGTCCAGACTTTAGGTGGTTTATTCCAATGGAACTTGCTGTTTACACGACTCACAGCCATCTACATTCATAAATTTCAAAGCCAAATTCCACAGCAATTACAGACCATCCTTTTCTTACACAGAAAGTGATTTATTCACACATCACTTTTACGTGTGGCAGTGTGTGCCCATTTTAATGGCCTCCAGGGTTTTTAAAAAACTAGTAATGTCATCTGGTTTAAACTACAAACAACTCCAACAGTCAAAACAAACGGGAACATCTGTGATTCAAAGGGTGAAGAACAGTTAAACATTTAATGCTTCAAAAACTCTTCCCTCAGCCAAGTGCTGCCCACCAAGGGAGAATCCAACACCCAAAGCCAACAGATCCCTAAACTGTACCCAGTTCCTGGCACAGGACTCAGCCTTGGTTTATATTTTCAATATAATCAAGGCATTTTTATGCAACAACATATGAACTGGAATTTGTCATTTTCCAAAAGCAAAACTAAGAAAATCACTTGCTGACTCATCACTAAAATTATGTTTTAGGAGGTATTTTTGATGCTGTGGTACAACAGAACTAAACAATCATCTCAAGTGTAGTCTATTAAAAGTTATACAAATCCAACCCTAATTTCTCCATGTAATAATATAATACAGTAATTTCATTAACCAACATTTTTAAGCAAAGTATCACAGGCCTGGTACTTCTTTCTGAGCCTCTCTTTTAATGAGGAAACACAACAGAAAAACTGAACAAAGTGATCATTAATACTGTATTAATGAACCATTTTAAGGGTGTATTCATACAGAGAAATTTGTGTCTGTGCAACTCCTCCTGCATAATTTAAAACAAGACTTGAAATATTTACCAACATCTCATCCTAGTCAGACTAAAGCTCAGAAAAAACCCATCCCATTTGGGCTTGAAATTAACAAAATTTGATCTGATTTGTTTTTATTTACCAATACTTTACACCGGCATTAAGTCACCAGTTAAAAGATCCCCATGAAAACGGAGGGAAATAATGTTTCAAAATAAACTTCAGGCCACAGGACTGATGACATTAAACCTGCCCAGTTTAACCAAACTCCTCAGCCTCATCCCTCCAGAAATAACTTCTGCAAGCTGGACAGAATTTTCTACCCTTTTCGAGCCACAACTACACACTTGAGTGAAAAAGAACTGTGATATCACATCCCTTGGTAAATATAACAATCTCTACCAAAAAAAGGATTCAGAGGTGGGGAAAAAACAAGGATTTTAAGCAATTTGAAAGACAATGTAACTCCCTGCCTGCTGTCCATCCATCCATCCATCCATCCATCCATCCATCCATCCATCCATCCATCCCTCCATCCCTCCATCCCAAGGAATCAGTGGCCTGGCACTCTACAAGTTACCTGTGTAAGGAAATCTTGTTTAGCTCTAAACAGCATCAGCACAGCTGCAGTATTTACCCTGCACCATTAATTCAAATTTAGAAGGTTTTCCTGCATATTAAATGTCCAAACAGTAAGAAATTTTAAGCAAGAGCAGACTAAGATCTTACAAAAGGTAGTACACCCTTACAAGAATAACCCCATTATCAGCATGAGCTTTTGGGGTCCTGGCTTGTTTGAACTCCCAAAATTACTCCACCTAACCTCAAAATTCTCAAAGTTGCCTCCTTTCCCAAACTGCCAAATAAAATCTAACGCTTGGAACATCAAACATGTAATTAAATTACTTACACAACTTACCAAGCTACTCACTATCAGCATTAATTTCTCCCCCACTCTATAAATAACATTTTAACACATGGCAGAGATACATCAGCACGTGTTAAAGCTCCAAACTTGTTTCAGATGATTTCAATTCCAATTTTAGTATTTCCAAGTGTGTAAGAAACACACAGCCATTACAACTCCATCAAAGTGATGCCTCTAATGCCCAGCTAACCTGCCCCAGGCTGTGTCAATCTCTGATCCTGCACGTCACAGCCCTTCAAGGTCCCAATCAGGGATAACAGACAAGCTCCAAGGAAAAGTGGGAGTCAGACACAGACAGCTCAGGGTCAGCCCTGGAGCAGGTGAGAGATTGTGCTGTGCTGGAGATAAGCTGCTTGTCCTGCTCCATCACTGCTGTGCCAAGGCAGCCACAGCCTCTCACCTGCACCAGCAACTGCAGAGCCCCGAGTGAAGGTCGGGCACTGCACGTGAGCACAGAGCTCACCTGGCCCAGGCACCCACAGCCAGGCCTGTTCCCACCAATAACACACAAACTCAGGGGGTCTGGCAACATGCAAAGCCAAAATATTAAAAAGTATTACCTATGAAAAGTTGATATTTAATTAATAGCTCTACACAAGTTTCATTTTAAGATAAAATAAAAAATAAAATCAAGATTTCGCCAACACTGTTTAACATTCATTTGCTGATTGAATGATTGATTTTGATTTACAGCCTCAGACAAAAATGCAGCTGCTTGAAAAGCACATAAACAGCAGTCAGTGGTGTCAGTGTTCACTCACAGGAGAGCACAGATAAAGCCCAGGAGATCCAGTCTCACACCAAGACTAAGTGTGGAAGAAAATCTAAAGAGAACACTGGGAGAAAGTTCTGAAAATGTCCAAACATAACGATACCCCCAGACTTACTTTTAAAGATACCTAATCCCTAAGCAGCTTAATTCAGTCCCATCTGCCCTCGCTCTCCTGCTCAAACCCTCTCCACAAGCTCTCTGAGAGCTCTGTCTGTCTGTCCTGGCTCCTGGGAAGGAATGCTCTGGTGATTTTGGGAGCACAAATTTCCTCCCTGGATGATTTAACTCTGCAGAGCCACCCCTGACCCTGCACTGAGTGTGCTCAAGGGTCCCCTGATGCCTGGGGAGCTTCATCTTTCACACATTAAAAGTAGTATCAGAACAGTATCAAACAGATCCCAATGACCTTCCACTTGCAACTGTATTAAAAAGCAGATGGGAAATAATAACCTCCTCTGGGGGGAGGCAGGGTGTGTGGGAAGAATGAGGCTTTGTGGAATTCTTGGGAAGAGGGGACACACAGGACAGCTCTACCTCTGCCACCTTTCCACTTCCTCATCAGGGCTACCAAACTTCTCCTCTGGGATGGAAAAACACCCCCAAACCCAAAACACACTGATGGATTTATTCCATTCTGCAAATCTCAGCAGTAACCCAACCTGGCAATTTACCAGAGATGTACAGTGTTAACAAACATGCTAAAACTACCATGATTTAACTAATGTCAGCAAACATAATAAAATGTTTTGCTTACACTGCACAATCAAGTATTTATGTATTTTCTATTCAGTATCTTCCATATTGAGGTTCCATGACCAATCCCTTTAAAGAGACAATTATTCACAAGGGCTGCTTTTCACCCTGGTTTTTAAACACTGGTTTCAACACACACAACTTCTGAACTTTTGGGAGTTTTCAAATGTAAAAATGTGTGTCTTCTTGCAGACGTCACATGTATGAGACCAAGAATGGAAATAAAACTAACAATGCTTAAATAAATCTTAAAAATGAGGTAGTTTTAGACAGGACATAACTAAAATCTTTCCCTTTGGATACTGACACTAACAACCAGTACATTAATTAAAGAAAAAACTGTAAAATGAAACATATTTCATGCAATTCTAAAATGGCATCTTTTCTCATGAAGCTGCTGGTGACATGAGTGTTCCAGTACTTCAGATTTAATTTATTTACCTTATTTCCACCTATTGAGATTTTGCAATAAAGTTTGGGCACTGAATGCAAAATACTGTCATACTCTTGGAACTACAAAAAAACCCCACACAACTAAATTCTTAAAAATAACCAGTTAAAAACCAGTTAAAACTGTAGTTCTGAACTGCTTCCTGTCCAACTGAAGAGAGGATAAAAAAAGAACTGCATCTTGACTTCCTTCTCAAAGTTAAAACTTTAAGACTATTACACAAATACTCTGCAGATGAGAATGTTCTTAAAAGTGTAGCATTTTTGAAATAGATTTTTTCTATAATACAAGTTAGGAATATTGAATGGATGAGACTATTAAAGCTGGAACAGTTTCCAGCTCACTCCTGAGCCTGTGTCACCAATTTCCATGTTCAGTCTGACACACTGCGAGGAATCAGGTTCCCTGTATTGAATCTCTGCCTCTCAACATTAATTCTCTTGAGAAAAATACTCATGTTAAACACCTTCCTTAGAGCAAATCCCAAATCCTGCTGATTGTCAGTTGCTGGTGCTTCCAGTCACAACAAAACTGGAATCAGTTTCTAACTTAATCTCTCCAATGTGATTACAGCAGCGCAACATCCAGGAGATTCTACAACACAAACATTTCATCAATAACATCCCCTTTACATCCTCTATCTGCAGCTAGATTTTAACATAAATTACACAAAATGAATTAACCAAACAAATCTATCCATGAAAATTTGTTTTCTACCACTCAGGGACGAAAATAAAAGTACTTATATATTTGTGTAATAACTCTGATCACCAAGCAGCACCTTAACTATGCAGATAAAAGCAGCAGCAACACAACTAATTCTAAGGAGGGGGGGGAAAAGACCCCAAAGGGTTAAAATACCTGACCTGCAAGCTCTCCCATTGCTGACTGGTTTTTGCTGTGGTCCCCCTCACCACTTTAAAAAACAAATGTTAATGTTACCCCACTGCCTGGAATGAAATCTCCACTGGTGTTCCTGTCTAGCAGCACGAACTCTGTCCTGGAGGAATAAAAGGAGGATGATGAGTACGTGTTCCACAGCTGCTTGTCCTAGAAAAATAGGTAGAAATAGCACTGCTGCTGCATCATCATCCTGGGATCACCTGTGCTACAAGAAAGCCAAGAAAATTAAGTGTCAACTTTGCCTTTCAGAATGCATTACTGTGCCTTTCATCTACCACCCAACAGCTTCAGATCTTCAGTCAAATCAGTTTGAGCTGCAAATACTCCCACTTCACCTGCTTTTCCATAAAAGAGTTAAAAACACAGCTTTTACAGCTGGATTACTCCTTGCCACCACTAAATGTCTAAGCAGAAGATCGAACAAGCCAAACCAGTTCACATTTAAAGAGAAATGATGAAATAGCTGATGTACACCTTAAGCTGTACATATATCTATTATATCTATAATTTTGCCCACTAAGTTACTCTTACAGAGTGGAATTACAGCACTGGGATAGGCTGGAGTAGAGCAGGAGAAGGAAGCATTCAGCCAGAAGTGTGTTTTCTGGCAAGGAAAAAAAGGGCACATGCATATGACTGCACTCGGGTTTTATTAGCAGAGAAAACACTCTCCCATTAGTCATCCCCCAGCAAACAAGGCATTGCTTCCTCACCCTTTACTTCTCTCCCAATTTCTCGAGGTTTATCAGGGGTTTTTTAATGGAAAATGTAGGAAAAAGCAGCTTTCCCACAGATTGTCCTTTCCTCTGAGCTGAAATCCATCAAGCCCTAGTGCCCCCATGATTATGTAACTGGAGACAAGGTTTTACAAACTAACAAAGCTCAAGAAACTTATTACTAAAATGCTCAAAAAAAGCACAGACAAAATTGTGAAACTGAGAAACAGGTTTGCTGTTTGGGCTTTTTTTAGGTTTTGAATTTGCAACCAGCATCCCATAACCAGGAGCTATGGAAACCACTGGCCATGTATTTACAGCTGCACCACAGCCTAAATAGTATTTTAGGCAAAACATATGTCAATTTACCCTCTTTAGGAAAAAAATAAATCCGACTTTTATAAACACAAACGTATGCAAATGAAGCCACACTTTAAGGTGGAACAGTTGAATATTAAAACTTTTAACAGCTGAAAATGCAACAAATCTCGAGCAAACTCTCAGTGAAGCTGCCAGTCCTTTATCATTATCCTGCAGCTCCAAACTAGAACATTAACACATCTCTATAGTGCCTGGAGAAAGATCAGAGCCAGGTAAATGTAGGTCACCTAAGCCCATGAGTCAGTGCAACTCTGCCTGCCCACCATTTAAGTTATCAAAGGCTCAAAAATATAGTACATGATCAAATCTTCTCTTTTTTTTTCACCCCAATTCAGGGTTTTTTTGGATGTTATTATAGAATTCTTAGGGCTGAAAAAAGTTACAGATTTTCTACGTGTTTAACATGAATTAATCTGACGGGTTTTATTCCTTCATGGGAAAAAATAATTAATTCTCATCCTCAAAAAGTCATGTTCTGGTCAGAGGAAACGCCAGATCTGTGGCTAGCAGGGAAGCACAGTTGTGACTGTCACATTACTGGAAGCAGAAGTTTCATGACCAAATGACCCCTAGAGCCTGATGGAATTAAGGGAGCACAACGTGGATCTCAGCAGTTTATCCTGAATATTGTAACTCAAATACTCACAAAAGCAGAGCAGGTTGTACTCTTTTTTATCAATTATATAACATACTTCAAATCAAAGCAACAAAGTAAACAATAACCATAGAAAACCCTGCTAAAAGACGAGCCAGTTTCTTACACCCAAACAAGTTGTGTTTATGTATGCTCCTCATTCTATTTCCAATAATGACCTGCCTGTTGGCACTCCTCTATTTCAAACAGCAGCTGCCACAAAGTGCATCCAGCCCGAGGAAGTTGTCTATAAAATGGTCACTGTAGTGAGCAGGGGGGAGAAAAAAGGGGGTGGAAGAATAAAAAGAATAAAAACCAACCCATCTCACACAGACACTGCTGCATTTCTGAGTGAGCTGTTCCAGAAAGACTCTTTATCTTCCCATGTCCAAGCAGAAAACCTCTGCTGCTCCACATTTCTGATTTTCCCCAGCTGATATTTTTCTGTTCCACAGAACAACAAAGAAAAAGCCCACCAAAACAGGCACGAGCTTATCCTGTAAATAATCACAGCATAAAGAGGGCAATGCAACTGTAGCATTTGTACCTGATCACAGAGCAATGGTCTCTGACAGGAGAACTGTATCCACATTTTATATACAACTTTTAATTTGCATCCTGTGGCACACCGTACGAGAAAATACCTTCCCTGCACCTTCCCAAGGTAGGAAGACACATGTTAGAAGCAAGAGCTGCAATGAAGAGCTGGCATTTGGGGACTAAGGCAGGAATACCTGGAAAGTGCATTCCAGGAGAGAGGGAGAATGAATTGTGAGAGGTGATTTCTTTGGAGAGCAAAATAAGGAATTTCTGACACCTTTCCACCAGCACTACAAACCCACAGAACATCTGCCTGTGATAAAGAGAAGTAGTAACATTTTCCTATCTGTTTTCTTGCTGTGTTAAATCTAAACACAAGCCAAACAAAAATACTTTCCTGTCATAATCTCTGAGCTGGCAGTCCTCACAAATATCAAATGAAAAATAAATACTTTCCAAACGAGGAGAATTGGTCCTTCCTCAGTTGTGAATTCAAGCATAGTGGTTGGTAAAACACCTCTGGCCAAGGCTCTATCTCTTCACACCCTCTAAAAGTTTGAGAACACCAGCTCCAGGCTGGTTGCTCACAACTCAGCAAACACATTTACTTCAAGCTCTGCAGGCTCCTCTTAACTGAACCAGTTATTGAGTCTATGTGCAAATTGGAAACTCTCCCTATAATGAAGAACAAAAATAATTAAGACTTGCATTATTCTGATTTACCACTGCCTGATAAGCTCTGAGGAGAGAGGAGTTGGAACATGAAGTTCCTCAAGAACACAGCCAGTTTAACTACTCTTTTATTACAGGTGGGGCAGGCAAAACAATCCCTCAGTAATTTTATCTAATACTTCCCAGCAGAAAACCCTTGGTGTCTGCCCTTTTGGTTTTTTCTCTGCCAAACTAAAATCATTGGGGCTGCAACCTTCAGTGCCAGACACCTTCAGTGGGATGAAGTTCTAAGAACATGGTGGTAAAATCAGTCCTGCGTTTGGAGAACTTTGCTTGGGCCACATTAATTAGTAAATTGCCTTGGAACACCTGAGAGCTGTCCACCCAAGTTCCAGGCACGCTCCATAAATCCACCTTTTCCCTTATACAATCTTTACAGAATCTTTATTTAGCAGATACTCCAGCAACTGAGATCCTGAAGGATTGTTCTCCACAAGCTCCTCTCAGTTCAAGGTGGAAAACCAGCACAAGCATCTTTCCTGCCATCCCCAGAGTCCACAGCATCCAGGAGCCAGCACATTCCTACCCTGGCCAGGCAGGATAGGAACAAGAACCAGAACAAAAACCGGCTTTCCTGGAATGGCTTCCAGCTCCAAAACTGCAGCCTGGCACTGCCCTGCCACAGCAAAGCCTTTCTTCTGTTCTTACTGTAGCTGAATTTACCTCACAGCCTGCTTTGATCCTTCAAATCCATGGTTTAAAGAAGTAAAACTAACAGATCTAGACTTGGATGAGGTTATTAAAAAAGGAAAAAAAAAAAGAAAAAAAGATGAAGTAGAGCTCTAGAAGCAAAAAGTACAAAAATATGAGTTTTAAGAAATGAAACAGATTAAACATGGGCACATTTTAAGTAGTTCAAAAATATTACAATTGGCTTGATGAGGCCAAAGATGAGGAACAAGAGTTAGATGAGGAGCTGACAGAGGATCTGAAGTTATTGGTAGAGACAGCAAAGGGGGAAAAAAAGAAATTTAGAACAGATTTTGTGCCTGCCAGACCACTATCCCTTCCAAAAGCTGAACTATCACCCAAAATTCTGCAGTCATGTAATCCTTTTGCTGTTGTGAGGAATCTCTTCAATTCAGTTCCAGCAGTTTGTACCTCACACTCCCTCTCCCGTGAGCTGCTCCACGTGCCTGGACAGTGAGTATCCTTTCCATGCAGGTGAAGGTGCCAAAACCAGCCAATATTCAATTCATATTATTTTAAATATGAAAATTACACCTAAAATTATGCTTCTAAAATGCAGCAATCAAAAGCAAAGCTGCACAAAAATTCAGATTGCTTGTGTCTTCATTAGATTCCCACTAGTTTGTGTATCTTTGATATTTTCTTTGCTTATTTCCACTACTCTCATCTTCACAGAGGACAAATATCTCAAAGGATCAATAGAGACCCATCCAAGAGAACAACTGCACCCTGGGCAGTGAGGAGATTGCTGTTCCTATTTGTCAAGCAAGCTGGAAAATACACTGGAACATAAAGAAAAGTGTGAAAAGAATGTACAGCCTCTGAATTACTGCAGCTAAACACTGTGGAAAACTAAAATCTCTCTCTAACAGCACCTCAGCAAACGAGTCACCCACACAACACTTTTCACAAGCAATTACTCAGGGCAGGATTTAGGGTGGCTAAGATTAGGTGAGGCAAAAATTAGCTATCTGGACTCCATCCTGGCAAGGAACACAGATTAGCACTTTTGGAAAGCAGCTAAGCCCACCTGCCCAGGACTCATATGCCTCTTTTGATGGTCTAACTTCACATCTCGACCCTAAATTAAGAGCTGAATGCTGAAAACATTTTGTTGGATTCACAATCTCATCTATTCTCCACAGGCTGAATGATCAGCAAAGGTGATTACTGTCAAATTGAGAAAAAATTATAAAGATGATTTTTTAAATTTATTTTTTCCACTGGTGGAAGGAGTGTCAAAGAAGTGAGGAACCAGTGTCAAGCAGAACATCCAAGTGGTTTGGAACAAGGAAGAATGAGACTTTCCCCTCTGCGAGTTGTGACCTGCCAAAAATGGGTTATCTCATAGAGAAATGGCCAAAAATAAACCAGAGAATATGTGAAAAACACAATGATTGGTGAATGACTCATGGGGATCACAGAAATGAAACACAACTACCACTACATAATAAAGTCTCCAATATTTTAAGTTCTTTATCAGTTGAAGCTTGAGAGTAATAGCTCTGCAGAGGTTCTTGCTGTGTTTTCTGGTGAAGAAACTCCAGCCCTTTCCAGGTGACACACACGGATGTGGAATGTCCTGTGAGGACACCATCCCATGTTCTGATTCCCAGGAAATTCTCAGCCACCCCCCTCCTCCATCAGCCCAACACGTGGCAGGTGGAAACTCGTGAGGATCAGGCAAAGCCTGTGACAGCAACTTTGTATTTTGAAGGGGTTTCCAAGTTAAACTGAAAATTGGGACACCACACATATGCCACCGCCTCCCGAGACAGTTTTAGAGCTTTAGTATCTGCAAAACAATTTTATGTAGATGCAACATAGCTGTTAAAACAAATGCACAGATTAATACACTGCTGCCACCAACAAACCCCAAACAGTAAGTATACTAAACACTCATATTTTCAAGTGACAGCATTAAAAAATGGTTATGAGTATGGGCAGTAGGTATATTGCAAGGAAAAAAAAGTTTTAAAATTGTCAAAGTTAAGTAGCTCATTTCAAGAGACTAACACTGATAATGCTGCTACTTTATGTTTTTCTTTGTACAAGATCTTCTGTCAGCATTCAGAATTCTTTTTGCACATATGAATGAACAGAATGCACAACACAGCACTCCAGATATTCCCCAACACATTTACAGTCTCAAAGATACCAAAATCCTTTTGCTTTCTGAAGGTAAAAAAGCAATTAAACCAGAATAGACTGATAGAGCCCCCTGTGCTCAGAGAGCAGCGCACACTCACAGCTGGTGCACTCTCCATGCAGGCAGAGCTGAGTCACCACTGCCTTGGCCACGGGAATATCACACCCAGCAGGAGCTCCCACAGCTCTGCACCGGCTCTTCATCCTCCTCAGGGCAGGACAGAGGCTGCAGCAGCTCTGTCTGCAGGGTCCCTGCTCTCACCCACAGCTCCAGCACCTCCTGCTCTCCTCTCTCTCCCCCAGCCATGGCTCTGGGGACCCCACACAAGGACTATCAGATTGTCATCTGCCCCACAATACAGACAAGGTTGAGCAACAGCCATGAAACCACAGGCTCAACCCTCGCACTTCTGCACACTCTGAACCTGCAAGACTTTCCACTTTCAAACGACACCAACTTAGGCAGTTTTTGGAAGAACATGCTTCTCCTGGGTCTGCACATCATCTCCTTTGGTCCCAAATCTAATTAAGAGATCTTGCAAATCATAATGACATTTGGTAAAACAATGAATTACTCACACAATTGTTCAAAGTGATTTGTTTTGCAAATAAGGCAGAAAACACAAATTGAACTAGAAAATACGAACTGATTTAAGTTTCACACTAGTGATGTCTGCCATTATCAGTATTGCTGGCTACTCAATTAACACATTGGATGTGCTGGACACTCAGACCTGACCAATGAGCAGCTGTTCACTAATTACAAGCTCTTTTTATTTCAAGCTGTAACAAAAGAAATAAATTTAGATCACACACACTTAAAAAAATCGGTTTGCAAAGCAAATAGCTAAAAAACACCTTTGCTCTTAGGTTATCTCTTTTCTAACTATAAAATCCATGAGGAATTTATATTAACTATGAAATCCCACTACCATGAAAATACACAGGCTACACAGCTCAGCTGGGCAGGAGAGACCCCTCTGACCCATCTGCAGCCCCTGGCACCCACCACTGCCAGCAGCACAAAGCAAAGGGGAAAAAACGTGCACAACTGCCCTTGCACACCACTGCAGGGCCCAACACCGATGAGAACTCAGGGAAATCTATTTCAAGGATGTGTTTACACCAAATCACAAAATCATATCAGCCTTAACGTGAAAATCCTTAGTGCCAAGTGTAATACACATTGATTGCCTTTATGCTCTCCAATTCAGGAATCTCAGCTGTGGCAACACCAAGGCAGCATCTGCTACTGGACTCACAGCAACAAGAGTGACCACCACAGCCCAGTGACCACCACCACAACCCACTGACCATCACAACCCAGTGACCACCACCACAGCCCAGTGACCACCACCACCCAGTGACCACCACCACAGCCCAGTGACCACCACCACCATCACAGCCCAGTGACCACCATCACAGCCCAGTGACCACCACCACCCAGTGACCACCACCACAGCCCAGTGACCACCACCACAGCCCAGTGACCACCACCACCCAGTGACCACCACCACAGCCCAGTGACCACCACCACCATCACAGCCCAGTGACCACCATCACAGCCCAGTGACCACCACCACCATCACAGCCCAGTGACCACCACCACCCAGTGACCACCACCACAGCCCAGTGACCACCACCACAGCCCAGTGACCACCACCACAGCCCAGTGACCACCACCACAGCCCAGTGACCACCACCACCATCACAGTCCAGCGACCACCACCACAGCCCAGCACTATGTCTGGACTATGGTGAAGTTCAAGAGACTTGAGACCATGAACCTGTTGACAGCAACAAACTCAACAGCTTTATTTCTTCTGCTCTGAAAACTGACTGCTCCTCTTTCACACTTCTGGTTCTGCTGCACTTATATTTTCTGCCACTTGCAATGCCAGGATGACAATTTCATGTATCTCATTCTTGCTTGCTCTGAAAGCACACTGACGGCATAAACTCTTTTTTTTGTTTTCTGTTGTTTCAAGTTCAGTTAGAGAATTCTCAGTATGTGTGATGCAACGTGGAAGCCTAAACTTCTTGTTAAGGGCAATGGTCTTAGCCCTCAGCTGAGAAGAAAGTACTGCCTAAGTAAGTGGAAATTGCCTCAATAAGTTATCTCTGACTTTTTTTCAACTTTGTATCAATTAACTATAGCACTCCACAGACATTTTCAAACAGTTGTGGTTTGGGTTTTGTACCCCAAAGGCAGCAGCAGAACAGAAAGTGAGCTTTTCCACGCTGTAAGGACATCAGAGGGCTATTTCTTACTTTCTTTGGTCAGCCAGCTATTATTAGAACCCATAAGATTTAATGGACAGACTAAGCAGACTGGAACTCAAGACAACTTGATTCTTTTTGCAATTCAGCTGTTACCTGTGCTGACAATGACTCTTTTTCCTTCTGCTTGACTTCCCTCTCCTTTTCACCCTATCTACTCATATTTAAAATGACAAGGCCACCTCACATGTCCCAACCTCACTTTGAACCCAATACCCTCCCTAAGCAACACGGTCCAAAACCTGAATTATCTGAATACAACTAATCTAATTGCCTGCCCCTACCATTAAACAAATTAATTGAACTTTTTTTCCCCAGCCTAATGCTTGCACCAAGAATTCAAGGGATTATCAGTATCTTACCTATTGGTAACAGGCTGCTTTAGTACCTATAAAGGCATCCAAACTCCAACAAGACAAAACACCTTCACACCAAAAGCCTTCACTTCTCTGGATGAACGATACACGACTTCTGTATTTTGAGTTACAGTGGCAAATCCATTGCCAGCCTGCAACATTTCACGGGGAAAAATGAGGCAGGAAATCTGAGAATCACCACAGCAGGCTCTAAATGCTGTATGAAAAAACATGCCCAGTGCACTGAGGGAATAACTCAGCTATTTCTGCTGGTCTGCTCAGTGGAGTTCAAACAAAATAAGAAGCCTTTCACACACAGAATGCTTTGAAGAAAACCCACTTTCTTGCATGTTTGTTTAAATGCATCTTTTCACACAACCTTTAGAGACATGCTCTTCTTTGCAGCTTCTTACAGATCGTGCATTTTTCTCCTCCACCTCAAAGCTGAGCCTCACTTGGGGTATTTACTTTTTTAACAAAGTAAAAAATCAGATCCCTTAAGTGTTTTTCCAGTTTGTGTTAACATCACCCTTGATGGCAGCTCATCTATATCCCTTTCTTTCCTACTATAATTCCAATGCAAATAACACACAGCTCTTCTTTTAAAGCTTCCATCCATGATATGAATTCACACACAGCACTACAAGCAGCGAATTCCCCAAAGTGCTCCTGAACATTTCTCTCCTACGGCACTGACATTGGTGACTCCCACAGAATCTCAACAATCCTTTCTTCATTTGAAGAACAGATGTTTTTTTCACAAGGTGTACAATTCAAAGGAGCCTTACACAAACACTTTGTAAGGGCTACTGTGAATTTAATCCTCCTCCTGCCTAACTACAGGTGAAGAAAAACAGACCTTGTGGCACACACTGAAAATCAATAAACTGTATGCTGTCAAACAAGGAGGAGAAGTTCTTACACATTATTTAAAATATCAAGAACATCTGGAAATAAATTAGGTATTAGAGAGTCAAATACAAAATGAAAAGACTAATGTACTTCAAAGTTTTACTCTATTAAAGCATTAATGAATATATTAACATGAGCACTAAAAGACAGAATCCTTTTAAGTGTTTTAAAAATAACCAACACAGCCCCATTATTGGAAATACTTAAAACACAGTTTAAATACCTGGGGTTACAATTTCATAAAACAAAACCAGGGTTCAGAACCCCAATTTTAAAATATCAGACTGTTCTATTATGGAATGTCTGAATATACAAACACACACACATGTACACACACACACACACACACACACACTTTTTTCACCATGAAGCATAACCCTTTGTTCCCTAATCCCCAGTTGTATGTTTAATGATCACACATAAAACACTTCCACCAGAAAGAAAAACCGCAGCTCCAGCATGTTTAATTCTTTGGAAATGAACATCTACATTGCTGAAATGGCATTAGAGTGACAAATGACTATAATCCAATGGCCCAAGGCCAGCAAGTTCTATTCTAACAGATCTGGCAGTTTTGTACGACACAGCATGTTGTGTGTCCATCACCAAAGAGAAACGAGACTGCTCAGTTTACCTATAAACAAAGCCCCACTTAACTCTACAAGTATTTTAACAGCCACATGAATGGAAAGACCAGTATGTCTGAGCAGCTGCCTACAGAAACTGGATTTATTAATAGGTAAATGGCTGGATCCATTCTAAGAAGTCTCCAGAGCAGTGCTATATAGTCTAGAATGCACAGAATAAATAGCAGTGATTCACAAAACCTGTGGGTTTTAGCCTATTTGCATGCTGCCATATAGTTCCAAATTTAAGTTCTATGTCAGTTTTCCCAGACTTCCTTTTTTAAGTCAACCAACCCACATTCACCCACTTTACTCTGTGTGGATTCACCATTCACGTTTTAGAAAGGCAAATGATCCCTCCTGGCTACCGAAACTCCCAGCTTCAGTCGCAGCCTCAATTCCCAAGATCAGGGAAGCCTGGAGTAACTCCTCACTCCACGGGCAAAAGATGAGCCCAGACCCTCCTGAGCGATGAAAAAGAAGTGGGGGGAGACAAATCCACCTTCTTCAGCCCTTTAAAACACAGGACAGCAACTGAGCAGCAGCAGCTGCAGCAAAATGGGGTGCTCACAAACCTCCCTCCAATTCTGACCCCCAGCAGCCCTTTCCCCTTTTATTTTGTGTTCAGGGTGTCCCCCATATCCCCAGTAGATTTCCCAAACCTGACAGAATCCAACTGCCCCATCCCCAAACACTTCCATCTCCCCGTGAGGACACTCCAGCCTCACACACACGTGCACAACAAACTCATCCAGCTGCACAACCACCATTTTTCGGACATTATTTTCGAGACATCGATTTCCTAATCACCACAAACATCAGGCAAGGCACTGCAAAGGCAGCACAGCACAAATGCCTGCAGACTGCTGCTTTTTTTTTTCTTTTTCTTTTTTTTTTTTGTCTTCTAGAAAAAGCCCTGGCTTAAGGAAACATCAAACCCCAGGCTGGCAGGGAGCAGCCCTCCAAGGCGGCCATACAAGAGGCAGTTTGCAGTGCAGTGTTTCAGGGAGTCAGGTTGCAATGCCATGTCCCGAGTTCCAGTTCTGCTGGTTGCCAGGCCAGACACAACCTGCGTGAGGATGAGCAGCCCCAAGAGCTTCTTCAGCTTTTTGTTTTTTTGTTCTCAGCTCAAAAGTCGCCCTGGTTTTTTCACTTCAGCTGGGTTTGGGGGCAACGTGGTGCGTTTAAAATGGCACCGAGTTCATCTGACACCACAGCAATGGTGAGAGAACAAAACAAGCATAAATGATTCATTCTGCTATGGTATCCTTTCTTCTGCTTAACTTGTTTTCACAGGATTTACAAATGATGCCTCTGTATTAATTCTTTCTATGAAAAACAATAGAAAAAGTGGCTAAAACAACTGTTTGAACAGTTCCTACAGAGTTTTATCCTTTGCAAACAGGGAAATAGTTTTTGAGCTGTCTTTTTTTTTTTTTTTTTTTTAAGAGATTTTTAGATGCCCTTGATGATGACAAGTGGTTTTAACTAGATCAGCTTAACATCTTTAGTGTTGTGGAGTGATACAGCACGTTTACTTCTACCTCACCTTAAAAAAAAAAAAGGAGAGATTGTGAATACAGTCAGCACACACCCAGCAGACTGACAGCACCACTCAGGAGATGATTATGAAATAGTGACATGGAATTAGAGGCACAAACCACCAGCAAGATCTAAAACTGTGCAGCCAAACACTTGTGTGCTGGCTGAGCTGGCCACCCAAAATCAATGTCCCCTGGGAAATATTGGATATGATGGTGTTTCGGGATTCATTTGTCACAATGTGCAAAGTGACTGGTGAAATATTTCTGCCCACTGTGCCATGAGTCCATCCATTGGCAGGAACCTGACTCTGCATTTTAGCTGGAGGAGCAGCAGGATTTTCGTGAAGATGTTTTTTTTTCCCCTGTGTGACAAAAAAATTCCTCAATCATGGCAGACCCAAATTAGAGATATGGAAAAAGAACAACTATTGTTTACTTCTGCATCATGACATGAAAATAATGATTCAATAATCTTATTTATCATGCACTCAAAACGGGCAACTTTTATCAAAATTTTATTTTTCTACTGATCTGTAACACCACCGTCCTAAAACAAAATTAAACACCTACATCTAAAACTGCATCCCTGGACTTATCTTGAGGCTTTTCATCCCAAAGGGTCCAAAACAGGGTTACCTTAATTCAGCACCACAGCACTGCTCTGGAAGATGTATCACATAAATCCCAGACAGCATCTCAATAAACTCCTTAAATTTCAGAAAAAGAAACCCCAAATAGGTTTGTTTAATAACATGAACAAAGCAGTAGCTAAACAAGATCTTACAAAAGTGCTTCCTAAATATATATGTTCCACATTATATACAAACTATGTAATACAAATAATACGTTATAACTTAAGCAGCAACCTCACAAGACCAAACAATCCACCTTTACCTACAGAGGGGGATGATTTTAAATAGTCTGTGCTCAAGTTGCTACTAAAGATGAATTTACGGCCCAGTTTTAATTTCAGAGCACTTTACCATAAACTAAATCATCAGCATAACTTTTTTATGTTTTAAAGTACACCAACATAATTATGTACAGACCAAAACACGTCCTTAACTCCTCCAAATCGTGAAAAAAGCTGCGTTTTAAACCCCAAACGTATCAAACTGACCACATGCACTGCTGAGGGGGGAGAAAGCAGGGAGTGAAACAACTCTTGAGTTGGACACTGAATCTTTCTGATGTATTTGCTTTCCAAAACTCATTCAGTGGGACAGTAAAAAGAAGTCGAAGAATAAGTGAGTTTTCTTCACTTTGAAATGACACAACCCACCTTGAACGATACAAAACTTTAAATTTAAATTAGTCTTAAATTTGAAACAAACTCCAGACACTGCAGCTGCCTTAAGAACACCCCCATTAACAAGAGCACTCACGTTTTTTTTTCTCGAACATAAATAAATCAACCTGGACAAGAAATGTCGGTACAGTTTTCACCGATTATAAACTTTTTTTTTAATGGAAAAATCAGTGTCAGTGCCACCAGTGCAGAACTTCATTTAATGTGTAACTTAACTTCATTCAGAAAAAAAAAATATAAAACTCACAGAACTCATAATAAAGCATCGCCCTGTTCGAAATGATTTAAATTTTATGAAATGTGCTTTCTATGAGAGGAGACACGGATCCTTAACAAAACCACGTTTAACGCCACCACAGTTTTCTAAACTTTATTATTTGCCAAACAACAAACTCGCTCCAACTCCTGCAAAATAAAACACTTCAGTGCTCCACACGCTTTTTCCCTGACATTCCTGCTTTCAACCTGTTTGGGGAGAAAAACCTTAAGGGAAAGAAACAGCGAAACGAACCCATCCAATCACCCGGCTCTAAGCACACACTGGATTAGCCCAGGAACCGAGCTGTAAACTTCCAGCGAAAAAACCACCACGACTGCAGTTTTGCTTTTTTTTTTTTTTTTTTTTTTTTTTTTTTTTTCTTCCACTCGGTGCACAAATCTCCCCGGCTGGTTCAGCCAGTGGGATACAGGGAATCCGCACACGCATCCCCCGTGCACGGCGATCTTGCAACACTCAGCCCTTTGCACCCCGATGCGCCGCGGTTTTATCGAGTGTTTGGGCGGGGGGGAGGGGGGAGGATTAGTTTACAAATCTCCTTATTCCCTTCTCGTTATAGAATCGTTTCTGTCTCTCCTCCTCACCTTTCCAAAAATTAAAAAAAAAAAAATAGGAGTGGGAGCGATGGGCTCTGTCCGAGCCGCCCTGGGGCGGGGGCTCAGCACCGGCACCCCCCGCCCCGGGCCCCGGCGTGGTGACACCGACACCGGCTCGGGGCCGGCCCCCCGCTCTCCGGACCCCTCCGGGATGGGAATTCCGCTCCGGGAGCGCCGGATCCTCCATCCCGGCAGGCAGCGAGGCCGCCCCACCGCCCTCAGCACATTCAATGAACGTGCACAATCACCCTGGGCCTACTCCCGGCCACCACGCTCCAACCCCCCCCTCCCTCTCCACCCCGGGGCCCGCCCGCCGCCAGGAGCTCGCTGGGGTCTCGGGTGGCGGTGCCGCGGGGATGCCCGAGGGCCCGGACGGTACCTGAGCGCCGTGCAGGGCCATGGCGCCCCGCGTTCCGGGGGGAGCTCGGCGGTCCCGGCCCCTCACGCCGCCGCCCCCGCCGCCGCCATCTTCTCCCTCGCACGCACCAGCCGGGCCGGGCGGGCGGGCGCGCGCCGAACCGCGCATGCGCCGTCCCCGCCCGCCCGCTGCGCGCGCACGGGGCGGGAGCTGAGGGCGCCCAGGGGAAAAGGGCGGGAGGCGGTGCCGCCTCCCTGAGGGGAGAGCGACGGACACGGGCGGGAAAGGCGGGCGGGGAGCCCCGAAAAAAGCTTCTCCTGAACGCCCCGGCGGGCAGTCTCGCCTGTGAGAGGCTGAGGGAGCGGGGCGGGTTTAGGCTGAGAGGGGATCGCGTTGATGGGTGTAAAATAATCGCCAGGGCGGGCGCCGAAAGGAGCGCGGAGTCGTGGGATGGGTTGGGTTGGGTTGGAAGGGAGCTTGAAGATCATCCAGTTCCACCCCTTGCCATGGCCAGAGACACCTTCCACTATCCCAGGTTGCTCCAAGCCTGGCCTTGGACACTTCCAGGGGTGGAGCAGCCACAGCTTCTCTGGGCACCTGTGCCGGGATGTGCCAGACCTTTTTCTGTGCTCCTCAACAACAGGGCAAGCGGCAATGGTCATAAACTAAACCATGAGAAGTTTCAGCTCAGCGTGAGGAATAATTTCTGCTTTTCGTTGAAGGTGGCAGAGCTCTGGAACAGCTGCCCAAGGAGGGTGTGGAGTCTTCTGAGGGAGATGTTCTGACCCCACCTGGCCACATCCCTGTGCCAACCCGCTCTGGGTGTCCCTACCTTGGACTGTGTCATCTCCAGAGATCCTTTCCAAACCAAATAATTCCGTGATTCCTCGATTAAATTGGAAAAGCCTTCCAAGACCATCAAGTCAAACCTGTGAGCAATCCCTACCTTGTCAGCCAGCCCAGAGCACCGAGCGCCACATCCTTGGACACCTCCAGGGACGGTGATTCCACCACCTCCCCGGACAGTCCATTCCAATGTTTAATCACCCTTTCTGTGAAGAAATCCCTCCTAATGTCCTAATCCCATCTGTAACAGGGTCACTCTGGCAGGTGACAGGTAAGGCTGTATGTCCAGACAATGCCAGGGCGAAGCTGTCCCAACTCTGTCCCAAATAATCAAAGTGGGAATGGGTTCAGGGTCTGTATCTAGGAATAAATAAATAAATAAATAAATAAATAAATAAATAAAGGAATGACTAAGCCAATCTCATGATTTTGAGAGGATTGAGTCATAACAATACTGAAACTCCCAGGCAAGAAGCCATCAAATTAATCGCTGATTTACTCCATCATTTATTTATTTATTTTTCTTAAAACAAACGATCGAATTCCTGCAAAAGTCCACTTCGGCTGGGAAGCGAGTGATAAAGACAACTTTATATCGGTGAGAAATGTGAAGAGAACAAAAAGGAAGAGGCCACGACGCAAGAATTTTGTATCTCTGGCTGTTCACAAAAAGTGGGGAGAAGATTCCTCCCGGTCTCCAGGACAAGGACACGTCCCTCCTGTTTTGTGAAGTGCAACACTTACTTGTGCTGATGACAGTAAATGATTTTTGTCTATCAGCCTTTACCCTTCCAGCTGACACACCCAGCTGCCTCTCCCTCGCTTTTGTGTCTCGCAAGTGTTGCTGTGGTGTCCCGAGGCAGAGAACCAGCAGTGAAAATGGCTGGTTAATATTAAAAAGGAGAAACAAAAAAGGGAGACAAATGTTCAGGCTTTTTGCATACAGCATTTCAAACGTCTGAAAGC
Organism: Zosterops lateralis; assembly: GCF_965231275.1. NCBI lineage: Eukaryota > Metazoa > Chordata > Aves > Passeriformes > Zosteropidae > Zosterops > Zosterops lateralis. Next base: position 3,423,277 of record NC_139772.1, read on the forward strand.
CCCTCTCCCCTCGGGAGTCTAATTTACAAGGTAAATAATGGAGTGAAAACCCTTACGTAGCTCGTCTGGTTGAAGGCAAAATTCCCTTCTGCCCACAATGCTGCCTAAGTAAACTGACTGTTTCAAAATACAAATGAGCGCAGTGTCTTCAGCCTGGAAAGCAGAAAATTCAATTCCAAAACTGTTAAAACCCAGAGCTGAGGGTGAAAACTGAGAAAGGATGTCAGTGCCTCATTCAGCAACATTTTAAACACGATAATTTTATCCCATCTCAGTATGGTTTAATTATAAAGTCTGTTAACATTTTACCATGATATTTCCTAATATTTTTTTGTAATACTATGCTTTGATGAAACTTACCTGCTGCAAAGTTTCCACCTCGGTTCTGTTTTTTTTTTTTTTAATTTTACCGGGTTTAGTGGCCTGTTATTTCATCACTACTTTCATTGCATAAATCAGTTGTACTTTCTTACATCCTTTATGCCAGTGGCTGTGAATTATCCCTCCAAACCAACAAGTTGCTTTTCCAAATAAAAAAAAAAAAATAACCAGTGTCGCATTTTTCTTTCTGCGTATCCACATTCTTAAGAATCATGGAGTAATGTTCCTAGCAACGTGTGAATTTATCAAAAAACAAATGAGGTCCGCGGCTGTGGAAATAAAGGATTGTCTGACAGCAGCCCGGGAGCTGGATAAACCACTCCCAGGGTATCTGGCTCCAGGTGCTGCTGTAATTGCTCTTATCCTGCTGGAAATGCAAAGCGCTGGGGACTCCGTGGGATTTCACAAGGTCATGAGATCTGTGCTCATGACAGTGCCCAGGAGATGTGTCCACATGACTTCTGAGGGTGACTTTTGGGGACTTGGAGCACTCCCCAAACATGCTCACTTCTTCAGGGACAGAGGGAATGCTGTAGCACTTCAGGAGGTTTAGTGCTGTCCTTGCAGAGCTTCCTCCTGGTGCCAAGAGCTTCAGAGGAGGTCCCAGGACTTTATTTTCAGAGATGGAGAACCTTTATCCCAACAGTTTCTAGGCCCAATAAGGGCTTTGCCTACATAAAGTATTTGGAGGCAGCAGTTGCCTTCCCTTGGCTGTATCTCAGGGAGGGTCATATTAAAAACAGGATATTTAAGTTTTCAGTAGAGAACCAGACAGCTCTAGGTCAGCATCAGAGATTGTAGAATTATAAACCTTGGTAATATTTTTTGAACTTTCTGAGCCCTACATGTCCCAAGGCCAGCAGCAGGCACTGGGAGTGGGCAAAGGGAACCTGAGAGCAGAAGGCAGGAATGGTTCTGCAGGTGGAAGACTAGCAAGGGACATAAACAGCAGCTATTTAATTCCAAAATTGCTTAATGCAAACCTGACTTCAAATTCCATATCCCTAAATTTGCTGGACATTTGTAAAAAAATGCTGATGTAAAAAGCTTAAGCATGGACTGGTTCAAGGGTTCAAGCAGAAACACATTTGAAGCCTTTAGTAGATCACGTAGATGCTTGACTCAGTGTTTCAATTATCTGTGCAGAACTTCTGGCTAATTAATTGTGACTTATTCATCCTTATCTTAAGTATATGTCTTCCCTCTTCTCATTCAATCATCTCTTTCAGTTCTGGAGTGTCAAAAGAACCACCATGTTGCCATCTCACTTTGCCTTCATGTTCTGCCACTGAACCCAACACTGTAAAAACAAAGGTAATATCTTTTCCCAAAGCTACTCCGAGTTCCAGGAGGAACTAAAAAAATGTGTGTAGCAGCAACAGCCCCGTGACTGGGCTGTGTCCTCCCTGTGTGGAGTTACCAGCAAGGAGGAGGAAGCTGTGAGTGGCTGAGCTGTGCTCTGGCTCTCACAGTGTGGTGACAGAACCTCTCCATCTGCCCTGACCTGATCCCTGAGACACCCCAAAGCCATAAGTTCATGAAGGAATAATTAGCATTTCGCTCATTATTGCATTCAGGAGAACTGAAATAGCTCAAGAAGCTGAAATAAAATAGTATTTAAAGTCTGTCACGCCAGCTTTTTTTTTCTGTCTTACTGGTCAGAGCTTTGCTGAGACATACCAGCAAGGGAAGAATCACAATTCAAATCTGGGCTTGTTTTCTGCAAGTTAAATTGCTCTCAGAAAGAGTACTGAAGGTTAAATTATTTCTTTACATTCCCTAGACACACAACCCCTTTTTTTGCTGTCACGCAAGAATCCAGAATCCTAAACAGCTCCCAGAGAATCAGCAGTCTTTGGAAGAAACCACTGCAAGCAGCCTGATCTCTCACATAGAAAGACACCAGCACATTTTTCTCAATTTAAAATTTCGACTCGAGAACAAAAATATTTCCATCTTCTTTCTCCAGCCTTCAAAACAACTGCATCTCACACCAGGCTGCAGTTTTTCCTGAGGGTACCTCGAGGGATTTGTTATCTAACGTCAGTTACAGGCAGCAGCTCCTTGACACGCCAATGCCATGATGCAGGCATGGAAGTGTGGGAAGAGCAAACCTGAGGGTTTTGGTAGCCGCTTTGTTTCAGGTAAAACAAGCTTTCCCCAGAATTTGGCAATGGAAGCCTTTTTAAAAATGAGGTAGAGCAGTAGTTATTTTTCCCTGGGGCAGGAAGAAAGAGCTTGTGCTTCCTGGCAAGAGTAAAATGCTTCACAGAGCTGAGGGATGAAGGCAGTGGGATGTGCAGGTTCAGGAGCCAGGCTGAACCAAGAGAATACACCTTTTCTCTATCAATCCTAGTTCCTTACCAGGAGGACAGTCCAGACCTCAAAAGCCAGAGCAGAAATCCACTCGTGTCACACAATTTCTCTCTTTCCTTTTTCAGAAATTCCAGCACACCAATTCCCCAAAGCCGTGCAGCGCTGGGGAGCGTGGGTGGTCTCCAAACTCCCTGTGCTGTCTGATGACACTTCCCAAGGGATGGCCAGCCCCCTCTGGATCCACAACACCCCAAATCGAGGGGTGATCAGCCACATCTGGATCCACAACATCCCAAATCGAGAGGTGATCAGCCATGCCTGGGTACAAAACATCCCAAATCGAAGGGTGATCAGCCATGCCTGGATACACAACATCCCAAATTGAGGGATGATCAGCCACATCTGGATATAAAACATCCCAAATCAAGGGTTGATCAGCTACATCTGGATGTAAAACATCCCAAATCAAGGGTTGATCAGCTACATCTGGATCCACAACATCCCAAATCAAGGGGATATCAGCCACATCTGGATACAAAACATCCCAAATCCAGGGGCACTCTGCCAGACCATGCCTTTAGAAGTGCTCCCTGCCACGGGCTTGGAGGTGCAAATGGAGATTCCTTGATCCTTTAGTAATGTAAAAATCTTCTGGCAACAACAGGTACAGTGACACAGGAGATCACTCACTCCCAGCCTCTGGCTTTGGTATTTTCCCCAGAACACAAACCAGGGGAAACAAGGCTTGCTTTGATGAGCACTGAAACTGGCTTTTGTTCATGCAATGAAGTTTAACGTTAAGAAAGTGTAAATTGTTTTACCTACACACCATTAAATACTGTCTGTGAAACCACCCTACAAACTGGATTGGATCTTTCATCAGACCTGCAAAAATGAGAAAAGGAATTTCATAGAATCACAGAATGGTTTGGCTTGAAGAGACCTTAAAACTCATCTTATTTCACCCCCTGCCATGACAAGGACACCTTCCACTATCCCAGGCTGCTCCAAGTCCTGTCCAGCCTGGTCTTGGACACTTCCAGGGATCGAGGGGCAGCCACAGCTTCTCTGGGCACCCTGTGCCAGGGCCTCAGCATCCTCAAAGGGAAGAACTCCTTCCCAATATTCCATTTAACCCCACCCTCTGGCAGTGGGGAGCCATTCTCCCTTGTCTCTTCTGATTGACTGGAGCAGAAAAATGCAGAAAAGATGAATTATCTAAATAAGTTCTATTTCTACTTCATATTGTTAAATTTACCTTCCCCACTAAAATGTTTCCACCGTTATGAATTCCACTGAAAAATGATTACAGGATTATCTTTTTCCAATTAATCAAAAAAGAAAACCTCAGTGAAATCAATACACAAGACATCAGACTGTGATGAATAGAATATTCTAAACTGGATTTATTGTTCCCAGACATTAATGTAATACATAAACACGTTAAAAGAGGGGATATAGTAACAAGCAACCCAGTAACAGAAAAAAAGCAAGTCATTGAAATTTTTGTTCTGTACTTACACATGAAAATGTCCCCAAAAAGTTAAGTAGTTGTCAGTCAACATAGCAAGGATTTCAGATATTAAAAAAAATAATGCCAAAAACTTGTCAATGAGTTTGTCATAACCAAAATGTTTCATTTGTTGTTTTTTTTTAATTTTAAAATTATTTTTAGGCTAAAAAAGAATAACCATTACCTCATGCAGTATACAAAGGCTTTAAAATAAATGCATTAATGCAAATGAAAGACTGACTCCTGAGGCTTTTTTTTTAAATTAAAAAAACACTAAAAAAACCTCAAAGAGTTTCAGAAAATTAATTCCAACTAGTTTTCTTAGCATTGAAAAATCAACCTATAACCTCCTTGCACCCCAGAAATTTATTGTTACCTCTTTCAGTTCACGTGTGCTTGTAGCAGGTCTTAGATTTACCAGCATTTCAAATGAAATTAAGTGCAAAAACGTTTTCTTAGTGTTTTCCAATTATTGAGGCAAGTAGTTGGGGAGGGAAAAAAAAATAAAGACAAAAGAATGAGGGTAGCAGGATATCACCTGCACATACACCAGATGGAAGAGAAGGCAAATCTGAAATACATGGAAAGGGAGATGGGAGAGGAGCACCGAGAAAAAAAAAAAAATAACAGCAAAGATCAACAGCTGAACTTTAAACCAAAGCCCTTGAAGTCCACTCAGCAGATCAGCAGTCACTGAAATAAAGCGTGTTTATGAGCATGGCTGGCGAGCTGGGCTCTGGGGGAGCTGGAATTGTGACAATAGTCCCAATTCCAGCTGACTGCCTGACAATGCTGGGAATGCCAGTGCTGCTCCAACAGCTGCACCACGTCCTGGCCAAGCCACACAGAGACCAAAGATCATCAAACGAGGAGCTCCTGATGCCAACAACGGGGTCACGAGCACAGAGCAGCAGCTTCTATAGTCAACAACGTAATAATATATGGCAAACGAGAGACTGAGTTAGCAAAATGTGGTATAAAAAAGTATAAAAGTTGTTTTTAAAAACTTCCTCAAAATGTCGATAGAATACGATGTGTGTGGAAATGCCATGAACCACAGAAGGAAAAGCCTAAGCCTTAATGTTCAGGAGAGCAGAGGAACCTCTCTGGCCACATCACCCTTTGTAAAGTAGGAGGGGGAGTTTTTGGTGTCTTTTGTTGTTTTTACCTTAAACATCAGTTTAATCCAAAAACCACATTTGAGTGTACATTTTCTGAGGCTTCAGAAGATGCCCTCCCCACCCTGTTCAAAAAGAAAAAGAATAAAGGTGAGATAGAAATGTCTAAACACAAGGTCCCTTTGGAGTCCACCATCCAAGGGTGGCCATCCAGGAGCAGGGTCATCTTCCCCGATCTTGATGTTTCTTTGTTTTTATCTTTTTCTTTTTGTCCTCTGTTTTGGGTTTCAGGGCGCAGACGCACGCGGACACTCCGGCAATCGCTTTGGGCAAGTCCGTCCCTTTGCACCACTTATTCTTCTCCTTATCATAGACCTGGACTGTCTTGGAGAAGACAGCTTCCTCCCAGCTGTAACCTCCCAGGATGTAAATCTTGCCTTCCCAAACCGCCACCCCCGACTCGCTGTTGGCCTGCAGCAGAGGGGCCACCCGGGTCCACTGGTTGCACTGGGGGCTGTAGGACTCCACGCTGAGGATGTCGAACCGAGCCATGGTCTCGATGTTGTCGTCGCTGCCGCCGATGGAGTAGATGTTGTCCTGCAGGGTGCACATGCTGTGCCAGCCCCTGGCCGTGATCATGGGCCTCTTCTCCTCCCACACGTCGGTGCGGTAGTCGTAGCACAGCAGGTTCTTTCTGTAGGGGCCGATCTGGTAATCGTGGCCTCCCGAAATGTACACGAATTCCTTGTAGACCGTGCCGGCGTGGCCGTAGGTAAACCTGGGGCAGGCAGACAGCAACAATCCTTATTGGATTTTATCAAGACACACAAGTGTAAGAAACAACCTCCACTCTCTTTTAAAAATTTGTAAGTTTAATAAAAAAATAAAAAATAGACAATTAGGAGACAGAAAGGGCAAATGTTCCAGCTGGGGAACATTTCAATTTCTCTTCTCTTTCAATCACTGTGTTTTAAGGATTGCTGTTTTACATATTCAATAGATATGAAAACATTATTTTCTGTTTCAAGTATTCCCAATCATCTTATTTGATAGATTTATTTGTGAGTGGCTCCACTCTGTCTGGTAAAATGGGTCTTGGCTGTTTTTATTTTGATTAAAAAAACTCAGAAACTCAGCAGCCTTCATATAGGGCCACAAGGTGACACCTCCTCCCCCATACTTTTTGGTCAGCTCAGATGTCACAAGAAGAAAAAAACCTAGTCTTTACACTATTCACACTATGTCACAATCAGAAAATACATTCATCACCTTTCTAAACTCTATTAACAAAATACAATACAGTACAATTATACATACAGTATTCGTTCTAATATTTGCAAAAAGCCAACTTTATAACATTTATAACACATTTACAACACAAGCATGCAGCAGGGACTGTGCTGAAGAAGCAAATAAACAATAACTGAAGGCAGAAGAATCCCTGATCTGGCAGTTACCCGGTAACTCCTCTCATTCCCAGGGCCTCACCCTGCACTGCAGAGTGCACAGCCTGACAACCACTTTTAAATCAGCCTTTCCATAGCTGGTCGCTACAGAGCACTAAGGCATGACAGTCACTTTTTAATGCATCCTCTAGAGTGTGTCACACAACAGAAATAGCCCATCCTGCTCTACTGGCATGACCTTCACTCCCGTTTTTCTGCTCCAGTGCTTGGCTCTCAGCAGTCTGAGAGGGCCAGAGAGGGAAAAAATCCACATCTTAGTAAGAGTTTCCGTGACAGAAAGGGGAAATAATCATGACACCTCTCAGACTTACCAGTAGGGATAAACCAAGAGAAACCAAGAAGAAAACTGCTGCTGCCTTGCCCTTGCACAGCTTCAGGATCACTGGTCACATTCCTTACCCACAGGCGCTCTCTGGCTGGTTCACCTGCAGCCCCAACACAGGCAGTGTCCTTTCCATGAGCCACCTGTCTGCTCTACCACCACTGCCCTACAGGTGGGAACTTCTTTGGTCACCCCAGGGCAAGGCAGCAGATCATCACAGTCCAGTCCATCACAGATCATAATGGAGTAAGAGAAAATGAGATGGTGGAAGCAACACCATGTGTGCTGCATCCACAGGGCAGAGGGAAACCCCATTTGATCATCTATAACAAAGCCACTACAAACCTAAATCTCCAGACTGTTCTTCCCTTCACAGTAGGCTATCCCTGACCAAAACCCCTTTGAGCTCTCAGAAGTGGACAGCCAAGGTGATGCAGCATCAGCAGCTTTGAACATATCGTTCCTACATGTCTTTTTTTTCCTCTTTTGGGGGAGTCAAAAGCTGCAGCACCAGCCACAGCAAATTGGTTCTCACAAGGAACCTGAACGATTCAATACCCACAGGGCACAGAGCAATGTACTCATCACGTTGCACTCACGAGCCTCTACCACCATCCTTTGTAGTCAGGCACTCGAGACAAGGCATCCTCCGCGGCAGACAAACCTCTGCTAGCACTGCTTTAGCCTTTGAACCGTGCCTGAACATGCTGCAGCTCCGTGTGGAGAGAACCCTGAGCTGTTTTTATTTCGCAGGCTAATGGTTTCTCTGAGCCACGCAAATGCTATCGGAACATCTTCCCTACACCTGAGTGCCAAGGGAAAATGATGGACTAGAAAAGAAACCCCACGTTTACCCTGAAAGCACAACGCTTCTGAGATGAGCTAAAAGGTGGTTATTATTCTAGATGCCTACTGAAACCTCTGATCCCTGTCTGAATGAGGTATTTTAATATTTTCCTGCTACAAGGAGCAGAAAAATCCCTGACACACTTGGATAATGATGAGTGACCAGGACAGTCTGTTGAACTATGGGGGCTGGAGCACCAGCCCTGGAGATCTTGCAGAGGTGACTTCACAGCTGTTCTGCTTCTTCTGGCCTCTCAGGGAAAAGACAGGAAGAAAAAAATGACAGAATTTTGGTAAAGTTATGGACTTTATCCAAAAAGCCAACTCAGAATTTCCACAGCTCTCAATGTGCCTCATGATGAAGCAGTTAATTCAGGCTCAGTGCTTCTGGTGGACACGATGTACCTTGAGCACATGAAGCCCTGGTTTTCACCCCTGGCAGAAATACCACAGCAGGTGAAGTGCCCAGAGATGCTGCTCCACTTGTCTGAGGTCTCCTACAGACAAAAACCAGGACTGTCCATCTCCAGTGGTTCCTGGGCTGCTTGTCAGAGCCTGTGCTTCTCTACACACACAGCAATGGGTTCACAAAATGCTCAGTCTGGGGATGGGATGGACTGCTGGAGTTCAGTTCATTTCAAACTGCAGCAGACTTGAAACCCACATGAAACCAAGCTGCCTGGAGGCTGTGCTGTAGCAGGGAGTTTGGAGGAGCCAGGAGGGAGGACAGTGCAAGGACATCAAATCCACCCCAGCATTACTGCACTGCTGATGGCAATCACACTGCATTCACCATTCAAGAAAAAAATGACCCTCAGTTAATAAAAACTTGCATGGCCTTTGGAGAAGTAGGTTAAATATTCTCCTACTCTGGAGGAATTCTGTACAGGTAAGCAAGCAGTAGCCATTGTCTCTCAAGCACAAGGCATGGAGCTCAGCACAGGCAGCTGCAGAAAAAACACTGATCTGGTTCTTCTGCCTCAGTCAATGGCTGTGTCCAGGGAACAGCAACAGCTGAGAGAGTGGTTTGACAGAAATAATCAGATCTGAAGCACCAAATCCACCATCAATTTGTTATTGTCCAGTATAGGACAATTACCCACTGAAGTGCACCAGAGGTGTTTCACTCTGCCTCACTTCTGAAAGCTCATCTGAAATAGCATCACTTTCATAGGAACTGCATGAAACAGATGCTACATTGAAACCAATCAATACAAATCCTTTCTACAAGGCCTGTGATTGAGAGAGGGGCATTTCTAAATGGGCAACAGAAGGGGCACATCAATAGAGTGGGTCCAGACATCCTCCAACAAAAAGCATTGAGAGTTTTGGCAGTGTTATCTGCAAGAGTGGCCAGAAAAAAGCAGAGGCATTAAGAGAAAGGAGATGTCAGTTTAACATCTGCTGGAGCCTGGTGCTGATTTTCAATGCCTTAACCCAGATAGAGTGCTGAAAAATTAGTTCCTGACCCAGTAACACCATTCGAATGCTAGAAAACCTACCATTTACTGTCCAAGCCAGAAGAACACATAACTCACTAAACTTTGGGAATCCCCTACTCCAACCAAAGTCCAGGTGAGTTGTGGTTGCTCTGAATCTCTCTGTCCACCTGTTGTAGCCCTGCGAGACCGTTCATGACCCAACCGGCAGAGCAGATACCATCTCTCCCCAACCTGTCCCAACACAGCTCCTCACACAACAGCTTTCAGTTGTTCTGCCAAACTTTAACCTAGGGCCACTCAATTAATTTCACTGCTGTCTGCAGCAGACCTTTTCATGGTCTGTTCAGGGTGAGAACACACTGCCCCACCTCCTGCTCTGCCAAGCTCGTCAGCCACCGCTGCTCCCTGCCGGGCTAGAAACTATGACAGAAACTGCTCTCAGTTTCTGGGAAAAGGGGCAAAAAAATATAGGACCTCTCTGAAGAAAGGGAAAGGTATCCCACAACCAAAGTCAGGCAAAATGAATTCCCTTGTAGCAGGCTTGGAGCAGGTCCACCCTTCAGACAACTTGGCTGAAGTTTTCCTTGCGAAGCATCTGCCCCGAGAGGCTGTTTGCTTCTCCAGCAAGACAGCCTCAGTTCAGTCAAAACAGCTCAGCTCCTTCCAAGAGAGTGCTTAAGGAAAACAACGTGTTGTTTTGACCATATAGGGTGGGAAGGAGACTGGGGTAAGAGGAGATAAAGGAGAGCCTGTAAAGCTCTTCCTTAGAGGAGCCAGACTGTGAACAGCAGCGTGGACGCAGGATTTGGTGCTGGTGTGTGTGCTCAAGGACACAACACTGCCTTTCCCCTGCATACATAGCAAGCTCTAACCCATGGGAAGCAACAAAACAAACCCATTTTCTGGATGTTTGGCATAGAAGCTTTAACAAACAACCTCTGAGAGTCCCACCCCACACAGCTCCAGTGGAACAAGGCAAGCCCACACCCCAGAATGACCTCAACATGAGCCTGGTCACTCCAGGGAACAGGATTCCAGGCAGTTGCTGGCTTGGGACAGTCAGGAATGGCACCAAAAAGCCTGCTTCTGGTGGTCACACTCCCAGGAGGACCAAAACACCTGCACATGTTCTCTTCAGAGGGGAGAAGACACAAAAACACAGGAAAAGAGATGGCTTTGTTGGGATACATGGCCTGTCAGGAAACAGAGGACTAGAGCTTCTGGTTTTCTCTATGAAAAAAGTCTTGCTGCTAGAATAGGGCTGGGGGAGATGTTGAGTGAAACAGGAACTTAAATCTGAGGAACAAAACTTAAATTTGAGGAACAAAACCATGTGGTGAGCGGGAAAAAAGAGATCAGCTGAGGAGTGAGCTGAAGGGAAGACTGGAGCAGCCAGCAGGAACTGTAGCTAGAATGCTTTTAGTCCTGAATGCATCACAGAATCCTCTCTTGTCCTTCCTCCACTGCCAGTAAATCACAGACTCACGGGGATGGGGCAGCCACAGCTTCTCTGGCCAACCTGTACATCACCATCTCACAGCAAAGAATTTTCTTCTGATATCTGATCTAACCCTGCCCTCTGCCTGTGGGAAGCCATTCCCCCTCGTCCTGGCACTCCAGGCCCTTGTAAAGTCTCTCTCCATCTTTCCTGTGAGCTGCCTTCAGGCACTGGAGTGCCACAGTTAGGTCACCCTGAAGCTTCTCTTTTCCAGATTGAACAATCCCAATTCTCTCAGCCTTTCCTCTTAGGAGAGGTTCCATCCCTCTGATCATCCTGGTGCCTCCTCTGGACTTGCTCCAACAGCTCCACCTGAAGTCCCTCAAGGAAAGGCTGCCCAGACCCTTTTCAGCAGCCCCAAATCTGCACTGCTCACCCAGCTCAAACAGTGGACCTGTGTCAGAAAGGTTCCTGTTGCTCACCTCTGAGCCTGGCCTTTTGCAACCTGCATAAAGTTATTTTTGCCTCATTCCTTATGTGCAGAAACATGCAAAACAATTCACTGCCCAGCACCAAATGGGAAAAAAAGGGCAGAAAAGACAAAAAATCCAAAAGTGTCAAGAGTCCACTAAGAATTAACTAAAAACATTTAAATGTGCAAAGCAGCAGCTGCGTGGAAAAGTGGGAAGCTGTCTAGTTCACCACACAGCTGAGCTGACACAGGGACAGAGCAACAGGAAGAGAGGATGACAAATCAGTTATTTGGATGCAGGAATAATTCATCCCACTCCCTGCAGTGTAAGAGGGGTCTGTCCCCTAAGGGGGGACTTTTGCCTTACCCAAGCAGGTCAGCCAGGCAATCTAATAAAAAATTAACACCCACAAGTCAAAGTTCACTTTAAATGCTGCAGCTGCAGAATTCCCAAAGCCAGCACATAGGTAAGCAGTTGGAATATGCAGACAAACTGCCCCTTTGGGAGCCTGAGTGGATTAAGCCAACTGTGTGAACTTCTCCAGGATCATTTATGAGTAAAAATATCCATACAGGATACACCCCACAGGTGACCCCAGTTAACAGAAGGATTTAGGACCTGAAGATACTCTCTTACACAGCTTCCCAGGAAGGGCTGTGGTGTTTAGCCCCAACTGCTGGATCTGCCTGTGTGAGCAGAAATAAAACAGCATCCTGCTTGTGAAGAGCACTCGAGCCCAGCTGTTAGCCTGGATCAGCCTTGCATGGCAGCACCTGCCCAAAATAGAATTGGGCAACAGGCTTCTGTGCCTTCACTGGCTGCCTCTGGCTCTGCAGCTCTGCAGCTCAGGGACCAGGGAAAAACCCTGGACTCTCCAACCAGACTGCAGGAACCTGCTCTGTGATGCCATCAGGAAAGCCAGCACTGCTGCTGAGGATTCAGACATCATGGAAACACCAGCCAGACAGCCACTGTCCCTGTGAGTCCCACAAATGAGAAACATCACAAAATCTGAGTCACTGCCAGCAAATGAAATGCAGTCCTGCTGTCCTTCCAAAGTCACTGCTGTGACGTTGATTCGAGACACAGCAATGTCCTCTCTGTTACCACAAGAGCTGCAGGGCTTAAACATCTCAAAAGCAGAACCAGCCAAGTTTTAACTCAGACAGAGGGAGAGAGCTCACGTTTGTCAGGGTACTTCCAACACAGGTAAAAGTGTTTAGCTGTGACAGCCAACCTGAGCAGCCAAACACAAAGAAACACCCCACAAGGAAAACCATCACACCAAGGTGACAAAGTAAGGCCAAAGAAATGACAACCCCCTTTGACCAAGATGTGGAAAGTGCTTCTGAAAGCATTCAACTCCAAGTGGCCTCAGGAAAAGCTTTGTAAGAACTGTAGAATGAAATTATCAGAGCTCTCCCTCCCATCCTCCAGATGCACCTTGGGCTGAAAATTAAAACCTCACTGACACAAGGCACACAGTGGTTTTACATCCCCTTCCCTCCCTTCCAGGGTTCCCATTCATCAGCTAAAGTCACACAAGCTCCCTTTACTACCTCTCCAAACACAGGGGATCTTCCAAACAGCTCAGTTACCTGGGCAGTCCTGCTATGTAGGTCCAGGAGTCCTTCTGAGGGCTGTAGGTCTCAACTGAAGACAGGGCCCCGTTCTCATTCCTGCCACCAACAGCCACCAGCATGTCAGTGATCGCTCCCAGGTAGAAATCTACTCGTCGCTGTCTCATGGAGGCAATCTGGCAAAGAAAATAACCTGCTGGCATCTTCCAGTGCCTGGTAAGCAAGGGACTGAAGGGCTATCCATGTGTGAGGATGGGGAAGTTGTTCTTTCCCCTTTAGTTGGAAGGAGAGGTTCTGGGTTTGACCATTATGTCCATACAACACTTGTTTTTCTGCAGTAGCATCCTTATTCAAACAAGGGGAAAACAGGAAATGTCTAAGAGACAGGTCACTCTAAATGTTTGTGTTTATAGGAACTCCTTCCCAAATTCTGCAAGAAACAGGTATTGGAATCACTGAAAACAACAAGTGAACCATCCAGGATGACTGATTCACTGAGGAATCATGGTTGGTTCATATAAAAACCATAACTGGTCCATATGGGAACCAGGATTGGTCCATATAGGAACAAGGAGTGCCTGACACAGTGACCCACACTGATGAAAGGTTTTGTGGCAGAACTGGGAGCCAAGGGCTTGTTCTAAAGGACATTTAGCACAGAGACACTTGACAATTGTCAGAGACATTTCCTTTTTACATCACACCCATTTTTGACTTATATGTACTACTGCTTGAGGAATATGAACCAAGCAATCCCCTCTAAGTCCATTCCAGCACCATTCCCAGAAACAATCTAGAGAATCGCAGGTGGATGCTGATCAGGAATTTCTCAGCTGAGATGCCCAAATCCCAAATGACGCTGAGTATCTGCCCCAAACTCTTTTGCTCTTTGTGTAATTTAAGTATTCCCACAAAGGACTCAAGTAAGTTAAGTTAAGCTCCAGCTTAACTAACTTGACTTTTCCTTTGGAAGCGCTGCCATGTTGACTATTCTAACAAGCCCTTTCCTTCCACCAGCAAAGGAGAAAAACCCCTCTAAACGTAAACAACTTTGAACAGAGAAATAATACAGCTCAAGCCTCACCTTTATCCACTGGTTACAGCGGGGATCATACCTATATAGGAGATTTGACGCCGCATCCCCTCCATTGTCCCGGGAAAAGCTGCCCCCGGCTATGAAGATGAATCCTCCCAAGACGGCCACGCAGTGATGACTCCTCCTGGCCGGCAAGGGCGTTTCTGCCACCCACTGTCCCTTGGCAGTGTCCAGGAAACAGGTGTCATCGCAGAGCTCCAGGCAGCGCTCCGACACCTCCCCACCCACGAAGAGCAGCCGCTCCTCGCAGGTGCGCAGCGCCGTGCGCTTGGTCTGCAGCACCGGCTGCGCCGTCACGTTGTTGTGGTAGTTGACAGCCTCCTCGATGAAACCCTCACAGTTGGCTTCCTTGGGCAGCAGCGAGCACACGGCCGGTTTCACCCGGTGCAGGAGGTCGCTCTTGGGGATCAAAGGGAAGTGGATGTTGTCCAGCACTTGGTAAGCCTCGTTCTCCCGCTCCGGGTACTGTGTCAGCCACTGCAGGGCAGCCTGCAGGAGGTCGTGCTCGCACTCCTGCTGCACGTCGCTGCTGTCCAGGTACTGGCACAGCTTCTGCAAGGAGATGTTCTGCAGGAAGTCCGGGGTGAAGGAGAGCGTGCCGAAGTTCTGCAGGATGAAGGAGTCGATGTAGGAGTCGAGGCGTTTCAGGTTGTAGATGGAGGCCAGCTCCTGCAGGTACAGGTAGTTCTCCTCGCTGACTTCATTCTCCAGGTACTCGCAGCAGAAGTCGACCACCTTCCAGATCTGCAGCAGGTGAGCCGTCTCCAGCACGTAGTCGATGTTCCCTCCGTCCAGAGACAGCTCGCTGCCGTACAGGAAATCCACCACGGCCTTGAGGCCGATGTAGGAGGCTCCGAAAAGCTCCACCTCCTTCTGGTGGGCCTCCCTCATGCCGATGGTGAACATGGAGTTGAAGTAGTCGCTGCACACGGCCAGGAGGTTCCTGTGGGCCGGGACTCGCTGCTCGTCCACCACCAGCACTATGTCACAGAAGAGGCCTCGGTGCCTCTGCTCATTCAGGCTCTGCAGAACCAGGCTGGAGTGGTCATCCCACCTGTACACCTGGGAAACAAAACCAGTGTCAGGCAGGTGGCACCTCCACCAAGATCAGCTCCAGAGTGTTATGTCTTTTCCCCACTAAGTGCAGCCGTACCTAAGTCAGAGACAGCTTTTTTGTCTTGCATGTTTGCATTTGTAATAAATTCTGACATGAAGTAGTTGGCAAGTGACACAGTACGAGCCTGAGCTCCTCACCTTCGCTTTGAAAGGCCTATGGAAACTTTTACTGCTTCCTACTCCCCTTCTTTTATAATTCACTCTTCCTTCCCCCACAGCACTGCATTGAAACCTCCTCCCTGATGAGTTATGCAGGCACAATTTTCTGAAACTCTTCCACTCATTGTCTCGGAGACATCTTGCTGACATTTCCTTTCTTCTTTGTCCCCCAAATGACTCCTTACAGAGTTCTCCCAGATAAGCTGCTCACAGAGCATTTGGAGTGGGAGACACACAGGCAGCAGTTCTCTGAATTTTCATTCAGCCCATGTATTGTTTGGGTTACTTCTTGCTTGACAGCTACCCCCTCTTAAATCTTTCCAGAACTCTGCATTTCTAAGCTTGTTAGGGTAAAATCCCTCTCTTTCTTCCCACATTATTCCAGGCACACACACTGCACTCAGAAGTAATAGCTGTTTATTTATGTGCAAAGCCACACATGTGGAGAACTGATTCCCACAAGGCTTTTCCTCCCTTCCAGAAGCTGAGGTGGGTTTTGTTTAAATGAATAGGAGCAGATATTTTTCTTTTAAAGAAAAGAGAAAATGCCTTTAGGACACATCCATGAAGTGCCCTCCTGGGATCCCTCTGGTCCCCACATTCCAACCAGCAGCTCTGGACGTGTCACTGAGCTTTTGAGGCGACCAGCATTTGCCTCTTTTCTCACAGACTCACATCACCAGCCTCAGGATGAGTCAAGATGGAAACATCCTGTGAGCCCTCAAATGTCCTGTAGAACATGAACTGAGCACTGCTGGTCACTCCAGAATGTCAAATGGAAGTTTTAGGACCACCCTGAGGAGGAATTAAATGTGTGAGGGCACAGACAGGTACCTTGTGATGTCTCTTAATAAAAGCTGGGTTAAGGTAAATGCAAATACCAAATACTTTAATTACCAAATGCTACCCAGGCAGAGCCTGTGAGAACTTGTAAGAGGAGAGAAAAGGAGTGGAATGGAAGCACATCCCTGTATCCTACCCAAGGCAGCTCTGGACACTCCTGCCTGTCTGAGTTTTGCCCTGTCCTAACCCCCCAGGCTGCATCCCCAGAGGTGACACCTGAACAGGTCACAGGGTGACCTGAGGTCCCTTCAAGCCTCCCAGACACTCCCCCTTCCCTTCCCCCACCAAACTGTGGTTTCTCCTAGAAATCCTAATGAGCTCTGGCTCTCCTGGCTGCCCCAGCAGAGAGCACACCACCACAGCAGCCTGGAAAAGCCATTACTGGGCTGGTTAAACCACAGTGGGACATTTGTTTGATTCTTAGAGCCAAAAGGGCTTTTTGAGACCCAAATTAACAACCAAATGTGCTCCTCCTAGTGTGACATCCCAGCAGATTCTCTTTATTTCCTTATGTGCTTCTCTAAACAATGGAGCCCAAGCTGCCAAAAATCCTGCTGTTGGAATGGCTCTGAACATTCAAGTGTGCAGAGTTAAACCAGTCTAAGGGAAAAGGCTTCAATAATTAAAAGGTTTCTGGATCAAAACTCTTTAATTTGCCTTATACTCATCACACCTCTGAACTTAAAAAGGGATCTATGGCATAGACAACAAAGTGGGATAAACTGAAGAATAAAACTGTCAGAGATCTGTAACAAAAAAAAAAAAAAAAAAAAAAAAAAAAAGGTTTAAGGACTTTAAAGCTTTTTATCTGCATTTTCCTGAGGTTGAGAAAAGCTGATATTGTACAGGGAGGGGGAGAAGAATAAATATGGCAAAGGATAAACCACACTTCTGTGGCAGCTGTAGCCAGGGGTAGTTGATGGTGGCAGATGAACAGACAAGGAATAACAACTTGCAGCACCCTCTCCTGAATCTGACTCACAGGGGAGAGGATTGAACCAAATCCTTGGACTGAACCAACCCCATCCTCCCTCCCTCTCTCTCTCTCATCCCTGGGAACTGGCTGATCATTTCTCTCTAATATTCCCTAATGCCACCATCACGCATAACAAGATTACAGCGGAATATAAGATTTGCCAGAGATCCCTCCGTGCTGAGCTGGATGTTGAGTCAGCAGCGTAATCCTGCCCTCAGATACGCCTGGCAACTCACACTCCTGAAAATCCCTGTTGCCATGTGGAGCTGCTGCTGCTGCTCCTCCAGGAACCAGGCACCAACCCCTTCCACACTGGGAATACAGCAACATATTTCAGCCACTCTGAGAGTTCATTGGTTCAGGGAGTAAGATACAGTAGGAGCTGAGAGCTGCACATTTCAAAAGCAAGGCTGATTTCATGCTGAACTTGAACATCTTTCTCAAGCTATTTATATTCTGTAGAACAGCCTCAGCATCATCCAGCGACTCTTAAGTTTAACAGATAGTGACAGCTGCCGTCTAAGCAAGCAAATAAAACAATGCTGTCAAGTTAATTAATTTTTAATGTGATGAATTATCATTACATTCAGACTAAACCATTTAAGTGGCAGACAGGATCAGCACTGGGGGAAAGATTATATTGGTAGGGATGCATTTAAAAATTAATCCTATTTATCTCCCATCAATTGTGTTAGAGCAGAATTTCAGCTTCTCTCGGATTCAAAAATCTAATTTCCCTCAGACTGTTAATGCAGCACTGCTGCTCATCAGTGGTTCAAAAGAAAATGAGATCTGGCTCATTCAGCTCTGGTAAGGCAGATGAAGGCACTGAAAAGTTTCTCTTTTCCAGTTTTTTTTTCTGGCATTACAAGATACCTGTTCTGCAGTTCCTGTAACCACAGCCCAAGAGCAGCCTGCACTGGCATGAAACAAAGTGAACATAATAATTGCAGCTGTTATTAACATCTTATAAATCATCCTGAGGACCTGCATAAAGAGCTGCCTGAGATGGATTTCCGTGAATTCACAAATAAAAACAATGTATTTGTGCAGACAGAGATTTGACACAGAGAAAATGAACCCCACTAACCTAAGAAAGCAACTCAGGTTCTGTGAGTTCACTGGGCTCACCACAGTTTGCAGCATCAAGACTCCCACATTGTCCAAAACCAAGACTGAATCTAAGGAGCAACCCCAGCTTTGCTTTTGCAACGAGCTCGGATTTTTTTTCGAGATGGATCAGCATAAAAAACAAACACACCACATTTCATAACTGAATTCTTAGTATACAGAAACTGCAATGATGTGGGTTTCTAAGTTATGACTCACGACGAGCAGATGAGATGCCCATTTGCTGCTGCTTTTCCTTTTTTTTTCCCTTTAATCACTAGGCAGCAACTTCTACCAAAAATACTCGAGCAGGTAAAAACCACCATTTCCATCCCTCTTTTCTACAATCTCCCAACACTCACATTCCCCCAAAGCAGCCCCTCTACCCCCACCACCCTTCCGTAGCCCCCAACACTCACATGCCCCAAACCAGCCCCTCTACCCCCACCACCCTTCCATAGCCGGATTTTTTTTTTGGGGAGGAGAGGCGACACAAACCGTACGAACCTTGGAGGATTCACTTATCTTGTGCGGGCGGCAGATCCTGCTCTGCCGGGTCCCCTCCATGACCGCCGCCTCCTGCAACAAAAGGGAACAGGGGGATGTTGAGCGGCTCTGCGGCCCCTCCTGAGCTCACCCGGCTCTGGGGCCGGGCGGGGAGAGAAGCGATTCCCACACCGCACCTTGGGGATGTCCGGCTTAAAAATATTTTTATTTTTTTTTTTTCCGTCCTCGGTGCTGTTCCCCGCTGTTGCCAAAGGCCGGTTGTGTCAACAAGTAGCCGGTACCGGATTTAGGGATGTTTTACCGGGGCCGGCCGGAGCTCCCCGGCCGCGGTCACCGACCGGCCCCGGCCCCATTCCGGCCGCGGGGATAAAAAACACGGGGAAAACAAAGCGGTGACAAATTCCTGGAGGATGCAGCCGCCCCCTCACCCCGTTCCCGGGGCAGGAAATGCCGGCGGGGCGGGACCGGAGCGGGGCGGGAGCGGAGCGGGGCCGGGGCGGCGGGGGAGGCGCCGGGGCGGGGCGGGGCGGGAACACCCGCGGGAGGGGAGCGGGGACGGGCAGGGGATGCTCGGACACATCCCGGGGGATCGGGGCTGTTCCCTGCCTCAAGATGCTCGGACACATCCCGGGAGCTCAGGGCTGTTCCCTGCCCCAGGATGGACGGACAGCACCGGGAGATCGGGGCTATTCTCTGCCCCAGGATGCTCGGACACATCCCGGGAGATGGAGGCTGTTCCCTGCCCCGGGATGGACGGACAGCACCGGGAGATCGGGGCTATTCTCTGCCCCAGGATGCTCGGACACATCCCAGGAGCTGGGGGCTGCTCCCTGCCCCGGGATGGACGGACAGCACATCCCGGGAGCTCGGGGCTGCTCCCTGCCCTGAGATGCACAGACAGGATCCCTCGGGGCTGTTCCTGCCCAGGGATGCACGGACAGGAGCCCTCGGGGCTGTTCTCTGGCCCGGGATACACGGACAGGAGCCCTCGGGGCTGTTCCCTGGCCCGGGATACACGGACAGGAGCCCTCGGGGCTGTTCCCTGGCCCGGGATACACCGACAGGACCCCTCGGGGCTGTTCCCTGGCCCGGGATACACGGACAGGACCCCTCGGGGCTGTTCCCTGGCCCGGGATGCACGGACAGGACCCCTCGGGGCTGTTCCCTGGCCCGGGATACACGGACAGGAGCCCTCGGGGCTGTCCCTGCCGGGTCAGGGATGGTGCTGGCAGGGCCTGAGGCAGATGTGGGTACCCCTGCCTGAGGCATTGGCTGCAGGGAAGGCGGTGTTTGGTTTGGACAGAGATGATTTACTGTCATTAACTGTGCAGTGGGTGCGGGAGGTGCAGCCAGAAACCCCATCACCATCTCCTCTTGTTTACCTGGCACGACACTACCTGACCTCGGAAATTCACCTCCCCAGTGGGGCTCTCCCTCATTCATTACAACCCAGGAGGCTTAAAATTAGGAACCCACCTTGAGCAGCAGGCTGAAAGTTCCCTGCCTCAGGGGGGAATCAGAAGCAAAGACACTCCACAGACCCACAGGGTCCAGTTTCAGTGCAATGGTCCCCCCACAAGGCTCCAAGGGAAAAGCCCTTTGCTAAGGCAGCATTCCTGGGAATCCTGCACAGGTTATCCCCGGGACAGCAGAAGGCTGGCTCTGTGTCCATCTGCTCTCACCAAGGACAGCCCAGCTTGGACACATGTCCCAGGTGGTGTCGGGGCTGCCGAGGCTGGCAGAGGATGATGTGCACAGTGTGTGACACCAGGGGAAGGTGCCACAGCTGTCTGGTGCCAGCACCTCCCCCTGCCCCAGCCTCTGCAGCCTCCCCCACTGCAGGCTCTGGCTCCAGGCTGGGGCAGCAGCACCCAGCCAGCTCCTGGGACAGCCCAGGGAACCAGAGGGGATGACGGGCTTGGACTCATCTATTGATTATGGAGTCTGGAGATGGAAAGTGTTTTGGCCAGCTTTGATCTCTCCTGCAGCCCTGACCATGAGGAGCTGGGTAAAGACCCTCAACTGTCTGAGTGAAATCCCACTTTGCTGCCAGCCCCAATGATAAATGTGACCTGAAAACTGACAACCCCAATGCCAACTGTGACCTGCAAATTGACAACACCAATGGTAAATGTGACCTGTAAATTGACAACACCAATGCCAACT
Organism: Zosterops lateralis; assembly: GCF_965231275.1. Taxonomy (NCBI): domain Eukaryota; kingdom Metazoa; phylum Chordata; class Aves; order Passeriformes; family Zosteropidae; genus Zosterops; species Zosterops lateralis. The sequence goes on from NC_139772.1 coordinate 3,444,145, forward strand.
GTGATCTGGAAATTGACAACCTCAATGCTGTGATTTGAAAACTGACAGCCCCAATTCTAACTGTGACCTGAAAACTGCCAACCCCAATGCCAACTGTGTCCTGTAAATTGACAACCCCAATGGTAAATGTGATTTGAACATTGACAACCCCAATTCTAACTGTGACCTGAAAATCGACCGCCTCAATGCTGTGTCCTGTAAATTGACAACCCCAATGCTAACTGTGATCTGAAAACTGACAACACCAATGCCAATTGTGACCTGAAAATTGACAACCTCAATGCTGTGTCCTGTAAATTGACAACAGCAATGCTAACTGTGATCTGAAAATTGAGAACCCCAATACCAACTGTGATCTGGAAACTGACAACCCCAATGGTAAATGTGACTTGAAAACTGACAACCCCAATGCCAACCATGACCCAAAAATTGACAACCCCAATGGTAAATGTGACCTGAAAACTGACAACCCCAATGCCAACCATGACCCAAAAATTGACAACCCCAATGGTAAATGTGACCTGAAAATTGACAACACCAATGCCAACTGTGTCCTGTAAATTGACAACCCCAATGCCAACCATGACCCAAAAATTGACAACCCCAATGGTAAATGTGATCTGAAAATTGACAACCCCAATGCCAACTGTGACCTGCAAACTGACAACCCCAATGCTCAATGTGACCTGGAAATTCAAGGCAGCCTCTTCCTGAAGGAGAGCATTGTTCTCTCCATTCCTTTCTCTGCCTCTGCACAGAAAAGACAGGGATGGAGAAGCAGGACTGGGGACAGGTATATTGAAAGATTGGACAAGAAGCAAAAAGTGGGGGAGATGGCAAAGAGACACAGGGACAAGGCACTTGCAGGGGGGTATTTTAAGATAAAGACAATGCTCCTGGGGGCACATGGCTGTGCAGAGTCATCCTGTTTGCTCCCTTCGAATAATCTGAAACCCTTCCTGAACCTCATGGTACAGTCTAGACAGCTGAAGGTCACTCCAGACTCCCAGGATTTCATGCCTGCTGGAGATTTTTTTTTTTTTTTAGGAAGTCCATAAAGTCCTCACTTTCTCTTGTGCTTTCTCTCCAAGGACTCCTGTGACATGGACAGGAATTTCTGCCAAGCCAGTGGCATCTTCCTGACAGGATGCAAATCCCCGTGTTCTGGAGGTCTCAGAATTGCCATATGAAAAGCAAATCAGAGCTCAACAAAGTCAAAATAAATAAGTAATTTCCTCACTGCAGTTACAGCCTGATGAAATTGAGCACAACACTTATCTCTTCATGCATTAAAAAAAAAAAAAAAATCCATAAAAAGGTGAGAAAGACAAGGAAAAGAAGCAAAGAGAAGAGGTTTGGTTCCACAAGGAAAATATGCATTTCTGATGTTTGCATCTGTCACTAAAAAATGTGAGGCCTGAAGTCCCTAATTAAGAGAATTAATGCTCCAGCCACCAGGCCACAGAGACCTGCTCAAGGATGAGGTTCTCTCCTCCCAAGGGAATGACATTGGAGTCACCCACCTCTGCCCTAGGGAACATCAGGAGCTGAGGATCAGGGATGGAAGGGGCAAGGACAAGGACAAGGAGAAGCAGCAGTGTTACAGGTATAAACAGCAGCAAGTGCCAATAGATGATTAAAGCAGACTACAAAAAAAAATACATTTATGAGCAGATAAAGGCTTTTGAAAAAATGAAAGTGTTCCTAAAAACAAAGAAAATCTATATAAAAATCTATATAAACCCAGAAGTACTGAAGTGTGATTATATTATCATCTAGAGCCTACAGACACTGAGAGTGATTCACCCAGTGTCCTACACTTGTACCGAGTTCAGAAATGTTCCCCTGTTCGCTGTGAGCTCATGGGCTCCCAGAGGCGCTGCAGCAGTGCCCTGCAGGGCCCTGGAGCTCCGGGAGCCCCACATCACCCGGGGATGGGGATGCAGCTGCAGGAGCTGCGGGCAGGGCTGGCCCCTGGGGCCACTAAAGGCTCCCTGACACTCAGGGCTGGCTCCTGTCCCTGGATGAGGTAATGAGGCTCCTGCTGCCCAGCCACGGCCAGCACTGATGTGAATCAAGCAATCATCACCCTCTGTGAACTTTAACAGAAACAAAATGTGATACTTTTTATCAAGGAATGTCGCTTTTATTAAATCGCAAACCCAGCCCCGCGGGTATTGGGTACAAACCCTCTAAAACGCTTTAAGGACTGGTTTGTAAAACCTCCAGTGCTTGGGCATGACATCACCTGGCGCTGTTTATTCCCAGGCGGGTCCTGCAGAGCAGAGACCTGTCTGGATTTCTGCGGAGGGCAGGGATGGCCCCAGCCCTTTATTTCTGCGGGAGGCAGGGATGGCTCCAGCCCTTCATTTCTGCGGGAGGCAGGGATGGCTCAGCCCCCTATCTCTGTGGAGGGCAGAGATGGCTCAGCCCTCTGTTTCTGCGGGGGGCAGAGATGGCTCAGCCCTCTATTTCTGCGGGGGGCAGGGATGGCTCCAGCCCCCTGTTTCTGCGGGAGGCAGGGATGGCTCCAGCCCTCTGTTTCTGCGGGAGGCAGGGATGGCTCAGCCCTCTGTTTCTGCGGGGGGCAGGGATGGCTCCAGCCCCCTGTTTCTGCGGGAGGCAGGGATGGCTCCAGCCCTCTGTTTCTGCGGGAGGCAGGGATGGCTCAGCCCTCTGTTTCTGCGGGGGGCAGGGATGGCTCCAGCCCCCTGTTTCTGCGGGAGGCAGGGATGGCTCAGCCCGCACCGCCCGGGCCGCGGTGACTCTCAGGGATGCGGGACCGTTCCTGGGCAGCGCCGGGAGCCCGGCAGGGGGAGATCGCTGCCTGGGAACGGGCGAGCCGCTCGCACAGACACGGACAGACACAGGGACACACACAGGGACAGACAGACACACGGATAGACAGACACACGGACACACCTGGCCCAGCAGTGCCTGTCAGGACTGAGCATCACCCCCCAAAGTGACCCCACAGCCGCCGTTCGAGGCCGGGGCCGCCCCCAGCGCTGGGGGTGCGGGTGATGCTCAGCCCCCTCAGCCCCGCGGCCCCGACCCCCATCCCCGCCCCTGTTTGTTGTTTCCCCGCTCACCTGCCCCTCTCCGCGCTACCTGCCGTGCTCCCGGCCCGGCCCGCGGCCCCTCCGCGCCTCCTGCTCCATCCCGGCCTCTGCCTCCTTCTCCTTCCTCCTGCCGGCCTTTAGCGCCTGCCGAACCATCGGGGGGCTGCCCACAGAGCGGCGGAGGGCGGTAAAACCATCCCCGCGGCGGGTCCGGGCCGGGCCGGGCCCCCGCAGCCCCCGCCGCCGGTGGGTTATCGCATCTATTGCATCACCGCGGTCCCCCCGCGCCGGGAGGGGCCGGGGCAGGGCCGGGCCGGGCAGAGCCATTGGCGGCGGCGGCGGCGGGGGCGGGACGGCGGCGGGTCCAGGGCTCGGCTGGGCTCGGCTCGGCTCCGCTCGGCTCGGCTCCGCTCGGCTCGGCTCCGCTCGGCTCCCTCGGCTCGGCTCGGCTCGGCTCGGCTCGGCTCCGCTCGGCTCGGCTCGGCTCGGCTCGGCTCGGCCCGGCTCGGCTCGGCTCGGCTCGGCTCGGCTCGGCTCCGCTCGGCCCGGCTCGGCTCGGCCCGGCTCGGCTCGGCCCGGCTCGGCCCGGCTCGGCTCGGCTCGGCTCGGCTCGGCTCGGCTCGGCTCGGCTCCGCTCGGCTCGGCTCCGCTCGGCTCGGCCCGGCTCGGCCCGGCTCGGCTCGGCCCGGCTCGGCTCGCTCAGCGCCGTGCGGCAGCAGCGGCGGCCGCGGCCCCCGCCAGCTCCGAGCCGCTGCCCGCCCTTCCCTCCCTTCCCTTCCCTTCGGCCCCCATGGCCACCAAAATCGACAAGGAGGCGTGCAGGGAGGCGTACAACCTCGTCAGGGACGATGCCACCGAGGTGAACTGGTAGGTGACCCCCTCCCCGGCATCTCCCCCCACCCTGGACGGGCTGGGATTCCCCCCCGTCCTCTCTCCCCGCTCCCCAAAGTGCGACTTCTACACACCTTCCTCCCTTCTCTTCTTCCCCTCTTTCTAAAGGATGGGTTTTTTTTTTACATCTATTCTTCCCCGTCTCCTTTCCTTTCCTTTCCTTTCCTTTCCTTTCCTTTCCTTTCCTTTCCTTTCCTTTCCTTTCCTTTCCTTTCCTTTCCTTTCCTTTCCTTTCCTTTCCTTTCCTTTCCTTTCCTTTCCTTTCCTTTCCTTTCCTTTCCTTTCCTTTCCTTTCCTTTCCTTTCCTTTCCTTTCCTTTCCTTTCCTTTCCTTTCCTTTCCTCTGTGTTCAATGTATTCTTCGCCTTATTCTTCGCCTTCCCTTCCCCCATTCATTCCAAAGGGTGACTTTTAAATGTGTTATTCCCTTTTCCTTCCCCCCTGTCCGGAAAGGTGACTTTTAACTGAATTTTCCATCCCCTCTTGTCTTTTCCCCCCTCGCAGGGTGACGTTTAAATACAACGGCTCCACGATCGTCCCCGGAGACCAAGGGGTGGACTATGAAACCTTTAAAAGGAAATGCACAGGTAAGATCCGTCTCCGTGCCTTTGCCCCCTCTTTCCGCCCTTCCTGCTGTTCAAAGAGAGGGGGAAAGGATGGGAGGAAACTCGGGGCAGTGGGATTGGTGCTGTCCGAGCCCTCCCTGCCCTGCAGGATCGCCTGTGCAACTCCCTCAAGTCCATAGTCCAGCGGGTCCTTTGTCTCACCCTTAGACTTAAAGTCCTCTGGGCCTTTTCTCCCCTCTTTGCACAATCTTTCGCTGCTCCTCGGTTATAAACCAGATAAAAGGCGTGATAAGCAACGCTCTCCTTGCTGGGAAATGCAATTTCAGAGCAAAACCGACTCAGTTGTGCCTAGAAAGGTGCGGCCATACAGATCACTGGGAATTAAATACTTATAAAATTCTTCTAAAAATCAGAGCACTGAAGTAACTGCAGCTGGAAGGCTCGCTGGTTTTTTTTTTTTTTAAGCTGAGCGGAGGGTGCTCATTTCATTGCAAAGCTGGGCTCGAAGTGAACAATACCAGCCCAACAAACAATCGCAGATGGGGCGTTGCACAACCACAACTGTTGCGGCTCCAGGTTTTAAACGTGGCACTCGATTGTGGAGCTGCTCGCTGTGGAACAGTCAGTCAGGGCAGGAACAAAGCCTGGGGAAGATGAAAATACACTGAGGAGGGTTTAACTCCGTCTGATGGTGACTTTCGATGAGTTTCACAAAAGCAGGGTTTGGTTTTTTATCTCAGTTAGGTCCTGTCTTGGCTGGTAGTTAACAGTGTCACCAAGTGAGGTGAGATATGGAGGATTTTTTAACTAATACTGGATTATAACAAAGTCTTCCTCGCTCGGCCAGTTACTGTAGAATCAAGTGCTATGATTCACCTGTGTTTTCAGAATTGGAGGAATTGTGCTGAGCAGTCTCTGCCCTGCCAAGGTGGAGCAGCTCCTGGGGGGACCTCAGGCAGTCCCCTGGCAGTCCCTGGGACTGAGAGCCCCTGTCTGTGCTTTATTGAGTGGAAATAACTCCCAGGAGTGTAGCCGAGGGCAGAACAGGTCGGATCAATCACAGGAGAAACGTGTATTTTAGTCCCTGGAAAGGAGCCATGGGATGAAGATGCTTTGGGCTGCTCTGCTGTGATGTTGGCAGAGGGGTCTCACTGAGATCAATGCAGCCACTCGTTTCCAGCTGTTCTTGAGAACCTGCAGGGAAAATTCTCAGAGCTAAGAAAGGTCCTGTTGTGGTTGGTGTCAGAAGAGTCACTGATCACTGCACGGCAGGAGCTCCTTCCCACTCCACTCTCTTTAGTGGGCAACAGAAGGGAAAAGCAATTACCTGGAATCCAGGAGACCCCGGGGCTCGGGACTTTGGAAGTTCATGGCAGTGGTTAATTGTTCCTTTGGGAGGTCAATGACTTCAGGATCTGAGTGCCAAGTTCTCTGTCTCCTCTCCTGGACAACTTAACTGAGTATCTCTGGTGTCTCCAGACACCTGAGGGACCCTTCCCCATTTCTTTTCTCTCCTTGCCTTTATACAGTCCACGCCTTTCTTTTTGTCTGAGCTGATTTTTAATGATTTTTTCTGGATGGGACCCCATTAAGAACTTCCTCCCCTCCATTCTGTGGCAAAGGAAATCCTTTTCTGGGGTGGCTGAGCAGGCAGAGGGGCTTTGGCAGAGCACAGGCATGAGTTGGGTGAGGATGAGGATGACAATGAGTAGAGGCACACACTGCACTGTGGAGAACACATTTGTGTTCTCAACAGGGTTTATAAACAGGGTTTATTAACAAGGTGTTCAGACCAAGCTGACCCCAAGACAGAAAAAAAGGGAATTTTCCATATTTTAGAAATAAGCTCAGTAAGGGAAGAGTTAAATATGTGAGTTTATTGTTAGCCTTTAATGGGGAGCTAAATCCCTTAGAGCTGCTCCACTGCTCCCTTTCCCTGCTCCTTCTTTCCCTTTCCCTTGGCATGCACCTGCTGAAGGCAGTTCCCTGCCAGACCAGGGCCAACAAGTTGTCCCCAAACCCACCTCTGGAGCACAGCTGGGTGAGGCTCAACAAAAAGGCAAACTGAGGTGCCTGGTCCTTGGCTGAGAGCTGAGAAGGATATTCCTCCACCCACGAATTTCAGTGCTGCAGTTGGGGAAGGAAGAGATGCAAGTTTTGGAGGCTCCATCTGTGCAGCAAACCTTCACCTGCCCTGCTAGACACAGCCAGGAATCAAACCTTGTGCCAGCAGTGGAGTTGGAGCTTTCCTTCCCATCTGGAAGAAAGTAGAAGTGGAGTTGGAATATTTCCACTGAAACAAAAGTAAAAAAGAGTAGCAAGGGAGGGGGGAAACTTTTAAATGTTATTTCTCCTCGTTGCTACATCTCTTTCCTCCTGGTCTCTTTCATTTCCTTTTACATTTCACTGGAGGGGAGAAGAGCTGCTCTCGCTGCAAACAGCTTCAGAAAAACGTGATAAAAATTTTTAAAAAAACTTGATATCAGAATAAACTTCATTTTTTTTTGAATTCCTGTTGTGTGAGAAACACTGCCCTGAAAGCCACATAGTGCTGCAGCTGCCTCTGGTAGAAGCTGAGCATCATTTGGTGGTTGGGGGTGAGAGCAGGAGCTGGGATTGCAAATTTCAGTGTGCAAAGAGTCCCAGTCAGAGCTCGCTCTGCTCCACTTTGTGCCCTGGCTGTTTCTGAGCTGCAAACATCCGTGTCCCCCCTCTCTTTAAGAGCCATTCTTATTAAAAGCACCTTGGTTGGTGCACGTTGCTCCTCTGCCGGGCGTTGGGCGGGGTCACTGCTGATTCCTGTGGCTCCAGAACCAGGGAGGGGTTTTGTACCAATTTGGAATATTTTTGCCTGTGTGGATGTCCTGCCTTGTGCAGTGACAGAGCTCAGGGGGCTGGAAGGGGCTGGTTGGTAACAGGGATGTGTTTTTGCTGTTTTCCCCCCTGTCCATGACCCTTTCTGTGCCCATCACTGACTCTGCAAACCTCCTCGGGGCACCAGCATGGCTGGGGACAAAGGGAAAGGGGGGAAACTGAAATTGCTTCTTTTAGAGGAAGTAGCAGCTGAGGGAGGCCGTGTCAGGAAGCAGCTCTGCACACCTCCAGCAGCCCTGAGCAAACGTGACAGAGGTGCTGAGCTGAGCCAGGAGCTGCTGCTGTCCCTGCTGGGGGTTCATTCCTCCTCTGCTGCACACACATCCCACATCACACCTGCACCTTACAGATCCTTTTCCTCCTTAGATCCTCACCAAGCCTTGTGTGGGAACAGAAAGGTTTAACAAACAGCACCATTAAACGGTCACATTTTCCCCATCCCTGTTTGGGGACAGCAATTGCCACTCTTAGAGGGGGGAAACATGGAAAGAAGAGCTTCTTCAGTGCCTTTTTGTTCAGGGTGATGCTGCAAATGCAGCCTGGACTCTGAACTTCTGCACATCAGTCACTATCCTGCCAAGGTCTGTTTGTCCCAAGAAGCTCCAACACTGCCCTGCTTTAGAGCCAGGCATTCACCTCCTCTGTCCTCCAAAGCCCCTGTGTGGGAGCACCTCTCCTCCAGCCCATCCCAAAGTAAAGCCCAGGAGGTTGGTTTAAACCACCAGCACATCCTTCTATGATTTGGAGGTGATTGCTGGGGGCTCTTCCTCTTGCAGTGCTGCCTGATGGCCAAAATCCTGCCTGTGCTGGCCCTGCTCTGACCCAGAGAGTCTGGAGACCAAAGCTGAGGACATTCACTGTGTCTGGAGACCAAAGTCAAGGACATTCCCTGTGTCAGGGTCATTAAACACCCCCTGTGTCTCCTGGCTGAGGACTGTTTGGTCTTAACAGCACAGATTACCTCTGCATTAAACAAGGACTTAATTCAAGGCTTCTGATCCATTTTGCTTCCCAGTTGCAGCTCTTGCCTCTGCAGATGGCCTGGCTCCAGAGGAAGCATTAATTTGGTGGTTAGTAGTACATGCCATCAGTGCACTTTGAAAAAAAGCAGCTGAGCTGGTGGATTTGAAGCCAGAAAGAGATAAGAGTTGAAGGTTATTGTATGGAAGGATGTGACAGCTCTTAGGACTTTTTTTAAATGTTTTTAATTTCAAAGTCTTACAGCTGGGCTGTAATGCTGTTGCTGAGAAGAGTGGAATGAGGTACAACTGAAATGACATCCTGTGGAACTTTTGTGTCTCTGTTGTACCTGACTGCCCTGGACATTGCCTCAGTGTCTGTGTTATGAAGCAGCAAAGCACCACATTGGCTCTGTCTGTGGTTTAATTTCACTTTTTTTTTTAGTGTGTATTCTGCCATTAAGCAATGGAGTGGTCAGAAGACTGTATTTCCCCCCCCCAATGCCATATGTGAACAGCTGTTTTCAATGCATCTCTGACAAAAGAAATAATGAGCCTTTTATTTGGAAAGCCCCAGTCCAGATAAATAATTGCAATGACAGCATGAAATGGGATAGTTATTCATGTGTCTGAAAAGATCAGCCTAAAACCACACTGGGCATTCAGCAGCAGGAAGAACAGAAAATCTTTGGTCTGAAAAAAAAAAAATACCCTATAAAATCATTTGGGGTTGACATAAAATATTAGAAAATAGAAACAGAATTTGCTCCTAATAAAAATACAAGATTTTTTTTAGGGTTTAGATCAATTGTCTCAGAAAAGCCTGGGCTGCACATTTTAAAGGCAGGAGCTGTGAGTTGAGAGATCACCAAGGTTACGTTGGCACCTGAGGTTGTAGGAAAGATTTGTAAAAACACACGAGGACATATAATGAGATAGGTGCTTATCTGCATGTGGCTGCATCTTAAGTTGCTAAAATGGGCCTTGTAAATCAATCTCCTACTGCTTTTGTTTTTTTCCTCTTTGGAGTTCATCTCTCCTGCTTTCCCTTACTGGCTATTTAGAGGGAGACCTGGGGCCACGGGTGGCTTATGGCATTTGTCACCCTGCCCCTGTGCCCTCCCTGCCTGTGTGGACGGGCTCTTGGCAGGGTCACAGCATCTCCTGGCTGCCAGCTGGAGCCCTGGCTGTGCACAGCCTGTGGCTTTAGGGAATATTCTCACTGTTTTTTGTGGGAGTAACTCACTGGGTCAAGGCCTGCAGTGATGGCAACTCTTTGGGTTTTAGTGTGATGTTTAATTAAAGTGTTGTGGTTGTGGGTCTGTCTTTGCCATCCCCTGGGGGGGGCACAGGAGCAGGGAAAGAAGAGCTTTGCACCTTTGTTTTGGGGCCTGCCTGGCCAAGCAACAGCCCCATTCCTTCCTCCAGGGAAGAGCTGGGTCCCCTTTGGCTCCCACTCTCCCCTCAGCATCTGCCCAGGTCAGGAGAGAAACCGTGACTGTCCCTGGGCCAGCAGCAACCCCCTGGTGGCTTCACTGGACCAGAGAAAATCATTTTCCCAGCACTTGTGGTCCTGCACTCACATCAGCCACCCCTGGAGTCACCTGGAGGAGGTTTGGTGCTCCAGCAGAGCCCTGTGGTGGCCCTGGGGTCAGACACATCTGAGATGATTTAATGAACACGTTGGGGTGGAACCAGGCAGCCCTGCATGACATCTGTGGGCTCAGTGCAGGGTTTAAGAGGAAAAAACAGTGCAGGAAGAGGTCAGGAACATTTCTGTCTGCACTCCTAGGCATGGGATCAATGGGCTGACTGGAGAGGTGGAAAATTGACAAATTAATCTAAAATTAATCCAATTGAAGCCAACAAATTAAACCTTCCCGGAACCTTGTCACGCGCTGTAGTAATTCCTGTTGGACGGAAAACAAAAAGCAGGTCAGTCCATCACCTGCCCTGCTGCCTGTGACCTTGATTCAGCAGAGTTTTTATCATGGCACTCCTCTGGCTTGGCCATTCAGAGCCTTCACCCTGAGAACTGTGACTGTATTTCTTTCCTGCAGCTATTATCTTTTACTGATGACTCACTGCCTTTTAATCTAAGGAGGAAATTTTCACCACAGGCTGAACCAAAAGCACTTGAGTGGATGTAGAATAAGGGAAGGATACCAGGAAGGAAATCTCTGTAGTTTTGGCATCAAGCTCTGTTGACAGCCAAGGGCAGCTTAATCAGGATATTTGGAAAATCCTGCTTCAGTGATAAATAAAGAGTTTGGAGAGGAATAGCAAGTGATGCTCGTTAAGGCATTCATTGTTTGTCCAGCCATTGTGAGAGGAGTCGCGGTATTAATTGAATTAACATTGTTAATTTCTGCTGTCTGGATCTGGTGCGATCTCAAACAAAGCCGCTATTTCCGTTCTCCTGGATCAGTTATTCCCTTCTCTCTGCCCTGGAATTCCTGTCTCGGTGCCTGGGAAGGGGGTGGCACAGCACTAGGCAGGATTTCCTCTTTCAGGGGAAATCTACTCTGTCTCTCTCTGATTTGTTCTGCTCCCCTCACTCCCAGCAAACTCCTCAAACCACCGGGAGTGGTTTTGTGCGAGAAGGGGGTGGTGGATGTTAATGCCTTGAGATCTCCCCGGGAATTGGCACTGATGGCATTGATGACTCCCAGCGTGGGGAGCTGATCCGGCAGGGCAGAACTGATTAACTGTGAAAGGGGAAAGCTGGGAGCAGGAAAGAACTTGAGTTTTTGATCCCCTTATCACCCTGAACACGCCTCACACTAATTGTGAAACTCAGCCACTTCTGCTCGGGGGTTTTGACCTCCAGTTGGAGAGGTTTATACCCGGGCTGAGCAAGACCTAAAACCCTCCCCATGAGCTAAAAACCTCCCCATCTGTCCCTGGTGCCCTTTTAGGAACAGAGACATGTTAATTGCTCAGGGCTTCAATTCACATCCCCTTTGTGTGCAATGAGACTCATACACAGCTAAGGCATCACTTTTGTGCTAAATATCCTGGGCTGGAAGCTGAGGCAGATGAGGAGCCTGTTCTGCCTCCAGCAGGGATGGAAACTCCATGGGGAGACAGGAGGAGACAGGACCCAGCTGGGGTGTGACCCCTTCAAGCCCCCACAAGTGAAGCAGCCCCAGGAGAATCTGCCCAGGAGGTGACTCAGAGCCTCAAGCCAATCTCAGGTGCTCATTAAAGTTACCTGGACTGAACAGGGTGAAGTAAGAGTTGTTCATGCTCAGGTGAGCTCATGGATAAAAGCTGGAGTTGCTGGGTTTGGATCTCTTTAGTGTCACTGAGCTGCTCTCAGCCAGGATGGGTGAGCACTGGATGTTCTGATGAGAAGCAAATCCTGCTGCTGCCAGTGAGCTGTGGGTTAATGTAAAATGGAAGTTATTCTGACAGACAAATTCACAGAATCTCCGAATGGTTTGTGCTGCAAGGGACCTTAAAGATCATCTCATTCCAGCCCCATCATAAGCAGGGACATTTCCACTATCCCAGGTCACTCCAAGCCCCATCCAACCTGCCCTTGGACACTTCCAGGCACGGAGCATCCCTGGAACTTCCTCTCTGTGCTGCTATGAAAAAACACTGATTTTTTTCACATTAATTATCTTTTCCCAGTATCTTTATTATCAAGGAGCATAGTCCAGTGTCCAGGCTCTGTGGAAGGGGCAGGGATGAAAACCCCCCAGGCTGGAGGTGGGGACTGAGGGCCCCATGGGGAGGGCAGTGACACCACTGCAGTGCAGGAGGTCCCAGCACTCAATGCCACTAAAGAGCCTTCCAGGACTGTTCCCAGAGGAGCCACAGAACAATTCTTGGCCTCCTTTGCTGTCAGAGCTGGGGAAGCAAGGCTTGCTCCTGGATCTGTTCACTGTAACATCAGGGGATTTACTGTCTCCCTTCCCTTGGGGTATTTCCTGGCTGTCGCTTCATTTATGGCTCTAATCAATCTTGGGAAGAGGATTTACTGTCAGAACCAGGAGTCTCCACGTGTGTTTCTTGCACTCACCAGCAGCAGGGTAACTGAGGGAGAAGTTTTGTTTGCCTGCATTGTTGATACATGACTCCTTCTCTCCTTCCAAAGATCCATCTGGATTTTTTCCCCTGAATATGATCTTTCTCTTTGTGTCTATTTTGAATTCTTCAGAGGAGTTTGTTTTGAACACTCTACTGGCTCACACACCCCCCTACATCCATTTTCCAGTTTGCCCAGTATTACTCAGTCAGTGACAACAAAATTAAAAAGAACAGAGAGAACAAAACAGGGAGAGCAGAAGTGGAATTTTTTCACACTTTTAAAAAAAAAATCTTTTCTTTTATCAAGGGGACTTTGTCCACACTTTGGCAAATCAGAGCGTTAAAGAAGCTCTGAGATATGTCAGCTTGCAGAGAATATCCCAATTTTTAATTTTTTTTTTTTAACATTGATTTCTAACAGCTTATTTTCTGGGGATGAGCAATTTCAATTTTTATCTGCTCCTCCCCTGTCTCCAGAGCTCTTGGGGCTGCCCTGGCTGCTCAGGGAGTGTGCTGGGGATGTTGGCAGCCACTCCTACACCTGGAGCCTGCATTTTCACCTGGCAGTTAGTCAACCCAGCAAATCCCTCTCGGGCACGTTGAACTGGTCACAACAAGTGTGCCAGGATTACCAGGAGTCTTCTCAAACAGCAGCTTTGTTCTCCTGCCTTGAGTCACCTCCTTTAAAAGGCCTCGAGTGACCTCTGAGAGATGGAGGAGCCACCATGGGGAATATTGCACAGTTGCACAAGTGTCCATCTGCTCTGCTTTCTGCCACTCCTGGGGGAGCCTGAGGCTGCAGGGGGATGGTGCTGCTGATCAGGAACTGCTCCATGAGTCACCAGGAGATGGAGGAAGGAGCTCTTTGAGATAAGAGTCTACAAGGTTGGCACACATATGGCCAGGCTGAATCAGGCTGGTGTGATGTAGCACAAACCAGCTGTGAAACAAAGATCAGCACAGTTCTAAAAATCCAGGGCTTTTCCTTCCAGGGCTTCAGAATGAGTAGAAAAAACACATCTGGGCGAGCAACTGCAGAGTTTTCTTTTTCTCCTTCTTGTAAATTCTTACTACAAGTGAGCCAGAAATGAATGGAAGGAGGGAGAAAGGTCAGATTTTCACAATGGCCAGTTTCTGGTAATGTTATAAAATGTGACCCCAATCCTGTTCTGTAAGAGATGCCAGGATATCACTTTCCTCCTTTCTTCACCAGACCTGCAGGTGAACCATTAGGCTGACTGTGTGACTGGGGTTAACTCTGTGCTCTTGACCTGCCTGCTGACTGTATTTTAGCCATTTCCACTGTGCTGTGGGGTGTCCAGAACAACTAGTTTCCCCCCAGTAACTCAGAGAACCCAGAAAAGGCTGAGCTAACACAGGCAGAGTTGTAAGCACAGAGACCCTGATTCCCAAATGCTGGTGTTGAAACACAGGATCAGTGCCTTGTCTTGGTGTTTGAGAGCAACAGGCTCAGCCTGGAAAAGGGGAAAAGGGGAAAAGGGGGATGTTCCTGGGTTTACTCACTTTGTCCCTCCTTTGCCCCCGCAGATGACGTGCGATTGTTCGGCTTTGTCCGATTCACCACTGGCGATGCCATGAGCAAGAGAGTCAAGTTTGCCCTCATCACCTGGATTGGAGAGGATGTCAGTGGCCTGCAGAGAGCCAAAACTGGGACTGACAAGACCCTGGTCAAGGAAGTAGTACAGGTAACCTCTTCCTTATGCTCCTAACCACCAGCTCTCCTCGCTGTTTTCTGTACCAACAGGAGGGAGAGAGAGGGAAGGGTTGGCTCATCCTCCAACTTAGGAGTTAATCCTTGACAAAAGGAGACAATTTCCTACAGCCTGTCTTCCTCCTAGGAAGGCTTAACATCTGCCCTTAGAGCACTCAGGCATAAAGAAGCACCTTTTGAGCTTAAGGCTGCCTTGGCTATTTCATGAGGAGGGAATTTGTGCACTCCCCTCCTTGTCACCACTGACATCTCTCCCATCCCCTGCCTCGACACAGAAATAATTCAATATTGAATGATCACGAGCAGTGGGAAGTTAAGCAGGTAAAATTAAACAGGAAAACCCACACCCTTGTTTAAACTTCTCCGGAGGCCTTTTGTCTTTGCACAGGGAATTTGTGGAGCTAATCACCCCAAGTCTGAAGTCCCTATTGCACCAATTAACCAACTCTTAATAGCTAACTAGACGTGAGCAGGCTTTGTTTGGCCTTGGGCGTAGCAGGGGGAAGAGAAATGAGAGCAAACATCAGCCAGGAGAGAAGTGACTGGAGGGAGGCTGCACAGAGCCACAGCTGAAACCTGCCTGTGATGGGGAGGATGCTGATGTTTGGAATGTTTCTCCTAGAGAATATTTAAAGCAAGATTAACTCTTCCAACAGAACATAGAACCAGCTGGCCAGAGCCTGAGAAATGGTTTTGTTTGTGCTTTTGGAGAAAAGGGCTGATGATTAAATGAATCCCCCTCAGTAACTGAGCTCTTGCCTGTGTAAAGAAATCTCCCAACAGGACACTGTGAAGGGTGAGAATGAAGCACCAACTCAACTTTTTGGTAGTTTATATGACACAGAAGATTACCTTTAGATAAGAAGAATGAAGAAGATAATACATCCCTGTCCTTCCAGAAGATAAACTCTGGTGCTAAATGTTTCACAATGACAAACGACTCACAGGGGTCTGTTCTCCAAAGAAATTTCCAGAATGACACCTGAGAGACAGGAAAGCAACTTTCTGCTCATGGGAAGGAGCTGGAACTGCGTAATTGTAGCTGAAGACGAAATTATAGAGTACTAAAGAATGACTCTTACATGAGTCACTAAGCCCCAGATTTTCTTAAAAATCTGTTTAGACAATGTAGTCTTGTTGAGTTGAATAGCATTCCTGAGCTCTGTGCTCAGATCTGTCCCTCGGTCTGTTACATATAATTTGCAATTTCACTTGTTTCATCTTTGATTAGTAGTCTGTACAAGTTAATAATCTGGTGGAGCATTAACCATTCTTGGCTGTTGCTTAAAAGCTTTCATATTCCAATTAGTCTGTACTAAAATACAAAAACAATACAACTGGTGCTTGGTGCACTTTTACTGAGCAACCTTGCCTATAAACCCCTGCAGAGCATTTCTGAATGTCTCAGCAATGGGGATCTCCTGTCCAGGAGAAATTATCTTGACAAGTATTTTAAACAGTTCTTGATATGCAACTGAATCCCTCTGAGTGGAGTGAGATAAAAGCAGAACTATTTTCTTCTTTTTATGCCTGTGACCTTGCAGATAATCTGTCAAAATGGTCAAGGACAAGAAAGTCTGAAATTTAACAGAGGGAATTTATCCCAGAGCTATTTCACTCTTAGTGGTTCCCTTGACCTTCAGGTACATCCCCGGTCTTCTGCTTTCAACAGAGATTATTTCAGTTGTGAGTTATACATAGAAAAAATACACTTGTTTGGTGCTTTGCTGTAATGACAAACTACAAACCTGAGTCAGTGTTGGTTCATCATTTGGGTGATGGATAAACAGTGCCCTAAGGTAACTAAGGTGGGAGTTTTTTTGGTCTGCAAACTCTGAACAGGAGGTAGGTGCAGTTGGGCTCTGTGCAGGGCCCAAGGTGCCTGTGGAAGGGTGGCACAAAGAGGATTTTGTACAGCTTAGATCTACACAAGGGACAGGCTGGGATTGCAGAAGAGCAGCTCTTCACTCTGAGGATCCCTCAGTAAAACCTGAAGGGCTCTCACAACCTTGTACAATTTGCCAAAGCAACTCTGGGTCTTTCTTTAAGACCAAAGTGTGAGGGGATTCCTGCTTTGTGTCCTGTGCTCTGCTGGGCTGATGAGCTGGGGCTGAGCTCTGCTCAGAGCTGAACAAACACCAATAAACTCTGCTGTTCCTGCCAGACAAAGTGAAAATCAGTCAGCTCAGGCACCTCCTGCCAGCACAGCCCAGCCCTGGGAGGAAGAGAATCCCACACTGGGATCCCAGAAGCCACAAGGAAAACACCAGGGATATTAACTGGTGAGGAGTAGATTCTGGGCTCTGAACAAAGGGATGAACTATTACAAAGCAGAGAGAGGAACTGGGTTTTCCTGGCTTTTGTGTCCCTCCCTTGGAAGGGGGAGCAGGTGCTGTGAAATCCCTGGGGAAGCAGCGCTGACAGTGAGTGCAGGAGGTTGCCAGAAAACCTCTCAGGAAGAAAGGACAATTGATTTTTTAGCTGTAATAACTGTAAGATGACAGGGGTGGACCTCATCTGCTACAAATAGCTGTAGTTCTTCTGATGTGTGCTAGATGAGAGCCAGGTCTTCTGGCACTACTTGGGCTTAGCTTATTACCTCTTTAATGTTGTTGAAAAATGGCTTTTTGAGTTTATTGTATTTCTTTTGGATTGCAGAAAAAATCCATTTAAGGAACTATCAGGAGCTTTTATTTTTTTTCCCCAGAGCCATTTATTTTTTCCATCCTTTCCTCCTTAAGTCAGCTGGAAATCTTGGCTCCAGCCTCCAGCCTGGTCCAAGTAGTTCAGCTGGGAGCAGATTAGAAGTAAGGCCAGGATGGGGAACGAGTGTTTATTTGTATCTTTTTAGGGTCTAGCTAAGTGCTGTTGTGTGAGACTGCTGTGCAAGTGGAGACAGAGAGATGCACAGCTCCATCTTTTATCCACTGGGCTTCTCTCCATGCCAAGGACAGATCTAATGGGACAAGAAGTGGCACAACATTTCCCACTGCAGGTGTTTGCTTAAGATGTTTGGGAGATAATTTCTGGGGTGGAGTCTCAACCTACCCCTGGAACAATCCAAACAACTGGGAACTTTATGGAACAGCAGCTTCTGCAAGGCTGCATCTGCTGCAGCAGCAGCTGTGTGTCACCTTGTGCACAGGGTGACCTGGCAGATGTGGACAGAGCCACCCCACAGCTTTGGTGTCCCCTGCACTTTGGTCACCCACAGCAAGGATGAGCCCAGCACAGGAGCTGTGGCACTGGGAGAGGCACACAGGCTGAAATGGGGTGGTTTGGATACAAACACCAAAGAACTGGAGGCAGGACTTGGTTTCCCTCTGAGTGTTCCTTCCTCTCTGTGAACTCGTTGCCCTTCATTGACTGCATTTCCTACCAGGAGATTTAACTCTTCCTTAGGCAGCACTGGGGTCTTTTTCCTGACAGGACTGAATTCATGTCCTGCAGGACTCTCCCAGCAAAGGGACTGCCCAATCTTTGCCAGTGCTGTCTGATTTTTCCATGGATTTTGAGTCTTCTCTGTTTCCATCAGCACTCCTTCCCCCACAAAATCATGTGCTCTGCTATTTCCCTAATTCATATTCAGGGTAAAACAGATCTGTTTCTGTGAGCAAATATTCGAGGCATTTTATTCATCATTATTTTTGGTGAGGAATTCATCTGGCTGTCGTGATGTCAACAGCCCTACTGAGTTCCTGCTTTGCAGCTCATGCCCAGATATTTTTTTTTTTTTTTTTGCTCATCTTTCCATTTTCCTCTGGATTCCTCACTGCACTGGTGATGGTGTCCCATGAGGGAGCACCCACTGGTGGGGTCCCTGTCCCTGATCTTGGGATCACACAGAATTCCCTCTGTGTGCTTTGGTTTTCTCATATCAGTACAGAGTCCTGAGCAGAAGATTAAATAGCTAAATTAAACCAGAAGGTTTAATAGCTTTGTTAGAGGCAGCCAGGAAATCAAACTCACAGGGAACAGCTCTGTCACAGTGAGTTTGAGAGTTACTCATGAGGGTGAGTGAGATCCTGCTGGGAAGGCAAACTAAATTCTCCTTTTTGGAGTGTTTTTCCTGTTCTGCTTTACTGTAATGACCATACCAAATGGAGATGGATTTACAACAACTCCTAGTTCAGAATGAGCAGCTCCTCATCACCCTGTGTCTGACATACAGACTTGTGGCTCCTCCAGTGGGATGAAGCACAGACAGGGAGAATTTGCAGAGCAGCTGAAATGCAGCTCCCAGTGCTGAGACAAGTGTTTGCCAGAGGTTTGGACTGGCTTCTCTCAGTGCCTGGAACTGGTCCATGTCAGACTGGCAGGGAGTAGATTTGAAGAGAGGATTTTTTGCTGAGCTGGGAGTCTGACAGCTGAGTGCAGGAGCAGGTTTGCTGTAGGCCTGGGACTCAGACCATGCTGCAAAAGAAACCTGGGAGGTGTCATCTCCTCTCTGCTGCATCTGCACTGAGGATGAGGTGACCAGTGCATGGCAGTGGTGACATCAAGCACAGTAGAACTGAGGATTCTGATCATCAGCAGAAACTGCTCCAAGCCCCAGTAAAAAATAAAAGAAATAAAAAATGGCAAGAAGCTGCTCAGCTACCTGGCACCATCTGTAGCTGCTGAAAACCCCAGTGTCTGTAGTAGACTATACAAGGATTTTACTCCTGGCTTCAGGCTTCCCAAGCTGGGATTTAAAAAGGCCTCTGCAGATCTAGTGTGGTATAATATCTGCACCACATGGATTTTCCCTTGGGCAATTTAGGGAGATTTTATGGCCCATATGCTAAACATTCAGGGCTTGGAAGAGGAACAAAATCTACTCCACCCTTTTTTTTTTCCCCTTTAAGTTGGCTGGGAGAGAAGGATTGAGCTTTCTGCAGGAATTTCATGCTCCTGCATGGTTGGAGCCCTTTCAGTCTGTACCTGCTGTGGAGGTTGACACAGGGGATAAATTCCAAATTTGGGACCCTTTGCTGCTCAGGCACGAAGAGGAGCTGGAGCCAGAGAGGTGCATTGGAGAACCAGGAGTGAATCTCAGTATTTCTGTGTCCTGCTCACTGATCTGAGAGGCAAAGCAAAGAAACTGTGGCCACTGTTGTGTTGTGAGAGTGATAAAGATAAATGGCATCATTGTTTTTGTTATCTGGAGGCTGCTGGTGGCTGGGGTGAAGACAAAGGGTAGAATTCACTGGCAGGGCTTGCTGTGGTTGTGGAAAGCCTGGGGTTGGGGGGAGGAGAAGGGAAAAGGAAGTGGAGGATGTAATGTGAAGACACAGGTCAGCAAATCAAGGGCCCAAGCATCAGAGTTATGCACTGTGCCTTGGGATTTGCACCCTGATGAACAAAAGCTCAGCCCCAGAGAGCTCAGACAGCAAATTCACAATGATGAGGGAGAAGCTGTAGCTGGAGGAGGTGGAGCAGGATGTTAAAATCAGAAACTGCAGGCACCAAACTCACCAAAAGCCTCTTCCCTCATTGGGGCCAGGCTTGAGGAGACACCGTGGTGGGGAAGAGCTGGTGTGAGGAGGACCCTGAGAGGATGGAGTGGAGCAGAGTTATTAATAGCAGTGACCCAGATCGCACTCTGAGGGGACAAATCTGGCACAAGAGGTGGCCCAGTCAGCTAAGAGGATATTTAAGAGTGGCTGGGAGCAGAACCCATCTGGCCACTGCCAGGGGGATGCTGTTCATTCCTTGCAAGGTGTCCTGGTGGTGCTGCTGTGAAATCGTGGGTGACACCCACAGACCATCACCCAGGGGTTGTCTGGATAAGTGTTTGGCTGAAAAGGCATCTAAATAATTATATTTATTTTGTGGCACACGTAACTAATTCTCCTCTGTTCGGGCATGAGTGCACTTGCAGTTTTAATTCCAGAATCAGCTGAAATTCTGGATTCTGCAGAGTGGGCATTGGAGAAAACCCTCCCCACATTTATAAAATACACTTTGCATGGAATCCCTCTCAGAAATGGTTTTATAGACCTGCCTCAGTGCTCACTAAAGCAGAGAAAAGACTCCCCCTGAAATCAGGTAGTCCTGGATAATCTGCTTCCCAAAGTGAGGGAAATTTGTTAAACCTGGTACCATAGAAAAGGAATTGCAAAGGCTCAGCTCAAAACTCGCATAGGTAGCACACCTCAGTGAGCATCAAACAGCTGAAAATCCTGGGGCTGGTCTTAGCAAGAGCTGAGCTTTGCAGAGATGAAGTAGGTCACTCATGAGCATGACTAAATCTGATGGTTTGGGCAGGTTTGCCTCTTTATTCCCATCTCAGGGAAAAAAAAAATAAAAAAGAAAGGGATTTGTTTTCTCCAAAAAGCAAAGTCTTTCCCATTTCCCCTGGACTCTGCCAGGCTGTGGGTGAGTCCCTGTTCTGTCCCCATGGCCAGGAGACCCGGGCAGTTCTTGCAGAGCACCCTGAGCTCTCTCCCCACCCGGCAGGGAGGATTTTCCTCCAGCGTGAAACACGATCAGCCGCAGCCCGGGGGAGGAGGGAGCTGTTTTCCTCTCCCTTCCCTTTCTCCCAGCGCATGAAAGAGGTGCTGAGGCTCTTTCAAGCCTCATCCTCCTCCACCCCCTCTGATCCCAAACAGAGACCCTTGAGAGCTGCCAAATAAATAAAGAGCTCTCCCCTGGCTCTGAGAGCAATGAGAACCCCCTGTTCCCGTTGTGCCAGGGCTGTTCCAGCACCAGGGAAACCTGCACAAGATTCCTGCTGCTCTCCCAAAGCTCTGCCTCCTTCTCCCATCACCTTTAGGGGAACTCACTGCCCAGGGGAATTTGGGCATTGCAGATTTCCTGGGACGTCACAGTGAAGCTGTTGGGATTTTAATTTGTATTTTTGGTGGGGTGCAGTGGGTGCTTGTGTTTGTCACTCTGGCTAAAGCTCCCTGGGCTGGGGGAAGGGAGACTCATGCAGAGCTCTCAGTTGTGGTTAGGAAGGGGAGGAAAATGCTAAAGCAAGCAGCAGAAAGGCTGTTTGCTGAGATGGCTGTGCACACACACACATGGATGCCATGCCAGCCCTGCTGTGAGGCAGGAAGGACACCCCCCACAAGGGGAAAAATCCCTGAGTTGTCCCTGCTCTGACCAGAGAGCCCTAAAGGCACCCTGGGATCCCATTCTGCTCCCAGGAAGGGGTTTGTGTGTTCACAACCTCACCTCCCAGCACTCTGCTCGGGGCTTGCCCAGCTCTCAGGAGATGCAGAGAGCTCTCAAACAAGGGGAAAGCTGCCCTGCATCACACCAGCGTATTTATTCATCCAGTGTGTCCTCAGAGGTCACTGGGATCACAGAGCAGGGGCAGAGCAGAGCCTGCCTGGGGCACTGTCCTGGCTCTGGCTGGGGGTGTGGAGATGAGGGGAGGAGGCACTAAATCCACTGAAGGAGCTGAGTTTGCTCCTGGTACCACTGAGGCCTTATCAGGCTACCTAGAGCAGAGTTAAATTAATAAAGTGGGTATTTATTAAAAGGCTTTTAAAGGATAGACTTGGGTATCCAATACAAGAGCCTGGCCATGGCTCTACCCAAGATGGACATGAGTTTTCACACTTTGATAAGTTTTGATCCATTTACATTTTGGGATTAATTGTCCCAAGAAGTCCCATCCTTCCAGATTGCCCTCCTCAATTCCCTGTTGTTTGTACCTGAAGCTGCAATGGTGTCCTTGGTTCTCAGGCTGGAAAAAGATTGTGTTGTCTCACTAAACAGTGAAGAGAACTTGCTAACACTTTATATGAAGTTCAGAGTTATACACCAATGCAGTACAGAATCTGGAAAAGATGAAAGCTAAAACTTAAGGCATCACCATCATCCCTGTGCTGCTCAATGTGTCACCAAGGCACTCTCCCCTCAGTGGCAGGTGTGACACCCCAGTGCACTCTGGTGTGGGGCTGTTCTTTTTTTAGGAGAAGGGGCCCTAAAAAGGGCACAGAGAGGATTAGGGACTTGCCCAGGATCAGGCTGAGGGTCAGTGGTGGTCAGGAGGTCAATAATTTTGAGTGGTTTAGTTCACACACTACGTAGGGAACTTGACCTCACCTGGCCTGGGCATCTCCAGGAGGAGCAGCTGCAGCCCTGGGTTGGGTCTTGCAGCCAGTGACTGTAGAAGTAAATACAGATCATTTTTCCAGGTTAAATGTTGAGTTTTGCCTTCACTAATCTTCTGTCTCATCCACAGCTTTCTGTTTATCATCCCAGCCACAGGAGATGAGGGTGTTCAGCTCAGACTCCCAGGGAAGCTGGATAACCCATCTTCATTCAGCCACTTAGAAAACAGCCCCCTTTCTTAACAGGCTTTTTTTTTTTTCTTTATCTCTTGCAGAACTTTGCCAAAGAATTTGTGATCAGTGACCACAAAGAGCTGGACGAGGATTACATCAAGAACGAGCTGAAGAAAGCAGGGGGGGCTAATTATGATGCACAGACTGAGTAAAGGCAGGAACCTCCTGGCACCATCACCTGGATCTCAAAGGGAGGGCAAAGGCACAACAAACTAACACACCCGAGAGATGAGGCAACTGAACTCCCCAGCTTTCTGTGGCTGCACCTAAGAACTCCCTTTTTTGCATACAGTGGACTTTTATTTTCTGTTCTCTCTCATGAAACATTCCTCTCTGGATTTTTCTTTTTTTTTTCCCCCTTTTTTTTACTCATAACTCTGTCTGTTCTCACACCTGTGGAATTTAGGTTTGGCTCTGCTTTGGTCCTGTTCAGCCCTGTGTTTGTAGAGGCTTTGCCACGGTGTCCTTCTTCATGTCTGTGTATTTTACTTGGGCTCAACCTGGTCTCTGAGGGAAGAAAGTTTTGGGGGAGTTCTGAACATCGATCACTTTAATTTTTGACAAATTTGTTCTGACTGATATTCTTGGGAATAACATTATTTGCTGTTCCAGGCTCAGATCAGCTTGAGATGACTTCCCTCAAACTTTTGATTAAATCATCTGAGCAGAAATGTCCAGCTGATATGTTCTCTAACAGCTTAAACAACAAAGCCAACAAACAAACAAACAAAATTTCTTTGACTCCTGATAAATGGGAATAAATTTTGCCTTAAACATTGCTTGACAGTTGCTATGCTCTGTGCTGCACCTCTGTCCCTCCCTCTTAAAAATAAGATCCAGCACAATCCTAAAGTGGGTTTTGTTGCTTTTTTTTGGAGGCATCACAGCACAGTCAACTGAGGGGCTTAGAAATGTCTGGACACTTGGTCACTATTTTGTGTACGTTGGTCTGTGGGTTTGTATCTGACTTTCCTATTGCTGGGGCTCAGGAGGTGAAACTGAAATGAATAGATTTCCTTTTTCAATGATGTCTGAAAAAAAAAAAAATAGCAGCTGCTGAATCCTTCCCTGCCCATGTCCCCCCTGGTTATTTTGCAGTCCAGCACAACATCTTCAGTTCTCTGGGGCCTTTGGCAGTGACCATCAGTGGAGCAGGGCAGCTCCACCCCACTGGGGTTAAATATTCAACAGCAGAGAGAACCTGGGCTCGGTTTGGTACCAAACTCTTTGTTTGTGGGGGCTTCTTTGTATGGCTTTTTATTTTTTTCCTCCCATCAAAGGTGACTGTCCCCAGAATTCCATGTTGGGAGAGACTGTGGGGCTTGGGAGTCAGCGCTCTAAATCCATTACAGAAATAAATGTTTTTCAAGAACAGTTCTCAGCGACTCTGTTGTTCTTTCACCTTCCCTGCAACGAGCCCATATTTAGGAGGTTTCATCATCTTTGGTGCAAAGCTTTGAGCAATCTTGGGGCTATTAGGAGGGTTAAACAGTGGCTCAGATGTGAAATGATCCCAGTGCCTGCAGCCCTTGTCTGCTCATCCCTGCCCCGAGAGGCAGAGGTGAGCACACTGCACCTGACACACTTTCTGTTCAGCAGCTCCACAACCTCCATTTCCAGCGCCAAAAAACGCCAAGTGGGAATTGTAATTAGGTCAGAGAGAATTTCACAGCCACGGAAAATAAATGTAGAGAGGTCAGGAAGAGAGTCGGGAACAAGAACAAAGCTTTAGAGACAAGTTTTGCAGCTTCCTGCACAGGGTTACACATGGGGCATTACAATCCTGGGCAGGACTTCCTAGACCTTGCCCTGAAAGAAGGGAGAGGGTTGTTTTTTACAGGATTGACAGCAGGGACAGGCATAACTAATGGGCAGGAGCTCTGCAGAGAGCTTGTGATGCTCTGAGGCTTTGCCTTACTGCTCCAGTGACCACGAGAAACTTTAATTTGACACCCTGTGGCACAAATCTCAGCCTGGTTTCGAAGCCTGGCAGCACCATCACAAGAAATTCATCGGCACCAGCTGTGGTGGGGGCTCAAGACAGAGCTCAGCAGAGGCAAATCAGCTTTCTCAGCCTTCAAAGGCATCTCAGCAAGACAAATGGAGCACTTGTGTAGCTTTTGGCAAGCTTTGGTCCAGGGATGGGGGAAGTGAAGGCATCACCCTGGCTCTGGTTGCTTTGCTATCCTTAATCCAGCTCTTGGAAGATGAAAAATCTCATATTCCCTCTTTGAATGACCTCTGTGGTCCACATGGACTCTGACACTGAGCACAGGAATATCAAGTTTGCAGGCACTAGTGAAGCATTGTGTGAGCAACACATGAGAAAAATGAGAAGGAATTAGTGATTTGTGATATGAGGATAAATCCTTGTGAGAAAAAAGAAAGTAGCCTGATGTATGAGAGTAATTACAGAGAATCAGAGGGGTTGGGCTTTTTCCAACCTCAATTTCACCCTTTAGGGCAGGCTGTGTAGGGATACCACCCTGCTGATGTTATGAAGGACTTTGTGGGGAAAAGCTGTGGTGAGATGCACGGGAGCATTGCTGCTCCTCTGCCTCTGGCCTCATTGTCAGTGCTGAAAAAACCCACCAGGGAGTTCTTGTTTGTACAGTCCTGTCCCTCTGACAACTCTGCAACAGCCAAGTTAATCAAGTCCCTGCTTGTCAAAGCCTCAGTCGAACAGAAGATTATCTTGGTCACAAAGAATGTCCTGGAAACACACCCAGCCCGAGCTGATGAATGCACATCCCAGGGGGATGCCTGGGAGTGTTTGGGGCAAAATGTGTTTCCAGAACTAAATGTTTCATTCTCTCTGTACTTCTCATTGCTGGGGAGTAATCTGAATTAGCCATTAAATGGCTTTGCTTCTAGAATGTTAATTATACTTCAGTATTAGGAATGGTTTGACTTTACTGGGGTTATGTCAAACCCTTACATTGGTGGTAGGAGCAGCTCAGCTGGTCCAGGGAGCTACACAAGCCTGGCTTAACTCACAATCGGTTCTGCAGCCTAAAATTCATCTCTGGAGTCCTTGGCTGGAAAAATATTTACCCCACAGTTTGTAGGCATTCTCCTGTGCTCACAAAAGTATTTACCCCACAGTGTTTGCAGGCATTCTCCCTCTGTGTTCACAATTAATAATGCAAGGAACAATTGGCCAAAATGGAGCAGCAGAAAGGCTGGAACACGAAGAGCAAAAGCTTGAGATTGATTATTCGTGCTGCATTTGGGATCTCAGGCTTGGCACATCACAAGAGCACAAAATAAATTGGGATTTGTCTCTTTCTGAGACCCCCAGAGGAGCCGAGTGGCTGCTCTGATCAGATGCATCAGGGACTCTGCTGTGGGTTGTATTTTCACGCAAAGTGGTGGAGACAAAGAAGGAATTGGTGATGCCACTTTTTGCTGTAACCTGCTCATCAGGAGTTCCCAGAATGTTTCAGGAAGATTGGAATCACAGAATCATTAAGGCTGGAAAAGACTTCCATGATCATCAAGTCCAACCTTTGGGCCAACAATAACCAGAGCTCTGAGTGCCATCTCCAGTTGTTTATTGAACAAGTCCAGGGATGGTGACTCCATCCCTTCTAATGCCTGACAATCCTTTCAGCAAAGAAATTCCTCCCAAAAATTCCATTTTTACCTATTGATATAAACCAGACTGCACTAATGTTCCTCCTGGAGTATGATATCCTCATTCAGGAAGGGCCTTTCACCATGAAACAGGAGCAGGAATAGGCTCTTTGTGTTCCAGGGCCCCACACCTTGGGAATTCAGGCTCTGGCTGTGTGCACTGCTCTCCTTATCACAGCAATAATGCTGGGATTGATGCTAGCCACCATATGAGACAGGCATTCCCTTTTTTTCATTTTTAAGGCATTTTTAACAGAGTCAGGTGCCCTGATTTTTGTCCATTTACCATTCCAAGCCTGGCTTTGCCTTATCAGCCCTTTCCTCAGGCTCTAAGGACCTGCTGAGGCTCAAGCCCTGTGTCCTGTGGTGTTCCTGGTGTCGTGGGGCTGTGCCCTGTGTGTCCCAGGGCTGGGACACCCTGTTGTGCCTCTCCCAGAGCTGGGACAGTGTCAGCAGAGCTCTGGGGGCCGTGTCTGGCAAGGAATAGATGGAAAAGGATCAATGGCTGCTTTATATTTGGCATCGCCGAAGGATCTGCTGTCCCACCCCATGAGGAGCGAGGCAGATCCGAGGCAGGATCCAATTTTAGCAGGGAGGAAGCAACAGAGCCGAGTGAAATAAACTCCAAAAATCTTAATGAACACAGAGTCATGTAGCAGATGAGTCCATTCCAGCCAGCCCTGACTGGGGGGTTTCTGCAGGGAAGGGAAGGGAAGGGAAGGGAAGGGAAGGGAAGGGAAGGGAAGGGAAGGGAAGGGAAGGGAAGGGAAGGGAAGGGAAGGGAAGGGAAGGGAAGGGAAGGGAAGGGAAGGGAAGGGAAGGGAAGGGAAGGGAAGGGAAGGGAAGGGAAGGGAAGGGAAGGGAAGGGAAGGGAAGGGAAGGGAAGGGAAGGGAAGGGAAGGGAAGGGGTTGAACAGGTGACAACCCAGGATGTATTCAGGACACCAGGGAAGCCCCCAGGTTTGGTACCCAGAGGCAAAGCCATTCTTGGAGCATGGAGAAAACCAGGCTGCAGTGAGTCAGAGCAGCCTGCAACGACGTGAGCAGCACATTCCCACTCAGAGGAAGAAGGAGGACTCGGGAGAGGAGAAAATAGCTGAGCCAGGCAGTGCTGGCCCCTGGAAACTGCCGGGGTTTACAGCCTGCTGTCCCCGAGGGTGTGTAATGCCAGATTAGCCCGGGCTTTAAGGAGGTTCTGCCGTGAGCATCCCACAGGGATTCGATCTCTCCAGCTCCAGGTGGGGCAGGGGTTGAGCAGCAGAGCACCAGGAGAGGGGTCTGGAGAGGAGTGAAGAGATGGGACTGGCTCATAATTAATAATGCAAGAAACAATTGGCAAAAACGGAGCAGGAGAATGACTGGGACACAAAGAGCAAAAGCTTGAGATCAATTATTTGTGGTGCATTTGAGATCTCACGCTTGGCATATCACAAGAGCGCGACATAAATTGGGATTTGTCTCAGCTCAGATCAGTTTAGTGCTCCACACAGGGCACAAACAGGGACGTTGTTTCAAGGTGTAAGCTCAGCTCAGTCAGGGCAGGGGCTGTAAACTCAGCTCCAGGGCAGCGGCTGTAAGCTCAGCTCCATTCAGGACATGGGCTGTAAGCTCAGCTCCAGGACATGGACTGTAAGTTCAGCTCTAGTCAGGACACAGGCCCTAAGCTCAGCTCAGTCAGGGTATGGGCTGTAAGCTCAGCTCAGTCAGGACACAGGCCCTTAGCTCAGCTCCAGGCTGGTTTCTGTGCCCAGATCCCTGTGGACACTCATCTGCTCACAGCTGTCTCTGCATCTCAACAGAGCAGGGGGAACTGCAAGTAGAAACGGGAATGTACCACA
The DNA here is from genome assembly GCF_965231275.1 of Zosterops lateralis. Classification (NCBI taxonomy): domain Eukaryota; kingdom Metazoa; phylum Chordata; class Aves; order Passeriformes; family Zosteropidae; genus Zosterops; species Zosterops lateralis. The sequence continues at coordinate 3,472,022 of NC_139772.1, forward strand.
GATTCCCCAGACTGGATCCAAGAGCTGGAAGGGCAATACATCTCTTACTGAGATCTCCTCTGCCCCAAATCTCAGACTTTGGGGCACTCTCTGGTCTGTAAGGGTGCAATGTGTTATTGCAGCCCTCAGCTGCACAGAGGAGCTGTGGCTGCCCCATCCCTGGAGTGTCCCAGGCCAGGTTGGACAGGGCTTGGAACACCTGGGGCACTGGGAGGTGTCCCTGCTCGTGGGAGGTGTCCCTGCCCATGGGAGGTGTCCCTGCTCACAACAGGGTGGAAGGAGATGAGCTTTAAGTCCCTTTCAATCCCAGTCCAGTCTGGGATTCTCTGATCTCAGGCTTGGCTTTATGGCCCAATGAGCCAAAACACCAAAGGAGGTTTAATTGCAGCCTGTGCACGGCTTGGTGGGAATGAGGGCAATAAATGACATTCAGCTCACTCAAGCCTTCATCCTTGTCCTCTTCATCTTTCCCAGACATCTGTTCCTGGCCTGGAGTAGCTCACTTGGCTTGTCTTTCAAGGGTTGGCTGATTCATGTAAGTTTATCTGGGCTGGAAAATGAAGAAAAACCTTCCAGGATATTTCACCTTCCTCCCTCCCTCCCTCCACCATCAAAATGTCCAATAAAGTTTTTCATTAACCTCAAGACTTCTTCAGAATGAGAGCGAATCTCCGTGGAGAGGCAGCTGAAGGGAACAAACAGCATCTGCTGTGCAAATATTAAATGCAGGCAGGAGATGAATAGACTTATCTCCTTTATCATGATTAGCCACATTTCGGCCTTGTAATTTCGGCCCATCACTCAAAAGAAACTGTAATCAGGATGTAATACATCCCATTGGCAAATTACAGCCGTGCAGCTGTTGGAGGCAGCAGCTGAGCCTTTCAGCAATTTAAACTCGGTTTTATTACACCAGGGCAAGGCTCCAGTGAGTATATTAGTGACAGGATTCAGGAATAATGAGAGCTGGATCTCGAAGTTAATCCCGACGTCGCTTTTCGTGGGAAGGAGCGTTCCGTGGGAAGAAAATGCTTTGCCAAAAAATCGGGATTCAAAGAGGTCTCAGGGGTGTCCTCAGCAGAGAGAGGATGTGAGAGCAAAGGAGCCTGGTGAGATCAGCCCTGAGCCAAGGTGTGAACGCCGCCTTCTCGCCGGGATTCCTGCGTTACTACGCGCCAGGAAAACTTCCATGTGAGCAAAGAGAGATGAAATCCCACACCAGAACATGGGGCTCAGATGAGATTTAAAGCACGCTGTGGCAAAGTGTGAATTTTCAGCTCTCTTCTTGAATGCAGCAGGGAAGGGCGTGTTACCATAACAAAGAGCACAGAAGTGTATTTAACTTAAAACGTCAGTGTTTCAATCTTGCTGAGTGTCATGGTTTGAAAGCAAAATGAGTGAGAGGCTCCAAGTCAGAAATACAATTTAAGAAGAAGGTAAAAAGGTAAAATAAAATCAATGCAATAATACAAAGGAGCAGTGACAGAGTCAGAACACACCCTGAGCAGGGTGGGGGGAGCAGTCCAGGTGAGGGGCTCTTCCTGAAGCAGTGATCCCACAGAAAGGTCTGGGAGCTCTGCTCCTCTGGGAATCCAGTGGCTCAGGGCTGCTTGTCCTGTCCCAAATCCCAGATTCTCTCCAGGTGGGAATGCTTGGCTCCTCCCCCTGGGCATTGGGAGCATCTCCCAATGGGATGAGGAGTCGTGCAGTGGCTCCTTGATGGCCCATTAAACAGAGAGAGCTCCTGGAGGGAGTTCCCTGTGAGTCCTGGGCAAGGCATTGATGGGCCATGAGCAGAAGAGCCCAAAGGAGGGGCCTGGGAAAACACTGCCCCACCTGGTTCCAACAGCTCATGGGGATGGTGAGAGAATAAATACTTTGTGCACATCCTGCACTACAACCCAGGACACTGAGTTCCAAACTAAGAGAAAACTAAAAGCTGTCACAATTCCTGAGAGCAAGAATCCTGCAAAAGCCCCTAAAGTTTTATGCAAAATTCCCAGTATTTTTTAGAAAAAGAGCTGTAACTCTTGGTCATAAAACAGATTCTTATTACGAAGTCACAAATTATTCTGTGGGCTTTTAGAAATGCCTTGTAAGAGTAAGAGAAGCACTGCTCTCTTTTCTAGATGTCTGTTTTGCAGTGGGAGGGTTTCAGTGCCCATATCTGTGTGTCAATATTCCCTGCACAAGCAGCTGGTTTCCATATCCATCCTGGCTGTCACCAGATACCACTTTCCATTGGAGAATTATTTGTCTTTTTTCCTCCTAATACTTTTAATTCAGTTGGAATGACAGGACTGATGGAAAACTTTTTGGGCTGAATCACAAAATTATTTTTTAAGTCAGAAATCAGCACTTTCCTTCTCTTTTAATCTGTTTTCCAGGAAGCACCTTTTGTCTGGCTGTACCTTCCTTCTAAAACACAAAGTTTCTGGAGAATCCCACTTCTGGATTCTCAGAGGTTTAATATGGATTCAGCTATGGAGTGATTTGAGAGGGAATCTCAACTGTGATCTGTATAGAGCAGTCAGCTTATCTCACATCAGAGCTGTAAATCAGATCTATTACAGCATTTATTATATTTATCTCCCTGATTTAAGAGCTCAAACCTGTCAGATGAAACCATAAATCTGCTCCTTGCATCAAACCCCTTAATATTCCAGTTGATGTTTGTTTCCTAAAACTCCCTGCCAACATTTCATTTTCCTCTCACACTGACACTTAATGCCTTAAGTGCTTGGAAAGATAAACACTGGCTTTAAGCAGTGCAAGCCCATGATCAGTTTATCTCAGGATTATTACACGGGTGCACGGAGGAGTCAGTCATAAATTGAGCACTTTTTGCCCTGGCTGCTGATTTAATTGCAGTGAGAGGGGTGGAATATTCTGAGAATCACTGACCTGGGACGTAGAGGAGATTCAAATTACAGTTTTATCCAGTTAAAACCCGCTGGGGTGGGACACCAGGCTGTAAGTGAGACCCAGCTGGGGGTGAGGAGAGAAGATGAATTTTACTGGGGGCTGAATTGGTGTCTTGCAGCTGAACATGGCAGGGCAGACCAAGAACCAATGGCAAAAGGCTGAAAACAGATTAACTGAAACAACAAAATGGACACAAACATTTTATAAGGGAAGGTGATTAACCTCTGGAAGAAATAAAACAATTGACTGAGGAACCTTTTCACTACAACACAAAACAAGAACCCTCTTCAGTAAATGCTTGAATGAAACACCAACAGTTGGATTTAACAAATGGGAAACACAATTGTCTGCAGTGCACAGATGATTTAGATTTGATCTCAGCTCCCTTATGAACTTTAAGCACCTTCCCTGTCTCAGGTACAACAATACCAGAGATGATTCAAAGAGCATTTTCACAGAGCTCAGATGCATTTTCAGTGGCAAAGGCAAAAGTGAGCCAGCTCTGCTCCAGACTGGGCAAACAGTTGGAATAAAATCTCTTCACATGTTAGAGGGATCCAAAAGAAAAACTCATCTTTCAGAGCCATGGGACTCTCAGCCTTAAATAAGGACACACAAGCCTTTGTTTGCTGTAGTGCTCTTGTTCCTTTTCAGCCCCATTTTGAATAGATTAAGTTGTCTGGAGTAGGGTTTATGGCTTATACCAAATGCTGCTTTCAGCACAGCCAGAAAAGCTGGAGTCTTCCAGTCCAAAAAGTACTTTAGAACTGATGTTGTATTAAAATAAAGCAGCACAAGCCCATCCCCTTAAATGTAAAGCAGGCAAGGAATGGAGGAAGTTTGATTTTAGTGCACGTTGGAGCGAAATGTAGAAAAGAGTCTGCAAGATGTGCTGGGAAAGAGCTGTGACAGATTAAAACAAGGTACAGAACTGGTCAGTGGCCTCCAGCTCTGCCCTCCTGGCAGGTGCTGCACCCCAAAGAGCTCAGAACCTGCCTGCACATCACTGAGTGCTGCTCTCAGCACAGGAAGAGAAACTGAAAGTCTCTGAGCAGGAGAAACAGCAAGAAAGAACAAATCCTTCACTCAACAGAGGCACAAAGCAGAGCAGGAGCTCCAGTGTCTGCAGAGCTGGTGAGGGGCTCTTGTGACACTCCTCCTCCAGACACCAGAACTAGAACACTGCACTCAAGGCAGGAGGGCACAGAGCTCAAAAACTGAAGTAAAAAGCACTGAAATGTTTGCTAAATTTTCAGACTTTCCCATTCAAGGCTTTAAATTGCTCCCAGCAAGTCGATCTTTGTTTGCAGAAAGAATGAGAGTCCCTTACCCATCCCTCAGCACACCAGGCAGGGCTCAGTGGTTACTCTGCATGGCAAACCCTGTGCAAAATGATAATGAATAAATGTCAGTCTAAGCTCAGAAGAGTCCAGTAGGGCAACTACCAATTAATTATTGCCCTGGTAGTGCAATTGTCCCTAATATCAGTGCACAGCTCTCTCTTTCCATTCCACAAGGATATTTTTTGATTAATTTAAAATCTGCCTGGTAGAGCAAATCCCCATTTTGCTTTCACCATTTGCAAACACCCCACACAGGCCTAAATCCTCCCGTGGGGTTCAGCTTTGTTGGAAATGTAAATCCCAACAAACAACAAAACAGCTTTCACTGTAAACCTCCTTTCCAGGCTTAACTGTTCCCAAGGTTGCTCCTGGTGACACTCCTGTGCCAGTCTGACACTTCTTGCTTTTATTTGGTTGCAACTTGTAAATCTGATCAGCAATAATATAATTCTTTTTTTTTGCTGGCTTCAGTATTTGAGCTGAGTGCAGCTCTGCCTGCATGAGCAGCCTGTCAGAATTACAGTTACAACTCTCCTCAAATGTACACAAATAATTCCTCCAAATTCACAATTTACGGCATTATTTATACTAACAGATGTCAAGGAAAGAACACACTGGATTGATTCCTGGAAAACTGGTGCTGATTTCAGCCTGGGAGCACATTCTCCTAATGAAAAACACTGTTAGAGGATGAGGATGTTTTCAAAGCAACTGCTTGTGGCATGGCAGGCTTTGAAAATAGAAATATGCTTTTCTGTATCCTCGAAGAATTCCACGAAATTCACACATACTTAGGAAAACAAAAGATCTTTTTTTGTGTGTGTGTGTGAAAATTGACCCATTGCTGGAGGAAGAAATTCAAGCTGACAAACAAATCTGCAATGAGGACGGATCATTTGGGGACTTTACTATGGAGATTCTCAGACCTCTCATAGCAGCGATTTTTGAAATTCTTTGCTCTTGAAAGGTTCTTTGTGAGGGAATCATGGTCTAGATGGAAATAGAGGTTTGGGAGCTGGAACACAGAGTCCACTTTCTCATTAAACAGAGCACTTCTCATGTTCTAAACATGACAGACCAACACAAGCCACAGACAGGCCTGAAATTCAGAATTCAGTGTTTGAATCCACAGGCAGATCTGCCCTTGCACTCTGCTTCAAGGGAAAGGAGGAAAAGACATCCAGAGTTTATGTTCAGAACTTTCTGAATGCTGAGAGCTCCCATTGAGCACCTGATGTACAAGGTTTACTGGGGCACGAGGTGGATTTAGGATAAACCTCCATGGAATCCTGAAAATTCTCCTCCTGGGGGGAATGGGAGCACCCAGATTCTCCCAGGGATCTCTGGTATTTTCCAGGACAGACCTGGAGAACTCTTGTCTGTCTCCTCACACACTCACAGCTCCTCTGTTTCAGGAACTGTTTCAGGGATCATTTCTTCATTTTCAGGGATCATTTCTTCACTTTTAGAGATCGTTTCTTCACTTTTAGGGATCGTTTCTTCCTGAGCTCACCAGCTGGGACGTCCTGGCCTGGTGACCTTGCAGAGAAACCCCTTTTCCATTGAACAGATCCCCAGGATGCTCCCCAAGCTCCAGCCACCCCTTCTGCAGCTCTCACTGCTTGGAAACCAGCTCAGGTTTTCTGAATGCAGAGGAAATTACAGCAACATCTCCTCTGCTGGTATCATCTGAGAGCAGCTCTGTCACCCCAGGACTGAAATTGTACCTCACTCTCCCTTCCTACAGAACAACAACCTTTTTATTCCACCAAAGTTTCCGGTCCAGATTATGTTTCAGGAGTGACAAACGTGGTGTGGTGAAAGCATCACCAAGGAAAATGTCTCATCAATGGTAACAGGGTGCAGTGTTACCCTCTTGCTCTTCCAGAGGGAAAGATGATTTCATTTCAACAAAGAAATGGTAAAGATCTTTTATTAGAGGTTGTCTGCTCCTTCTCTCTGTTCCTGTTGATTAAGCAGAGGGGAAAATAACAGACTCAGAACTGTGATTTATTTTTTTTTAATTGTGCATTCATGGCTTTATGTTGGATTCAATAACATGAATTATTACTGAGCTACATCTGTTAGAGAACACTGTCCAGGTAAAATCAGCTCCTACTGGCTCCTGTTCAGATGAAATCAATAGGCTTTTTGCCATCATTTTTACAGGCCCAGATATTGCTGTAAAGTGGAAGGGTAAAAATATTTGGACAGGCAGATGTGATGTGTCTGTGCAAACTGAAGCCAAAGCTTTTCAGCCTCCAGTGAGATCGTGTTCTTGATTAAGTATAAAAAGAAAGGATAACTTGATTCAGAAACAACATTATCTGTCCCCCCACCTCCTCTCACACCAGAAGCTGCATTTGGTTTCACCATCATTAATCAAAAGCACCAAGGATCCATGTGCTCCCCTGCTGTGCTGGTTAAAAACAAGCTCTGATTTATCTGGAGCACAGGGCAGCTGTCCTGGACTGGTTTCCAAGCAGTGAGTGCTGCAAAAGGGGTGGCTGGAGCTTGGGGAGCATCCTGGGGATCTGTTACATGGAAAAGGGGTTTCTCTGCAAGGTCACCAGGCCAGGATGTCCCAGCTGGTGAGCTCAGGAAGAAATGATCCCTAAAAATGAAGAAATGATCCCTGAAAGGGAAGAAATGATACCTGAAAATGAAGAAATGATCCCTGAAAGTGAAGAAACGATCCCTAAAAGGGAAGATATGGTGCCTAAAAGTGAAGAAATGATCTCTAAAAGGGAAGAAATGGTCCCTAAAAGGGAAGAAATGATCCCTATAAGGGCAGTATCCCACTGCTCTGGCACTGGCAGATTCATCACTGCACTGTGGTTGCATTTTTCCCCCTCTTTTCTGTGTGAGAGTTTTATATGAACTTCAGGCTTCCCACTGACCCAGGGCCATCCCCACTGCTGGGATTGCTCTGCAGCTGTAACCTCCTCCGTGATGCAGCTCCTGAACAGTGTCCTACATGAGGGAGCTGTTTTTGAGGTTCACTGAAGAATGTAGAAGTGACGATGAGTTTTGTTTCCTTCAGCCATCAATGTTTGCCTGGGAAAGGCTTTAAAGAAATCAGTGTTTTCTGGATTTGCTGCCTCCCCAGTGATAAAGGGAAGGACACACAGAGTTCCTGTACATCTCAATATACCAGAAGACAAATGATGGCCTGGGCTGGATCACCTTTAACTTTTAATTTTATTTTTTTTTTAAATTTAACTTTTCTCTGTGTGCAGTGCTTGTGATAATCTCTTTGGACACTGATATGGCCAAGGATGAGTTCAGGGTCCCCAAGCTGTTGAAGAAAATAAATGGAAATAAAAATTCTCAACATGGAAATAAAAGTTCTCAACACAGTTCCTCCAAATGAACTCCTCGTTCAGGAGCTGGTTCAGATTTGGAGATTCCTCCAGAGCCAAGGTGTGTTTTCAGTGGGAGACACAGCAGTGGTTACACCTGAGGCAAAGGAAGAAACTAAGAAGGAAAAACTGACCCCAAAAGCAAAGATGATAAAGCAGAAGATGAAAAAAAAAAGTTGGTTTCAAAGGTAAAATTTTTAGAAGGCTTTTGGAAACACAGGAGAGGAGAGTAATTGGAGTTGACTGGAATATTTTTAGTGAGAAAAGGAATTCAATAGCCACGATTTTCTGTGTCACCAACACACTGGGACATTTCACAATAACGTTCATGAACAGATGTGTATTTTCTCCCTCACTGAAGCATTTACCCTCTTCTATTTTCAGAGCCCTCTGGAGTGCTCAGATAACCCCCCTCTGGACGTCAATCCCAGCAGGAGATTATTTAATAAGACTCTTTTTTAAGATGAAATATTTCTACAAAGGTGGAAATAATGCTACACCTACAGTCCTTTCCAAAGGAAGCAGAACAAGAGAATTTTGATGTGGAAAACCCCTTTTTGATCATTTCTCTTTACTGCAGGACTCAGGAGTGACAGAGGTGTGTGATACATGATTGTGGCCATCACTGAGACCTGAATTTCATTATCCACACCATTCCCACTGACCCTGCAGTGTCCTTGTACCTGCTCTGACCTGTCTGAGGATGGGATCAACTTCATTTGGTTGCTAAAAGACCTCAACAAGAACTGGAGCCCCTGATACACCTCCTCTGTTTGCCTTCCTGCACCTCCCAAGGCAATGGCAGGGTAAGGAACAGAGGAAGCTGCTTTTTCTGCTCCAGATTAACAGAAAATCCTCCTCACTTGTCTAAAGCTCCTCCTCTCTTGAGTGTCCCTGAATGCAACATAAAACCCCATTCTGGTAGGGGCTTTCATTTTATTCTGTATTTTGTCCTTGTCCATGTAAGGCACTTGGGTAATTGAGCTATTAATTGATTTGTCATGTTGATTTTTGGGCACGTTCTCTCCAGCCTTCAGAATTTATTTTCTTAAAAGTCAGGAAGGAACATCTTGACAGCTTCTCTCAGCAGGTGTTTATTTCTGGCCTGGGAGGGGTCTGAGTTTCCAGCCTTGCTGGTGTGTGCCTGTGGAAACCAGGGGTGCTGGGCTCTCCTGAAAATTGGTTCTGCTGCTCCTCCCTCTCCCCAGCTGTGCCTGAAATCCAGGAGAAACCTCAGGCCACCACCAGCTGGGCAATCTGTGTCAGACAGGAAACCTTCAGCCTTTCATGTCCCTCCAGGGGCAGGAAAATCAACAAAGGGAAAAATGGTCAAGGTCTCCTGTACTGACCAACAGCACAAAATACCAGAAAACAGGAACTGGAAATATTTTCAGTTCATTCATCAATCCTGCTCTCTTTGCCCCACAGACCCACATGATAAAAAGACAATAGGACATATATTCTATATTGGCCATATATTCAATATATTCTATTTATATTGAATATATGTATTTATATTGGATATATATATATAGAATATATATATTTATATTGCATATATATTTATATTGCATATATATAAAGTATATATATTTATATTTAATATCTATTGAATATATGTTCAATATATATATTCAATATATTCTATTTTGACTGTATTTCAAACGATGAAAGTTTTTAAACACAGCCAAAACTTCAGAAAACACTCATTGTTTAGAGAAAAAAAAAACATAGCCCAAACAAAAATAAAACACACAAAAAGTTGTGATGCTTACAACAAAGCTATATATATGTATATATTTATACATATATATATTTATACAACAATATATAAATACATATTTATACAACAATATATATAAATATATATATATTTATACAACCAAACAATTTAGTGTTGATTTTGACACACTGCTTCTATAAGAAATTTTGTCTCACCACTGATGTTTCTTTTATTCTTAATTCTTCAAAGAGCAATAAATAACAACAAGTACTATAAAAATGTAAAATATTCAACTTATCTTTTTTTTTTTCTTTCCCTGCTAAACTGAATTGACACATTCCCAGGAAAGGTTTTAGTTGTGCAAAATCAGCACGTCTCACAGAATTTTTTTTCCATAGGAAAAAAATTTATCTACCTGTATCCGGGAATTGTTGTATTTTTCACCCTAAAAAGACCTCAGTTGGACCAGGTCAGCTTTGCTATTCTGGTTTACATTTATTTCCAACAGGAAGCCACATCTGTCAACAACTGAGTATTCTGCTGGCATTAGAGTCCCATCCAACCTGTGACAGCTTTTTGTGGCACACTGCAAGAATGGAAAAAGGACATTTTGGATTAATTAAATGTATTAACATGAGTTTGTGCCACACTCTGGGCATTGTTGATTTGCCATGACAAAATCTCCTAAAACACCAATTCCTGGTTAATGTTTTTACTGTTAATCAGAGACTCACTCAAGACCCCCATAATTTGGTGTTAATATGGGTGTCCTGGGGTTCCAAAGGAAGGATAATTAGCTTGGATGAAGTTTTCAGGGATTCACAGAATATCCTGAGCTGGAAGGGACCCACAAGAGTCTTCCAGTGCAGCTCCAGCTCCTGTCCCTGCACAGAGCCCCAACAGCCCCACCCTGGGCATCCCTGGAAAGGTGTCCAAGCTCTCCTGGAGCTCTGGCAGCTTTGGGAATGTGCCCATTCCCTGGGGAATGTGCCTGAACCCTCTGGGGGGAAAAACAATTTCCTAAATCCCACCCAAACCTCCCCTGGTGCAGCTCCAGCTGTTCCCTGAGTCCTGCCACAGGCCTAGAGAGAAGAGATCAATGTCTGCCCTTCCCCTTCTCATCAGCAGTGAGATCTTGACCACCCCAACATTTCTGTAATCTTTCCTTTCCTTTTATCCCACTTAAAAAATAAATAAATATTGGTTGTTATTGTTTTGCATGCTCAGGTGTTGTTCTTTCTCTCTTTTTTTATCCCTGTCTCTCTGATTTTGCTTTATTGCCAGGAATCCCTCCACCCCAGGAGTCCTGTGATTTTGATTGACTCTAAGAAATTGAACTACTTTGACTTGAATTGTGTCTTTTGTTACACAATTTAATTCTGTTTGCTTTTGGAAAGGTTTTAGGATTATCTGCCTGCTGACCTTGGCTTGAGCAGAACAAAACACTCTGTTGTGCTCCAGGGGGTCAGTGCTGTGGCATGGGAAAGCTCCTCTCCTCCAGTGGGTAAAGTCTTGGGGCTGCACTTTGCTGTGCGCTCTGCACACAAACTGTGCAAGGAAACAATGAGCATTATCACTAATGAACTCATTTCCATTTTTTCCCCCTTTCAGCACAGATTATATTTAAAAGCTACAAAGCCAAAACAGCTGCAGGCCAATGACAGCAGAGCTCAGAATGGACTCTCAGCCTCAAAATGTCACTCAGAGCCTTCAGCTTTGCAAAGCTCCCTCCTCACCCTCCATCAGGGATGGCTGGAAATGCTGCCACAAACTGCTTCAATCCTCTGCAGCTCAGGATGGACTGAGCTCACTGTGAAATGATTCTGGGAAGCCTCTCCCTTGTTTATTGCAATCCCTTGTTTTCTGGAAGAGGCTCCAGGATTGTTCTGGCTGTTGTGCATGTGACCTCAGATGTCTCAGTTGTTATTTCTCTGGCTGGGAGGATTCAGCAGCGTGGCTCAGGGGCCAGCAAAGAATGTTCCCAGTTAGTGTGAAATGCTCACCTGGTGCCTGTGTCAGCCAAAGTGCCCAGATGGAAATGGATAATAAAATTCATGACACGAGAACACAAGTCCCAGAGAAAAAGTGTTGAAATTGTTAAGGCAAATAAATGTACCATGGCTTCAGGCTACGAAAAATAAAAATCCAGAAAACTCAAGCAGATTTGCTATCAGGGATCAATCCTATTTCCCAAAAGGAGCTCAGTCTGAAACTTCTAACAATGAATCTCCAGGATTTGCTGAGATTCTCCTTGCTGGGACAAAGAATTTAAACTATTTCAGGCCTGACTTCAGGCATTTACTGCCAGGGCAGGTTTGGCAGGGGCCAGCTGAGGGAATATTCACAGGATGGACTGGGGAGGAATAACTCCCTGTTGCAGCACAGTTGGAATGTCTCACAGCTGCTTTCCCATTTGGTGACATCTCACTGGACTCTCCCTGTGCTTCAGGAGGAATTCTTTGCAGTGATTTGCCCTTGCAGCTTTGCTGACTTCCCTGATGGAAGGAGCAGGAGAAATGACTGCCCTGCTGTTCTCTGAGTGCCTCTGTGAAAGCACTGCTGCTTTTCCCAAGCATTTTCCCAGGCTGCTGGGGCAAGGCTCTGGTTCTGGGATCACGAATAGCAGAGCCCTGCTCTGCTGATCTGCCAGAAATACCCTCTGGATGTGGATCAGACATTGGGATTGTGCTGCTGGTGCAATGCTGAGTGCAGGACACAGCACTGACTCTCACTTTCCCTGCCCAGAAGAGCACAGAGCATTTCTGATCCAGTAAAAATGCTGGAGCAGTAGCTGCAGGAGATGCCTCATTAGGACAGAGACTCCTGGTCCAACATAAACTTCTCACTACTTTTTAATACACCCAAATAGACGAGTTTGCTTGCTCTGGATCAGTGCTCTGCGTGGTGTGATTGTGTGTCATGACTTTCCTGAGCTGGCACAAGGAGCCCTTAAGCTGGATTTATTGTTTTGTTGAATCATGACCTCAGGGATTTGTGAGAGAAATGAACTGCAGCCAAGGGCTGGAGGTTTTAAGGCAGTTTACAAGAGGAGCCTCGGTCAGGCTGAAGTCAACAGCAAATCTCTGAATTTTTTTTTTTGAACAAACCCATTTGATTGCTGAAACCTGAACTTTCTGTAAGAACATATGGGGCAGGTTTGGTGTGGCTTGAATTTCTGCCCTGAGGCTGCAAGGAGAGGATATTCATTCTCTCAGGATGATGGAGAGCCCATCCCACTCTCCTTTGGGAAGGGGCTGGAGGACGCTCACACCAGGATCCTGAGCATCCTCAATTTCCCTGCCCCCTTCTCTGCCCAAGCCACTCTGCAGTGTTCCTGCTCCAGCTGATGCTCCCACACTCACCCTGCTTCAGGCAGGAAACACTAAAATGATCCTTGTTTTGGAAAAGGTTTCTTTAATCCTCCTGTGCCTGCCATTGGTGTCCTTCCAGCCAGTGACTGAGGAGTCAGAGCTGGAGAAAAGCCACTTCTCTCATCTCTTCCCCCAAGATTCTTTTCCAAGACATTTTGAAAGGCCCAAGATCCTTTCTACTGCAGTGTGGAATATTTTGGAAGATGGAATATAATGTGGCTTATATAAAACTGCAGGATGCAGAACACAACCCCATTCAGATCCAATCAAATCTTCCTGAATATTGACATCCTTTGGAAATTTTTCATTTTTTTTCACCAAATTTTCAGAATCACCAAACCAGCTGAGTTATTTTTTTAGTGTTACTTTGATTAAAACATTAATTTCCTTTCAACCAAATAAATGATCTTAGCCAGAAAATAATTTGCATTAGTTGAGCATATGGGTTGACTCAAAAGACAAGTTAATTACAGAACACAGTGCAGAGAACCTTTGCCTACTTGAAGGAGACTGCTACAAAAAGGAAAAAAAAATGAAATAGGTGTTATCTCTTTTTAAATTAAATTGCCTGTTAACAGGGAATGCACTTTATTCAACATGAAACAGAGTCGAGATGAAACGAGGAAGGAAAAGAGGAAATGAGATTGAGAAGGCATTGGGAGAAAAAGAAGAAAAAAATTACTAAATAAAAGGCTGAAGGAGAGAATGAGGGTTTTTTCCTGTATTTTTCAAACATCCCAAAGGAATTGAGAGATACAAGAGAACAGGACTGAACTGTGCTCCACACTCTGCTGGGTTAAGGGAATTTCTGCTGCAGATGCTGCAGCTAAGTCAGAGCTGGGCTCTGATTTACACCAAGAAAAGAAACTTCTTAACCCAAACAATTCCTGCCACAGACTCTCCCTGTAATTGTCCTTGGAGCAGGACAAAGCCAAGGCCACAGCCTGACACACCAGGATATCTCCATGCACAACATGTAATTTCAAAAAGCCAGCTTTAAACACTGGGATGATACAATTCTGCTCTCTGTGATTCCCCCCTGGATTATACATGTGGATATTAATTATGTAAATAAATGTATCATTCATGTAATAACTATACATGGTCATGCATATAAACATGGGAGTCATGCCAGAGGGCAGGGAGAGGCTGTGCTGAATTTCAGAAGAGTTTCTGGTCCCATTTCAGTCTGACAGGAGACTCTCTGATAAGATCAGAGGAGTCTTGGTGCACATCAGAGCTGCATGTTCCAGTATGAGACCATTCAGAACTGGGGAGCATTTCCAGGCTTGACCTCACAGGTGTGAAAATGGAGAAGAAAAGATGAAAAATGCAAGATAACTTTTCCCCAGCCATGTGTGCTGTGCATGATTACAAAGAGCCCAGTAATTTTCAGGGCCATTCTCCTTAATCTCAGTGCACAATCCATCTCTAAAAACCCACAGGACCTGAAATACTTTGAGCATGAATTCAGATCAATATAATGAATGCCAGGTTGTCATCTGTCCTTCCTGACATTGCTGGCGCAAGACAGCAGATTTATAACATCAGAATTATAATTATGTTGCCAAAAGCCTTGGATTTAGTGAGTTAATTTGGTACCTGCAATTCACTCTTTTATTGATCATCCCTCATCCAACCTTTTATTCATCCCATATCTGGAAAATGCACAGCACATGAACCAAACACCAGCTCACATTTGATCTCCCTCCAAAAGCTTTGTTTAGTTTGATTGATTTCTGAATATACCTTCAGCTCCAGGTCACACCAACTGTGGCAGTGACAGCTCTGTAGAGTCATTTCAGTGTCTCTCATAAAAAGGGGATTTAAGTCCCTCACAGTCCATCAGTTTTATTGTCTGTGTGAAAGGTTTGGACCTGGCAGGTACCAGCCAGCCCTGCTCTAAAGCACTGTTTGATCACAGGTGAGAAAAGGAAACTGTTCCTGTAAATATCTGGAGATTTATGGAGGTCTGGGAGTGCAGTGGGTGTGTTTTATACAGTGAACCAGCCCAGGGTTTATGGCCCAATCACCACACAGACACAGCACTTTTACAAAGCCTTTCCAAGGCTTTTCACACATTTGGATTGTCCTGTGTGTGGTAGGGATGAGCTCCAAGGGAAAACCTGAACATTAATTTGCACATTTTTTCATTGCTCTAAAAGACTAACATATAATCCCATAACCCAGGTTTTGGATGACATCTGTAGATGCACTTTCCTACTTAAGCTCCACAAATCAAGAATGTCATCACAATTAATTCTTTGGAAAGAATAAACTGATTCAAAGACGTCATTAAGGGCATAATTTAGTGTAATGAACAATCATTACAAGCTAAACCCCAGCCTGGCTCAGAAATTCTTGCCAATTTAAACCTGAGTCTAGACTTTCCTGGTGTCTGCATTGGCAAGGGAATGTTTGGGGGAATTTGGGGAGATTTCTGTGGGGAAGGGCAGCTCTGAGCTCTGCAACAAGGGGGCTCTCAGGAATTGTGCAGGAAATTTTATTTTTGGCTTTTTTTTTTTTCCCCAAAATCCATCTTATTATAAAGGAATTCTGAACATGAGCAATCTACTCAGCACATAATGACTCCAACCTAAAGCAGGGGACAACATCCCTCACCCAAACAGTGCCCAGATGTTTAATATCAGAGTGTTGGCTCACAAAAAATCTATTCAACAGCAGGTGACAAAAAAAAAAGAGGGGGCTTTCCAAGGGAGTCTGTGTCCAGCTGGGATGTGCTGGCCAGGCAGACCCAAAGCCAGGGATGCCAAACTGGTGTTCCCAGCAGTGTGGGGTGCTGGGGTGGAGCTGATGCCTGCCTTGTTTACTGGCTCCCTTCACTTCTTTCCTTTGCTCAACAAGCAGCTTTACAGAGTGCATTTGGGACTTTCTTATGTTTGAACAGAGAAAAGCAGAACTGGGGAGGTCTTGTACAGCATCAAAGTCAGAGCAGAGCTGAGGAAACAGAGCACTTTAACCCTAATTTGACACATTATTAAATTCAAAAAGGACAGGGGGGAAAAACATCCTCGTGAAAGGGGACCATGAGGAGCCTTTTTTCTCCCAGGACTTGCCAACCCTAAATTAGTATTCTGTGCTCTCTGAAGGAGGAATGCTTTTTTTGTGCTGCACTACTTCAAAATGGCCCTTCAGAAAGTGTTTCCCAGCATGCAGGGAGTAGCTGGAGGACTTGAAAGAAAAGAGTGCATTCAAACCAGCACTTGGCACTCACAAAGATTTTGGCTTTCTATGACCCCAGTCCTCCCATTCTTCCACAACTACTATCCAAAAAGAAATATTTTCATCCAGCTGGCCTCTCCTGTAATAAAACAAGCCAGAATCTTTGTGTTAATTTGCAAACTGGGCGCTTCTCTGGGATTTGGGCACTCCCATCTGTAATTTATTCCTTGGTGTGACATTTATTCCCAGCACAGGGACACTGGCAGGGGCTGCTCTGGCCAGGGCAATGTGGGCACTTGCCAAGGGAGCCACGAGCTCCTGCCCCTGTGGAAAGGCTCAAACGGCACTGCAAGGGGATGGAGGGAGAGGAGTTCTCTGCTCTGGCAGCTCCACCATCCTGCTGGCAATGGAGCCACCAGCCCTTCTCACCAGGGACATCAGCTCAGCTCTTTGTGTGACTCTTTCTGTGTGACAGAAAAACTCTGTCTTTCTTTCTTCTGCCCTTTCAGCAGACAAGGGACTCCACACCCAGACCAAACCCACAGAGTGGATACCAGAAACCTTGGATGGATACAAGCTTCCAGCTCATTTCCATTGCTTTGATTTAGTTTGACATCAGGTCTTTAATTCCTCACAACCTTTAAGTTCTTTTACACAATTAAATCATTTTTCTTATCTGTTGCTGATCATTTTCTTATGTTCCTTCCCTGGGAGATTAAGTGAGATAGTATCTGTGAGCACTTTGAAGATGTTAGAGAGCTTATTATTGGATTTGAGAAGTCAACAGAATCATAAAGTTACAAAGGGTAAAAATGTATATTAAAAAAGAATAAATGCCAGACACCACTCCTGAGTCATCAACACAGCTGGATGGTGAGTCCTGCATCCCACCATCCAAATCCCACTGCCTGGTGAGGAAAAAAAGGGGCACCATCTAATTCAGATCCCCAGCTTTATCCTAAAGATATCCCTGGGATCCAAAGCTTCCTTCTCTCTGAGCAGAAAAGGGAATTTTACATCACCACTTTCTGGCCTTGCACATGCAGGCAGACCCTCTAGTTTCACAACTCGAACATCCTGGTCTACAAATTACAGCCTGATTCAGATGCTGCTTCATATGTGGCTCATCTGTGCCTTGTGCCAGCCCATGAAGTGCTGGGAGTGAGGCAGGGCAGGGTTTGGAGTTTCAGTTTAATCTCTTAGTGCCTGGCAGTCAATGCCCCGAGGGGATGGAGAGGAGGTGCAAAGTGGGGCCCCTCCAAATTCAGGTCAGGAAGAGGCGTCAGGACACAGAGCACTCGGCAGATGGATTTCCCTGCTCTGCAGTAATTGAAGAATTATTGTGCAATTAGTGGCAAAATAATACAGAGCAGAAAATGGATTCAGGGTTAACATCGGGGAGGGGATATTGAAGGTGGTGAAAAGGTGGTACCACGATGTCACCGGGTTTATGCCCCTTTATCTCATGGACATAATCAGTCCTGGGGAAAGGAGCAGAATCTGGAATAGGGGTTTTGCCTTCACTCAGCAGATTTTGCAGCCAGGCCTTTGAGGGCTCCTGTAATGAATCCTCCATCGCCCGGCCTGCACTGACCTCCCCGTGTACTTTAAAAACTTGTTTTCTTCTCAGAAGTCTTGTCCTCTTTCTTCTCTTCAGTCTTGCTCTCTTGGAAAGACTTCAGTCAAAGCCATGAGAGAGAGATTTGGGTTTCACTGCTCACATTTGGTGTGTCTTGGTGACCTTTTGGTGCATCTGCTAACCCTGGTCACTGTGACACTCCGATTTCCCCGAAGAGAGAGGAGGAACAGAAAACCAAAGGGCTTCATCTGCAAAGCTTCCACCTCTGAACTCAATAAAACAATGTTTAAATTGAAGGAGTTAATAAGTATCAGAAGCCTTTTTTAGACCTCAGAGAACACAGCAAAGGAACAGCAATGTCTGCAGAATTGTGATTCACATTTCTTGTACCTTCTTTATAAAGCTCACAGAGCTTTTCTCGGGTATTAATTCTGTCCCTTCTGCTTTGTGCTTCTCTGACACCGAGCAAAGCCTACTCAGCTAATGCTTTTACAACTCAAAAGAACCTATTTTATCTGATTATTTTTTCAGCCACTTGAAATTAGGGTTGGAAACCGCTTGCACAAAGAACCATCTGAACAGATGAGAGCGTGAAAAAATAGCTCAAGTGTCTATCAGAGCAATATCCTGACTCTCAGCTGCTTCTGGGGAAGAAGAGACTGTGCTGAAGCTACAAGAGGAAGCACCAAGAGCTCTTTAACCCTCTTTTTGCTCCTAAACAGGAAATTGCGTGAGTGAGGTTTGAGGAACAAAGCGGGGAGAGCTGAGGTGTGAACTCTGCTGAACCCCAGAGGTGATGGCACTGACTCTGCATTTCAGCACAAGGGCAGAAGCAGCAATTCAGCACCTTGTCTGTGTGCGACAAAAGGGAAAAGAGCAGGAATGGTGTTGTGCCTAATTCCCCATCACTGGCAGGAATAAGGAAAACAGCTCTGTTAATGAGTTGTCTCTATGGTAACCGTGAAACAGGGAACTCACTGCCTGGATTTATTTGCTCTGTCTTTTGCATTGCACAGGAAATACCTGTATCGTCTGTAGGAGCTCCAACATCTGGGGATTTTACTGACTTCTGGCACTAAAGAGGAGAAGATGTGCAAAAAAAAAGAAAAAAAAAAAAAAAAGAAAAAAAAAAAAAAAAAAAAAAAGAGGAATTGCCTTATTTCAGATTTCAGTTTTGGAGCTAGACTGCCAAAAACCCTAAAAATGCACCAGGTTTTTTATCAGAATTAATGGGAAAGAAAAATTCTCTCCAGTGAAAAGGTCCTTTATGGGCAGGGGGAAGAATTTTTATTTTTGTAGTGTGCACTAGAGCTGTATCTTCTTTCCCTTTCACATGCTCCCTGTGTCCCAGGCGTGGATCTAAGGAGCAGGTGTACATTTTGTGTCTCTGAATGATCATTTCTTCCAGGCATTATCCAAAGCCAAGAGCACCTTTGCCTTCAACTTGTCATATTCATATTTGAATTTTTGCTGCATCTTTTTGGAATTCATAGGAGTCATCTGGACTTCTGTGGTTCTGGCCCCAAGGAAAAGTTTTAGATCTGGAGATATTTCAGCTCCTCAGCACTTCAGCTCTTTTTCCTGACACAAGAATGGTATTTCACACCTATTTCAGAGTGCAGAGGTGGGAGGAGAAGGTGATGGTAAAAACACAGACTCAAAGCAGTGATACAGATGGACAAAAGTTCTACCCCACACTCAACAGTGGCTGCACCACTGGCCTTTTGACCAAGTTTTGGTCATTTGCTTCAGTATCCACTTCCCTTTAAAGTCTCTCCTCTTTCTCAGTTCCTCTCAGAAACTGTTCCTACTCCAACTGGTCATTTCCAGTCTGTGCTTACACAGAAAAAGGGGCTCAGCACAATGTGAATCCTGGCAGCTCAGGGGTCTTCTACCTCCAATAACTTCCCAAGACTGAAAGATGAAAGTAGTCCAAAAACAAAAGTGAAAAGGAGCAAAAGATGATTATGCCAAGAAGAACTGAGTTCAGGGCAGACTCATTTGCAAGGGGGTTTCCTACTTTTCTTTCCATTGAAATAAAAGGAAATTAAAAAAAAAAAAAAAAACAGTTAATCTGCTTAATTTACCCACATCCTGAAACCATTAATAAAACCATTTGGGAAGGCAGTTGAAAGTGATGCTGTAATCTCTTTTTAATTCTTGTAACATCTCTGGAAAAGATCACCGTGGGCTCTGCTCTGGGTTCAGGCACCCACAGAGTGGCTGCAGCAACACAGCACAGTAACACCAAGTCCTCCCCAAAATCCCAGAAATGTTTTATTCAAGATCCTGAGCTGAACTCTGCAATCATTCTTGTGCTTATCACAAAGAGTTTTATGTGTATAATGTCCTTTCCTCAAGGAATCGGTGGCCTCAGCTGGCTCCAGCATTTATAGCTTACGTTTTTTGCTAGTGACAGAGGGAAGTTAATGCAATTTTAAAAGATTTTAGGTCAAGTTCATCCATGTTTAATGCATTGGGGAATGATCTGGCCCGTTCTGTGCATCTCAATTTGTTTAAAACAGCAGCTGTGCCTGTGTGGAAGCAAAGAACAGGACTCAACAGAGTCAAACATACAGAATTTGTGGATTTGACTGCACAGTGACAATGCCACAGCTTCGTGGCTGTGCCCTGATGTAAACCAGGGGGTTTTACTGTGGATGGCTGGAGCTCACTGGAGGTGTTGCACTGACAGGACTCAGGGTGGGAATGTCAGCACGGCTGGGGTGCTGAGGACACTGGAGTCTTGCCTGTCTCCTCTGAGCAGTGACTTTGTGCTATTTCCTGTTCCCAGCCCCAGGTCTTGTCCTTTCTCCTCGTGCCTCCCTCCTCACCCACTGACACTCACCTCTCCACTTCCCTCTTTTCCATGCTCTGCTGACACATCCTTTACCAGCAGCAGCAGCAGCTTTGCTTTTCCTTCCAGCCACCCTCCTCCTTCCTGTCCCATCCTTCCTCAAACCCGGGGCTTTGACCCCAATTTCCCTTCTGATCCCTTCCTAAACACGTTTCTTTGTTTCCTGAAATGCTGGTGTTTTCCTGTCCTTGTCTGGCTGGCGAAGGGAGCCTGTCCAGGAATGTCCCAGGAGCTCAGGCCGTATGAAAGATGTGACAAATGGTGAGAGAGGGCAGATAAAGCCCAAGCACCAGCTGAAGGATGAGGATGAGTAAAATGATTTTTGGTAAAAACACCAATCAGACAGGTGACAGCAGTGGAGAGAAGCATTTCACACTCAGAGCAGACTGAGATCAAGATGGGGAGGAAAGTCTGGTAA
Source organism: Zosterops lateralis (assembly GCF_965231275.1). Classification (NCBI taxonomy): domain Eukaryota; kingdom Metazoa; phylum Chordata; class Aves; order Passeriformes; family Zosteropidae; genus Zosterops; species Zosterops lateralis. The sequence goes on from NC_139772.1 coordinate 3,492,783, forward strand.
ATTTAGCTGATGTTGACTCAGCTGATGTCCCCAGGGTGATCCACCAGATCTGCTTCACAGTTCCCTCAGGCTCTTGCCTCATGTATGAGTCTTTATTAAAAAAAGCTTTCAACCAACAAAAAACCCCAAACACCCTCCACCTGCTGCTTTCCCCCACAAAAAAAAAAAAAAAAAAAAAACAAACAACCAAAAAAACCCTCCAGAGGGTTTATCTGCAAGTGTCCTTCAGTCTGAGCTGAGCCCTCCTGGAGGAGAGGTGGTTCCAGAAACCACTGATCTGCCTCAGGTACTGACTGACCATCTGGAACTGGGAAGAACAAGCTGGAAATGCTCAGCTGAAATCCTCATCACTGAGCGTTTGGCAGAATTATGAGCATCCCTTCTTTGAAGCCAGTGATAAATGCCAAGAAAAGCTGAATTTCTAGAACTGCCTGTTAAAGTGCCTCCAATGCCCACTCCAATCCCAGATTGTGGGTGCACGCCAAAATATCTGATTTAATTACTACAACTGATATATATCAACAGAAATATTTAGTTTTTTAAGTAGATGCTGTAAATTGCAATGCAAAACGAAATACACTAAATTCTCTCCCAATTTACTCCTGCAAAGGATTTTTAAAGTTTATAAACCTCCCACAACTCAGACAGGGCAGCTCACTCAGGTGAAACTCAAAGTGCACAATTGCTTATTAAGGGTATCAGCCCAGGAATAGCACCCATTTGAAACCCCGAGGAGAATTCAGGCCAGGAGACCGTAATTACCCAAGTTGGAGCTTGTCCAGGTTACCTGGATTACCACTGCTATAAAAAGCAGAGTGGGACCATCAGTGGGTGATTAGGAGCTGTGTTTAGCAAGGCTTTGGAGGATCCTGATGTGAATTAGTGTTCCATTCCAACCAACTTTTGGTATGAGCTGTGCATCCATTTCATTAAAATCTCCCCTTTGTGCTATAGCATTCTGCTGCTGCTTTCTGGCCAGTCACAGCAGTGTGATACATTTTTTTCTGAAGTTTCAGTGCAAAAAAATTACATACCATCAAAGTCTGCATTGTATAAATAATAAAAACTACTAAATGTTAAAACACTGATAATTAGCCATCTCTTGTGGGTTTTTTTTTTGGGTTCTTGGTGGTCTCAGCCCTGCAAGGATTGAACAGGATTAAGGACTCTCCTTCCTATGAGCCCTAAATTTGGTATCTCTGGCTGTAAACCTATTAAAAAGGCAACCAGCTCCCCCAAACCCACTGCAATATGCACCTGCAGAGCACAGTGGATTTCCAGATGTGGGTGAAGAGGGTCAGCTGGGCAGCAGCCTCTGCCTGGAGGGTGATTTGGGAGAACCCCCCTGTGCAGAGCTCACCCCTGTGCTGGTGCCAGCTCAGGCAGCCTGACCTGCTCCTCAGGAGCCAACACTTCTCACTGCCTTCCCTGCACTTTGCTTTCAAAGAAATTAAAAATAAACCTCTCATTCCCAGAACAATAGTTATTGCTAAAGGAAACGGAGGCAGACTGGGGCACGTTCAAGGTTGAGTAATTCCTGACAGTTTTCCCTTCTGTGCTGGCCTGGCCCTTGCAGACCTATTTGCTCTGTTTGCTGACTCACAAATCCATGTGGCAGACTTAAAAGACTTTATTATAAATACACCAATAATCTGAGCTGTCACTCCTGCGAGCTGCTAAGCTTCTGCTTGGGGCAGGAGTAATAACGAGTTCTTATATTCCTTTATTTTCCACGAGGGAGAGCTGTGCATGGATTTGTTATCAGACATCTGCCCTGTGGGATTCTACAGCTACTTATTCCTACTTCCACATTCTGGGGAAGGATGGATTCCCTTGGTTATTTTGCTTGTGAGTAGAGGGGGAAAAAAATAAAAAGAGCAGCTAATGCTCTCTCTTTTGTCTGAGTGAATTGTGGCATTCAGCAGTTCCTGGAGGGCTGCAGTGCTCAAAATCCAGGGAACACAAATCCATGACTCCAGAGCACTCTGAAAGGCAGAACAGGCATGGACAGGACTGTACAAGGTTCTGAGAGAGACCAGAGTCAGGAAAGAGGCTGTGACTGGAGCTTGGCCATGAACAAGGGAAAGGGAAGTCCTGCTAAGCCTCCAGTGAGCAAAAGTTCATTACCAGCTGTTCTACCCACAAGGTTCTGCTGTCCACCCTCAGCCTCTCTCTGCACCTTCCAGCTCCTCAGCCTGGGGCTGCCAGGGTAGAATAGCTCCCCTATTCACATTTTTATTCTGAGATGTTAATCGAGTGGGCTAATTATATCTATGCCAGGGTTGGCATTGGCAGGACTAATGGAACTGGAACCACCTCCCACCCCCTCCCACCCCCGTTCTGTTCACACCCAGGGTATTATTAATCCCCTGACACCCAAATCACTTCCATGCTGTTCTTCCAGTCGTGGCAAACCCATGTGCCAATTAGACTTTTGCCCCTAATTTGCATCTGCCCCTGAGTTTTGAACAGTATGCCTCAGGAAAATGGGTCAAAATTCAATGAAAAAAATATTCTGCCACCACTGCTTCCACTAAACCTCTGCTTGCCTTGAGAACATGTTGACTTTCATTTGTTGGCATAAAAAAAAAAAAAAAAAAAAAAAAAAAAAAAAAAAAAAAAAAAAAAAAAACCACCTCCCCCAAATGTGAAGCACTTCAATGTAGTCAAATTATTCTGCTTTGGCTTTGTGCCCAGGAAATATTTTTGGGGTTTGTACGTGGAGCTCTCTGGTGCGTTTCCATTCAGAAGCAATAGGATTGATACTGTAATGATTGTTGGATTGCTGTGCTCTGCAAACATTTGCTGTGCTGTCTGCTGGAGACACAGAGGGGGTAATCACTGGTGAGCTATTTCTGTGGGAGAGCCCTCGTGCTGCACCAGCCATTTCAGAGGCACTGCAATTGATTCCGTGTCAGAACTGGCACTGGAGAGGCTGCAGCTGCTGGGATCAGACCTGGGATCTGAGCAAACTTCCCACAGTGGGCATCAAGGGCACTGCTGAACCAACCCCACTGTTCAACAATAGCACAATCCTGTGAAACTATGATTAAATACTGCACGTTCTGTCTTTAAAGCTCAGGCAATAATATAACCCCTCACAGAGCTTTTACTTTCTTTTAGCATTTTGCAAATTCTCAGATTGTTCCTATTCACTTTTGGCCATGTTCATCTGCTACTTCTTGAAAATAAAATTAATCCCCCCCCAAGATCTCTCTTCATTATATCAAGTAAGAGGCAACCAAAGCAAGATTCGTGTGGGAGCTCACCAAGACTTGTTCTTTAGAGAACTGAAAAGGTCTTTTTGATTCAATTTTCCCTATTTTCCACTTCAGCTGCTATTTCCCCCCAGTCATAGAGCTCGTCCCCCTCTCAGCCAAAGGATGCAAGAAATGTGTTGCTCTAACTTTTGCACATTTGTGTAAAATCTTAGCTGGACTCAGAGAGACTTGTTTCAGCAAATGGTCAGAATAAGTCAAGATAAATCAGGAAAATTTGTGTTCACACCTAGAAAGGTCCTCCAGTTTCTGCTTTCTGCTAATCCTGTGGCAAATTCTAGGCAGGGAGTAGGATCATGAGTTGTGTAACCACAGAGCCACAGACAGCATCCAGTGTGACTCAGAGCAAATAAAGAAATTTTTCCTCAGAAGCAGAGAAAATATCAGCTCTGTAGGAATCCCTGCTCCACCTGGGGCAAGGACATGAAGGTCAGTGGGTGGAGCAGAATTGCTTTTCACATTTCACTTTGGGAGAGGAAGATGGCCCTGAAATGCATTCAGCATCCAGAGAATAAAATATAATGAGAGATCCCTCGAGCTACTTTGCTTCATTGTGGGCACACCAAGGAATTCCACAAACCTCCTGTTCCTCACAAAGTTCATCTGATGGACCTTGTGTGCACATTTATGAGCATAAAGTAGGACAAGGACAGAAAAAAATGAAGTTCTATTTATAGCACTGTAAACAGATATTGAAGACAGGCCCAAGCAAACAGCCAGAGAGACAAAACCATCCCAAGAAGGAGCAAAATAAACTCCCATCCATGGAAGCTCACAGTGCTCTTCTCAGCTGAGGCTGGAGGTGTGCACACAGCGGATTAGTGCTTGCTTCTGCAACAAAATCAGTGACCTTTCAGAGCAGGGTGTAAGGAACAGATGAGAATCTCCCACACCACTTCAGAGCTGCTCTCCAGGCTCTGAAATTCTGGCACATAGAAAATGCACCAATGGTTTTCTGGCTGCAGCAAGGGAGGGTTTTTGCAAGCAGAGCAATGCAAGACCAGCAGTCACAGACCTCACCCCATTGGGGTATTCTGGAGCTGACAGGAGCCACCAGACTGGTGATTTCACTGCAAGGATCCTTCTGAGGCACTGGCAAACAAACACCTGATACTCCCACTGACTCCCGGGGCAGCTGTGTTAGCTCAGGCTCAGAAATCAGGGAACAAAGGGCTCCCAGCACACAAAGCATCCCTGATAAAGCTGCTGTAGGCCCATCTGCTCAGAACTGATTGCTGTGATGGAGAAAATGAGAAAAAGGGAGAGAAACCCTTAAAACATGAGCTTTTTTGGGTTTTAGGATGAATCCTTTGCAGTTGGTGATTGGAGTTACCAGGGCAATCCTGAGCCTGTCTGAATGAAGGTGGAGCTGAAGGCACACACAGGTGGGCAGTGTTTGTGCCCTCCCTGGAGCTGCACACACTGAGCAGCTCTGCTGGGCTGCCTGGGCACCTCCAGCTGCTGAAACATCACCCAGCAGGTGCCACATCAATTGTAGGGAAGAATTAGTACAATTAGTACAATTAAGAGGTAGCTTTTAATTACGTACTATTAAAAATGTCTTTTTGAAAACAAATTCTCATTTCAAAGGCTGTTCCCAAGGCTCAGCCACCTCCTGATTTTGGAGAGGGACAGGGGTTGTTGGGCAGAGGCATGGAATGGTCTGGCTGGGAGGATTGAGGGTACAGCAAACCTGGGATCTTGACCCTCACACACCTAAATCAAGAAGAGTTTGAAGTTACTTTGGACAACAGGACAGATTCGTGGATGGAATGGAAAAATACTAAATTTTCCCTCCTTTCCCACAACACACCAAGGTTATTCTGCAGTGAGCTGAGAGCCTGCACACCTGGAATGCCAAAGAGGACCTGGAGCTTTGGGGACAGATGTAGGGTGAGCACACAGCCCTGCAGGCAGTTGCTGTGGAGCCAAACACAAAAGCAGCTCTGCACTGGGATAAATGGAGAGGTAACTTTTATTCTGCAGCTTTCAAACAAACTGTTACAGCAGAGAGCAGGAGAGGATGAGAGATGGGTGTAAAACCAGAGCCATGAGACAGCTCCTCAAGGACATTTGTGTTGTGCTTACATTTCTTGGCTCCTGATTTCACTTTTATTTTTTCCCACAAGTGCTGGAAAAGCCAACACTTTTTCCAGCCTTTCTGATCACTGGAGAAGGCACCAGCAGCCACAGTTCCAGCTCAGCACAGAGGAGAAGCAGCTGCCTGATAAACCATTGGAGAACTTTGCAGTGCAGCTGCTTTTGGAGCACAATTTCTGTTAATGGGCCAGGTTGGCAAATGAATTCAATTGTCTCCTCTCAAATAGGGGGTTTTGCATCCAATTTTGACAGGGTGTTTGAAGTGGGAGGTCTCAACTCAGTCCTTTTTGGAGTTTTTTCCAGAGAACACATTTCTGAAGAACACCTGGGAATTTGGTGACATTGCAGTATTTGTAAGACCTTGTGTAACACAGTAGCAAGAACCAACCACTAAGCATCACCCAGAACCATCTCTATCACTGTGCCACCAGTATCTGTCTGACTCTGGATAAGCCAAGGGAACGAAAGGAGCAGGAGATGGGAAAAAAAAAAAAAAAAAAAAAAAAACAAACCAAGGAAACAAAAAATCCAACAACTCCACATTTTTCTTTGGATTTTGGCTCTCTGTTCATCAAGTTCTTGAGAAGGAACACTCTCAGTGAACATGGCAGGACTTTTTATGATGAGAGAAAGAGGAAAGAGTCCACCTCCATCAGCCAAAACAACCCCATAACAATCTTGCTTGGCAAGTCAGCACAGAGGTGCCATCCAGGAAAGGCTGCATGAGAGCAAAGGTGAGAACTTAAGGGTTGGACTCATGATCCTTGTGGGTCCCTTCCAACCCAGAATATTCTATTCCATGACAATAGGGCTTCTGTGGATGGCAGAGTATGTTTTCTTCTATATATTTACATTTTTAATCTGGTACCATCAAGTTTTTGACTCAAAAAGCCAAATAGCCTGTGTTGCTAAGCCTCCAGCTACCAGCTTTCAAAACCAAGCTCTTGTTTAATGATAACTCTGGTATCAATAATTTTATTTGTTTTATCAACCCCCTGGATTCAGTTTGCTCTGTGTTGCCGCATCCTCTGCAAGGGCAGCGATCTTGCACATCATGGTGGTTTCTGCATTAAGCATCTCCTGTGAAAAATCAGAAAACTCCAGCTGAGCAAATTGCTGGGTGTTCTTTGGGCTGTGATCATATACTCAACCGGGAAAAAAAAAAAAAAAAAAAAATCCACTTCTGATGCAAGCCTTAACCAGGGGCTGGTGTGCGTGCCAGCTGTCAGGATGGGGAAAGCAGGGCAATTGGAGCGATTAACAGCTCACAATAGTTACAGACATGCTCTTGCATTTAAGGTGGAGTGAAACTGTCCCATAACGGTGCCATGGCTGCTCTGGGAAAAGCTGTGAAATCACATCTGTCACCTCTGCACCAGGATTTTCAGCTCTGGAACCTTGACCCCACCAGTTGGCACCTACATAAACACCTCCAGGAAATGCTGGGGAGCAGCAGCTCAAAGGGATGTGCTGAGCCTCAAGCTGGGCTAAGGAGCTGTGTTTTAATATATTGAATATATTATTAAATAGTGGCAGTTTTAGTAGCTAATGTGAGGTGAACACAGCAGGGCCCTTATTTATTATTGCAAACAAGGCAGCAAAGGAGAAATTTCCACATGTATTTGACAGAATTCAGTAAGATCTCAGAAATAAGGATCCAGAATCTCTGTACAAATCAAGACCATGCAAAGCAATGACATTACAGTTCATTTGAATCACTGCACCAGTGAGACTTTGCAAATTAATTTGCTGTTTGCTCCTCAAAGAGTTGACCCAAACAATATGAGTGTGCAGTACATTGAATATTATCTAAGTTTTCCAGAAAATACCTTTCCTGAGCATAAAGGAGACCTTGAGGAAAAACAAACAGTGCTGTCCTCTATCTCCAAAGGCTTTCTGTCCATGCACATTTCACACTGGATATAAATAGCCTTAAACCCTGGGTTAAGTAAGCTTCTTATATTGGAAAAACCTGTTTCAAGTGGGCAAAGGAGACAGAAGTGGCACACGATAAAAAGGCCTTTGGTTTCAGTGTCTGCAACTTGGAACATCAGCCTGGTCTCATTTTTGGTGTCCAAGAGGGAACTAACCAACACTGGCCACTGTGTGCAAAGAGCAGAGTAAGCATGAGCAGGGTGTGGGCTGTCCACTTCTCCTTTCTGCATTTCTCTCTCCAGATCAGGCCAAGTTCCTGTTCAAGACTAACTGGAGACTGCGAAATATTATTTACAGGGAAAAGACAAAAAAAACCCATTCTGTATCTCTCATCATCTGTAGACAGACAGAACTAGAGTAACCATCTAAACAGAGATTGTTTCATCTTTTGTTTCTACAAATTGGCAAAGACTAGAAACATTCATATTTGTAGCCTTCATCACTTTTATCAACACTGGGATCCAAGGCTTTGTGTGCTACTTAATATGCTCAATTAATATGGTTAAATGCTACTTAATACACAGCATATAATGAAATATTTACTGACATGGCATCCCATCGCTGATCATACTTTTTGCTTATAAAGAAAAAAGTGGATCTTACAAAATTAAAGATAAATTAAACCAAAACATCTCTAAAATCTTTAAAGGACCTCATCAGAGTCTACTTTTCAGCAGTGTCACCCCCAAGGCCTGTACAAAGCCAATCAATCACTGCCCACCCTCCTCCTCATCATTTCCTTTTAAGCAATAGCTGGAAATAGCCCCATCTGCTCTGAAAATCAAAGAGCAGCAGCTGGTGATCAGCCCTCTTTTAGTGCAGCCTGTGAGACTTAAGGATATTGTCCTGAGCAACTCAGTCAAAATTAATTATAACCTAGATGGAATTAATTAGAGGCTATCTTTATTTCATCTCCATTGTTGTGCAGACAATTGTTTCACTGCTCCTCACATGGCTTGGTAATTACAGTAAGATGAAACCACTTAAGATGAAATGTCCTGAATGGGTTTTGATTCAGATTTACAAGAGTGTGTTTGCAGAGCTGGGGGGGAGAGAAGAGTGTTGTTTGCTAAATACAGAGCAGATCTCAACACGCACACACAAAAGGTTTGTCAGCTCTTATTATTGCTCAGTTGGGGCAGCAAAACAGAAAAGTTTTTGTTAATTAAAAAAAAAAAACAAAACAAAACAAAAAAAACCCAAAAAAACCCCCAAACCAAACCAAAAACAAAAAACAAAAAACAAAACAAACAAAAAAAACCCACCAAAAAACAACCCCCCCCCCAAAAAAACCCAAACCAAACAATGAAACAAAAAAACCCCAAACCAAACCAAACCAAAACAAAAACAAACAAAAAAACCAAACCAACCAACCAACCAAACAAAAAAAAAAACCCTGGGATCAAGTTATCTCTAGCACAGAGAAATTGTGTTGGAATTGTGCTGTAAAATTCAGATTTTAAATTCAGAAAGATTTTTCCTTGTATTTCAAGGTGTAAGAAGCTTCCTGAGATCTGTTACCAATAGTTTTATCTTGCACTGTGGGAGGGAGTTTCTATAGACACTTTAATTCCAGTCCAGATCAAATGGCTCTAATCAGTATTTTCTCAACCTTTTATCAAGGCAGGCAAGTGACTGCACATGGTGCAGATGCTTCCCAGATGGGTTTCAGCAAAAGGAAAGAGTCTTATCAGAACTGAAAAGAGACAGTGGCAGATTTCTATTTGGTTAGTAACCACTGTTCTCCATATTAACATCTGTGATTAGATTACAGGAATAAGATTCTCTAGTTTGATAGCATAAAACCCATTTGAGAACAGCAAAAAACCCCAAACCTTGCATTTAGGAGAGAGGAAAACATCCATCTAGTTGTAATCTACTGAAGTAATTTCTCCCTACAAACAAAACAAAGCTGAATTATCCTAAAATACTGATGTCTGTTGCATATGGGCCTGGGGGAGGCTAAATGGAAGCTGACCCTCCCTGTGGACTCGAGTATTTAATGTTTCCAGGGGTAATAAATAACATATCTCCCACTGGAACCAGCAAATGCAATGCCTGGCACTCCTGGGAATTGGGCTAAACTGAGTCCATGGCACAGAAGTGAAGGTGGAGCTGAGTGATTAATTCATGTGGTGCCTGCTATGAGGAAGATCCAGAGGCCCTGGGTCATGGGGACACTATTTTTAGTGTGTGAAATCCTATGAAATTATCAGGGCTTTCACATGTATAATACATGAGGAGGCAGAGAGGCTCAGCTTCATCCTGCCTCTTCTTCCCAGCAGTGGTTCACGAGTGAATTTTTGCTTCATTAGTCATATTACAACCTCAGGAGAAGGAAACAGCAAAGACAAAACAGTTTTTGATAGCAGCAAACTGTTCTGAAAGTGCTCAGCTTTCTCCTGTCTGAAAAACTCACACACAGGAGAAGGTGTGAAAAATCAACATGAAAACCAACAGGTAGTTTTGGGGACAGGTAACAGTCCCAGGCATTTCAGTGAGAGCCCTCCCAGGCATCCCAAAGCAATCCAAGACTTTCCTGAGATAATTGCAGTGAAAATGAGCACTCTGTATCCATCTCTGGTTCTACAGCAGGGACTCTCACATGGAGGTGCAGAGCTATACCCAGCAGTAGGACTTTGGGTACAAAAATGTTCTAGTGATAAAACACACACACACACAAAATGTTCAGAAAAAATTAAATTGAAAAAGTACACAACCCTCTTGTGGTTGTCACAAACATACAAGATTAACTAAGTGTAGCAATAAATGAAATAAAGGTTCATAATTTCCTTAGACCTTAATAATCCTGTGACAATCTGACTCCATTTCCAAACTAATTTTCTCATTTTTTATCCTCTGGAGAACAATTGCTGTTTACCAAGTCGCTTCCCAGAAACACTGCTGTGAAATATTAAAACTCCTGTAAGCAGGAAAAGGTCATCATGAACATTATGTTCAGTGGAGCACAGAAGAACTCAATTCATTCAAATAAAATGAATAATATGTGTTTATATAAAAGCTATGTCTGCCCATTTTGTTTAATTAATAGGGATTTTAGTCTAAATCCAAACTAGTTACAAAAGAGTTTTCATAAAAAGAAAAAAAAGATAAAAAAAGGAAAAAAAGTGATTTACGTGTGCAAAATCCTAAATATTTCACACACCATTGTTCAAAGGATCTTTCTGTGCTTTCAGTCTCATTTTAATCTTAACAGCATGAGAGAATATTTACAGTTCCTCCTGCTCTAGAAGAGGATTTTAAAAAACCTTGTGTCCCAACCAGCCACACTATAATTTCCCACATTTAATTAGAAAATAGATGAGAACAGTTTATTTGAACTGGTACTTGAAGTAAGCAATTAAGTGCTTCACTTAATAGGAGTGTGTGCTGTAAATCTGGCCTTTCATTACATGTACAGCTCCCCACACAATGGGTTTCTAGTACCAGACAGAAGCTTGCAGGCGTTGCTTTAATAAAAATACTCTATTTAGGAATATTGTGATGTATTTCCACTGCCCCTGAGGGACTTCCACTAATACAGCCTATTATCTGTCCTTATTACATAGAGCTAAGTATGCAATTAATTGGCAATCTGCAGTGGATTATGGAAACGTTCCAGATGGATGGGGGTTTATCAGGGCATTTTGCTGCAGCAGATACTGTAATTTCCTAAAGTTTGGGACACCGACTTTACAAGAATTTATTTCTCTGTCAGATAGGTCTTGTGAGCAAGAATTTCCATTTCCTTTTACAGCAGAGGCAAGGGCTGGAGATGCAGCACAAAGCCCCAGTGAGATAACACGGTATTGCCTCGGCAGACTGACTGTGCTCAGACACAATGGCATGTGTGGGCTGCACCTCCCTCAAGAAATGAAAATGCAGTCAATTGACTTAGTTAATATTTTGCTCTGTGGGAAAAAAAGAAAACTCCATCAGACAGTCTGGAGCTCCATTAATTCCTTGGCATTGCAGGAGCTGTGCCTTTGTGGTTTGCCAGCCCTCTCAGCTCTTGGCGGTGAGAGGGGTAGTTGTTAACCTTCCCATCCTTGCCTTCCACTGCCACTGGAGCTGCAAAATGCAGGAAAAACCTGGGATGAGATATCTGGAGCTGTCACAGATGGCTCCACTGCCACGGGGGCCTGTGGCTGTTGGGAGGGGAGTTCACCTGGGAGCTGAATCCAGACAATACCCAGAGGAGAGCAGCAGTCCTCAGCAATGCATCACAGAGCAGGCAGGGGTTTGGAACACACCACCCTGCCAGGAAGTGTTCTTTAGGATATTCAAATAAGATGTTATTGTGCACAAACCTCATCAATGTCTTATTGACAGAAAGGAAATGTACAGAGAGCTCCTTCTGCCCTTGACTCTTTCAGCCCTTTTGAAACCAACACATAAACTCCTGTTCTGATGCAGCAAACAGAGGGAGAGGCCATAGGGAAAAACCCTCTCATTGTATCACACTTTGGGGCAAATCCACACCTTTCCCTTTCAGCAGTGGCAGTAAATATTGGTATTCATTAGACTACCTAGGTCTGTGTAGATAAAAAGTCACCTTCAAACAGCATTCATGTTATGCAGCAGCTCTTACTTGTCTTAAGATTTCTGTTTTCTCCCTTCAGCACAAATGCCCAAGAAAGCCACTACAATGCAGGGATGAGAGTTGTTTTCTTGCTTGACTGGGTATCAGTTCCCAAAAGTGACCAGCTCACTGCTTTTCCTATGCACTCAGCAAGTATCAAAACTCTTGTGAACGTTTATAAATGCATATTTGCATAGACCACAGCTCAGCCAAGTAACCCAATCCTCATGTGAATCCTACATCTCCTGCTGTAGGAATTTTCACTTTAACGTAACTTAAGATATAAATCTGACTGTGAAATAAAATATCTTTTAATTCTTCCAGCTATACCTGAGCCTCCTGATTCCCCCTCCTCTTTGGCACTTGCCACTCTCATTTATTTTCAGACTGGTAATTGCCCCCTTTACATTTCCATCAACAGACACCCACACATCCAGCAAATCTCCAGATTGCTCTTGCCATGTGTTAGGATTAATAATTAATGAAGCCAGCTGATTGTTCCAAGTGACCCATTATCATGTCAGGGCAGAGATGAACTGGAGAGAAGGCAGGATTCGTTTCTGAACCTCCAATTTCAATATCAAAGTTCAAAATCAAAACACCATCAGCAACATAAATCTATTTCTCTCAAGAGATTTTTTTTTTTTCCCCAGAGATGGCCAGAAGAGTCCCCCAGCCTGGAAAGCAGATATTCCCATGCTCAGGCCTTTTTAAACATAAACCTTTTTTTTTTTTTCTCCAGTATGTGGCATTTCTCAGGGCTTTTCTGACATTTAAGTATCACCCGGGTATTTAATGATAATCAAGAAGAGAAAAAGAATGGGAAAGGGAAATGTGCATTAGCATGAAAGATTAGGGGAAATGAATATGTATAGCACACACACAAGAATAAAAAGCTCGTATACAATAGGATGCCACAGAGCAGAGTGGGAGGGCTTCTGTTCATTAAGTGTTGATACAGTGGATTTAAATAAAACTGAATAAAATCCAATTTAAATGCCAAGATAAAAAGCCTTGAACGAGCAGGCAGGGGGACAGAATGGATTTCTGTCCCTCAGAGGTCAGATCAATGCCTGACCGACAGCAGCTGCAGATGGTCGACAGCAGAAGCCTGCAAAAAAATTAAAAATTAAATGGTTAGATCAGGTCTGCTGATTCTTGTTAATCCCATTCTTTGCTGTTCCTGTAACATAATATTTATCTCTAGTACAAAAAAAAGTACCTATCACAGGTGTCTTAACAGAGGTGGTATCTTATTAGTTTTTATCATGTCTCAAACCACCTTAGCCTCTACATGCATAATCCCAAAAGAGTACTGCTTAATTCTACACGAATAATTGATATTTCAGCAAGAAGACAGTAAATTCACCCGCTGAGAAAAAGCAAACAAACAAATAAATGGCAGCTCATCAATTTATTTGAAGTCACGAGCAAAGCTTCACTGGAGATAGCACTGCACAGCTTATTATCAGCCTGCTCTTAATGTAGGGCTCCCTGCTTCGAGATTATTTAAGGATGACTAACTCATGTTACATTTATTTCCTCTAAACTTGCTCTGGGCTATATGAAAAGCAGGAATCAATTAATTATTTGCAGGACCATTCAGACAGCGCTACAAACATAATTTAGGATTTCAGCACAACATTTCTGTGGGGTGCAATTTCACAGGAAGTTGTGCCACAAGAAATGAAAAAACCCAGAAAGGTAAAAATTTAATTTTCCAATGGGTTATAAAACCACTGAAGCGTTTTAAGCGTGAGAGCAATTTAGAGATGGAAACGTTGATATCTGAAAAGTTTAAAGTGCAGAAGGAATTGCACAGGTTTCATTGTCTTCAATCGTGTCTGCTTTCTTCACCACTCATAATTAATATTTATGGAATGCAAGACCTTTCTTAAGAGCCATGCTACTGCCTCAGGATCAGTATTTTTTTTTTTCAGCAGATGACTCACATTTTAATCCCTTGCGTGTCACGGGAGGGCACAGAAGAGGAGGGTGCTTATATTGTCTCTAGCTGGCTGCACAGCTGAAATGGTGCTGCTGTGACTTCATTGTCCCCAAGGGACTCGCTGTTTCAGCAGCATGGGCAGCATGTTTTAGTCATGACAGAAGGCCAAACCTCTGCGTGGTTATTTAAGGCAATCACTGAATCACTTTTGTGTTGTGCCTGGTATTGATTCGCTCTTAACTGCTCTGGGCTTTCAGCAATAATCTCACTTTACCCTGAGATGTGTCAGGGACTGCACAGGTGGGGACAGCGGAGTCACAGAGTAGCTTCTACTGTAAATTACACACAGCTTACAATAGAGTGGATAGATCATCCTAAAGGAGATATTCCTGCCTTCTGTCTTAATGGAGAATACCTGATCTACTCTTGGATTTCTGCTTCAAAAGATGGGATGGAATCTCCAGCATTTGGAGTAATCCCATACTGGTTTAAGGAATGGGTAGATGATTTATCAAGCTGCTGCCAGCTCAAATGAGATTATAATGCCATAACACAATGACACCTTAAACACTGTGGTAAGAATGCCTTTTACCCACATAAATGAAGAAAACTCTGCAGTAAGTAAAAGAGAGAAGTTTTATCTGAAACCTGACTGGACAGCACATTTTAAGGTATTTATTACCCGAAAGGATGGCAAGTACATTGTGCTTCTTCTCTGCAGGGAAAAGGAACCAAGGCCTCCCCAGGGATTTCCTGAGGAATTTGCAAAAAAGGCCTTTTTATCATTTTAGAAAAGCGATTACTAAACCACTTTAGCCAATGGAGTACCAGCAGCTGTCTATCTTCATTATTCTTGAAAATGTTAAAAGTGCAAAATCCACTGGAAAGCTCCTTGTAAAGCAGCCATGGATTATTTATGGTGCCTTTACTAGCCATGGTCTCAAATGAGCTGCTCCACATTGAAGGAAGATGCCTTAGCCATGAATGATCTGTGAAACAGACAGTCCTAGCAGCTCAGTACTGAAAACAGGATGTCTTGAGGGGAAAAAATAGAGCTGCTGAGAGCGTATTTCAAATAATAAAGTGCATTCAGTACTAATTAATCTGTAAAGTGACAATATGAACAGACTGGCTGGATCCTCTTTGTCTGGTTATTTTGCTGTGTGCCAACACAGAGCTATTCAGGGATACCAGAGCAGTTTGTTAAGTACATGACTGGGTGGTATATGACTAAAATTTCCTGGAATTACACATGCACTTGACTCAAACCTGTGCTGGGTTAGCAGTGCCATTCTTCTCGTGCATTTCTCACCGATGTTTCAAAAAACTGGCTGAAGCTTCTGCTTTCAAGTCTCAGATTTTTCTCCAAGACAACCATTTTCTTTGCCCATTGCATTGCTGCTGGAAGGGGACAGCAACTCTTCCCCACCCAAGACGAAGTAAGGGGAAGAAATAGTCTCAAAAATCAGACCTGTTGTCATGGAAACCAGAACAAGGATTTTCGAGGCCAAAATGAATGCACTTATAAATCTGAGATGAGGAAAATCCTACTCTTTTATAAAAATACCTTAAGTGGAAAATGTCTTTATTGTCAGATATTTACTAGCTCAACAAATGCTGCAGTGTAAAGCAGTATGTGAGCAATTTTAAATTTTTTTTTCTATAATACAAAATGATCTCATCAGCACCAGTGGTTCATGCATTTGAGAGAAAGGCAGTAGTAGCCATAGAAACAGCCTGCTCTTCCTGAGTGGCAGAAGGTATCGTGTGACACCCAGTTCTGGTGGTGGCCTCACACTCTGCCAGATTTGTGGCTGCTTTTGAGTGTGAGGATTGGTGGTGTTTTTTTTTATTTTTTTTTTTTTTTTTTTTTTTTTTTTTTTTTTTTTTTTTTGATGCACCTCAGCCCACTGGAACCAGTTTTATTCTGTGCAGCTCCACAGCTCGGCATTGCCTCTGAGAGGAGACACCTAAGGGAGGGAGATTCTTTCTGCAGGATGGGAATAAAAGGTGGCCCCAGGGGTGCTTGTAGAAACAATGTTGTTGCTTTTCCTCCTTGTGTTGTTAGAAAGCATGTTGCTACAGAACTGGAAAAAAAAATCAGGGCCATTACATCATGTATCTGTATCTCAGTATTTGTGTGGAGAGATGTGCAAGTGAACAACAAACCTGCCTGAGGCCATAGAGCAAGACAACGACAGACCTTGGAAAAAGAAAAAAAAAAAAAATTTTTCATTTTTCAACCCCAACCATTCACACAAAGCATTTCACCACTTCACCTTCTTTTCCTCACCACCTTGAATCTCCCCCACACCAGCTGCCAGCACAGAGCCCTACCTAAAGGCAGAGCTGGGCTTGGACTCTGATCCCCTGTGACATATTTTCTGTTTAGTGCTGGAAATCGCTGCTTTAAACTGCAACTTGAGCCCTGTCTGGGGACACACTCTCTGAGTCACCTCTACCAGCAGATGATTTACAGGCAGCCCTTGAAAGCTGTCCCAGCTCACTGTTATTATCTCAATCTCACTGGTACCTTACTCAATATAAAAGCACAGGTTATCCTCTTGCTTGTTTGCAATGCCTAATTAGGCCCGAGCTGTAAAAAGCCAGACTGACCTTTAACAGCTCTTTGTACTGAGGAGAAAGAGCTGCATTTGCAGTTTAAGGCTGCTTGTTGATAATGCTGGTTTCACTCTCCTGTGATAAAGTACAACTTGAAAAAAAGAAAAAACAGAGAATGCTGCTGTGTTCTGCTCTGGAGAGCATCTTTGGGGGACACATCTTTGGGGGACACATCTTTGGGGGACACACCTGCCACATGTGTTTCCTGAGGCTACTGGAGTACCCACACATGGAATAAACACTGAGATGGAAGGAGTTTATTGCTCTAACTTCCTCCCACAGCTCACAGCTCCAGCAGGCAGTGCAGCTGGATCACACAGGAAACTGCTGGATCACAAAGGAAGATGCTGGATCACACAGGAAGCTGCTCCAGAACCAGGCTTTTATAGCACAAAATTTTGAAAAAAAACCCAACCTGGAACTGGTTGGAGTAGCTTGACAATGCTGAGATGTACAAGGACATGACTGCATACTATATATAGTGTGTATATATATATATACATACACCCCTGGGAAAGGCATGGGGCAGGAACAGCTTCCTCTCTCACATTTTAATCTGGTGTCTCACCTTTTCCCGGACACTCTTGGAGCAGAGATCCCAGCACTGAGCAGTCAGCAACAGCTGGGTGCTCCCACAGCCTGCTCTGGTTTTGCTTTGGGCAATAACCATCTGGGCACTGGGTTACTCAGGGAAAGGTAAACCAAAGGTTTTGGACTCTGAGAAACACAGTTCACACCTGGGCAGAAATATGGCAAGCAGTCAAAAAGATGAGTTATGGTGGAAAATAAACTGTGCTGCACAAACAGAGAATGAATAGATTGAATCCAGCCCAGGTGGAAGGGAAGAAGCTGTGTGGGAAAAGGAGCTGCACGTTACAAAGCAGTGCAATGCCACTTGCACAAACCCCTGAAACTGCAAGAAATTAATTTGTTTACCCAATGGCTCTTGACATCACAAGACATGATCATGTTTACATCACTTATTTTCAAAACTTAAGGGTTTTCCACACAACAGAGGACAAAACACTGGTTTCTTGTTACATGGTGGTGTAAATACTGCACAGTGCCAAGAAACACAGCTTGTCCTGCTGGAAAAATCTTCCCTCACAAATCTAACACGTTTCAAGGGGTTTTCTCCCCCTGTTTGGAGAAAGAGTCTGCATTCATTAAAGAGGTGAACAAGGGTGAAAATGAGTTCAGGAATGTTACCAGAACTTTCCCATCTCATACTCAAACATGTTTTTGTTTGCCAGATGCAGTGCTCTAAAACTGTTTGATGTTTTTCCCTGTGTTTCCACCTCATTGTTTCTGACGGCGGTAGCACTTCCAGGGTTTGGGGTGGGCAGACCAAACAGTCTGACCCCAAGGACACAATGGTGATAACACCCTGTGAGGTGACCAGGCTCACAAACAGAACAAAAAGTCTGGGCCACCAGACTCTGCCCACACTATAATTGAAATAGATGGGATTAAGCTGTGCTCTGAGGAAATGAGACCTTCTGTTTCCATCTGCAGCAAAAGGATCCTCTGCTTTCTGTCCTGCAGTACTATATATGGAAACAGCTAAAGTTATGTATTTTCTATGGAAGACTTCCTCATTGGGAAAAATACCCTCAACAAATTCTAAAATTCCTTTGTAGAAAGCAGCCTGTAAATGAAAAACAAAAAAAACAAAAAAAAAACCCAAAAAAAAAAACCAAATTTTTTTTCACTAAACCAACCAAACAAAAAAGCAAACCCAAGGCCTGTTGATACTCAGTGAGAGACAGAATTCTACCATTTGACTCCTTCACTCAGTTATAGGTTTGCTGTACTCCTCCACAGTTTTCACTAAACACAGATAATGAACCTTTGCAAACAAAACAAAAGAGTTGGGTAATGCTGTAAATAATCTGGAATTTAATTCAAACTAGGCCTGGGCTAAGCAGAAAATAAACAAAAGAGGCTGTGTAGGGTTTCTCAGCATCAGAGGTTGCATATTTGGTGGGAAAGGTTCTCTTGTTAAGGATTGTTTGCCTTGTTAAATTGCCTGTGGTTCACATGAATATTATCCCACCTGTAAGTACATATTCTAAAATACTTCATGCTTTAATCTCTACCCATAATCACAAAATCAGAGAATGGTTTAGAGGTGACCTTAAACATCATCTAGCTCCAACCCCAATAATCAGATTTATCTCTTCACTGCACCCTTTCTCCTTTTATAGAAGAGTCGGTTACCAGCAGGCAGAGGGGTTTGCAGAGGGAAGTACAAAGACTTGCAAAACTCAGATCTTCCTCTGTGGCCACCTAAGGACTCAGTTCGGGTGAGAATCAGACTTTCTTTTACCCTTATATGGCAATCCCACAAAAACCCGGAGGCAAATCAGGTGAGAAGATGTGAAGGTGCAGCTCCTCCAGCAGCCAGTCACAGGCAGAGCTGAACAACACGGATATAAAAGGGCATCAGGGGTAGGTTTGGACCATACCTTTTAAAGTCAAAGGAATTTTGTGCTGAGGTCACCCTACAGATGATCAGTGGGCTGGGCCTACAAGGAGTTTCATCAAGTAACGTTATTGCAGGATTGCACTGTGACTGCAGATGGCTTGTGAAACTTCATGTCCCCATCAAAACAGGAAACACGGAGCCCAATGGCATTAAAAGAGTTGAAATTTTGTGTTCACTAGACCCTAAAACACAGTTATGGGTCTTTGATAATTTAACTCTTTTAACTTAAATGAGACCTCTTTTGCAAAGGCCAGAGTTCTGCAGTATAATGTAACTGAAATGCTGAGTAATAACTGGGGAGTGAAAAGCATCAGAAGAGTTTCCTCCACGTGACTTACAGCAGTGCTTATCTACACTCCAGGCTGCAGGAGGCTTGAATTTTAATGGTTTATTTTGACCTAGAGTCCCAATCTCCCTTTCCCAGAAGGTGAAATACCCCCAAAATACCCTGCTGAATGGTGTGATATCACCATTTTTGGAGTTTTCAGATGCCTGTGGCTGAGAGGGCTGGAGTTGTGCTCATTGCATGTGTGAATGCAGCTAATTATAAGCTCTTTGGAACAGAACTCCTGTGTGTCTGCACAGTCTTTGGCACAGCAGGGTCCCTTTCTCAGCTGGCCTTCAGTGAGAGCTCAGTTCGAGGTATGAATCATATCAAAGGTGAATCAGAAGGGTTCTGAATCACTGACACCAGAGGGTAACAACTTTAACATATGTATACAAGACTAATGAGATGCAAAATTTCTCTGTTCCAACTCAAGAGAGGAGAAAATAAAAAAAATTAAAGAAACTAAAAGATAATTGAGGTAAAACAGATGTGCTTGATATAAACGCAGAAGTGCTTAGCTCATCATTTACATTCTGTTTTGTTATCTTGAAATAATTTATTTTATCTGAAGGAGATTTACCTGAGACTTGAACTGAAATGAGGATTACCTGGAACTAAGATCATCTAAATTTTCTGTGGCCTGGGCAAACTAATAAAACCAAACCTACTCCATTTTATTAAGGTCAAAATATACAGTCTTTAAAATAAACTAGTTTGGGGTTTAGTGGTTTTGTTTTTTTCACTCTGCAATCAAACACGCGTCTAACACCAGTTCACAAAATCAGCCACAATTGTTCACAGAAGCTTCTTGTGGTTTTTTTCCCCCCCTCTTTTTTATACACCAGTATATTCCTGAATGTCCTTAAAAGGAATCTTAGCCTATTCTCTCTTTCTTACTGGCAGAAACAAACATTTAACCAGCTCTGCTGAGTAGCTGAAAATACACACGAGGAAGTGACGACTCATTTAAAGAAAGCTGCGAACTGCCGTCCTTATGCACCAGGTTTCCAGCTTGACTTTTTACATTCTCGGTGCAAAAAAAAAAAAAAAAAAAAAAAAAAAAGCATTTGAAAGGGTGTTTGACCTCTGACCTGGAAATTCTCCCCCAGCAGGAGCATAATCTGTGCGATTTAGTGTATCTTGTGGATTTAAGAGCTGGTTACCCTGCAGTTTACAGCCGAATGTCACAGGCAAGTGACAAAAAGCCATCCAGGAGCAGCAGGAAGCTCGGGTTAGATTGACGGGGAGGGCAAACAAACCCACGAGTTCACAGTTAAAAGAGGATAAATTTGAGCTAAGCCAGGCCAGGTACCTTTCAGTAGCTTTTGACTGATTTCTCCAATAGTTGGAGAAAAAGGGTCATGAAATCATCATTTATTTGTGAAGATGATACTGGTCAATCAGAATGAGCTGGCTGCTTGTCAGTTGTCAGTTTTGTTTGCAGAAAAGGCCTTTTTATAATTTTCAAAGAGCAATTACTAAACTTCAGCCAATGGAGTACCAGCAGCAAGCAAGGTCAGTGAGACATGGATCTCTAGTCTTGTATTTCCAGACCGAAAAGAGGTCCTAGAGATAAATATGAAACACAACCCATAAAACAAACGAATGTAAAAATCCAACTCCATATGAAGCAATACATCCACAGAAACACTAACCTTTAAAAATAAATTTGAGAAGAAAAAGTTAACTTGAATGAAAAAAGTTTGTTTTTCTCATTCTGCACGTTTCACTTTTCTCCTTGGACATTAACTAGAAGTTCATTAACACTGATGGAAACCAAACACACAGTGGACTTTTTCCAGAACCTGCTGTCGTAGCCCAGGAAAGGATTTCCACCAAGAACCGACTTTTGTCCTTATGGTCATTACACAGAATTAATAGGAAAGGGATGAAATAATTTATCACACATGTTTTAACACACGGTGTGTAAACAGGGGAATCCAAACCCAAGCCCGCAGTGTGGGCTCTACAGAGAGCTTCCTAAACGTGCGATGCCATCGTGTGGGCAAAGACATCTCCAGCAGTTTCCAGAGGAACGTCATTGAATCCTGGAATGTTTTGAGCTGTTTTGAGTTTAAATGGTCATCTCGAGCCTCCTACGGGCGGAGACACCTTCTACTAACAGAGGCTGAGTTCACATCATATGAACATGCCATTAATTCTTTAATTTTTTACTTGCTATGTCCTGACCCTGCTGGGTAACTCCTGTGCCTCTAGTGGTGATCAGAGAGAATCTGAAACAGCATCCACCCTGGAATTCTGGTCAACCTGTTTCTAAGAGAACTATTCTACAGTTTTTTAAATGAAATTTTGCATCCATTAAGGTTAAAAAAAAACCACCCCACAATTAAAAAGTGTGGCTTAACTTTATCAAGATTTTTGCTCATTCTTGCAAAAGAGCAAAACAGTAGGAGTTCTGCTATGCTTAGTACAGACAATCACAGATTAGTTTGGGTTGGAAAAGACCTTAAAGTTCTTATCATCTTATCACTTTCCACTATCCCAGGGTGCTCCAAGCTCTGTCCAACCTGATCTTGAAAACTTCCAGGGATGAGACATTAATAATTTCTCAGGGCAACTATTTTTTTTTTTTCCCCCCTAAATTCTCTTCGTTTGTACATTTCTGCTGAGAACACACTGATCAGACTATAATTAAAAGTTAAATGCCAAAGCTGTTCCATGGCACCTCATTGCAGGAACACTCACAACACCAGATTTGTGGGAATTTGCCCATCTCCTCCCACCTGAAAGGAGAAGGAGGCTCCACACTGAGCTCAGGTTGCAGGAAAAAATCAACCAGAGTCAGACAAACCATGGACAAAAATGGTGTCACTGTAAATGACTTGGTGTGTCACTGTAAATGACTTGAATGTAAAGACTTTGGTGTGCTGCAGGAACCAAACCCGGTGGCTGGAAGAACAAGGCGAATAAAGCAAATGGGATGAAATTTTGCCAACCTGAAAAAAAAAAAAAAAAAAAAAAAAAAAAAAAAAAAAAAAGAGTTCTGGGACAAGGGTTTTGCAACCACTAAGGTTATAATTTTTCTCCCAAATATTCCCATGTCTGACTGAAGGCACAGCCAGCCCCTGTGACCTTGCATTTGTCCCTTAGCCCATGTACAGCCTTTTTACCTCCCAGACCAGCCCGATTTTGCCAGTCAACAGACAGAAACCAAACCTAATAATTGAGAATTTGTAGTGCTTTCCCTCCACTCCCCACAACCATTGAAATTCACCAGAGCCCGAGTGTTTACCCTGAAAGTGACCTCTGTGTGTGTATTTATTACACATTTATTACACACAGGCACACCCAGCTTTTCCCTTCCCAAAGGCCAAGAGTTGTTTCCAGCACAGATCAGGGCCAGAACACCTTCCACAGACCTTCCCAGGATACTTTTTGGTATGTTTTTAACAATGCTTCAGCACAGGACACCTGGCACCTCAGCCCTGACAGGAGCTGTGGGGGGTGGTCGCTGTGTCCCAGCTATAGATATGAATTTTTAGTCCTTTTGAAACACGTTTTAGGGCCAGGGAGGATGAGGGAAAAGAGGTGCCTCAAGGAAAAGGGTCTC
Source organism: Zosterops lateralis (assembly GCF_965231275.1). Classification (NCBI taxonomy): domain Eukaryota; kingdom Metazoa; phylum Chordata; class Aves; order Passeriformes; family Zosteropidae; genus Zosterops; species Zosterops lateralis. The sequence continues at coordinate 3,515,635 of NC_139772.1, forward strand.
CTCAGAGAGGAGGTTTTCCTGGAAAAGCAGGGTCTCCTCAAGGAAAAGGGCTCTGGAAAAGCAGAGTGTCCTCAAGGAAAAGGGTTTCTGGAAAACCAGGGTCTCCTCAGGGAAAAGGGTTCCTGGAAAAGCAGGGTCTCCTCAAGGAAAAGGGCTCTGGAAAAGCAGGGTCCCCTCAGGGTGGGCGGTCCCCTCAAAACGGAGACTCTCCTCAGGGCGGAGGGTTCCCTCAAAAAGAAAGAATGTCCGTTCAAAAAGGAGTGTTTCCTCAGGGAGAAATGTTCCCTCAGGGTAGTGAATTCCCTCAAAAATGGGGGTTTCTTGAGAGGAAAGTGTTCCTTTAGAGAGAAGGCCGAGGAGCCCCTCACAGAGGCGGGCGGGCCGCGCTCTCGCTGCTCTCCGGCCGCCTCCCCACCGCCTTCCACCGCGGGCTGCGGATCGCGGGGACAGCACCACTGCTCCTCGCCTTCCCGGCTTCCCTCCACCCCTTCCCTGCCTTCCTCCGCTTCCTCCATCCCTTCCCTTCCTGTCTCGCTCCGCCCGTCCCTCCCCGTGGCCGAGGGCCGGCCCCGCGCTCCACCCCGGCCGGGCGGGCGGAGGTGGCGGATGGCGCCGGCCGGGCCCGGGCCGGTGTCACAGTGCGGGGCCATCGGGGCTGGGACCGGGCCGGTGTCACAGCACGGGGACCATCGGGGCCGGTGTCACAGCACGGGGACCATCGGGGCCGGGCCCGGGCCGGTGACACAGCGGTGACACTGCGGTCACCCCCCGGTAAGCGAGGGGCGGGCAGGGGGCTCGGCCCAGCTCTGCCTCCGCCTCGTCACCAGGATGGGGCGGGAGCTGCTGCGGAGGGATGGGCAGGGCTGAGCTGGGCTGAGCACACCGGCAATAAAACCTTTCAAAGACCCCCTTTTTCCAGCTTTTCGCTGCTTAAATTAATAGTATCTCCACGGTCTGTCTTCTAGGTTACAGTGGTTTCCATTCAGCCCTCGGTGTTTGCCCCACGAGCGGCCTCTTCCTCAGGCAGACAAGGCTTTAGGCCTGAAGGTGAGGCAGCCACAGCCCGGCCTCTTGTCTACGGTAAACAAAGTTAACGACAGGAATTCTGCATTGGGCTCAGCAGTGTGTCCTTCGGAGGCGGCTGGAGGACTCTGTGTTGGGCTTGTCTGCAAAAGAGAGCTGTCAGAAAGGACATGGAATTTGTGGGGAAAAAAAATCCCTACAAAATGATCTCTTTATTCCATATATGATCTTTTTAATGTTGTCACAACCAGACTGGTGGGAAGTCTGGTGGCTGTCACTGTGGTCCTGGTGAAATTTGGGGATTCAGGCACTGTGAGGTGTGTGCTGTGCTGCTCCAGGGAGAAAGGCACAGCACATGGCCCAGACAACATTAAAAATCAAGTTTCTATATTGCAGGTGACTCCTGGGACATGGAGAGAAATATTTGTACCACTAAAAGTGTAAAACAAACAAATCAACCCCCCATCACCAACTTTAATTCTGTGGGTACCAACTCCCAGTGATTGATTTATGAGTTTTTGTGTTTTTAATGGGTCTTGAGTTGTGTTCCTAAATGATTTTCTTCCTTTGTTTCAAATTGTTTTTATATGTGTCCATAAAAATACCCCACTCTCATGTGATTTTCAGAGACTTTGCAGTGATGGTGTTTTAGTGCCACATCCTATTGGCAAACTTAGGTTGAGTCCATTAATGCACCAGAAAGATGTAGCATAATCTGTCATAACTAATCCATTATCAGGCTTTTCCCTTTGTGTTAGGGATGTATTCCAGCTGTCAAACTCACGGTGACTTTGTCTAAACTAATTTAACCATTAGATCATATTGGTTTTTCCATTTGATAGAGACTTGATTGAGGTTTGCATTGGTGGCCGGGGTGGTTTTAAGCCAAGAGCTGTCAGACTGTCAGCTTTTAAAGCACAGTTCCTGTTCAGGGATGTTCTCCAGGTTCACTGAGCCTTGGTGAATACAGAGACTGAACAGGAGTTTTCATAATTTCCTGTGAGGCTGCTGATTTGCTCTTCTTGTAAAGCTTGCAGAGGTATGTTAGTCTGATTGATGTGTCTTTCATGGCCCTTGTGATACCTTGATGTGTTTAATGTTTCTTTTGATATATTTTTTTCTTTGATTCAGGTTGAAAAGATGGGGAACGCTGAAAGCAATGCCTACCAGAATCACCTTTCCAGATTTCTTCCTGAGGAGCAGTCTGACATTGACGGACTATTTGATACCTTATCAGGCTCGAGTGGCTCAGCTGGAGCAAAAAATGCCAAAGCTGCAAAGAAAACTGTGACCCTGGCAGCACTACAGGTAAGACAACCTGTTATTCATGACATAGCTGGGGTGCAGTGCATTGAACAGAATTCCAGAAGTAAATTTTAAAGATGTGGTATTTTTTTAGGGATTGCTCATCTCAATTTAATTTTTTTTTTGTATTTTGGGGCAGGATGGATATTTAATTTATTCCTGCAGTTTAGCCAGAGTAGTGACTTTCAAGTTTGCGTTTATCTCTTAAATTGAACTTTTGGGTCCATTTGCAGCTTTCCTGATGCTCAAGTAAGTTGAGGTGTATGGAAATATTTTCACAGAGACCTGAAAAATGGGAAGAATATTTTTACCCCTGGAGTCTGCAGTGTGGGATCATTTACAGACTGTCTTGAGAAGCTGTCACAAAGTCAGATATTATTTGGTTATGCCTGTCTACCTCAGCATATCACTGTCTCTAATCTCTTCACTTGTACTAAAAGGAGAGAATTCAATTTGACTTGATTAAGCTGTGGCTCCCTGTTTTTGCTGATTAACATGCATTATGCTTCTGATTAACTTTGCATTCATTTTCTAATCAAGAAAAGAGAAAAATGAGTCATTAGGATCCTTAATAACTTCAGCTAGTCAGGAACTAAGTGGCCAAATGAATGTGGTGGTAAAGTGCAGTTTTATATATATTACACAGATAATGGAGTCAAATTAAAACTCATTGAAAGCAGCAGGTTATTTTAAGGTGTTCAGCAATGCCTGTGCATACAGAGCAGCTTCAGCCTCCCTGCAGCCTGGCTGTGCATGAGCTGCCACCAATTTTTGGAACACCAAGTTTGGAAATTATGTTCCTGCTGCCTGGTTTTCTGCACTAACTCATCCAACATCCTTGGTACCTGTTAATTGTTTGGGACCTGGCAGAATTTGTGTTTCCAGCTTTGCCCTAGATCAGTGTGATCTTTGATGGGCATCTCCCTTTTCCCTTCCTGCCCTTTTGTTTGGCAGCCTAAAAATTAAAATCTTTTGGAAGACTTCCTGTAGGTGCAGGGAGAATGGCAGTGGCATTTCTGCCTTGTAGGTGACAGTGCTTGTGTCTGGACTGAGATTTGATCCAACAACAATCTGGTATCACTGGTGAGGCCCCAGCTATCACTGTTCTCTGCTCAGAGTGCACATCTGGGCCAGGACAGGCTGCACTGCATAGTTTGGGAAGCAGGTGGAGCAGGAACCTCTTGGTAATTTCCTCAATTTTCCTCTTGGTAATTTTCCTTTTTAAAATCAAGGCTTCTGAGCTGTCAGAGGTGTGAGTTAGATGGTTATTAAGGATTCCTTTTTTACACATCTCTTTTTTTCACACCCCAGGCCCACTCTCTGAAACAGCCAGAAGCAAAATGAAGCAGCACAGTGAAGTGGTGGGATTAGGTAGGGAGTAGGTAGGTAATTCAGCAGCGTGAAGTAAAAAACCCTTGAGTGTAATGTTTTAGTTGTGTTCCCTGCTGCCTCTCCCACTTCAGGCTCGTGTAGGATTTTTAGAAAGCCTCTCAAAGACAGCTGTACCCCCTGTGAGCATCCCTCCCTGGCTGTGGAGCACTCTGATGGGAAAGGCTGTTCCTGCTGTTTGTGCTGCTGCTGGGATCAATGGGAGCTGTGGCACTGACGTCAGTGCAGGCAGCACAGAGCTCGGGATATTGGATCTCTCATGCCCAGCAACAGCCATTAACAGCAAATAGGGGCAGCCCAGGTGGCTCCCCAAGAATGGTATCCAGCCAGGAATCAGTAAGAGCAGCTCCCCTGAGTGGGGCTGGGCTTTTAGGCAGCTGGGGCTCCACTGATTTCAGCACAGTCCCCACTGAGCTGCACCCCGTGTGGGGGAGTCAGGGCACATCTCTGTGCACAGTGAGGACACTGGGTAATCACGTCCTCCCGTGTGCATGTTCTTGAGGTGATTTATTTTTAAACTGTAATTACCTTGAGCACTCTGAAAGTTGAATCCACAGTCAGATCTTTCCCACAGAGCTGTGATGGATGGTGATATATGCCAGCTAGATTTCAATTCAAAGGGCCAAGCGTGCCATGCAGATGAATAAGTGCTGATTTTTGACTCTCTTAACACCAGGGATGCTTTTTAATAATCAGGTTATCTGTGCTTCAATTAGTTGCTATGCAGGGGGAAATTTTCCAGGATTGTTTCTACACCTGTATGTGGGATTAAACACTGCTTTGAAGCCAAACCTGAGATACGGAAAACACTCTACTTTGTTTTTAAGTGAGCTGCACTATGGAAAGCAGAATTAAAACACAATTTTGAATATTTAACTCTCAGAGCTGTATAAACCTTTGCACCAGAGTTATCACCTAGAAACTTTTTGCTAATATCGTATTAACACTTTACAGCATTGATTCTTCTGAAGCCCAGAAAAAAAAGTATCAACCTAAATCACTAAAAAAAAAATCTCTATAAAACCAGAGATTTTTAGTTTTTCTCTTGGCAAAGCAGTTTTTTGACAAAAGTTTATTGCTGATACTACAGACTCCAGATTACCTGGAGTACTTCAGTTACTCTTCATTTGTAAAATGTTGCTCTTTGCGGTTTCTCTCACTGCAGGCACACACCCGGGAGCCCCTGCCAGAGCCCATGACTGCTCGGTTGTACAATGGAATGAGGAGCATTGACCTGCCTGGCAAATCATCCGGGCTGAGTGAACAGATTGCTAAGGAGCAGTTTGTGATTTTTATGTCCAACCTCTTAAAAGGGAATGCAGATGAGAAGATTAGCATCATAATGAGAATGATCTCCAAAACAGGAGGGCCTCTGAAAGGCAAACAAATCCAAGAGGTAAAGGAGCAGTTAAATGTCTGTTGGGGGGACAGTAAGAGAGCAGGGCTGTAGTTAAGAGCCAGCAAAGGCTGTGGTGTGGCTGGTGCTTCTGGCAACTGAGTAAAATGCTTTCTAGAGTTTTAGTTGCAGGATCAACTATGTAGCTTTTGAGATATCTCAGAACAGTAATTCACTAGCAGCTTCTACACCGCAAAACTTGACTCTCTCCTCCTTCTTTCAATTCCCTATTTTATGAAGGTGCTTTGTGAAGTAACATATATGAAAAGGATCCTTTTCAAGGCCTATGACACCAAAATAGCATTTCTGTAGTTCCTGCCTTGTCCTGGCAAGAGATGTTTCTGCCTTTGGGGTTACAGCATCACTGCTGCTTGACTTTATCTTCACATGGTCCTTTGAAGCCCTTGGAATTTTCACTTAAGAAATAACAAAACGGTGATATTTTAATCTTTTAAGTTCACAGAGGACCTGATCACATCTGTAGTCCATGTACTGAGCTACAGGAAGGAGCTGAAAGGTTGGAGTTTGGAGAATACGAGGGATTCTTCAAGTGGAGTCAAAGCTTTAGCTTCTGAGCTGCTGTCAGAATTGAAGCTTCCAGGTAAGCAGCCCTGATCCAGCATATCCCAGGGCTTGTGCAGTCACTGATCTCATGAGAATGTCTCTCTTTATGTCACAGCTTTGCATTTAAAGGGTGAGACCAAAATTTCAAACCTAGTGCGTAGAAAATGACATTGGAATTTTATTTATTTAACCTTACCATCTTTCTCCCCTAAATTCAGGTGAGATTTGATCTGAAGTCCCAGTTTGTCGTGTCTATTTTACAAATACCTGGCTTGAAAATGATAGGAATAGGCATCTAAATAATACTTATTTAAATAAAATTTATCATGTATTTTTTGACTATATAATTTTGTAAAGTGTAGGTCTGTCTTGCACCATTTTAATAACAGATTTTGGTGTCTTGTAAAGAACATTTCATGAGTTTAAGTTTGGAGTCTGTGTTTCTAGATCATGGCAGCCCAACCAGAGAATGCCAGAGGTAACTGTTTCTCAGTTCTGTGTTGCATTTGTTTAATGTAGTTGACACTTTACTGTTCCCTTTCATATTTTTCTGTCCATCACAATAATGGAATATTACGTTTACACCTAAAAATCCCCTGATTATTTTCCAGATGAAGAGACTTACTCCTGTCTCTGTGTGTCTTATTCTTTAGATGGGACAAAACCTATGGGATCTCAGCTGCTGGAGACAAATTTTGACCAAAGTGTCATTGAGGATTGGGTGTACAGAGTCCCCCAGATCTCAGTTTTCCTCAGCGTTGTCATCAGGCAAGGCCTCCACGTCCTGCACTCCCTGCCAGACCAGACCAACGACATCCTCAACCTGGTCCCTCACTGCAAAGGCATCAAAGGAAGAGGAGTTGTCAGTCTCTTTGACATCCCAGCCGTCATCTACATCAACTCCCACCTGCCTGCAGAGATGCAGCACAAGTGGCAGCTTTTATTTTCCTCCAGGCTCCACGGGGAAAGCTTCTCCCAGCTGTGTGCCCACATAGTGAACAAAGGCCCTTGCCTGGTCATCATAAGGGACTTGGATGGTTTCCTCTTTGGTGGGTTTGCATCTCACTCCTGGGAGGTGAAGCCACAGTTTCAGGGTAAAACTCACTTTTCTTTCTTTAGTATCTCTGGTAAATTCCCTGTTTTTTGTACAGCCACAAGAATCCTGTCCCCTTAATGTCCCTTTTAATGACAAAAAAGTGTTTCTTACGCTTCCAACTGAATTTTGCTGTGGCAAAAATAACACTAATTTTCCAAGAACATAAAACACACACAAAGTTATTCTTAGCATGGCAGTCAGGCATGCTGCTGATTAATATTTATAGTTTGTTATTTGATAAGGCTTTTAAAATTGCAGGACTTATTGACCACAGAACAAGTTTTCAGGGAAATCTATCAAGCCCTGTAGCTGCTTAGGTTGAAAATTAAATACAAGTGAATGAAGTAGAGCACAGATGATGAATTAGTGTCTAAATAATTTGTCCACAGGATGGCAGTCCTCCATCAGGAACATCTGAGCCTCCTTTTACCATTTGTGCACTGTCTTTGTTCCCCTTCTAAAATCCAGCAGCCAGAGGATTCTTTAGACAAGCTAAACTTCTTGTTCCCTTAAAACTTTGGGGAAGAAGAGAAGGTTTTTGAAGAACTCTTTGGAAAGAATGTTTGTGGTGGATTTGTGAAGAAAAAACCCATGGGCTGTGGGTGTTTGGTGTTTCTGGGAATCCTCACTCTGCCTACATTAGAAAGTCAATTAATATCCTAAATGAGTATTGGAAAATTACCACTTCAGGCAGTTAGTATAATATTATTTTACACTGATTACACATCCCTTTTCCTTGTATTATTTTCCTTATAGAAAAGCATACAAAAGACACAGGGCAAGCACACCACAGGTGCCTCTGAATCCTGAACTGAGCATGATGAAAATTGCCCTAAATCATCAACTCTGAACTGATTTATGTATCAATGCAGTCAGAACTAGGGGTGTCTGCATTCACACCAGTTTGTACAGATCTGTCAGCTGGCCAGTTTTAGGTGATATAACACAGTCTGGGGTAGGTGACACAGTGACATAATGTCCTGGTGGTGCCTCTGACTCTGTCCTTGATCACAGCCTGTAATTGCATTGATTTTTGTGACTGCATAGAGTTCACTGAGAATTAAAAATACATCTAAACCTTGATGGGAGATCTACCAGCTTTCTGAGATGGCAGCTGCTGTCTTTGAACTATTTGGCCTAAATAATTTTTTCTCATTTAAATTATTGCTTGACCTCTTGTCTGACCTGAGGTGTTTCTCTGTTTGCAGGTGACAACAGATGCTTTTTGTTTTCTGTTTTCCCCACTCTGGCTGTATACACATACACAGGCTACAATGACCACTACATGTATTTAAACCATGGCCAACAGACTATGCCAAATGGACTTGTAAGTATTCAGAGATGATGATTTGGAAATTGGATTTGTGGCTGGCATTCAGAAGTGTTTTGTGTTTTTTTTTTTATTTCTGAGAGCAGATTTATTTCATTTGTTATTCTCTGAGGGAATTTGCCTGCCTGAAGCAGCACAAAACAGTGATGTGTGTAACTGAGGATTTTCCTGCTGGCTGCTCTCCCTGCCACACCAACTGCTTTTGGAATTATGGAGGAGAAAGCCCAGCAGAATGAGAGTGCAGACATTGCTGCTGCTGTGTGATGACAGTGGCAGGAGCTCCTCCTGCTCCAGTTCACAAATGAGCTCTCCAGATGCAGAGGAGTTTCTGCAGAGCTACAACACACCACCTGTCTTGGAAATGCTTTACAGTTCCGGACCAGTATGTGCCCATAACTTTGGGAATTGCAGCAGACTGGAATTCACTTGCTCTAGAGAAAGTGAACGACATCAAATTACATTATTGGTTTCTGTAGGTACTTTCCTAAATGGAAAGGAGGCAGCAAACCCAAGCACTGCCACTCTGTTTGAAATGGAACTGTTAACAGTCAATAAACAAAAGCCAGGAGCCTAATTTCTGTCACAAGTCACAGATATTTGTACTCTCTGAAGCACAGAGGTAGGGCAGCATCACTCAGGTAAATTTTCAGTTGTATTGAGGAATAATAGATGTGGGTACAGAGGCCCAGCTTCACTCATAATCCCCTTTTTTTCATCTACCCACAGAAGTGTGGCATAAATACTGACCACAGCAGCTTATTCTCAGGTTTCCAACCTCCCCAGTGTGTTTTCCCTGTTCAGGTTGTGTTTAATGTGCTGGTTTTCTCTACAGGGGATGGGTGGACAGCACGGCTACTTTGGACTCTGGATAGACAGTGACTATGGGAAGGGCCACAGCAAAGCCAAACCTCGGTGCACCACCTACAACAGCCCCCAGCTGTCAGCCAAGGAGGATTTTACACTGGATGCCATGGAAGTTTGGGCAGTGGGAGATGCCCCTGAGAGTGCAGGGGTAGGTGAAATGGTGAATTGAACCCGTGAAATTGTGTCCTGGTTGGAACAGGAGATGTGAATGCAAAGCTCACGGTTGCAGTTTTCTGTTTAAACACTTTCTCTTCATTGCAGTGGATAATATTTTCTTTACCTGTGTTGCTGTGTGTTTTGTAGCACCAAAAAGCAAAACTGCAGTGGAATTGTTGAGGGTGTCAACAAGAAAGAATATCAGGAGCCATGAGGTGATAGAGCCAGAATTGCAGTATTTGAATTTCAAAAGGCCTTTTTGGTATTGAGGAATGGTCTCTGGGAGGAATCTCCTTGGAGTGGCTCAATTAAAACCCAGAGTTTCTAAAAGCACTGGAAATTCTCAAGTGAAGTCTAATCTGTAGTTCAGGAAGAGACCCAAAAGCTTTCTTTATCAATAGCTTTAAATTTACTATTGTCTTACCATAAATTTATGTGAATAGGTTTATGCCAGTCTTTCTGCACTTGGTTTATTTTGGTAATGAGTAGGAGCCCTCTCTCCAGCCTCCTCTATCCCTGCAATTTATTTTCCTGTTAAACTGTCTGGTCTGTGCAGTTTGATGGGGTTCTAAAATTAATTTCTTTTTAATTTTTACTTATTTTCATATTGAATTCATGTGCCCTGACTTCACTGGACACACAGCTCTAAGTAGAAGCAAAGCAAACTGTTTACAGAAAATGTTGAATTGTAACTGGATCTCTTCTTTGAAAACCTCACATCAGCACTTCAGACTGAGGTGGGGTTAACCAGGATGTCCTGGATGGCTTGTAACCTGAATAAACTTGAAATAGCTCACTGTCATCTCAGGAGCAGTTTATGGCTATTTTATGTAGCTGCAGCAATAAAAATCATTTGGTGTATTTGTGGATTCTGAATTTGGAAATGTCTCCTCTGTTGTGCCAAGCTTGCAGACCACATCACTTACAGATTTTTGAGTGTCCTTTCCCTGTGGCTTGATCCTGACATTTTAAATTGACTGTATTTTATTTTGTTTTGAAGAAAAAAGGTAAGAAGAGTATCCTGGATGTGGATCCTCAGGCTCAGGCCCTGTTGGAAATGGCTGGAAAAAGCCGCCAGAGCGAAGGTCTGCGGGAGCCCATGGAGGAGGAGGAAGATGATGATGATGAGAGCTAAAGGAGCCACAGTAACACAAAAAACTTTTACTTTTATTTGCTTCAAGTGGTGATGATGTTTCTTGGACAAGATATTTTTTCCTTTTTTTTTTTTTCCTTGAATTTACCTCATTATCTGGGACAAAGCTTAAACCTTGTACTTGTGTAATATTTAGGTTTAAAATATTTAGGTGATACTTAGGCATTATTCTGCCTGAAGGGTTTTGTTTGGGGAGGACAGAAAAATTAACTGGGGACACAATGATTAGGCCTGGCTGAGCTCCAGCTAAATATGAATGTGCTTTCATTCCCCATAGATCATGTCTGCACACTGAATTAAAAGCAGCAGAAGTTATTGACAGTTATGGCTTTCTGTCCTGGAGGATTGATATGTACATAGTTATATATTTATAAAACCTGTTCAAGGCACTGATTAAAGCTCTTATACCTCAACTGCACATATTTATTTGCATGCAATGAAATTAGTCAGCAAAGCATACAAACTGTAATGATGTCTTACACTGGTGAACAGAGAATAGTCCACATGATGCCATATGAAGGGTGCTATTAATTTGCATTATTTCAGTTAAAGCATTAAATTTCAAGCTTTCTAAGTCAGATTTTCAGCAGGTGATTCCATGTGAGCTGTAAGATGTCCAGAATAATTATACAGTAACAAGTTTTATAGTACAACTTTATCCCTAGTGCATCTCACTTAATCTGTTTCTGCAGGAATTTGTCTGTTGCTTTTTAAATTTAGACCAGAATCATTGGAGCCATATTTATCCTAAAGATGGGCCATACCTCCAGCAGAATTCTCTAGAAAAGGTGCATTCTTTATTCTTATGAGACTGGAATAAAAGATCAGGCTGTAAAAAGGGCTGAGTAAGAAGCAGCCACATTTAATTGGGAATAGGATCTGCAGATACTTATGCCAGTAAAAGAAATAAAAAATCAGGGTTATGTCTGTAAAATGTTTAAAGAAGATTGCTGTACACTTTATTTCCACACAAGGAATGATTACTCTGTTATGGAAAAGAATCCCCACAATGTGAAATGCAGTTGTTGGGGTTTGTGCTCTGTTTTGTGACTCTTCACCAGTCAGCACCAGTTTTGTCAAGTCTCTTATACTCAGGACTTTTTCTACTTGAATTAGTTCCCGTCTCTCAGTAAGTATTAGTTTGAACTTGCTAATTCTATATGTAATTAACTTGTCAAAAATAACCCTGATTTCTACCAGGGGCTGTAATTTCTAACTCAGCATCAAGTGTTTGGTTATCAGTGTCTAACTGTCAGTCTTTCTCCTCCTGAGGAAAAGGACTGTGTCCAATCCCCTTTGTCCTGGTGTGAGTTTGTCTTCTTTGCAGCTTAGAGAAAAACAACAGAATTCTGTAATTTCTGCTCATGTGGCCTTCCTTAAAATTCTTTCCCTTGGTTTTTCCTTGTATGAGATTTTTTTTCACCCCACCTGTTCTTTTTCATAGGGAGCCAGATTCGAATATTCTGAACAATGTGCCTTAACGTAGGTCTCATTTTTAAAAATTATATTAAACAACGTGAATTTAGCCTTGAAAGGAGAGCATGAAGAAATCCCTCCAGTCAGGCATCCTAAGACTCAACTGTGTATTTTGTAGAGTACCTGAATTAATGCTTGGGACATTTATATGCTGTTTGTTCCAGTACAGAGAGTGCTGTGAAAGGCTGGGAGAATGTCCTTTTATGCTGTATTTGTTTAGAGAAACTAGATAATCTCCCAAGTTTGTAACACACAGAAAAAAAAAAAAAATCAGAACAATTGCACTGATAATTTTGTATAGTTTTCTTCTCTATATATATTAATAATATTAAATTTTACAGTGTAAGGAGTAGTAAGTACATGATGCTGTCTGTGGGTGTGGTGATAGCAGCTTTTGTTTGAACATTCTCAAACTCCCACCATGAATCTCAGAGGTCTTTTTCACTTAGCAGTGACTAAGCCTATAAAACACTCCCATGTGGATGGCATACAGGATGAGACAGTTGAATTTCTGCACTTAAACATAAGATAAACAGCTAGGCTTTATTTTCCTTCCATTACAAGGCAGAAGGAAACCATCTGCAAGAGTATTAAAAAAAAATAAAATTGTATTGTACAAAGCTACTCTCCACCAAAAATATTTCAGTGGCAAGGTTTTCTTTGATTTTTAATGAGTATCAGTATAGCTGTTTCTTTCTAGACTATGCATCCAAAATGTAATCCTGTTTCAACTTCATCTTGTGACTATCAGCATAGCACTGTGACCTCTGAAATTGTAGTTTTTTTGACAAGTTTGTGTCTGAGACTCTTCCTCTTCACTGTGAAGGTGTTCAGCTGGGGCAAGAAGAAAACTGACACTGGCACTTCAGCAAATGTCTCAGTGAAGCATTATTTACTAGGTTGGATTTACTGATCCAACCAGCAGATGGGATTATTCCAAACTGTTCTTTAAATGTAAAAGATGGGCTTGGGAGAGACTCAGTTTTTCTTTTAACCTGAACCTAATGATTTAGAAATCTGGGCTTCATGCTTATGCACCTAAAAAGCTTTTGTCAGCAGTGGGTTTAGCTGTGATGTGAAAAGCTCAGTCCCTTTTGTGCAGTTTTGACCCAACTGCAAAGCTCAACATCCCTGCTCTGTTCCCGACTCACCTTTACTCTCAGGCTCTTGTGGAAGCGATTCCCTTTCCCATTAAATCCACCCACTGCTGAGCACTGGGTCTGATCAGCCTTCCCTTTTTCTCCTGGCAGTCACACAGGTACAAAAACTGACAGCTGAGGGTTGGCACTTCAGCTCCCTGCTCTGTTTGACACAGTTTCCCTCACAGTTTCCTTGAAAATCTTGCTCTGAGTCAAGCCTGGGTATCTGGGAATCCACAGACACTAAAAATTCAAAGGAAAGAAATGCTTCAAGGCAGGTCTTTTCCACTCTTCTAATTAAAACATTAAAGGACGTGTCTAAGTCACGAGTCTCACTCAGATACTTGTTGGTAGATTTTTTATTTATAAAAATGATTTTGATTTAAATAAATAAAATCTCAGTTTATGCACAATAGATATTTTTCTGTACAGGTGTGTGAAACTTCTTTTGTCTGGGACTAGCACAGCCTTCTGGAATACAGATCAGTGTTGTAAAAATACACCTGCTCTTGGTTCAGGAGCCACTCTGGAGGTTCCTGCAGACAGCTCAGGAGTGAGTACAAGAGTCTTTGGTGTGAGTGCTGTTGGTACAGCTGCACTTGGGTACCTTCAGGAAGAATGTGTGAGTCACAAAGCCCTGGACTGGGATTCTCCAGCAGCACAGCTCTGTTCCAGTAGTGTTTCAGAGCAGTCTCAGTCAGTTGTGCCGTCCCTTTGTGTGCTTTGGGGGGCAGCAGCGCCTCTCACACAGTTTGACGAGCTCGGACACCACGAACACTGAGGAAGCCAGGCCGGTGAGGAACAGCAGGTCTGGGACAGGAGGGAGTGGAGGTGAGCTCAGCCGGGCAGGAATTCCAGCCCAGAGCCTTCCTGCAGCTGGGAATTGTGCTGCTGAGCCCCTGGGGACTGGCCTCGCTGAGAGTTGGGGACACCACTGCACCAAAGGGCCACCCACAGCTGGGACAGTCCCCTTGGAGGGTGGAAACAGGAATCATTTAAGATCCCTGCTAGTGACAACAGCCTAATGTAGATGTAGCACAATGTGGTAGGGTGCAATTTGCTGATTTAAATTAAAATCTATGTTGCATTTCAGCTGGGAAACTGAAGTTTAACCCAGCTCTTTCCAAAGGGAGTGTCTGCATAATGATCTGAGAAATATCATCATAAAGAGCTGGAAAATCTTGGCATGTCTCCATTTACTTGCATTTAGGTGCAGTAAATCAAAATTCAGAATCTAAGCTGGGATAATTTTAAATGCTACTACTATTTGGGTACAGCTCTGTGTAAATACACTGAGATAGGAGCTGTTGGTTGATTTCCCCTACCAGTGATGTGTTGGGAGCTAACGGAACAAACTGGGAACACCATCTGCTTTCTAAAGCCACTTTAAGGGAAAAAAACCCCAAAAACCAAAAAACAAAAACATTATTTATTTTGCAACTTACCTAACACTCCTAAATTCTCTGTCTGGAAGATCCTTTGCAGTGGAGGGATGTAGATAACAGCCAGCTGTCCCAAAAATGACCCAAGCACGGAATACAAGAACATGCGGTTTCGGAAAAAGCCGATTTCAAATATCAACTTTGTCTAGAAAAGGGGAAAAAATAAGGAAAAAGTAACTTTTCCCAATCTCTGTTGGAGCTAAATGTGAAACTGTTTCTTAACATTTCATCTCTGTTACTTTTTAAGTTACATAAACACTAACTCAGAGCTATGTAATTGAAAGTGTAGCACTTGAACTGTGATGGATAATTTTGTCTATATAAAAAAGTTGATAAAAATCATAGTGCTTTAAATAACATTAAGTAAAACCCTTACTGTGTAAAATGCTGGTATTCTAATGTTTACGTTTGTGATTTGAGACATGAAATTACTGCTGACAGAGCCATCTCACCTGAGAGCGACATGTCAGGGCGTTGAAGAGGTCAAAAAACACAAAACAGGTAAAAGTCATCGTTGTGGTTCGAGGAGTTATGCCTCCTTTTGGATTCTGGAAGCACACAAAAATTCAGGGGTTAGTTTAACCTTACAAAAATATGCCAATTCAATAGAAGAATTAAATGTTCCCTGTAATGAGGCCAGTCAAATCCAAGGGTAGTAAAACAAAGGAGTAAATCTAGTTCTGGTTATTATAGGTAGCATTCAGTTCTCTCTGCTAATTTTAAAGTTTATGATCTTATCAACTGTATTTTAAATTCTTAAACCGATGTGGACTTTGAGTGAAGAACATTCTGAATTAAATTACTGAAACTTAAAGTACCAACAGCAATCCATTGTACTTGGCATTTTCTGCTGGGAAAATGGAAAGCTGGAGGTGAAAAGTCCCTTGAATTATTGATTCCACATCAAGTAAAATGTTTCCCATTGTAGATTGGAAGGAAAAATTAGAGGTAGCAGAGTCAGGAGCAGAGCTTTCTCAGCCCTCTGCCCACACTGATCCTTCCCCATGGGATGGATTCCAGAAAATCCTTCTCATGTCCTTCAGAAAGTGCCCTCACCTTGTGCTCCATCTGCCCTGATGGAAACAAGATCCCAGAGCAGATTTCCCTCACCTCCTTCCAGAAGACAAACAGGGTTCCACTGATGATGATGAGTGCTGACATGAAGATTTTCAGGATCAGGGATTTGCTCAGGATGGTGTCTGTGATGCACCGGGGGGGCTGCTTGATGGTGTCCTTGTCAACAGGCTCAACGCCCAAGCTGCCTCCAAGAGAAGCAGAGGGCTGTGTTAATTAATGCAGGGTGTCCCAAAATGGACATCCTGAGAAACCAGGATGGAACTGGAGGATGCAATTCTTTGGAACATGGCATGAATATTCAAGCAAGATGACATAACTCCCAAATTTGTTACTGATCATGACACTGATACCAAAGGTCTTTTCTGCATATTGAGCTGCTAAAATAACATTAGATCATCAGACCAGTGTCCCACCCTGGTGTGAAAGCTAATTGGTTGGAAGCTGTAATTGTATTTAGCTGTAGTTTTAATTAGCAGTTGGATGAGGTTCCTAAGTCTCATGATTTTGGGGCATATCTCCACTACTCCCTGGCCACTCTACCAGCAGGTGATTCTTTCAGGATAAAAAGCTATTCCTAGTCAAAAATTGGAATAGTTAACTGATTCCACCATAAAACAGGAAAATGCAGAAAACCTCAAGTAATTGTGAAATGCTTTCTGAAAGACCAGGAGGGAACAAAAGTGCAGTTTATTGAGCCACTGATGATGATTGATGAGGAATCACAGCAGTTTGTGTTCCTAGGCCAAATTCAGACACATTAAACCCAAGATTATTTTGCCCAGTGGACTCTTCCATACCTCTGTGCTGGCGGCCCATCCATGATGATGTTGATCCATAAGATCTGCATAGCATTGAGTGGGTTTGGTAGGTTGAGCACTGTTGACAGGGTAATGAGGCTCAAAGCTGAAATGCTCCTGCAAAGCACAGAACATTATTCTGCAGGGCCTCACCCCCAAGGTGCTTTCACAGGCGCTGAAGCCAACAGGAACTTACGTGCTCAACTGGAACCGGACGAAATTTTTTATGTTGTAAAATATTCCCTTTCCCTCTTCTATTGCATTCCTGGAATGGAGAGGGGAGTTTATTAAGTCAAGAGCACTCACACAGTTTTACAGTGAGTTTCCCGTGACACTCAAAACACAATTTGTCTTTTGCAGCCCTTATTTCAGTGGAAGTTCAGAGCCCAGCTCAGAAGGAGGTTGTCAGTGCAGCTTCTCACTTACAATTCCTTTATCAACGAGCAGATCTGAAAACCTGGGTCACGTGGCCAGGTTTTGGTTCATAAAGCAGGCCTGGGACCTATTTATAGACTCACTGTACCCTCCCCACTCTCTCTGTTGTCATGAACCAACAGAGCATTGCAAATTACGGTTTTCCTCCGAGCTTCCTGGATAAGGCAGAATCATAAAGGTTGGAAAACACCTCCAGGATCACCAAATCCAAATTTTGTTAAAAAAAATCTCTGATCTACCCAGACTTCTGAGTGCTCTTAGATCCCCAGGTAGAGCTACAGCAATGAAAAAACCAGGGCTTTGAGGTGAAAGTTGGCTTGGTCAGCACCACTTGGAATAAAAGTCATTGCCATTAACGCAACTAAAGACAAGTCAGAGCCACCCTGGGGCTCTCCACTTCCATTCCCAAGCCTCTTCACACTATTGTGAATGAAATTCCCACAGTGGGCAGCCAGAAAGGAGCTGAAGAGTAAGAAAACCTCTAAACCTACATGACTTTGGAGAAGTCATCATCCACCAGGATCATGTTGGCCGCCTCCTTGCTGACGTCCGTCCCCGCCTGTCCCATGGCGATCCCGATGTCCGCGGATTTCAGCGCCACGGCGTCGTTGACTCCGTCCCCTGTCATGGACACCACAGCACCAGCCCTCTGCAGGGCCTGTGGCAGGGGACAGGAAAAGCCAGTTTCAGACTCTGCACTGTTTGCTTTGCTTTTCTTGGATTGAAAGATCAGAAGCTCTCTTGGAGTCTGAGGGTAAAACAGACTCGGCACCGCACAAAACTCAGGACAAAGAATTTAGGAGATAGTTTTTTTCAGGACTGTAGGCA
The DNA here is from genome assembly GCF_965231275.1 of Zosterops lateralis. Classification (NCBI taxonomy): domain Eukaryota; kingdom Metazoa; phylum Chordata; class Aves; order Passeriformes; family Zosteropidae; genus Zosterops; species Zosterops lateralis. The sequence goes on from NC_139772.1 coordinate 3,533,105, forward strand.
ATCTCACAACTCCAGCAGAAGTTAAAAGAGGGGGGGAAAACCCTCAGAAATCCTTCTCCTGATGTTACAGTTGCTAATACCTCACTAGTTTTTTTTGTATGCCCAGGCACAGACTTGCAGGAAAAATCATAAAATCACAGAAGATCCCACAAGGATCATCAAGTCCAATTCCACAGCTAATACCTTCAGAGAAACAGTGCCAAGTGCTTTGACTGGGGTTTTACAGTCCTTTAGTTTGAGCTGATGCTTCTGGGGAAGACCAAATCATCCAGAGAACTGAGGCTCCCTCCCCCTTTTTTTGTGGGATTGTACAATGAATTTCAGAGGCTCTTAGTACCTTTATTATTTTTAGCTTGTGCTTCGGACTTGTCCTGAAGAAAATGGAAACCTGAAAAACAAACAAAAAACACTAAATATAATCTCATATTAGATGGAAGCTGTTGGAAATAGGCTTTTTTTTTTAATACAATCAAAGCCATTACATTTTGGACAGTGGAGGAGAGCTCTGCCTCTGCCAGTTGGTCCAGCTCTTCCCCAGACATGGCTTTCAGCTTCCCATTGCAGAGACCAATATTCTGTCCTGCAACGAAAAGAGGCACTCACACTCTAAATATCATTGGATTCTCTAATCCTAGCAATGCTGTCTGTGTCTTTTAAGAGCCGTACACTGAGATTTTGCCATTCCTGGTGCTGAAACAGTGGAACCAATTTACTGGAATTTGGCCCAGAGTTCACAGCTGCTCTATACTCCACTTAATGTTTGTTTCAGTGGAAAAGCAAAACCTCAGTGACCTTTAAAGCCTCTACTGTACGCACAAAAACGATGATAAAGTTGATTGTTGGGGGATAAAAGACTTGACTGATGTGACAGATGTTAGCACAGAGCCCCAGGAAAGCAGCAAAGGTTGGTACCTATAGCCACGGCCGTTTCCAGGGCATCTCCAGTGACCATCTTCACTGCCACACCAGACTCAAACAGGACCTGAACAGCTTCTCTCACTCCAGCCCTTGGGGGATCAATTATTCCAACCAGACCCAGGAATGTTAGTTTGCCAAGTTCTGGACCTGAAGCCAAAGCAAGTACTGGTAACAAAGGGGAGAAAAAGAGGACAAGAACAAATTGTTAATGATGTATTTCCATGCTTTAAAAGGAATATTTAGAGAAGATATTTCCAGCAGAAAAAGTCATTAAAAGCAGATCTTTAGTCATTACAATCAGATCTCATATAGACACAAAAATTCAGTCCACTAAAGAATAGTTTCTCTGAATGAGAGCATTTCTGCTTGACATGTTTCTCTTAGGATTTCTTTCTTTCTAATTTTGAGCTGTCGACCACGTCTTCCCTAAATGCAGATGGATTAAATCTGGACAGTGTTATCTTAAACCAGACACTATTAAACTACTAAGTTAAACAACAACATTCCTGCAAAAACTTACACTTTAAAAAAAAACTAAAAATGTGAAATGTATATTCAGTCAAACCAGTAAAACTCCCATCATGTAAACACATTTATCTCTGCTCTTGGAGCACACCCGTTATCATTCAACCATCCTTAAATCACTCCAGGATATTTTGCCAGGGGTTCGTGTCAGTGTTGCTTTGATGATGGAATCAAAAGCTGCAGCAGCTGCCGGAGTTAATCACTTCCCTTCAGAGCAGTAATTTGCCATTGCCACGAGGGCAGATGATTTGGATATTGTAAATCAAGCGCTGCACGGGAGTTCCTAACCACAGGACACGGGGTGAGAGAATCTGTACATGAGCTACACCATCCCCCAGATGCAGCTGCCAAGGGTTGTTCTCATCTCCTTACAACCTGGGAATCCTGTCTGTGTTGCTGTGTGGAAGTTTGTGATGTTGCTGAGGGGATGTTTCTGCTGATGAAGGAGGTGACTGACACATGTATAAAACTCCTGTGGGCTGTGCACTGACAGGCAGTTGGGATCAGGAGATGGAGAGATTTGGGCCTAACAAAGGATTGAACTGAGCTTCAAACAAAAATTTCAGTGCCCAAAATGTTTGGAACTCCTTTTAAAGTGACTTTTTGTTGCTGTCTGCTCCAAAAACAAAACCTGGCAGAGAAGCACTTAGATCGAGCCCAGCACAAAGCTCTGCAGTGCAGCGCCCTGAGCGTATCCCAGGCAATCACAGCACTCCATGGAACACAAACATTCACATTTCCAGAGTTTATTTCCTCCTTTCAAACTCACTAATTTAAACCCAGAAAAAAAAAAAAAAAAAAAAAAAAAAAGAAAAAAAAAAAGAAGACCAGCAGACCTAAGACACTCCCTTGGCACTCTGACAAGGGTTGGGAAGAGATCATGAAAGCGATGCTAAGAACGGAGGGCTTTAAACTGAAACAGGGGAGATTTAGATTGGAGATTAGCAATAAATTCTTTCCTGTGAGGGTGGGCAGGCCCTAGCACAGGGTGCCCAGAGAAGCTGTTGCTGCCCATGGATCCCTGGAATGTCCAAGGTCAGGTTGGACAGGGCTTGGAGCACCCTGGGACAGTGGAAGGTGTTCCTGCCATGGCAGGGCTGGGATGAGATGAGTTTAAAGTCCCTTCAACCCAAACTGTGATTCTGTGAGGACTGAGCCTCTGCCCATCCTAACCACAGCAGAGCAGGAAAGTTTTAGGCCAGATAACCTGTCATCTTAAAGGACTGACCTCGAAGTCCTGAGGAGCCCATTCTCTTCTCCTCCTGCTGGTAGAGGGCTTTTTGCTGGGGCGTGAGTGACAGCGAGATGCCACCACTGTTGTACAGAGTGCAGTGCTGGATGACTTCTTCAAATGCTCCTTTCATGAAGTAAATATCTTCCTGATCCTTTAAAGTGAGGAGAGAATACATTTTATCCAAAAAAAAGAGAGCACATTTTAAATTAATAAGTTGTTAATTGTAGGTAGAAAATATCCTGTTTCCCCTTTTACCTGTTTCGAGAGATGCCCAGGATCATTTATTATGGATAGGATGGGATATTTTTGCTCTGGCCATTTTTCATGTCCAGCCCTCACAGACAGTATGGTAATGAAAAGGTTGGTGAATTTTTAAACCACAGCACAATATCAGCCAAAACGAGCTCCTTAACCCAGGAAGGGATAAAGTTTTCGCCCAAACACCAGACCTCTCTCTCCCTGTCAGTTATCTCTGAAAATCTTTTGTTTTCTACTGCATGAGAAATATTCCCTCCTCCCATTCAAACACAGTTTTACCAGCTAAAAATGCACCCAAGCTGGGAATTTTGAGGTTTGCTCCCTTTTCTCCCAACATAGTTAACTCCTGAAAACATTATTTGCTGAAGAGATACCATTTCATGCCCATTGTTGAGGTGCACAATTGGAAACACGAAACCAGCCCCTGCCCCTGTTTGCTTTACCTGATTTTTCAGTGTGCATTTCACAGCCACCCACCTCTGCTCGGGGCTGAATGGAATTTCCTTCTTTCTTACATGAACCTTCTTTATGTCAGCTAATTCCTGATTTACCTGATTTTTCAGTGTGCATTTCACAGCCATCCACTTCTGCTCGGAGCTGAATGGAATTTCCTTCTTTCTTACATAAATGTCCTTTATGTCAGCTAATTCCATCTGAAGCAAGGTAAAACAAAAAGAGCACTGTGAGGCTGGGCATTGCCAAAACCTGGATATATTTTCTGTATCACAAGGATTGACTGTTGACTGTCAGATGCCACACAGCTCAAGAGAAAACTCTCTTTTTGAGAAGAGCAAAACTCATATTTCAGACACATTTTTTTCCCTTTTGGCGTGCCTGATGTGGGATATATTAAACTGGAATTTGAAGCTTGATTCCTGATAAATTCTTTGATTTTTTTTGTGAAGCTTTGGGTCAAAGGAGGATCAAGTCCATTCCCTAAACCTATGGCAAAACAATGGGCTGAGCAGATTTCTGGGTTTCTTTTTTGGGTTATTTCCCAGCAACTCTACTTGAAAGAGAAAAAGGAAATAGCAAATAACAGAATGGTCAATCGTGGATGTGGTTTTGAATTATTTCCTGATGAATTACACTCCAAAAGCAATTAACAACAAAACCTTTCAGCCCAAATCAATACACTCCTGCTCCAGCAGAATGTGTGGGTGTTCCAGGTGAAGTGGGGAGACTGGAAGCTGCTTTAGATCACCTTTGTCCCCAGCTCCCACCACACCAAAACATTAAAAAGAAAAATAGGAAAGACAACCTCCCTCATATTCTGCTCTTGTTTGGCTGCTGAATCCCAGAGCAGGAGGAAGGCTTTAACTCAGCATTTGGGGAAATAAAATGCCATTATTTAAAAAGAAAAAAAAAATCACAATTTCACTGCTAGAGTTAGGAGCTTTAAAATCAGGAGTAAGATCAGATGTTTGCAGGGGCATCATTTCATCAGGGACCTCCTGTGCCTCAGAGCCCACCTGAGGGCTGAGGCCACGGCTGGTGACACTGATGAGGTGACACCTTGAGGCGTTTCACAGCTCTCAATGCAATATTCATAAAAACATCTTGTTTTACATAATCATGACTAGGAAAAGGTAAAAGCCAGCAGATGACCCAAAATGAGGGTGACCCTCTGCCATGCAATGTGGCCTGGACTGTTCTACCCATTTTTAACTCTTGTTTTCCATCCTGGACTCTTCATTGGCACGTGTAGGAAATATAAAAAAGGCTGTCCTGTCTGAGCTCAAAAGAAATGCATTACCCAGCCTAAGTGCAGAATTAACCCAGCCAAACAATGATTGCTGCCAGCACAGGAGCTCAAGGAACGTGTTTGTCCACGAGTAGAGGCTAACTGGGAGAGGGAACATCTGTCACCTTGGGCAGGGGAGACAAGAGAAGGACTAAAACCAGCCTGGGGGATTTAAAGCAGCCTCACTCTGCTACCAGACCTCACAAATCCAGCTTTTCATTTATTTATTTATTTGAATTGCAGGGAAATTTTAAACTTTTAAGACTCTTACCTTCATTGCCAGGGCAATGAGAGCTCCTTCTGTGGGTTGTCCTATCACACTGTTCTTCCTGATCACGGCGTTGTTGACCACACAGCCTGCCTGGGGAGAGGGACAGCTTTACATGGGCTGTTTTTGTCATTACTGAAGTCACAGCTTCACTGAAGTCACAGCTTTTCCATCTCTTTAAATGGAATGATGGAAGACTGGGGAATGAAAGGAGCCACATCCCAAAAGTTTTGGGGAAAGGTTTCCCTGCAGCAGCATCACTCGAGATCAGCCCTTGTGTTTTCTAAAGCCACTCAATCCATGAGATACACCAATATTTTGGTAAAATATTATGCTTTGGATAAATTAGCATCAGGAAAACATGAGATACTTCTAATGAGCTTGATAGATCATGAAAATGAAAGCTCAGTCTCTATTGTTTCTAATGTGCAGTATGAATAAAACAGGATCTAATCTCCATTTGAGGTTCCAGCTCAAATCATTTCCCCTCCCAAACACTCCACTTTAGCCTACAGCTGAATGTTCAAAATTTTATGTAAAGCTGACACGAAACCCAGAGAACATCACAATAAATTTATAAACTGACTGTTGTAGCTGGCTAATGTCTAGAATCTCTGCACATTAAAAACCTGCACAGGGTAAAATGTATTGGTTTCTCCTCTGCCAGAATTGTATTTTTATTCAGAATATCATTGACTCCTGAAGCTGATGGCTCTGGTCTCTCCCTACATCATGATCACTGCCTTTCACTGCTAAGCATCAAGAATTCCATCACACTCAGTCTTTCCATGAGAATGTTTTAGCATTGTAGAATTACAAAAGTGGGTGGTTTTTTCCACACTAATATCCAAATTTATTTGTGCAGCTGAAAATTTAATGTAACTAGTGACAAGCTGGTTCATCATTTATACTTACCTCCACGAGTTTCCCAATGGAGATGTTGGAAAATTCCTTAAGGATCTCCTTGGATGGCAGGAGATAAACATTTCCTTCTCCATTGTAGCCCACACCACTGACCTGAGGGAGGGAGAGAGAGAGAGATGGGAAATTCCCCCTTTGCCAGGCAGGACTGGACTGCAGATGTGTGCAGGGGGCTGCACTCAAGAAAATTCTCATTTTCAAGGAGTGCAGGGGTTCCTCTTTCTCTCCCAAAGCAATGCTTGAAGGAAAGGTTGCAGACAGTGACAATATCACATTAAAATGGCTTTTTAGAGACAAAAGGAATCAGTTTGTCCTATGGGGAACTTGTTTCTGTGATTCCAAAAGTCTCCTGCAGCTCAGGGGAGAGATGATTGCACACCTTTGGCAGCAGTGGCACCACTGGGTTTGTTCAAACCCTGCCCTCCTGATGAAGTGGACAGTAGTGGGAAGGATCTGCAGGAGGATCCCAGGGCATAGAGAGGAAGGAGAAACACAGATTTTAACCCCATGTGTGTCTGCAGAGGGGCTCTGCTCCCCGTGGGATGGGTTACACCATTCCCAGCACGTGCCTGTGCTCCTACCACCAAAATAAGGGAAAAGGGTGACAAACACAGGGTAGAAAATGTATTTAATTCTGAGTGGGTCACTCTGTCCCAGTAAACCTATTCCCTGTCTCCTCTGCCTCACATTTTGCATTTTTCCATCATTTTGCAGAGAGGAAAAGAACCAATCAGAGAATGAAACTGCTCTTATGACAAATATTCCTACAGGAGATGGAGCAGCAAGGGTCAGTGGCAGATTCCAGTATTTACAATAAATGCAGGGAACAGCAGGTTATGCCAGTGAACATCTCTGAACAGGTTTTGTACCCTCAGCCCCAGGGCTGCCAAAATCCCTTTTTTCTATGGAATATACAAGAAGCTGCTTGGCTTGGGGCTGGGCCAGCCTCCCTGGTTGGGGTCTGAGTGAACCAGAGGCCAATCCAGCTCTGCTGGGCTCCAGCAGGGTCAGCTCGTGGTGCCCACCTCTGCCTGGCAGCCGTCCGAGGTCACCAGCCGCGTCACCGTCATCTCGTTGGCCGTCAGGGTGCCCGTCTTGTCTGAGCAGATCACATTGCAGCAACCTGGGACGGGAGGGTTTGGGTCAGAGCTGGTGAAATAACACAGCCCAGGGATTGGGAAGAGGGAGAACAAGTTTTGCTGATGGTTGTGTTTAAACTGTATCAGTGAAAGGAGGAAAGTTGAAGAAATGGATGAGTTTCCTCTTCCTAATGGGGCAGGAAAGGATTTGAGTGCACACTGGGGCATCATTTGGGTGTGAGGTGTGGTAGGGGACACCTGAAGAGGGTCACACTGTCTTCATCAACGTTTCTGAGTTGTAATATCACACAACAGAGCGGCTGTTCTGTTCCAAAAAGACACATTCCAATTCCCACTCTGCCAATTAAGCCTTGCTTGTCTAAATCAGGAATAGCAGCCCTTCCCTGCCTCACCAAGGCACTGTGAGAGCAGATGGGTTACAGACTGTCACAAAAAATACTCAAAGATCAACATCTGAGAGCAGAAACTGCCCCTTCGCTCTGCTTTGTGCCAATCCTGATCCAGTAAAGCACATTTTTCCAGAGCCCATTTACAAAATACCACAAAAGCAGAGCCACCACTTTCCAGATCGTTTCTGCTCCCAAGAAGGGGAGAAAATAATACAAAACATGAACCAGGCTGCAGCTCCCCTCTGAGTGTGGGTGTCTTCCTTGGCTCTGGAGGTGATCACAGTGCTCAGGCACAGATCCCACGAGCACAACGACCTCCAGGTAAAAGCCTGGAGGGAAAATAAAGCAGATCAGGCTGCAATTAAATGAATCACACCTTTGAGGGATTAGCAGAGAGCAAAGCTGTGACCTCCAATGCCTCATTTTGAGTTCCTGATAATTAAAGGATTGTTTTTCTCCTGCTCAGAAGTTCAGCAGACCGTTTTGGCTGTGCCTCCTCTGCACCTGCAGTTCCACCTCTGTGAGTGCAGCTCTACCAGAACAAATTCCCTCAAGAGGGAAAAGCTGTTTCAGATGTCCTGGGTCAGGGCAGGGACAATAAAATCAGGGGTGATAAGATTCCTTAACTGCAGAACAAACAAGGGTAGTTCAAACAATGGCAGTGTTTCCTCAGAGGACAGGTTTTAGCTGCAGATTTTGGGAACTGCACGGACCAGGCTCGGTATTTATCGTGCATTTAATGAGTGGTGCTAAACAGACTCTGTGTCTGCTCCTTCACATCCCTGATACCCTGACCCAGGGCAAAGCCTGCAGTGCAGCCACCTGGGAGAAAGGGACAAATTAAAGATAAGGGCAGCTGGAAGAACAATTCCATCCCGTTTTGTTGTGCCCTGCAGCTGTGAGGATGTGCTGGGTGCCTTCTCAAGGTCCCCCTTGTCCCTCTCCCCGTGACCTTTTGGAGAGCAGGGAGATGGCCACCCAGCCTGCAGAAGGATAAATGACTTAATTCATGCTGCCAAGCATGATTTGAGGGGTTGGGAGGGGTTTTTTTTAGCCAGACACTGAAGAAGTGGATGGGATTGATCTGTAGGAGGATCCCAGATCATGGAAAAGAAGGACAAACACAGATTTTAACCCAATGTGTGTCTGCAGAGAGGCTCTGGGCTGCACCATTCTCAGCACATGCCTGTGCTCATACCACCAAAATATGGGAAAAGGGTGAGAAACACAGGGTAGAAAAGTATTTAATTCTGAGTGGGTCACTCTTTCCCGGTAAGCCTATTCCATATTATTTTTTTCTGGATCAGACCAAGGCTCCCGAGGCCAGCCCGTGGCTGTCCAGCTCAGATTTTAGAGCCTGACCAAGCCCTGTGGCCCCTTTGCAGCCTTACCTAAGGTCTCTACTATGGGCAGCTTCTTCACAATCACCTTTTTCTTGGCCATGCGCAGCACTCCCAGCACCAGGGTGACGGTGACCACGATGGGAAGGCCCTCAGGGATGGCAGCCACGGCCAGGCTGGGGACAGCACAGACACAACAGCCTCAGCACGGGGCCAAAACCACAAGAACTGACCCCAAAAAGGGGCTGAGCATTCCTAAGGGTCTGAAGGGGATAACCACTGGCACACTGTGAATACAAAAGCAGGATATTTATCCAGCTCTTCATCCTTTTCCTGGAGGATTTTGACAAAGCAGTTCTTCTTCTTCTTTACATTGCCAAGGAGCAGTGATTTCTGGCTAAGCAGGGATTTAGAGGCTGGATTTGATTTCATTTGTTGAACTTTCTGGGGATGGGAGATGAATATTCCTTGGCATGAAGACTCACATATCAGCCACGTGCAGCCCCTCACCTCCCCTCTTATCCCACAATGTGGGACACAGAACCAGCTCCCCAAATGTCCCTACCTTCAAAACCTGCACCACCTGATAATGCTGGAAAAATCCAGCCCCAGCTCCAGTATATTCAATATTAGATATTCCTTGGGAAACTCCCAATGCTTCTAGGCATGTGCAAAATGTAATCCAGGAGATTTTACAAACCCATCATCTGCCCTCCAAAACTCAGGATTAACCACTTTTCTTTGCCACCACATCCCCCTGGGAGACAGGAGGGTGGCACTGTGTCAGTTTGGCTCCTCTGTTGTCTCCTCACCTGGGGTTTTATTTTTTTTTAATTCCATAGAACCCTTTTTAAAATCTTTTTTTAAGAATTGATTTTAGAGCCATGACAACACCAAGTTAAGAGGTTTGATGGGCTCTACTGAAAACACTTTTTAAAATTGTGTTTGATTAACAAAGCTGTGCATGCTTTTTTTTGCTGTATGAGATGTGCATTCCTTTCTTTAGATATAAATCCTGTAGGACCAGGAAAGAGTAATATTTGCTGTTGGTACACTCCCACTAAATTCATAGCACAGATAGGAGAGGACATTCACAGCAGGACGAGGCAGAGATGCCAGTGAAGATTTTCAAGATAACAGTTTACAAAATTAAATAAACCCTCAAGCTTGGTTTTGATTTTTCTTCACTCTGTTTAAACTTCACATTAATTTTGCCAATTTTAATTTTAATTTTTTTAAAAAAATATTTATTTTTTTATTTTAAATCTCATATTAATTTTGTTAATTTTGTTAATTTTTAAAATTTTGTTAATTTTAAGTCCATAAGAAATATGCATTTATGAAAGGCTTTTTACTCAAGTTCTCTTATGTGAAATGCCCACAGTTTTGAACAGGGAATTTCAGGGAATTTCATTAGGAATCAAAAAGAAAAGGGCTCTCCAGTCCTCACCTGACTCCAATGGTGAACATGCTGAGGAGATGCTTCCCTTGCAACCAGCCAATGAGCATTATCAAACCTGAATAAAAATAATAATAATAATAATAATAATAATAATAATAATAATAATAATAATCTGATTAAAGAAAGAATTTCCAAAAATCTCCAACCTGTTTTAGCTGATGTAGAACTAAACCTGTTGTAGAACTAAAAACGCAACGAGGCACCCAGATCTCTCCTTCAGCTCAACCAAATCTCTTTTCCTGCCTCTGCTGGAACCCCCAAAGTCCAGCTAACCCAGAACCAGCAGAGCTTTAGGAAGAGCTTTAGGGCACAGAGAAACCCACCAGTGTGAGCTTTGCATCCCACTCACCAATTATCCCAAAGGAGAAGAGGGTGAGCTGCTTGCCCAGCCTGTCCATGCTCTTCTGCAGGGGTGTCTTGGGAGTCTGGAAAAAAATCAGAGATTGTTGTTTTTTCTTTGGTGGTTGTGTGGGATGAGAAGATGATGGTCAGCCCAGAGCAAGTGACACACACAGTCCTGGTTGTCAGTACAAGGTCCCTTGTGCTTGTCCCACCCTCAGCCCTCCAACAGGCAGAGCCTGTCCTGTCCTCCTCTCTCAGCCACTTGTCCATCACTCACACGGGCATTTTGGGGCAGGAGCAGAACTGAACCCAGTGCATTGACTCCTGGGACTGCTCCTGCTCACAGACTTTCATCCAGCACATCCCAAATTTCCCCAGACAGGGACTGTGTTACCTCCTCAGCCTGCATCATCTTGAACACCTCGCCAAACTGGGAATTTTCACCCGTGCCAATAACCACGCCCTGGAAAAAGGGAAAAAGAGAGATGGAGGTGAGAAAACTCAGAGAATCCCAGACTGGTTTGGGTTGGAAAAGACCTTAAACCCATCTTGTTCTACCTCATGCCATGGGCAGGGACACCTTCCACTGTCCCAGGGATTCCAAGGCCAGTGGATTTAATTTCATTTATTGGACTTTCTGGGGATGAGAGATGAATATTCCTTGGACATGAATGGCCTTGGACATTCCAGGGATCCAGGGGCAGCCACAGCTTTTCTGGGCTCCCTGTGCCAAGGGCTCTCCACCCTCCCAGGGAAAGATTCCTTCCTAAAATCCAGCCTATAACCTGCCCTCTGCAATTCACCTGTCCCTTCATGCCCACACCAAAGCAATCTGTAATTAATGCCCAGGAGAAGATCAGTGATGTAATTAATGCCCAGGAGAGGGTCAGTGATGTCAGGACTCACTTTTCCCTTCCCGTACCGCACCAGGGTCCCCATGAACACCACATTGCTCAGCGTGGTGATGTCCCCAGCTTCCAGCAGCACGCTGTCAGTCTTGTTGCAGGGCTCAGCTTCTCCAGTGAAACTGGATTCATCCACCAGCAGATCCGTAACCTGATTAGAAAGATGCATTTCTGGCACTGTTATGATGAGGAATTTCCCGGCCAGGCTTGTTTCCAGCCGTATTTACCTCAATGAGCCTGAGGTCTGCAGGAACCCTGTCACCCACAGACAGGTAGATGATATCTCCAGGCACCAGCTCTCGTGCTAGAAGGTGCTGCAGTTTTCCTTCCCTTAGGCTACACAAGGAAAAATGAAAAAAAAAAAAGAAGAAATGGAACCAGGCTGTGAGGTTTTTATTCCTTCTGCAGGCTGGGGAATATGGCTGGCAAGAAAGCAAAAAGCCTTGCCCCGAAGAGCCTCCAATGTAAATAAGAACAGAAAAATTTTCATACCAATGAGGAGAGGATTATGTTCAGTTTGGGCTTGGTTTTAATTCATAAACAGATGGGCAGGTTATGGATGATTTACATTTCAGAAGTGACTCAAACGTTGTTTATACAGTAGAGGAGCAATAAGAAGTTGGGCTTTCATGCTTTAAATAATGAATTGCAGATTCTTGAACCTAAAAAGAGGCTTTTTAAAGCTAGAATTACCCCTGGCATTCCACTGTTGCATTCAAAGTGGAGCCTTCCAGGCAGTTGGATGCTCCTGGTGTCATATCATAAATAAATAAAGCACCAACAGTGGGGTTTGTAAGCTCCAGGGTGAACTTTGGACCGGAGGAAAACCCCACACCTCTTTGGCAGGGCAAGGCTTCCCTGAGCCTCACAATTTATTTCTGTTGGCTGCGACAAAACTGATTTGCAAAGACGTAAATAAGTAAAAACGTTTCCTGTAATTTCCAGCACTGAAAACAAACATCAAAGCCATGGGGAAAGTGGTTGTGACGTGGCTGTGCCTGTGCCCCACACGTGTGTGCAGCCCCAGGTAAGACAGGAACCCCATCCCACCTGCACCTGCACTCAGGTGCTGCTTTGTGTCCATCTCTTGGGGGGAAAAACTACCCTAAAGCAACAAAATATATACACAGGTGAGGTTTTTCCTGCCTGGGAGACAGTGACATGCAGGATGCTGCAGGGATTGGGGAGCAGGATTTTTTTGGGACACCCCTATCTCTTAACATTTATTCAATTCCACAGGGTGCTTACTCCTTATTTCGATTTTTTTTTCCTAATAATTAAACAAAAATTCTAATAATTTCTGATTGATACTGATTATTTCATCCCCTTTCCCTGTGAACCTGGAGCTGCACCCATTCATGGTGCCATCCCTCCAGGGACCTGATTCTCATTCTATGCATGGCAGGATGGAATAATTTTCTGGGATAATTTCTGGAATAATATTTTCTGGAATAATTTTCTGGAATAATTTTGTTCTCCCGTTGGCCCTGCCCTATCAGCCCCACTCCCTGCTGACCCCCTGCTGCAGCCACCTCTCACCAGTTGCACTCGGGGGGCACCAGCTTGTTGAGCTCTTCCAGAGACTTTTCCGAGCGATATTCCTTTGGAAGGAGAAGGGAGAAGAGAGCCAGGTTACAGCAGAGAGCAAAGTTACAGCAGAGATCTCTTTGTCTCTTTCCTGCTGGCCACAGCCACGGAGCAGAGCTCTGCAGAACCCACCTGGATGAAGGCCACGGTGACCACGATGAGCACGGCCTGGGGACAGAGGGCAGTTACAGCTGTGGGCACTGAGGGACAGGGGTGGGGGCAGGACTGGGACCACCACCACAGGGACAAAGGACTGGTGACAACCTACATGGGGATGGGGGACAGGTGACACCCACCAAAGGGACAAAGGACAGGTGACACTCACCATGGGGATGGGGGGACAGGTGACAACCACTACAGGGGATAAAGGACTGGTGACAACCTACATGGGGATGGGGGACAGGTGACACCCACCATGGGGACAAAGGACAGGTCACTCCCACCATGGGAATGGGGGACAGGGGCCACCCACCATGGGGACAAAGGACAGGTGACACCCACCATGGGGACAAAGGACAAGTGACAACCAACACAGGGGATAAAGGACAGGTGACACCCACCACAGGGATGGGGGACAGGTGACTCTCACAATGAGGACAAAGGACAGGTGACACCCACCATGGGGATGGGGGACAGGGCCTCCCACCATAGGGACAAAGGACAAGTGTCACATATCAGGGTGATGGTGGACAGGGGCCAACCACCACGGGAATGAGGGACAGGGGCCATCACTATGGGGATAAAGGACAGGTGACACCCACCAAGGGGATGGGGGACAGGTGACACCCACCAAGGGACAAAGGACAGATGACACCCACCAAGGGGATGGAGGACAGGGGCCTCCCACCATGGGGATGTAGGACAGGTGACAACCACTGTGGGAATGGGGGACAGGTGACACCATGACACCCACACAGGGATAAAGGACAAGTGACACCCACCATGGGGACAAAGGACAGGTCACAGCCACCATGGGGACAAAGGACAGGTGACACCCACCATGGTGATGCTCGCGGCATCCTCGTACTCCTTGGTGACGACACTCACTAAAGCTGAGGCCAGCAGCAGGAGGATGAGGGGGTTTTTGAACTGAGAAAACAAGAAAAATACGAAAAATGAGAGGTGCTGGAGCTGAGCTGGCTGCAGATGCCATTGGGAAGGGTCCCCTCAGCAAGGGTCCCATCAGGGAGGGTCCCCAGGTGGTTTGGCTACAGGGACCCTCCTTGCATCGTGGTCAGGTTTCTGCAGTTCCTGCCCCACGGGTGATGGGTGGCCTTGGGGACCAGCAGGACAAAGCTCACCCCAAAACACACAAATCCCCCCACTTTTCCCCTTTTTGCACAGGCAGTGCTGCCCTTTGCAGACACACAGCACAGAGCTGATTCCAAAAGCTTCTTGGATGCACAGTGAGGACAAACAAAAACTTTACTGTCTTTTTAGAATCTGAAACCAGAAATCCTCTTTCATCTTCATTTTTTCTTTAATTAATCTGCTCAAATCTTCGCTGGACCGAGGGCTGGGGGAGTCAGGTGCTCACTTGTTTCCCTTTTAAAGAGATTTTTGAGGCCCTTTTTCCTACCTGAGAGAATTACAGCTCTGTTTGACTGATGTGGGAATTGATGGAAGGGAATTAAATAGATGAAGATAAATCTGCCTGCTTTGTGCAACAGCTGTGTGGTGATGCTCAGCAGGAAAGGCAGGGTTTAAATTTATTCCTGCCTGGATCCAAAGGTGAAAGTCTCTCCATTTTTTTTCTCTTTAGAAAAGCGAGGCGAAAGGGGTTGTTTACAAAAATAGCAGCTGGAAAAAGTCACAAAAAGCAAGGGGCTGCTGAGGGCTGTGAATGGTGCAGGAGCAGAGGCACCAAGAGGTTGCAGGAGGATCAGAAATGAACCAAAGAATCCCTTTGGTGTCCCTGTAGGAGAAATTGGTTCTTGAGGCTGAGCAGAAAAAAAACAAACCACCATCTCGATTTTTATCAGGAATTAAAAGAATCCTTGGAGAGGTTCAGTGATGATTATCAAAAGCTTAAAGAATATCAATCATCTCAAAAACAGGGAATAAATCATGAAATAAAAATGAAGTCTTCAAAGCAACTCAAATCCTTGTGATTCAACTAAGCAAGAAGATCAGTCAAACCACTGGCTGGAAATGAAAAATAAAATTAAAAAAAAAAACCAAAAAACAACAACAACAAAAAAATGGCCCTTCTTGTCTGGTTAAAAACTCCCAAAGAGAGGTGAAAGATGTATTAAATACTGATGAGAAACTGTCAATAAAAGCAAAACTCAAGGATAACTCAGCTGGGGACATAAAATATAACAAATACCACTGATAGAGACCCTAAAACCCCCCTGAGCTCCACAGCTGCCCCTTTTCTGGAGGGATGGCCAAAATCATCTTCCAGCTACCTCTGGCTCTCCTCAAACCTTTCGCAGATTCATCACTTGCCTTAAAGGGAATAAATGTGCTCCAGCAATCAGACCCCTGATCTGCAGCGTTTGATTTGTGGGCTGTGTGGAGATAAAAAGGTTCATTTCTGTTTGAAGATGTTATCTGCACCCTGGGCGAGTTGCAAAGGGACCTCACAGTGGTTTTCCCAGGAGAAGGAGCAGTTCCTGTGTCCTGGGCACAGCCTGTTCCAAGGCTCAACCTCTGGGAGGTGAAACCCTGAATATTTCAGAGCAACCCAGCCAGGGTTTTTTTTTTTTTTTTTTTTTTTTTTTTTTTTTTTTTTTTTTTTTTGCCAAGAAAGGAGGTTCTGTGCAGAGAATCCTTACCTGGTCCAGATATTTCTTCCATATTGGCTCCGTGTTCTCCACTGAAAATTCGTTCCAGCCGTGTTTTAAGCGGCGCTGGAGCACGGAAAACTCGGAGAGTCCAGTCTGTAAGTCAACCTAGAGGGGGAAAAACCAGCCCAAACATTTCATATTATAGTTATAGAAAACTTATTATGCCAAAATTATATTAAACCCCTGTCAGCAGACTAGGCAAGATCTTCATGGCTCAGTCCCACATAAAAAAAAATAAATCTGTCTGTTGTTTTTTCTGTTTAAATATGTATTTTTTGTTAAACTGTACAATTTTACCATCAGCCACACAGAAACCCGTAAAGTAAGCACAAGTTAATTTTTTTAAAAAATGTGCATTTCCTAAAGGGAGAAATTGTATCATAGATGACAAATTAGAAATCTAAAACAGTAAAAGGAAGAAGTAATTTCTGGTTGTGCCGTGTATTTAAAGAGAAAATAAAAATAAACACACCCTTACAAAATTCAAAGGGAACAAAATGCGAAGGGATGAAATCTATTCTGCCTGGATTTAAAAAATCCTGAGGTCAGAAATCAAAATATAGCCAAGCACTGAAGCTTTCCCTGATGGTGGGGACCCTCGAGCCCAGCCAAGGAGAGGATCCATCCCACAAAAGGCAGAGGGATTGGGCACTCCAGGAGTTTGCACATCAATTAAAGGCTGGTTTTGCATCCCAGGCCCTTCCCACAGGCAGATCCCACATTCCCAAAGACAAATCCTCACGTTCAGGGCTCTTGCCAAGTCCTCCTTGTGGCATTTACAGGCGTCCTTGGGGGGCAGCACGGCCACCTCCTTCTCCTGCTCGATTATTTTCAGCTCACACTCCTCGCGGGGCTGAGTGAACACAACAAAGCCATGATTAGGTGAGGGCAGTGTTAATTAAAGCTTTCCTTGATTAAAGCACCTCCTTGATTCTTCCTTTAATCCCATTCCCTTCCCTCCCCTGGCCAGCTGGGCACCTTCAGCCATTGCAGCACTTCCCAAATCTCAGGGCTGTAATAGCAGCTCCAATTAATCCTGATCACAGCCTTAAAACCAGGGGCATGTTCTCGAGATGGGAGAGAGGCTGAGATGAGCTGGAGAACCAAAAGGAGAAGTTCATGGTGCTGGTCAGGAAAGGTTTATGCTGTTTGAGGTGTCGGCGTCTCACAGCCCAGAGTGGATGCTCCGAGCAAGGGAAACACCTTTCCCCATGTGTATTAAATAAATGAACTGAACATAACAAGTGAATACATCATGTACATGACAAATAAAATAAAATAAATGAAATAAATTAAATTTAAAAAATGTACAGAATAAATGAAGTGAAAATGTGAGCTAGAGATGTGAGCCCAGAAGGAGAAGCAAAATCTCCCCTCCTGTGTCTAGGGCTGTTCTGCTCCATCACTGACTCTGCAGCTTCCTCCAAGCAGGATAAACTAAACCCTTCCTGCCCCATCCAGGCAGCCCAAACTCTCAGCATCCCAACCTCTCCCTTTCAATTTGCTTTATTTCCTTCTCTACAATGCACTTCCCAGAGCAGCAGCATTCCCAAAATCTCTGCCAGGCCCACTGTGGTCACTCACTGAGGCAGGCTAAGTACAGAGGGAGAAATCTCACCCTTCCCAAGGGACAGGAGGGAGCTCCATTCCCTTTTACCTTCATTCATAAAGCACAGGAGAGTGTGTTCATTAAGAAAGGAACCTCCAGGGAGCATGGCAGGCATTTGGCACTGGCTCCCAGCACCCTGGAATGCTCCCTGTGGGATGCACTCAGGCCTGGCTCATCCTCCTGCAGTGCTTTTTAGGGACTTGACCCTCCCTTGAATATTCAGGAGCTTTCTAGGAACATCCAGGGCTTTGCAGTGTAAAGCCCGAGATAAATGCAGAAAACCACAAATGCAGAAAACAATAAATGCAGAAAATCATAAATGCAGAAAATCATAAATGCAGAAAATTATAAATGCAGAAAACCACAAATGCAGAGAATGCCCTTGGCTGTTCTCTCTGGTTTCAGTCTTGGGGCTTCTGGAGCATCTCTAACCCCTGTTCCTAGAACAGGCTTTAGCCAGATCCATCTGTTGCAGCCCCTTTTAATGGCCATTTCCTGACCCACAGCTCAGCTGCCAGCACGAGGGATGCCAGCAGCCCCCTGCTCCCAGTGGAAAAACATAGGAGTCTGCTGGGACCCCCTTGGTCTGGGCAGGGCTCATTTAGAAACCATTTTGCCCCAAGAACAACCCGCCTTTCCAAACCCCCAGCAATTTCCCCAAGATCTCCATGGATTGTCCTGCTCCCTCAAGCTGGTGACCCCATTTTGCCCAAAGATGCTCCAGTCCTGTTACCCTGTTTGAGGGACCCCAGCACTGGACATCACCCTTATTTCACATCTCCTCAACAGACCTCTGGAGAAGGGACAAAAACACCCTTTCCACTTTAAAACTCATGATTTATATCCCTGTTTGGGTGGCCTGGCTGTACAAACTCCTCAGTTCCCTGTAACTTTGTTGACCTCCAGACACCGAAATCCCAAGAGCCGCTTATGGAGGTGGAAGGGTTTGGTGGGAAGAAGCCACAGGGCTGCCATGGATCGACACATCCCTGAATTCCCTGATGGATGTGGCCTCTGCAGGTGACACACACAGGTATCAAGGTACAGCTCTGCCTTGGAGGAGTTTAAATTTTAATGAAAGCAGCTGGAGGGCAGGAAGATGAGAAGAACATGCCTGCAGTCCCCAAGGGAAGCACGGCCCAGCTCTATCAGCAATATTTACCTTCAGAAAGGTGTGGAGGAAATAAATGACAAAGGCTCTGGATGTGTCTGAGCCCTCTGAGGACTGTCTAGAAATGCTGGCAGCTCTCTGCTCCTGCCAGCCAGGGGCTGCTGTGACAGGAACAGCTTTATTGGGATGAGTTAACTCGCACTGCTGAGCCTGCACCTGTAAGGGATTTTCCCTCATTTTCCCCACCAGAGCAGCCCCTGGAGTGCACAGGTTGGGAATGCAGCAGTGGGGTCCCTCCTCTGCAGAGCCCCAATCCCATCCCACCCCATGGATGTGGGGCACCAGGGATTTCCTGTGCAAATCCCTTCATAAACAAACCTCTCCTCGAGCACTGCTGGCTTTTGTATTTACATTGCAAAGCAGTTGTGGGCTCTCCACGATATCCATTTACATTTATAACCTTTATCCTTTTGGCACAAGAGCACAGGCTCGGTACAACAGGGCAGGAAGAAATAACAAAAGGGGAATTATCAGTTTTATCTCTTGCTTTGCACGATCAGGAGATACTGGAGGCTGTAAAGAGCAGCTGGTGTGGCTGGAAGCCACCTCGGAGGTACCTGAGCATCCCTCATCCTAAAACAATCCATCAATTGTGCCACTGAGGAGCCCATGTGGGGGAAAGAGAGCAATGGGGCTTTCTGCAGAGCACACAGCCCTTTTTGTGTACCCTGGCAAACAGCCCAAAATATCAGTTCTCGGGATTTTCCCCCACCTCTGCCCCTGCTGAGGCTTTGCAGATTCTTTTCCCTGTCTTAGGTTACTTGGGACCAGTTAATGGCCTGCAATGCAGAGTGGGCTGGGTAATTCATCCTCCATGAAGCCTTTCCAAACATTAAACTTTATCCCCGCCAAAAACACAATAAATAAACCAAAGCATTCTCTCCAAAGCCTTTTATATTTCTTTTTTTGGGTGGACATGGCAGGCAAAAAGACCCATGTCCCAGGGGTGCAGGCAGAACCCAGAATCCAGCCTCGAGCAGCCCTCAGCCCTGCAGGTGAGGGGCTTCCCTATCCAAACTCCCAGCCCTTTCCCAGCATCACCATAATTTCTGCACCTCCCACACCATTTCCCACTCCCCTGTTGCACATCTGTCAACAGAAACCCAATATTTTTTACATGAAACAAAGATCTAGTCTCTCTCCTTGCAGATATGAACTTTAAATTAATCCTTTTGATTGTTCCAAAAGCCACAGGTTTTCCAGTAAAGCTGGTTTGAAGCTGCAGCCCTTTGAGAATCCTGCCCTGGGCTGTGGTCAGAGGGAAAGGGAGATGTAAAGAAGCAGTTCCCAGGGATTTCTCCCACTTCCACACACACAGACATGTGTGATTGTGCATGTGCACACACACTGGGATGCTCAGAAAAAAAAATAAATCTTTGACTTTTCTTTGCAGAATTCTTTGCAGATTTCTGCAGGAAACACACAATTCTCAGGAGCTGTAAAAGCAGCCCCACAAAAACTCCCCTGGTTCTGGATGGGGCACTGCAGAAAAGGAGTTAAACTGTGCACAGCAGAGTCTGGACTCAAACTTTGATGTGCCAGGTGGGTGTCCTGCCATCTTCAGGTGACACCATGGCCACAGGTGAACTGGCCATCACCCCCAGGGACAGCACTGGGGCTTTCCTTCACAGCCCACTCTGGGCATTTATCCCATCAGATCACCTGGGATCACACCTTTACAGCCCAGCACATGCTTTGATCAAGATATTTATAAGGTTGAAAGTGCTCTGCAACTATTTTCAAGTAAAGAAGCAAAATGCCATCAAGTAAGGGAAAAATTAGTCATTTACCAGCCTAAATCATTCTCTGAGAATAAGTTCTTGATTTACCAAGTTCTTATTTTCATTTTACACTGCTGTCTACTTCCTACCCCGTGCCAAAGCTTTCCTCACCTCCCTCTCCTGCTCTACACAGACCACTCTCTGCAAGGGCCAGAGCTGAAAGTCAAGAGGGGTTTAGATTTGGAAGTAAATACATGGCACTGTTTATTTTGGCACAGCATAAATGGTGCAGCTTAAGAACAAGGCAGCCTAATTGCCAGTGGCCTCCTGCCTACGTGCAGTCAGAAATCTCAGCTTGCCACCAAGGCAGGTTCCAGGGACTTTCTGTGACCTCATCAAGATCTTCTTTGTCCTGGGATTTGGAGCTCTGGGTGAGCAGTGCAGAGCAGCATCACCTGATGCACTACACGGGGTAAGAGTTCAGGGTCTCATTTTCATCTCCCTGTAACACTGACCCAACCCCACACTGGACAGACAGACAATCAGGAAGGGGATTAGCTGGAATGGTATCTGGGCAATGCCTCAGTCAGGAAAAGCTCATAAATCTCTCCAAGTGTGTGGATGGAGCTCCTTGGGATGGGAGTTAAGGGCTAACCCCACGTGCTGAAGGGATTAGACAAATGGGGTTCACGTGGCAGAGCACCCAAACAGTCTCCTGCAACATGGGGCTTGAGCCACAGGAACATTGTGCCGAGCAAATAATCAGATAATCCCAGATTGTAAGGTTTTGTGGCAAAAAAACCAAGAAGAACAGCCAAAAATACCACCCAAAGCACCACTGGCCACTCCATCTGCACCAAGGATGGGCAGTGAGAGGGCAGGGAAGGGGACACCAGTGCAGCATTTTTCAGGAAAAACGAGAATCATTTTCTCATAATTCCATTTTTTCAAGAAAGCAAAGCAGCATTTCCAAGTGGACTGTGGGGGGGGGGTCTGAGCCAAAACTCTCCTTTGGATGCTGGTTACCAGCCCTGAGTCACAACCAGAGGGTCTTCCCAGCCCAGGGGTCCCAGCCCAGGGGCCACAGCCAGAGGGTCACAGCCTGAGGGTCCCAGTCCAAAGGGTCTCAGCCCCTCTGCCAGTGACCAGCACTGGTGGCAGGGGTGCCCTGGGGACAGGAGAGCCCTGCTCTCCATCTCCCCTGTTGTGCCCACTCTGCTCCAGGGCTGTCCCACACTCTTCCTGAGGAGTTTGGAACCTCCTCAGAGCAGGGATCAGTGCTCCTGGGCAGGATTCGGGCCTCAGCTCTGTGCCTTTGGATTATTGCATAGGAACAAGGCTCCCCATGGCTCCTTGAGCCTGGTGAACAACCCCCAGCTCATCCTGAGCTCCCGGAGCTGCACAGAGCAGCCACAGCCACCTCCAGTTACTGGCAGGACAGAGCAGGCGAAGCACCCGAAACCAACCCCAAATTACACAAACTATCCCAGCAGGTCCAGGCAGGCGATCCTCACCTCCTCTCCCGGCTCGGCGCTTCCCAGGGGCTGATATTTCTGCACAAAACGAAGGAGCCACCTTTTCTGGAAGAGTTTGGCCAAACTCCCTTCTCTCATCTTGGCCAGGAGCAGCAGCAGGGCTGGCTCTGGAGCTCGGCCTTACCTGCAGGGACAGGCACCTGCAGCCGGCCAAGTCACACCTTCCCCCGGCTCCCTGAGCCCCAGGGAGGAGCACTGCTCCCAGCTGCTCCCATAAATCTGGCCGGGAAGGTTTGGCTCTGTGTGTGTTATGTGCCACCGTGCTGGGACAACCGGGCACGCCTCTCTGTGCGTGAGCCGCACCTGAAGAGCAGGTTGAGGTTTTATTTTTTTATTTTTTTTTTTCCTTCTCTCCGCCCTCCCGAGGATTGCTGCAGGATAGGGGAAGGTGTGTTCAGCAGAGGTGTGTGAGTGAGGCAGGGGTAGGACAGGTTATAGGCACGGTCGAGCCTGTTTGTAAACTTCCAGTGCTCCTTAGGGAATGCTCCAGTCAGCACAACGCAGCGGGTTTATGGGTGTTGACATCGGGGATGTGTGATGTGGGGGGTTGTAATGATGGTTTATAAACCCCGCAGCGTTTCGTTTGTGATTTCGTGGTGGAGCCCAACACACAGCTAAGGTTGGGCCTTGGTGTCCGGAGCTGGATTTCAATAATCCCTCTGTGAATTCCATCCAACTTGGGATATTCTCTGGTTCTGTGATTCTAGGATTGATAAAGTTCACTGGTTGCATCATTCCCCAAGGTTTACGGCTGCTTGTCAGGGAGCATCCCACTCTGGTTTGCCCCATAGATCGACATCCTCCCCCAGGCGCCGTCACTGCAGGATCCACTCACCCTAAAACCCTCCCTGAGGTGTAAACTGGGAGATGAAGATCCTCCTTTGACAGTAAAAACTGCATTGAGGGAACAAAATCATTTCCAGCCAGACAAAAAAAATAGATGTGCAGTTTTCTGCAGGAGAAGAGTTTCCTCCAAGGACCCAGAAAAACTGCACTTTTATTTTGCTCTGGACCATGATAAGGCCAAGCCCCACGCCCTCTGTGACAGCCTGTGGCACCCAAAACCTGCCCAGCCCTCACCAAAACTCTGCTTTCCCATGGACCATCCCAGTGTATCCTGTTTGCATCCCAGGAAAAACCCCTGGGACACCCCAGGCAGCTACAGAGAGGGACCCACCCAGATGCTGCGGAGAGAAGGGTTTCTCCCCAGAGCTCAGGGAAAACAGCGATTGGGAAACACCCTGCGAAGAGCCAGGACCTTGGAAAACACAGCTGGGGCTTCCCGGCTCCCTCGGTTGAGCAATGCTTTCGCAAGGATCCGAGCTGGATGCGTCAGGCAGACTAAGGAAGTTCCTGCATGGTGGAAAGAGCGCTCCTTCCCATGGGAAAGGAGCCAGGGGTAGTGCTGTGCTCTGATTTTCGGGAATCTCACAGCCAGGCCCTGCCCAGGGTTTAGGCAAGGTGCTTAGGCAGGGCTTGGGGCAGGCACAGAGGGATGGGGATGTTTGTCGCCCCTGATTTTCTTGCTTTCAAGTGTTGGAACATTTGCAGCACTGTTCTAACGCTGCTTGATGTAAACAATATGTGCTTTTAGAATTTATCTGTATGTTTTGCAGAGTTGTTCTCTGAGAGAGAATTTGACTGATGGTCATAGTGACCAATGTGGAGTCAGGAGGTTGTGACCTCCTTGGGCCAATCCTGGCCCTCTGTAAAAAGTGTATATAAGTTAATTGGAGTCAGATAATAAAGAAGCTTTCCATGTTTGACCCTGCTGCTGCTGCTGTCCTCTGTGAGGGTCCACACCCACAGAGTGTTACCCCTCTAAGTGAAGGGGTAACAGATGTTATCCTGTGGGAATCAGGGGGTGAAACCTCTCTGAGCTCTTGAACTGGTCCTCCCATCCTTGTGCAGCTCTTCCCAGGAGCTGGAGCTCGTCCAGCTGCCTCTGCCAGCTCCTGACCCAGCCTGGCAGGGAATCCCTTCCCCTGCCCAACTGAGCCTGTCTGGAGTCCCAAAATCCCAAGATCACTCCAAATCCTCATGTTTTTGCCAGTAAAATGGTGGAAAACATCTTCTCCCCCAAAGAAAATTTCCCTTTGGTTTTGCTTTTCTCAGCCCAAATCCTTGCCCATCATCCATGGAGCTGCTGCCCATGAGGAGGAGCATCCTGGGGCTGTGCTGGGCACGGTGTGGGCAGCCCCAGCGTGGCCCTCATTAGCCACTCTGGCTAATTGAGCAACAGGCTGATCCTTGCCTGATTTAGCATCATCCCCTTGGCACAAACCTGCTGCTTGTAGAAACACATGGAGCTCCAAGAGCAAAATCCAGGATCCACAGGACGGCCAAGAGGCCACACCCTGAGTTAGGGAGGGGGAACAATGCCCTGAGTGGGACTGACAGAAATTCCAGGACAAACAGGACACAGAGAAGGAGAAAAACGTGCTGATGAGTATAATAATGCACTGTAACAATCAGTGCAGGGTGACCAGCAGCTGGGGAGGAACAGAGTGGTTTGAGCTCAGGACCATGTCCCTCTCTCTCATCTTTATGTTCCCTCAGTTCTGTTATGGGAAATCATATTTGATGAGATGGAATAAATGCAGGAAAATAAAATATTGCTGTTTGCCACTCACTCTGAGTGAAATTGCTGAACAGACTCAGGTTTCATTTTCTTTCTGCTGTTGATTTCTGCATGTTAGGAAATCTAATGAAAAATTAATGTATTTTGCCATCCCATGGCTCAGAAAAGGCTGGGAATAGACTGAATCAGGACTATAATGTTAAGAAAACAACACTATTACAAGTTGTATTTCTTCACACTATCATTTTCACACTCTAAAAACATAACATGCAGCCCAATTATGGTGTCCTTACAATATTTCCTATTTAATTGGCTAATAAAACTCCACTTCTAAGGAGATTATTTGGGGAACCATTTTTAATTTTTTTTTTAATTTGTTGGGGTTTTTGTGGGTTTGGTTTTTTTTTTTTTTTTTTTTTTTTTTTTTTTTTTTTTTTTTTTTTTTTTTATTTGTTTGGTTGTTTTTTTTGGTTGCTGTATTTATTTATTTATCTATTTTTATTTTTATTTTTTAAGTAGAAAATACCTGTTATAAAAGGCACACACAGCAAAGGAACCATTCTCTGAGACCCCCCGAGCTCAAAAATATGATGCTGTGGGTTCAACATGATGTTATAGGACTTGTTGCACTTTTGTTCCTCTTGTGCCACCTTGAGGGATAAAAACTCTTCTGCACGAGTAGAACGGAGTTTGCTGCTACCCCAAACTCCAAACGCTTCACTTCTGGGTTGGGATTTTCTGCTCCTGGTTGTACAAGCAAAGAGCAGAGTTTAGAGCCAAAGTCCTTTTCCATCTTGTCTCATAAAGGTGGAGTAAAATCCTTAGGTCTGTCCCCAGGGGTGTAATGGGGAAGGAAGAGGGAATTTAATTAAAGGTTTTGGTTTATTTTTGGGCAGTTTCTGTCACTTAAATTGGGAGACTCACCTGGTGGGGGGCTCAGGCTGGGTGGAATGAGCCCCACCATTCACATCTCTGTCTGGGAAACTTGAAAGATCTTTTTTTTTGTTTTGCGCAGATTCTCTTTTTGTTCTTGCTGTTTTGTCTCCGTGGATAAGTAACAAGAAGGAGAAAATAATGGGAAGAAACAGGACTTTCCTCTGCAGACTCACCAGAAAAAGATGTGGTTGGTTTTTCTTAAAATAAATTTACCTTTAAAAGATCTTGAATTATGCTGTAAATCCTTTTGCATCAGAGAGACAACTGATGATCATCCAACCCCATCCTCCAGAGGGAAATCCAGCCTGTGCAGCCAGTGTGAGGTGGGAGGAGGAAATAATCCCCTGTATGAGCCAGCCCCTGATGTGCCATGAGCAAAGAGAATCCTCCAGCCTCAAAAACCTCTTTTATGTGTTATCCCAACCTCAGAGGCTTCTTCACTGCCCAGAAAATTATGGAAAACTTCCTGAAGTTGACCAAGACACTCCTACACCACAGATCTCCCCAAAGCTCTGAGCCAGCCATGTCAGAAGCACTGCAATTTTTTATATTATTCTGGTTATTCTGGTAGCAGGTATAGACTTCTTGAAGAGTCATTTTGTTAGTCCTTCTGCTGATCCAGCTGCTGGTTTCTGGGATACACTGGGGTGGTCCAAATGACCCCAAGGATCCCAAGGACCACGAGAGGTCCAAGCAATTCCAAGGATCCCAAGAACCATGAGAAGTCCAAATGATCCCAAAGGACCATGGGAGGTCCAAGTGATCCCAAGCATCAGGAGAGGTCCAAATGACCCCAAAGATCCCAAGCACCACGAGAAGTCCAAGCAATCCCAAGGATCCCAAGCACAATGAGAGGTCCAAGTGACCCCAAGAACCATGAGAGGTCCAAATGATCCCAAGGACCATGAGAGGTCCAAGTGACCCCAAGGATCCCAAGAATCATGAGAGGTCCAAATGATCCCAACCACCATGAGAGGTCCAAGTGATCCCAAGGATCCCAAGCACAATGAGAGGTCCAAATGATCCCAAGGATCATGAGAGGTCCGAGGAATCGCAAGAATCCCAAGCACCACAAGAGGTCCAAATGATCCTAATGATCCCAAGCACCATGAGAGGTCCAGGTGACCCCAAGGACAATTTCACTGACACAGTGACACCCTGACACCTGCTGCTGGCTGGGGTCATCTCAACCCCCCAAACCTTTCCAAAGTGCTGCTGTCCCCCTGTGGGTGAGCTGCAGGCAGCTCCTGTCCCTGCTGTGGTGTCAGGGCAGGAGGGAGGCAGGGCAGGAGGACTCCTGACCACTCCTGACCAGCAGGTAGAGCAGGACTGGGCGGGTGGAGCAGGTGGGATGGTGGAGGCTGGAAATGGCCCAACCCCAACTCTCCTCTGTCCTGCAGTTCAGCCCAGCTCTGGCCTTTGCCTTGCTTGGTTTCTTCACCCTCTGAGCCTCCTGCAAAGCTGCCTGAGCCGCTGCTGGTGCAGCCTGAGCTGGCAGCAGCAGCAATGACCCAGTGCCTGGGCAAACAAAGGGTCACTTCTCCTGGGGCACCACCCCCAGCCTCCCCAGGGCTGCCCACCAGCTCCTCTGTGGGCAGTGCAAACACAAGGGACAAGAACTGAGGGTCTGACCCACAGCAGTGACCCCTCTGAAGGGGACAGGGGTGGTGGATGTGTTTTGGGGTCTGTCACCTCCCTTCCAGTGGACAAAATGACTTTTTCCTCCCTATGCTTGTGTTATTGATGCCTTAAGCTTTATCTTTCATGTATTTCAGATTCTGTGCTGCCCAGGGGTCAGTTCTGAGATCACAGTCAGTGTCACTCAGCTCTGCAC
Source organism: Zosterops lateralis (assembly GCF_965231275.1). Classification (NCBI taxonomy): domain Eukaryota; kingdom Metazoa; phylum Chordata; class Aves; order Passeriformes; family Zosteropidae; genus Zosterops; species Zosterops lateralis. Next base: position 3,560,277 of record NC_139772.1, read on the forward strand.
AGAGCAGGGACACAAAACAAATCCTTTTCCTGCTGCACACCAAGGACAACTCTCAGCCCCAAAAGCACAAACAAGGGTGGGCTGAAGGGAGGAACAAGAAGGATGGGACCTCACAACCTGAAGCTGGAATTGGACAATTAAACCCAATATGCAAATGGACCAAAACTTGTGAAAATGTGAGATCTTGTGACTGTTTGTCCATTTTGGGTCCATTTTGGGTTCATCTTGGATGTAGCCCTGGTCAGACCCTGTCCTGCCCAAGGCATATCCTAAAGGCCTTTCAATAAATATCTACTTTATTCTCTGGCTCTGTCCAGTCTCTGTTCCAGCTCAGCCTTCCCAAGGCATCACTATGTTCTCCCAACAAGTAAAATCTAGAAGATTTGTTCTTTTTTTTTTCCATAATCCAAATCTGAAAGGACACCAAGAAGACACAACAGAAACTCGGCAGGGTTGAAAAATAGACTTGTCACTTTTTATTGAGCACCAAAGCAGAACCTGGACACGTCTGAGCACCAGGGGCACAAACCAGGGAGGGGCTGCCCAGATCCTGGGGGCTGTGGGAGCATTGCCAGCACTCAGTGACACACAGGGAGGTTTTCATAGCACCAAACATGCTGCAAAATGTTCATGGAAATGTAAAAAATAACCCACACCAGGTGTTTCCTGCTGTGCTGCTGCACCAGGCTGCTGATAAAGCATCTGTCTGTGGAGAGAAGAGCAGCTGAGGACAACTCACCTGCTCTGTGTTTTCATTTCGGTGTCTGAATTTCACATTTCACTGTTGGAAACACAGCACTTGGTCAAGTCCCTTCTGTGGTTTTTGTTTCTGAGTTTGGCAATTAATAACTTGAATTAACTTGGTAAAAAAACCTCAAAAGCCCCTGAGCATTATAGCACCACGAAGAAGGGGGATGGCTTTGATAACACCCAGTAAACAGAAATTCACCATCGGATTATCAATTTGTCAAATTTCCTTTCTTTAAAAAAAAATACTTTTTCAAGCAGAAAATATCTGTCCTGTCCCACCCAGGTGGGTCAGGTACCTGCTTCTGCAGCTACAAAGAAAACAGACACTGAAGTGGATGTGTCCACTCAAATTAAGCATATTTTGGGCTGCTTTGAGAGATCGGGTTGATATTTGAAGTTTTAATCTTTCAGGTTTGTGAATGCTCACCACCAATTTTTCATCTACCACCTCATACAGTTTTAGGATTTTTTTTTAGTTTAAATTAGAACATTTTGGCATTTGCTCTTCAGGGCTTAGCAGTGATCACTGGAGGGCTTTGCTCCTTTAATCAGAATTTGATTTTTTTTTTCTGCAGAATGTAACGCTGCACAAAATCAATCTATTTCACTGAGCAGCGCCGAGGAGAGAGGCTGCAGTGGGATAAGGGGGAGTTTCTGGTCTAAACACAAATTGGAACTATAAAATATGGAACTCTAAAATATGGAACTATAAAATCTGGATTGAAGCCTGGACAACCTGGTCTAGTGGAAGGTGATGAGCTTTAAGCTCCCTTCCAACCCAAACCCCTCCACAATTCCCTGGGTCTGTGGCTCCTGTGTCTGAGCAGGAATTAAGATCTCATTGCAGGAAGCTGTAAAAGATAAAACTCTAGAAAATGGCTCTGTCCAAAGATGGTGCTGCATTTAATATCTTGCACTCTGAAAAAAAAAAAGTGAGTTCAGCAAATGAAGATACTTGGGAAAATGTGGAGCCCTTCAGCTGTTCCTTTGCCCAGTGAAACACCCAGGACTGTGTTTAGAATTGGAAACAGAAGAGCAGTTTGGCACCTCCCATCTCTCCAGTTTTATGGGTGTCCTGGATTGGGCTTAAACCATTGAGTGAGTAGGAAAAAAAAAATTAAAAATCCTGTATTTTATGAGTGGAAGCAGGCAGTCACATTTGTGAATTGGGTATTTATATGCAGTGCTACTGCTGTGCAAATGAAAATGTTAATTTCATACGCGCAGATTGGGGAACGTGGACTAAACCATGGAGCAAATGTGCCTTTTCTGCCAAACAATTCTGGCTGCTTTGCCACAATAAATGCAACTGTCCCTTCAGGATTGCCACGGGGAAGGAAAGCATTAATAGAAAATGTGTTTTTCATTGTGTAATGCTAAACAGCTAAAAGAAGCTGGGAGGCCCAAATACAAATATCCAGATTTTAAGGGTTTATGGGAATCAACACAAAGGTGCAGGACTCCTTTGGAGTGGCCCATCTGCCAGACAATCCTTTTCATCACACAAATTTATCCTGGGTTTTCTTCCTTCCAACACATTTAACAAATTATCCAGACTTCAGGCCTCTTGCTGAGGTTTTGCAGGTACAAACCCACAGATATTTTGTGAGTATTAACAGTGCTGGCTAAAAACAGCACATTACAAAGCTTGGCATGCATTTGTGTGTCTGCCTGGATATTGTAGGAAGGAATCTGTTCCATTATTAACTCTCACCAGACTGAGAGGAGAAAAATAACCTAAAAACATTTATAAAGCTGTTTTTTCTCCTATCTTAAACTACTTCAAATTCTTAAGACTTCAGGTTTAGCCATTTAGAGTGGGTGTCAAGCCTGGGATATAAATAAAAAAATAAGAAACTTGCAGGTATCTTTGAGTTTTAAGCTGATGAAAAGGCTTCTTGGAAGGAGTTATTCAAGACAGGCAGGCACTGGATTTGATCCAGAGAACTTCTTTAGTCTCCCCTATTTTACAGCAACTTAGATATGATATTTAGGTAGAATTCTGACGTCACTGGGTTGTGTTCACAGGCCTGAAATCTGAACTGGGCACACAAGGAGCTCATAAAGGGCAGGCTCTGTGTCAGCAGCCTGACCGTGACACTGTGGCTTGCAGGGATCCCTTGGAGGTGTTTGCATTTCATTTGCAGAAGGGCAGCTGATAAACAGTGTGGTTTCCTTCAGGGGAATCACATTTCTCCCCATCCTGGTGGGATTAAAATCTGGACTCATCCTGTTCCTTGGATAATGGAATTTTTTTTTGTGTCAGTGATGAGCAGGGAGATGCTGGAGATGTGCTTGTGGAGATGTGGGACCAGAAAGCTGCTGGGCAAAGCATTCCTTGACAGAGTGGTCCAGCTGGGTGAAAAAAAAAAACAACAAAAGGGAAAAAAAGACCAACAGTAAGAGGAATTAAAATATTTATCTTTCCTGGGATGTTTGCACAGAACTTGTCCTTAAGTAGCTGAGTAATCTTAACAGCCAGCCTGACGTAGGTACAGGCAGACACTGAACTGCTTTGTTTCCATAATTCCCAGCTAAGCCCAAGTTAATTTTAAAGTGAAGCTGAAAGTGTTGAGAAAACCATCTTGGGACAAAACTTTTGGTATAATGAATATTTTCATTTTTTGCCTAAGGCAAGGCCGATAAAATGGACTGAACTTTTGTTGTTGGCTTGGCTCTGGCCAGATAAATTTGCCTTTGCTCAACCACTGGGTCCCACTGCTCAGCACAAGTGTTCACACACAAAAAATTACCCCACAAAACCCCCCATGTGCTGAAGTATTTGCAGGACTGACCCTTTTTGCAGCCAGTCCAGCATAAACAGCTTTTTAGTTTGTCTGGCAGGACCAGTTACACCTGTGTTGGAAAAAGCCCTTAAACACAAAGTTTAAAGTCTTAAGGAACACCAGTTATTCTTCATCCTAAAAATCACTCCATCCTCTAAATACCCACAAGGCAAAGGTTCTGCAAAGAAATCAGGTGTGTCTGGTGGAATAATGAGAGGGTTTCATGCACCTGTACAGGGTTTTAAGGTGCTGTCCTTACTCCAGCGTTTTGCTCAGAGGAAATAATCACCCTCAAGACAATTTCTCTGAATAATTGCATTCTAAGCACCAGCTATTTCCACCCAGCTTTCCCTTTATTCACAGGGCACTTACCCAGGCACACCTTCAATTAGCCCAAATGCTTCTGCTGGTTTTTCACGTAGCCGACCAAATTGTTGGAATTGCTGCCTGTGAAAACAAATATCAGCCAAGTCAGGTTTGGGCTTAGGCTGTGGTAAATGGTTTCTCCAGGTTCTCTTAGCAGTGCAGCTTTATTGGTCTCATTATTTAGCAGTTCTCTTGGAGAGCTGGGATAGCCCAGACTGGAAGGGAGGAAAGGAAATCCTTTTGTGGTTTTATCAGCCCAAGTGGCCAAATTTGGCTATTTGTAAATCTTGTATCAAAGATGGTGCCTGGTTGTACCTGAATGTCACTTCCAGCTGATCCACATTCAAAAGGGAGAAACCAGGAGTTTTAACACTGTGAGGAAAGATGTGGGAGATGCTCCTGCTTTCTTTGAGCCCCAGATTTGTGAGAGGGACCTGCCACCTCTCAGGGGACACTGAGGGACTGATTCACTGTGCTCCAGCCATCCCTCATCTCTGACCACAGTCCAAAATCCTGATTTTTTACAGAGCTCTCTGTTCAGCTGCAAGGAGTGCTGGGCCAAGAGCAAAGCTCTGAAAATATGCTTAAAAATAATAAAAAAAGATGATTGGACTGGGTGGTTCCCCTGGCAGAAGACTGCACCATTTATTTAACTCGTGCTACCACAGCTGAAAAATCTGCTTCTCAAGAGTCCACAGTCAGGACATTGTAGATCTCAAAATAAGATCTTCTGATAATAAAGAGTTGAGGATAAAGAATCTCTTTTTCCTATGTACAAACCTTCATTTCATAAGGAGCAAATTCATTGTAAGCATTGTGAGAATGATAAAGGTTAATAACAACAACAAACACTTCATGCCAGCAACTTACCAAAATATTCCTTGTAATATTTATGCCTCAGGCTGTGTCCATCTGGAAAAGAAGGTACATGGTGAGAACACGCCCAGCCAGACTTCATTTTTTTTGTGTTAAACTCTGACCTTCTGTGTTCAGTGCAGAGAAATTAGAGATATGGAAATAATAACCTCACAATGAGGAAAACAAAAGTCCTCTGTAGCTGAAGTGATTTGGATTGCTATAAATGTTTTATAAATTGCTGAGATTACTGAGCTCTGTGGACACAACTCACTCGCCAGAAGAGTGGGAATTGCCACTAGTATTTTATAACCTTTTCATTAGCTACAGGTCAAGGAATCAGAGGCCTTCCCAAAGGAAATAAAATTTGGGTAACCTTTCAGACCACCCTTCAGGGAGTTGTAGAAAGTGATAAGGTCACCTTTGAGTCTCCTTTTTTTCCGGCTAAACAACCCCAGCTCCCTCAGTTGTTCCTCACAGGGTTTGTGTTCCCAGCCCCTCACCAGCCTTGGTGTCTCCTCTGGACACAGAGCTGGACACAGCACTCAGTGTCCATCCTAAACTGAAACACCCAGAACTGGACACAGCACTCAAGGTGTGGCCTCACCAGTGCCCAGTACAGGGGAAGAATGAGCTCCCTGCTCCTGCTGGCCACACCATTCCTGATCCAGGCCAGGAGCCATTGGCCCTCTTGGCCACCTGGGCACTCTGCTGGCTCATGTCCAGCTGCTGTCACCAGCACCCCCTGGTCCCTTCCTGCCTGGGCACTGTCCAGCCACACCAACCTCCTGTAACATTGCAGGGGGTTCTTGTGGCCAAAATGCAGGACTTACTAAATTTCACCCTACTGGACTCTGTCCACCCATCCAGCCACTCCAGATCTCTGCAGAGCCCTCCTCCCTTCCCACACACTCTCCCAGCTTAGTGCCATCTGCAAATGAACTGATTTGAAAGAGAAGAGGCAGGGAGGTGCAGCACTGACCTGGGTTTCCCCGGAGCTTGATGCACTGGCCCCTGTTGGGGATGCCCTCGGCCGTGTTGCCCGGGTTGATGATGTGGCACTCGTAGCCCGTGGGGCAGTGCAGGGGCTCATCCCCATCCTCTGTGGTGCTGCAGGCCTCAGCTGCAAGAGAAGGCAGCAGGTCACCCATGGCTGTGACACCCACAGGGACACAAACACAGCCACACAGCCCCACCTCAGGCTCCTGGCCATGGTGGGAGCACAGGGCTGACCACTCCTGACACTGCTCAGCCCCATTCCCACGGGACAGAACTTTTGGTATAATAAATACTCTCATTCTTGCCTAATGCAAGGCTGATAAAAGGGATGGAGGTTTTGCTGTTGGGTTGGTTCTGGCCAGATAAATGTGCCTTTGCTCCCCACAGCCCAATGTGCAGGGTCTGTGCCAGCTGTGGGGTGGATCCCACCCACCACTGATGCCTTAGGACTTCAGCTGTTGTGTTTTCCATCCATTTGTAATCCTGCAGTTCTTTAGTGTATAACTCTAAACTCCATACAGAGTGTTAGCTACTGTTCTTCAGTGTAGAACTCTAAACTCTATAGACAGTGTCAGCCACTCCTTTCCCATTTTGGTCAGACCAAGCAATTCCTCTCCAAGGCTGGGAATCAAGGACCCCTCACTGCCTCAGGCCTAAGAGATGTAAACAAAAGTGAGTTTGGGGGAGCACACTTGGGGTAAATGACTTCATTACCTGAAGCTGTAATTGGAAGATGAACCCCCAATATGCAAATGGACCAAACTTATCAAACTGTGAAAACCTGTGACCTGTGGTCCATTTTTGGGTGTAGCCCCTGGGGGACTTCATCTGCCCTAAATGTACCTGAAGGCCCTTCAATAAATATAACAGCTCTTTATTCCTTTAACTCTGTCCGGCCTCTGTTTTTAGGCAGCCCAAAAAGGCACCACCACTGCCCAGCATGCAGGATGGTCCCTCCATGGGGCTGTGCCCTCCCAGCAGGGATCAGTGTGTCCCAGCCAGGCTCTGGTCTGAGTGACTGCAGGAGTTTCAGGTCTGCCCATTTCTGTTTCCTGGTCAATGCACCATTTCTGTAGTGGTTTGAGTGCCTGCTAGAATTATTGACTCTTTTTCTGCTGTGAGATAGGGTTAGGAGCAAAGCAAAGCAGGCTCAAAGTCGGGAAAGGTGATCAGGAAGCTGCAGTGTGCTGCTCTCTGCTCCACACCCACAAACCTGCTGCAGAATCCACACCTCAGGGGTGACTCACTGCAGGGTCAGGCAGTGCCACCCCCTGTCCCAGACAGAGGTTTCATCACTTTGACCCGGGACAGGCAGCAAGTTCAGCTCAGCACGGGGAGGTGAAGCAGGACTTGGGCAGTGTTTGTGACCATTACATGAACAGACTCTGCAGGGCCACTCCACCCTCTCATTTTTAATTTCAAGAATCTCTGCTGTAATTCTCATGCCATGACTGATGGTTCTCACTTCCCTAATTACTCTCTCAAGCTGAGATGAAGGTGTTCAGATAAGAACAAATAATATAAGCATGACAAGGATGGATGAGGAGGAACCTATTTTATCTTATTTCTCACTGTGCAGCTTCAATGAGCTGGAGGGAGAATTTTCTCTTTGAGAACTTGGAGTTTCCATAATGGATGAGAGTTGAGGCTCAATGAGTCTAAAACCATCTGTGTAAGACCAAAGAGGAGAATTTATTGGCACTATCTGGATCTGACTAGAGCTGATCAAAAGCTGGGTTAACATTTCCATGAAAAACCCAAAAACTTCAGGTGTCCATATATCTGACAGCGCCTCATAGAAGGCACTTCTCTTCCCATCTCCTCACTCTCTCCTCATTTCAATTTCAGGTACTGGAAAAAATTAATTAAAACCACTTTCCCTGTGGAATGAACCTGAGAAGCTCAAGCTCATTATCAGTCTCCAAACTCAGATTCGTGCCTCAGGTTCATGTCAGCTTGACACAGCTCTGCAGCAGTTTGCCAGGGCTCCTGTCCAAAGCTCCTTCAGATCCAAGAGCCACAGCCCCAGCCCAAGGCATCTGGATGATGAGGCCATGCTGGATTAAAGGATCTCCCATTCTGAGTCCACCCACGTTCTATCAGGAAGCTGGCAGGGAATTATGTGTGTGATGACAAAGCCTTTTTCCAAAATAAAGATATACCTCTGATTATTTGAAGAATGGGTACAAGCCCAGTCCCCTGCAGCATTCCTAGTGCTCTGCTGGATAATCCATATCCATAAAAAGTAATTTATTTACTGCACCAGAAAGCAGCCCCCAGCACCACACAGAATTATTCCTATGGAAACTCCAGACAAATACCAGCAGCCCAACATCCCAGGCAAGGTCTGTGCATGAAGGATTTATTCTCCAGGGCCTTTGTGTGGTTATGGATATTGCAGAGAAGACAGAGAAATGTCCTGTACCTTGTAAGACTTCCTCTGGACCATCCAAAAGCCACCCATTGCCTCCCAGCCAGCGGGGTTTGGGCTGAACCAGCCAGTCCAAGACTGCAGGAGACAGAAACAAGAGACCACAGTGTCAGGAGGCAGCAGCCACAGGGCACAGAGTTATGGAAAAGTCATGGATTTCCTCTAAGGGCCTGTGAGGAGGCTGCCTGATGGATTGATCTGATTTTGACTTATATTGGTGCTCTTGTTGTCCCAGTGGAAAGGGAGCCATGGATGTTACAGGGCCACAAGGACCTGGTGTCCCAGAGGCCCAAGCAGCTGCTGCTTCCCATTCTCATTCCCATGGCAGGGAAGGATGGGGTGGCTGCCTCACTTCTGTCAGCACTAATTCAGGCTGGGATTGCCTCTTTTCCTGAATACAGAAACCCAGGAACACAGAATGGTTTGAGCTGGAAAGGACCTTAAACATCATCTCATTCCAATCCCCTGCCATGGGCAGGGACACCTTCCACTATCCCAGGTTGCTCCAAGACTCATCCTTGGACACTTCCAGGGATGGGGCATGGAAAATGCCATCCCAGGAAATGAACTGGCCTTGAGTGACTTCTACAATTCGACCCAGTGGAAATTTTGCAGCACCAGTTTGCCTTGGACACCTTTGCCACTCACCAATCCCCCAGAAACACAAGTGTGGAACTGAACTCCACCCCCAACTCACAGTCCAGCCTCCCACCCCATACCCAACACGTGTGAAGATCACCACCACCCCAATCTCTGCAAGCTCCTCTCTCTCCCAGCCTCCCCAGTGTGGAAACCTTTGAACCCCTCAGGGAAACACCCAAGGCTTTGCCCTGGAAGAATATACCATAGAGTTCCTCCACCCAGGGGTGTAGCAATGCATTTGAATAACTTAGGCTATTCTCTCTATCAGCTAAATTATTTGTAGATAAGAAGACATTTTTAGTCTTGTTTTTCAGAGATTCATCAAGGCTACAGGAACAACAAGTCTAAAAATAATGAACAAGAACTTGGGAAAGTGTCTACAAGAAATGCAAAACTCAGATAGAAGACACACAGCGTGGTGATGGACACTTGACCAATTAGGTGCCCTAAAGGATGTGTGCCTGGGTGATAGACAAATTACTTAGCCAATCAAAAGACTCCTATATGCATGAACAGTAGGGCTAAAAAATTATAACTGCAGCTTTATGTAAACAATAAACTGTTGGTTTGGGGTTTTTTTCAGCCTTCTGATGCTTACATTTTTGTAGTGGAGTTTTTTGCTAGTTTATGCAAATAAAGTGATATTTACATTCCTCTGTGGAGGAGAGACAATTAATGGACTTCTAGTTTGACCAGTGGGGTCGGAGAGGTGGCAACCTCATCCTCCAACCCTTGGTCATTGTCCAGAATCTATATAAATTGAGGTCAAGAAATAAACTTCCCTCTTTTTGCCCTGACAACTGACTGTGTATGTATCCTTCATTCCGTGTCCGTCTAGTGGATTCTGTTGGAATCATATTGATTAATTTATTTCTGCAGCCCATTTTTGTTGGGAAAGATGAGACAGGGAAAGCTTACAGATATGATTGCTTGGCAAGGGATTCTAAAAATATAAAACCTGTGAGTGAAATAGAAATGAAAGCCAACTTTGAGATGTGATCATGGCAGGCAGGAAGACGGTGATTATCTGGAGATGGGTTGAGTGATAACAAACAAAGGGACACCAAGGGACTCAAGGGTGTAGCCCCATCAAGGTATCAGGGAAAAGATAGATAAGAGAGTAGTCTTTAGAGTTTAGAATATAGGATGATATGGCAATATAGCAGTTCTCATAGGCTGCATGCAAAGTTTGTAGGTTTTGTATCTCACGCTGGTTGGTCACGAGACACGGTTTACACATGGTTGTAAATTAGAATATTAAACACAAAAGGAGATATAACACATTGTAACAAGGACATCGCTCTCTTGCTCTTTTCTCTTACCCCCTTTGCCCTTGTGCTCTGTTTCTCCCCCAGTCATTGGGGCATCCCTTTGGCTGGTGGCTGAAGGCCAAACCCTTTTACCCACAACCCTTGCAATAAACCCGCATGTTCTAGAACATCTCAGATCTGCAGAGTTCCCTCTCCCTGCCGCCCACAGACGCTCCTACACATTTTCCCTGTTCAGAGGGGTGGCTGTACCTGGCGGGGGCTGCACAGACTCGAGGCAGGCGTAGATGCAGCCGTTGTAGCAGCAGCGCTTGTGGCGCTGGCACTCGGAGTCGGAGCGGCAGCTGGGCACCTCGCAGGCGCGCTCCGGCAGGCTCTGCGGCGGCGGCGGGCACCGGTCGTTCCTCTGCTGGTGGGAGCTGTGAGAATGAAGAGGGTACTCATAATCCTTTGCAAAGAGAAGAAAAGGAAATCAGGTTGTCTCGGGTTGTAATGCAGGAGGTGTTCTATTCCCGATCTGTTGAAAGTGGTGGTGGAGGTGTTTTTCATTATGTCATAACTCCGGGGAGGAGGGGGTGGATGTAGACTTGATATTTTCTGACCTTGAGAAGAGATAGTTCTTCTCAAGGTCAGAAAATATAGAGCCAACAGATGAGTGTATTTCTGTTAAAACCAGCTGGGGAAGTGTTTTCTTTATCTCTTCCAGGACCCATCCTTCCTCCAGGGGATCTCTGCTGTTAATGGGCCATTAAGGCTCACTGCAGGGCTGATACAATTTCATCATCTCATTGGGAGATGCTTCACCCAGGGGGAGGAGCCAAGAGTTTCTACCTGGATAAAATCTGAGATTCAGAACAGCAGCACAGCCTGTTTGCACTGGATTCCCAGAGGGAGACCAGACCCATCTCAGCACCACTGGACCCTTCTACAGGACCATCTCTGCTCCAACAGAGCATCAAGCCAGGGGCGAGAAGTGAGAGCTGCCATGGCCTCACGAGCAGGTAAAGGGTCATAAATACATAAAAACGTGTATAAATACACACTTGGCCCAATCACTGGTATAAATACACATTTGGCCCAATCACTGGTGAGTTACAAAATCAGTGATGAGAAACTGGGGCTGTTATTCCAAGAATAAACATGGTGCAACAGTCCCCCAGGGGTTTCTAGGGCATTTCACCACCAGACTATGGAGAAATTTGAGGTGACATTTAACATCCCTCTCTACATCCTGCTCCAGTAATACTCAATGGCTCCTTTGGAGCATCTGTGCCTGTGACAACAGTCTGTTCCCACATGGATTCTCCCAAAAACTGGCCAAGAAGAGGCCATTGCACAGAGATGGAGTGTCAGAGAGACGGACAATTCCTGATATTTTCACTAATGACAGTTCTTCTGCCCTTTTCCCAATATCAAGAGACAATTTCTGCTTTTTCCTTTAAAACCCTTCCATGACATTGTTTTCCCATGAACTGCTAGGCTGTTTAAACCACTAAAAAGGTTTGGAAAAACCCAATTTTCATGATGTTTTCCATGCTGAAGGTGCAAACTCTCCTATTAGTCCATTCCTCAAAAGCTGCAAACACTCCAAATTTGAAACATGTTTTAAAATTGAAGATATTGAAAATACACATTTTTTTTGGAGGGAGTGTTGCTGTATTTTGAATAGAGAAAATTTTCAGACCAGGTATAATTTTGGGATAAAAGGGAGTACTGTTCAGTAAATCTGTGCAGTTCCAAACACTGAACAGGTCTCCTTGTTGGAGGGAGTGTTCATCCTGGAAGTTCCCACTTTTCTATTTGAAAGGTCATCTGCAGATGGAAATGTGACGAAAATAATACTGGCAAATAGTGGATACATGAAAAAAACCACCAAACAATTACTGCAGTTACTTCACAGATGATTCAGAAACCAAGAAGCCAAAATTGCAATGAACAGCTGGCTCCATGAATGAAATTTCCGTTGTGGAACAATATAAAAGTTGTAGCCAAATAACTTTGTACCTCATGACCTCCCTGTCCATTTTCTCTGGTCACCTATTGCTCATAACTCATTTCTTTCAAAATAAGAATATTTTGCTTATTTGGTTTAATAAACCCCCTCGTTTATTATGTGTGCATAAAACAGGATTCTCTCATTCACCAAAATAACTTGGGTGAAGACATCTCCAGGTTTGGGTTACAAGGTTTTGTAAAAGCTCTCCCAGCATTCACAGTTTGGCTCTGATTTATTATTTTTGCAGGTTGTGACAACAGTCAAAATTTCTTTAAAAACGTTTTCCAGTGCAAGAGGTAATTTTCTGTTTCCCAGGGAGATTTATTAAATCATTTAATGACAATATCTGCCTTAGAAATAGGCAGCAACAAAGTAAGGAGAAAAGTTCAGAGTTCAGCTGAGGAACCCTGGAAGTCAACAAAGATGAGGAAAAACCTGGATGGAATCACTCAGTCCCAGCCACAATTTCAACAGCAACTGAAGGATGCAGTCTGCCTCCCAAAAATCCCAGATCTGTTCTGTTTTTTGTGTCTGGAACTGGTCCCTGAGCTTGTGTCAAACCACAGCTCTCTGTTAACTCATATTCTGCATGGAGCCCCTGGAGATGACACACGAGGTTTATTTCAGCCTCCCACCACCAGCTCTGGCCCTGGCAGGTATTCCCAAACCTTGGCCATAAAACACCTTTCCTCTGAAAAAAAAAAAAAAAATACGCAGTCAGGGGGAATCCTCCAATATTTCCATTAAATAAAAAATCACCATCACTATCAGTGATGGTCAAAGTGGCCAAGATCAGACTGAAGGCAGCTTAAACAATCTGAAGGACAAGACCAAAGCAATGGGAATAATATTCTCCTGTTATTGGCCCAGGATTTATCATTTTGGTTCTGCTGTTTGCAGTTGGAAGAATGCTGCAGGAACTGGGGTGGGCTCCCGGAAGATGCACAATAATGACTAAAAGGCTGGAAAGAAGGAAATATGAAAAAAAAAATAAGGTTTGTGTGTGTGCAGGTTCCAAAAGGGAGGCTGAGGCTGCTCTGCTCACAGGTTACTCTGAGGATGTGGGGGCCAGAAATCTCCTGGGGCACAAAGAAGGTACCCCAGGGCTGATTTATGACAGCTGCCTGCTGGAGGGTAAATAAATTGTTGGAGGAGCATTACAGCAGCTGTGAGGAATTCTTCATTTCTGGAAAACTTTAACAGAAGGCTGGGATTTTTCTGAAACACTTGCTGTAGTTGACAGTGGAATGAAATCCAGACTGGCCCAGTTTTTCCCAACAGACATGATGGGTGTTTTGTAGTGAACTGAAGCCCACTCCCAGGTAGCTCCCTCCCTTCCTCTTGTCCTTTGGGAATACTCCCTGGAGCGTGGGGGCTGCAGAACACCAGCTGCAAATCACTAAACTTGACAAGTGTCCCTCTGTAAAATATATGGATTTTTTTTTTTTTTTTTTTTTTTTTTTAAAGCTCAGCTCCTGCATCTCACTGTGACTGCCAGGTTTATCTCCTCACTGCAATCCCTCTTTCTCCCTTCTCCATCCCCACTTGCCAACCCATCCCCTTCATCAGGGGGAATAAAAACCCCAAGCCAGCTCCTCATCCTCACACCTGCCTGTCATTTTTCTGAATGCATTCCAGATATTCTGAACTCAGACCACACAAAACTCCCTCCCCCGTGTCCTTTGGGGTCCCACAGGGATGTCTGTGGCCTGTGGCCCTCCCATATGGCTCCAGGTTGCCATGAGCATCTCCATCTGTCATCCTTGTAGCCAAGTGACAAATCAGCTCCTCTGCCTCCAGACTCTGATTTCCCCACTGCAGAGAACACACAGCATTTGGTAGGAGAGAAAACATCCCTCTGAGAAACCAGAGGGGCTGCCAGGACTGACTCCTGGTGCAGGGAGAGGATGGAGAGCAGACGCTTTCCCCCCTGACAAGGCATTGAGGAGGAGAAAGAAAAGCATTTGCTGTTTTCCCTGGATCAATGGTGCTGTCAATATGAGCAGTTCTAGCTGAGCTCGCCAGATCAGTAGCACCTGGATTGAGGGCTGCCAGGAAAAACAGCCCTTTGAAGGAGAGCAGGTTGAAAGGAGAGGATATATCCTCAGGGGAGCCGGCTCTGCCTCGACAGGGCTCCTTATCTGAAGATCAACATGTAAATTCCTGTTCTGCTCCTGTCCTGTCTCTCCGGGTCATTCACCTCACGGTTCCTATTAAATTTGAGCTTCTCACTAAATATGGCAGAAAAACATCCATATAAATGCACTTCCCAGTGAGTGATTTTGCAGGAAATGCAGCTCTTTATATCACCATTTTCCAATTAAAGTGCAAACCAAAGGATACCCTATCCCAAGAGAGGCTATAATGAAGAGATTTCTTACAAAATCCTGAGGTTCTTTTCAAATATCAGCACAATGTTTTCTGAAAAATTCCAAGCAGACAAGACAGAATTTCAGTTCTCTCACTGGGGGCAAGGGACGTGTGTCACAATTTTGAGTCAGCACAAACCAAATGTTGCCATGCACAAACATCACTCTAAAAGTCACGGGCATAAAAACATCCTTTTTGAATGAAAAGCTGCAGAAAACAGATGGAGGAATCTGCCTGTGACACCAAGGTGCTGTTTATACACAAGGTGCAGAGGTTGGGAGATGCAATCAGACCTGAGCATAAGAAAATAAACTCAAGCAACTCAAGTGACAGAAACCTTGGCTCAGGGCTGCTTTCTAAGGAAACTTGAAAAAAAGGATCAAGTAAAAATTTCAAATCTATAACTCTTTTTTTTTCTTTTTTTTTAAACAGCAGGTCCTAAAATTCAAGATCTCATTTTCAAATTTTTTTTAATTTCTATTTCCTCCATGGCCATCTCTAAGTGCTGTATGGATCAGGCACTCAGTAACTTGTTGCTGTCCCAGTCCCAGCCCCAGCACTCCTGCTGGAGTGGCTTTGGGAGGGATTTGGTGGCGGTGCTCAGTGCCCTGTGAAGGCTGCCAGGAGCAGGCAGGGACAGACAGATGGTGGCACTGAGTGTGTGCCAGGGCAGGGACAGCAGCTCTGCCCGCAGGGGATGTGCCAGGGGATGGGTTTTTGGGATCTCCACCCTTTAGGGTGATGGGCACACTGTGCTGTCGTGCTCCAGGGGTTGCCAGAACCCTGGGCAATGCCACCCCAAAGTTACCCCAAAAGGCAGCAGAGGAGCAGGGCAGGGAACCCTCCCTTCTCCAAGCCATAAATCCCATTATTTTCCTCCCACTAAACCTATCCCTGGACCCGCAGGGTTTGCATTTCCCTTTCTCACCGATCACTTTTCCCTGGCTGTCCTGGGGAGTTTTCCAGGGAAAGCGGTGAGGTGCCATCCCAAACCTCCCTCCCTGCTCTCCCCAAGTTTCCCCCTGCAGCAGCTAGGTGGCAAAACTCCCGCACAGCCTGGGAAAAACTTCATAAATAAATCCCTGTACAACACAGAGCCAGCCCGCCGAGCCCAACACTCCCGATCCCCAAACCGAGCAGGGAAAAAAGCGCAGGGAAAACTCCCCATTTTGCCACCAGCATCACCCAAAAACACCCCCAGCCTTACTCACATCGTATTTCTCGGTCATTTTCAGCAGAGCGCGTTTCCAGAGGCTCCTGGCACAGCCCGGCTCCGGCAGCAGCAGAACCAAGACACACAAGGCTGCGGCGATGAGTTTTTTACAGAAAAGCATCTCTGGCAGCAACCTGGAACCCATTTTTTTTTTTTTTTTTTTTTAATTTATTTTTTTTCCCAGGGAGAGATGGAATAAGGAGCCAGTTCAGGGAATCCAGGCGGTTCCGGGGCTTGGAAAGGAGGGAGGAGAGAGAGAGAGAGGGTTGAGCGCTCCCAGAGCTGCTTTTCCTTGCACAGCGTCTGGGAAAAAAAAAAAAAAAAAAAAAAAAAAAAAAAAAAAAGAGGAAAAGAGCTCACAGGCAGGAGCTGTTGAACTTCTCCAAGTCAGATCAGGTTCTCGGCTCACAGGCTCCCAACAAAGCTCACGCTTCTCCCTCCCTGAGTGATGGACGGGAAGATTACTCGGGAAGATTATTTTTAGACCTTTGTTCCCAACATCTGGCATCCTCCGAGAGCCCCATTCAGAGCCGGGCCGTGGGATCAGATGGCAGCTGCCGCAGGGGGAAATGAAGGTCTCCGAGGGGTGGGCTCGGCAGAGTTTTACAAAAAGTTCACCCAAAATTCCCCGGGAGCCAGGGATCCCCCTTTGTGCGCTCCCTGCTGCGGGTTTGCAGCTCGTTTTGACAAAGTGATAACTTCATCTGCAGCCCTTGAATACAGCAACACCCTCTCTCAAAAAAAAAAAAAAAAAAAAAAAAAAAAAAAAAAATATATATATATATATATATATATATATATATATATATATATATATTTTCAATATCTTCAGTTTTAAAACATGTTTCAAATTTGGAGTGTTTGCAGCTTTTTGAGGAATGGATTAATAGGAGAGTTTGCACCTTCAGCGTGAAAAATATAATAAAAATTGGGGTTTTCCAAACTTTTTAAACAGCCTAGCAGTTCATGGGAAAACAATGTCATGGAAAGGTTTTAAAGGAAAAAGCAGAAAATGTTTCTTGATATTGGGAACAGGGCAGGAGAATGTTATTAGTGAAAATATCAAGAATTCTCTGATTTTTGTGCAATGGCCTCTCTTTGGCCAGTTTTTGAGAGAATCCATGTGGGAACAGGCTGTTGTCACGGGCACAGATGCTCCAAAGGAGCCATTGAGTATTACTGGAGCAGGATGTAGAGAGGGATGTTAAACGTCACCTCAAATTTCTCCACAGTCTGGTGGTGAAATGTCCTAGAAACCCCTGGGGGACTGTTGCACCATGTTTATTCTTGGAATAACTTGAAGGAAATGATTTAATGACACGATAAACATCCAGGGGCTTTCTTTAAATGGAGGTGACGTGGGTTTTCTGAAAAAGATCTTGAAGGAGGGGAAAGACGTGACCGTTAGGAAAAAAATAAATAAATAGGGGTTTGGAGTAGGGAAGGAAGGTGGTTTGGAGATTACATGAGCACAGAGAAAGCAAGGAAGGGGACATGAGTCAGGCTGTGCCTGACAATGGGAGGGACGGAAGGAGTGGACGTGGGGTTTGGGACATCTCCGTGGACATGCAGAGCCTGGAGGGTGGGAATGGGCTCGTGGGGTCAGGCTGAAAGCAGCCCAGGATCCTGCCTGGGGTGGAGACACAGGCAGGTGCTGAAGGAGAAGGATAAGAATGAGGCAGCAGTTTCATTCATGTGTATAAATATGTATATCAGAGAATCACAGAATCACCAGGTTGGAAGAGGCCTCCAAGATCATCGAGTCCAACCCAGCCCTGACACCTCGACTAAACCACAGCATCCAGTCTTTATTTAAACACATCCAGGGATGGTGACTCCACCACCTCCCCAGGCAGACCATTCCAGTATTTAATCACTCTTTCTGTAAAAAACTTCTTCCTGATATCCAACCTGTATTTCCCTTGTCACAGCTTAAGGCTGTGTCCTCTTGTTCTGTCAGTTATATCTGCATGTATCTGACTTTCCAGACATCAGGAGGCTGTTCAGAGCTCACTGAGGGGTGTTTATTTTATAATTCCCCCTGAATTTCTCCTCCAGCAGCTTATTCAGCCTCCACCTGAGTGAAGGAAGAAACAGAACCACAAAACTTGTCGAGGTACAGACACTAAACCCTCTTTGCCTTCACTTCACTTTACCCCAGCTGCAGCCCTGCTGAGCAGAGAGAGGAGCCTTGCTGGATGCACTGGATTTATTTTATATCCACTCTAAAATGGGTCTGCAGAGGAGTATTACACCCTGTGGATACACACAAAAAAATTCTTCCAATTATTCCTTATACCTGAAAGCTATGGAAATTCACTTTGATCCATGCCCAGGTGTCAATAGCTGCACTCAGGTGGAAGCCAAAGGATTTCATCTTGCAGCTTGCCAGAATATGATGATGGGAACCTGAAAAAAGAGCAAGGTGTGCCTTAAAAAGCTCAGTGTTTAAGGGAATATATTTGATTTATTTACAGTGAAGGTTCCTAAGTGTTTTCTAGCAGTAACTGTGCTTTGGGCAGTTCTCTCTATATCTCTGCTGCTAGAAAAAGGTTCTTAGTGACAAAATCTGCTCAATTCATGCCAGGGAATTTTGCTGGGAAGTAAAACCAGGGATTCACTCTTACGGGGGGAAAGGGAATGAAGAGTTAAACTGGAGATGGTCTCCTCCCTCCCAGCTGCAGAGGTACAAGGTGGGGGATCTCAGTGGGACAGCATGAGTGTCTTGTCTGGGGATTCCCAAAGAGCTGAGAGGGGATCCCTGTGGAGATGCAATGACCCTGCACTGCTGTGTTCTGGTAAACCTATCCCTGCCTGATCCACACACTCATTCCCAAAGGTGCAGGTGGGGTTTTGGGGGCTGACAGGCTTTGGGGTGACCCCATGGTACAGCTGTTTCAGGCACAGAAGGGGACAGGGAGTGAGCATTGGGGCTGGAGAGCATTTTGTGCCCCAGAGGCCTCACCCTGCAGCTGGATGCTGAGAGGGCTGTCCCTGCAGGGAGCACAGCTCCAGGTCCCTGTCACCCGCTGTGTCCCATTTCACCAGCTCTCCTCTCCCCCAGGGATGCAGTCATACACTTAAAACAGAATTTATCCCTTTGAGCAGGTAATTTTCCTCAGGCTTCTCTCTTCATTTAATGGAAACTGAGCAGCCCATGGAAAAGAGACTCCCTAAGTGTCACCTTTGGATGCTGGCAGAGCTCAGCACCTGCAGGTCACTGTCACCTCCACCCAGATCTCATCCAAGCACTGTCTGTGCTGCAATTACTGACAGGCACACTCAGACAGCTTCAGCACCTCCAGAGAGGAATGAATCCCTGCCATAACACTGTGACCTGCTCCACCTCTGCCTTGATTTTTTTACTGCTTTGTCTGAGGCCACAGGATCCTCCAGTTCCTTTCACAAACACAGCTCCCCAGTTTGTTTCAATATTAATTCCTGCACCTCCATCCAGCACCTCTCAGGCACATCCAGGAGCTCCCACAGTGCCCTGACTCCTGTGCTCCGAGGTGACAAATGGCACGGCTGCTTGCACAGAATAAACAAGATTTTTCCTGGGAGGTTTCCTACTTAATTTATGTCTTTGTGCTGATATTTCACTGGTCTGGGCTCTTGCTGAAACCAAAACCAGGGTGAGACAACTCCTCGCGATAAATCTCCCTAATTTAATTCCATTTTTTGTTGTTTCATATACTTGCAATCTGGACTTGGAGCAACTAATCCCAAAGATGAATAGCTACTTCAGACACCATTTACTGGCCTTTATTTTTGCAGATACACAGCTTTGACATTTATCAGGGAAAAAAACAAGGTCTGTGCCTTGCAGCCCATGGGTTGTACACTGAAAGGAGTGAGAATTCTGCAGGACCAAAATTCAGCAGCTGGTCATGGCCTGCACATCAAAATGAAATGAAAGAAAGAAAATGAAATAACAAAATGATGTTAGAACACTTACGGAACTGTAACTCATCCTACACAAAACTCTTTCATTAATTTACGCTGCCCCCCATCTCCATTCTTCACGTGCTTCTACCTCCAGTCTCTGTTGGAAGCTACACAAGGGATTGTGTATTTTTTTTACAAGGCTAAGAAAAACTTCCTTGGAAATACTGGAAGAAATATTTTTCTCCCCTTTTCTGGATATTCTTCTTCTTGGCAGTCCCTGGCTGGGCTGTGTTGTCACAGGACAACTCCAGGACATCATTTTTGCCATTCATATCCACATTGTCCCCCCATTTGGAGCTCAGTGAAACCTAAAACACGAGAGACTTCAGTCCACTCACTCATGGAGGAATTTTCTCCCACTACAGAGCAGTTCCTCCCTTACCAAGTTCACTTTTGAATGGCCCATTCAGACAAAAAATAAGAGGAACAACCTTGACTTTCTGTAGAATTTCTTGTTTAACATTGGCAAGTTTATAGCTCCAGCTATTAGTGTAAAACATTCTGAGCAGCTTGTGAAGAGATTTTAGGCAGCAGGCACAAGTCTTTACAAACACAACCACTGGCAATAATTAGAAATTTAAAATTTAAGGTGAGCAGGTTTCTGAGTCAGGTATTTGATGATGTGTGGTGGTTTAAAATCAATTATTATGAGAAAGATAAAAAAACCCTGTCATTTTCTTTTAAACTACATCTTATCCACACACAACAGTTGGGTTAAAGTAATTTACTCCAAGTGGAGCAATTCCCTCTGGTGATGATTACATCCACAGGGAGTGTGTGCATGGCTGTCCTATGCACAGGGTAATCAATAAGTGATGCTGGTATAAGACAAAAATGAATTATTGCAATGTCTTGGCTCCAGTTTATGTGAAATCTTGGGCAATCAGCAGGCCAGCAGCTAAAATAATTCTTTAACATTTGCTTGTCCAGGGGAATCAGCAGAACATCACTAAGTCAAGGTTTCTCTGCTTTGAGATTTGTGGTGCAGCTCCTCCCACCAAATTCCCTCTGGCTCCAAGGATTCTGGCTGAGATTGCTCCATCCATCACCACTGAGCAAAGAGTCACCCTCTGTGCATGAATCTCTGCAAACTTCCATCCCACAGGGTGGTGGCAATAAGGCAAATTCTGCATCAACCATCAAGTGCTGTCAGATGAAAGTGCAAGAACATGAGCAAGACTTGGGCACCTCCCCAGGGCCTGTGGAACCCTCAGCATCCTTTGTTACAGCCAGGAGGATGGATCTGGATTAAAGGATGAGCATTTTATCAGCTCAGGGCAATAAAACAACTTTTGGAACTCAGGTTCACGCTGCCTGATTGGGGTGATTTAAATAATGTATTTTTAAAAATGTTCTCAGGGAGGCTGTGAGTGAAAGTCATGGGACAGCCAATGTCTTTTTCTAGCCAAAAACAAGGTAGGTCAGCCTAAGTCAAGACTTGCCTTTTCCCAGAGGAAAGAGCTGACTTTTAAAGAGAGATCCTATCAAAGGGAGAGTTTCCTCAGAGCGCTGCAGCAGCACGAGGTGACTCATTTTAGCTGGATATAATCCCTGCACCTTCATGCCAGGTGAAGGTTGCTGCAATTCCTTTTCCAGGGGCTGTTTCCTTGCCAGCTCTGCACAGGTTCTGTTGCCAGCAGCAAAGGGCAGTGGTTTTCTGGGGGTTATCAGAGATTTTTTTATGTTACCTAATCCAGTGGGAAGGTTACAGCTGCTTTGTGTCCCCCTAAAAAATAATTGAATGCTCCACTCGGGCTGTATCAGAGGTTCTGTCGCATTTCCACTCACCCTTTGGAAATCAGGAAAAAACAAGTAAATCCAGAGTAGTTTTTTGGTGGACATGAACATGGAGAAACCACAGCCTTGGTTGAGTTTTCCTCAGCTGAACCTGCCCCATGAAAAGCAGGGAGAGCCCCAGGTGGGGCTGGGCTCCCCAGCAGGGATGGAGGTGCCCCTTGTCCCTGTGGGGTCACCCCTCCAGCTCTGCTTTGTGTAAGGTGTCCTAAAGCAGAAATATTACCATTGTTACCTTTTTTCCTTGCCTAATCCAGCAGCTGGGATTGCTCCCTGCACGGATGACCAGGAAAAGGAGTCCCTTGGCTGTGCCAGTCCTGACGGGTGAATACAAAAAATAACAAATAGAAGAACCTGCAGCATCTCTGGAGGGACAACCCTGGATGCAGATGATTCACCCACAGGCTCATTTCATGGCCAGACACCAAATCTGGAGTTTCAATATTGGATTCATTCCTTCCCTGAGCAGGAAAAAAAAAAAACCCAGCTGTGCCAGATGTTTGCTACCAACGAGCCCCTCTGGGAATTTATAGAGTGAAATAAAAGATCAAAAGCAATTCAAAACACAGACAGGTGATTCCCTTTAAGCATCTGGCCCCGAGCCCTGGCAAAGCCTGGCAGAGGTCGATGTTAAATGGCCCCTGACCATTTGGAAAGGGCTGTAAAGGAGAATATAAAGCCTCTACTTTCAAGCAGCTTTGTTGGATGTGGGGTATAAATGAAGCAGATGAATGTTATTAGGGGAGCACTGGCCTGAGCGCTGCATCCCGCTGGCAAAATGATCGGGAAGGCTCCAAAGGCTCGGTGCTGTTATTGAGGAGGCAGAATGGTTCTTGGTGTTGGGGACAGGCTGTGCTGCCCTGAGCCCTGGGGAGAATCCCAAACAATTCCTCTGCCCCAGCTGCGGTTCCTGCTCGCTGCTCCCTCTGGGGCGTGCCTGTCCCCAAAGAGCCTTTTGTCTCCAAAAAAAGAGGCTTCTGAGAGCTGCTGGTGTGTCCTCGCAGGAGATCCCCGAGGGATCATTTCCCTCTCAGGCCAGTGGGAATTGTTGCAGATTTTTGGGAGGGGAGGATGTGCAGGGGAGGTCTCACACTGAGGCTGCTGAGAGGAGACGAGTCACGGACTGGAAACCTCAGGGAAATCTCCCTGGTGGATGGATGGATTCACCCTGAAATTAAAGTCAAGGGAAGTTTGGCTGTGGAGCCACATGGATTTCACAGCAAATCCTCAGCCTTTGCCATGCTCTGCATTCAGCCAGGCAGAATTCCTGGGGGTAGCAGGGTTGCATTCAGCCTAAAAGAGCTGAGCTGTGCTCTGGGGGTTCCCATGAAGTGTGGGAATGTCTTCCTTGGACCAGGGCAAAGTCAGAGCCAGGGACCACACAGACACACCAGCATGGACACCAGGAAAACCACCCAAAAGGCACCTGCCCTTGCAAATCCCAGATTTCACACCTGACACAGGGGTTATCTCCTGCCTGATGCCCTGCTCTGACCCATGAAGGTTTGGCCAGGGCCAAGCAGTTTGATTTTAGAGCTGCCCCTCTCCCAGCTGAAGCTCTGCCTGCCTGTTGCTCCAGAGACAGAAGGTTTCCCATAACAAATATCCTGCCTACACATAGAGAGAGCAAATTCACAGCTCAAGGGCCTGTCAGAGACACCTGCAACTCTCCTCAAGGCAGAGGAAGGGCCAGATGTGTATCAGCATCGTGCTTGTGTAGGATTTCCTTTATGGAACCTTTAACCTCCACATCCCACATCCTATTACCAGAGAACTCCCTCGCCCTGCTGCTGCTCCCCTGAGACCAGGAGCTCTTTGGCAAGGACATTAAATGATATCCCAGGCCCAGGCAAATGCCTTTAGAGCTCTGAAATAGCTGCTCACATCAGCCCTGGGGATGTCAGTGCTGTCCTGAAGAGCTGCTGGTGTCACCTCGAGCTGTGCTGCCTCCTCAGCCCCAGCTCTCTGCAGGAGCAGGGGTCTGGCCAGGCAGGGAGCATCCCTGCAGCTCCTCAGGGATTGCAAGATTTGCAGTCGGAAATGTTGCTGCAGGATTCCTTAAAAGGGTTCCAAGGATTTGCATTTGCTGGATCACACCATTGCTCTGAAGGAGCAATGAGAAGGCAAAGAGCTTTCCTTGTCTTTTCTTGTCCAAAGTGCAGGGTTGAACAAGGCATAGAAAATCCCACTTGCCTTTGACCTCTTGATAAAAGCCTTATCTAGAGCTGGCTGAAGATAGACAGCAGAGTCTGGAGCTGTTGCAGGCTGGGCTTTATCTGGGAGATTCCCTTTCATGTCCCTCACTGGAAGTCACTGTGCGTGGCTCCATCACCCACCTGGCCCAAAGGGCACATCCAGGCTCTCTCTTGTCCCAAACCTCTGCTCAGTGGGCTGGATCTCATTCACCACTGGCTCCTGGTGCCCAGACACAGCTCAGGCTCTGCCTTCCATCCCTGCATTGTTTTGAATCCTCTCTTGGCTTGGGCTTTAGATATAATGAGATCTCATGTCAAGATCAGAAATCGAGAGATGCCAAGCTGGCGTTGTAAAGCAAAGACATCCTGTAAGAAAATTCCCAAAACTGCCTGCTGACATCCACACCTGCCCCCTGGGCAGACAGACAGATCTTGCAAACATCAGAGTGGCAGAAAACACAAGAAAGCTCAGGTAATTTCATTTATTTGGTTTTATGTAGCCCTAATTAAGAGGATGGATCTTCTATACTGGCCAATTTCCTCCTCAGCTCAGCAAGGGACTTCTTTCAGACATAGCTTAATATTTTTGAAGGTGCTGGAAGAAGGATAATAGAAGGGGTTTCCTCCCCTGGGGTCTCTGTGTGAGGTCCTGAGCAGCACATCCAGTATCCAGCTGAATTCCTTCCCAATTGTTCATCAGGCTGGGACAGACACATGGAGAGTTTCCACCTTTTATCTCAGCACAGAACTTTCATCTGAACAGCATCTCTTCACTGGGAGGTTTGTTGTCCTCCAGTGAGCCACTCGTTTTTCAGATGGCAGAAATTTGTATTTGGCCACAGATGTTGCCTATTAGAGCTTTTCCCAATCCTGACATCAAGGGGAACCTGCAGCTTCTCCCTGTGCTTGGAATTCCCTGTTGTTCTGCTCTCTAAATCACTGGGGCAGGACAGAGCAGCACAGAGAAGGATGTGTTGGAATTCTGGAAACTTAGATTTAAGATTTTAGTCTATAGCAATATATATGAGGCAAGATGGAGGATTTGGGGTGTTTTCTGGGTCCTTCTTCACCTTCTTCTTTTGGTTTCGGGTGTTTTTGTTTAATTGGGTGAAAAAGGTCCACATTGTGGGCTTTGGGTGGTCATTATTGGGTCAAAAACATAAATAATATAGGTGTCATCTCATTATTGGGTGATTTGTGCTTAAATAACCTTGGAAAGAGTTAGAGGCATCCATTACCTCTGTTTTCTAACTTGTTAATTAGAGCTCATGGCTCATGAGGGTGTAATATAGATAGGAATTAATAAATACTGTCTGAACATGAAACTGTGACTCCCGTGCATTAATCCTGGCTCTAACATGAAGAACAGAAGGCATGAAGCCAACAGGAGGAGCACACGTGGGACAAGGAGGACATGGGAAATGGGGATGTCTCTGTTACAAAGTCATGGTTTGATTACTGCAGGGAGACTTCAGCATTTGGAGCCCCTGCTCCAGCAGCAGCAAAACAATCTGGATGTTGTTATCTGAGCAAGGAGCAACAAAATCCCTGAACACCCTGTTAGCACCAGGCAGAGATTAAGAGCAGCACTCAAACCAAGCTGGATTTCTTTCAGACCTGGTTCTGTGGTTCCTTACAGCTGAACGTGACTGCAGAGGACAATCAAACCTCTGACTCTCATGGGAGCTCCCCCAGCTTGGCAGGGCACAGCTGCCTTTGCTGCTCCCCCCGTGAATTTTATAGGCTGGAAAATGTTTATTCCAGTTTTGGCTCGATGTCCTTGTTAAACTTTATGTGCTATATAACTGTGCTGTATAGTGTTATGTTTATGTTAGATAAGGATAAATATTTTTATGTGTCTGCGTAGTTACATTTGTTTGCATATCCATAAACCGAAATCTCCAGCATGTTTCTTATGTGTTTATGCCCTTCTAGCCCGTCCCTCAAAAAGTAGTGGAGGAGTATCACAGAATCCCAGACTGGTTTGGGTTGAAAGAGACCTTAAAACCCATTCATCCCCACAGGGAAGAATTTATTCCCAATATCTAATCCCAATCTAATAATCAAATCTCTCTGCTTGGTATGTTATAGCTCTTCCTAATACTGGCTACTTTATACCTGCAGAGCAGCTCCAGGGCTTGCCTGAGTTTGAGCTCAGATTTACACTCAGCTCTTGCACCACTTGGCAACTATTTATTTATTTTTTTATTTTTATTTTTTATTTTTATTTTTATTTTTATTTTTATTTTTTGCTTCTTCAGGGTTCATTTGTCTGAGTTCTGCAGTGCCCAGCAATGCTGGACGTGTTCCAATGTAAATTATTTCTACAGAACCAGCAGTTGTGTATTTTGTCCAGGCAGGAATCCTGGCAACCTCAGGCCTCTGTGACTTGTATTTAATTATTAGGAGTAGGAGAACAAGTGAAAGTATCTGAGCTCCCTGGTCCCATGGGCTGTTTTTTTATCAGGTCTCCATAAGATGGGATAAATATTTACGGTTGGTTTGGCACAAGTTCTAGATCCCCTTCCACTCTACCTGTCTTTTAAAGCCATCAACCTGTCCTTGAGTGTAACCAGCCCTGAGAAATCACTTTTTTCTGCCTTGTCTTCCTGAAGTAGGTGCATTATTTCATCATCCATGTTTTCTGTATTCTGAGAGTGTTAATGGGAGGAAGTGAATAGCTGGACATTCAAATACTTTTTCACAATATCTCTCTGTCTTCTCTTTAAAGTCCTGGATTTGGGGGTTTTCCTCCAACTTACATCCAGCAAGCTCTTTGGCAAGAGAAAGCTCAGATGAGGCTCGGTCCTTTAATTACATTATTGGCCGACTGTGGCATTCCTTTGTTACTTTCTTCATCTAATTCCCCCCAAAGAGCTGCAAAAAGGAGAATAGTGGATTAATTTAATCGTAGCTTCTTGTGTGGTTAAATAGCAGCTCCTTTACTGTCCACCCACACACCTTTGGGTGCTCTGAACTCCATCTCTTCCACCCGGGCTGAAAAAGGCTCTTCCTCTGGATATTTTTGTTCCCTTCAGATTTTATTCAAAGGAGTGATGCAGACTAAAGTCTGTGTGTTGGGGATTCAGTAGCTGGAGTAGAGGATTCAAAGCCTTTCTTATTCCATCAAATCCTTCAAGGACAAGGTGACAAGGCTGATTTAGCTGATGGCTGAGTGACCCTTCCAGTGCTCCCATCAGCAGCTGTGGGCACGGGAAAGGTCTTTGTGAGAAGGATCCCAAAATGTCAAAGCCCAGCGTTGGAGCAATGAGTCTGCTGGAGGTTTTTGGGCCCCACATCCATGTTTTGCTGAGCCTGTGTGGAGGGAAAATCCTCCTCATGACAAGGTAATGGAGACAGATGGGGTAGGACCCCTTTGATCTGGGGCTCTGTGGCTGCAGAGCTGGCAGTTATTACCAGCCCTCTGTCTCAATTAACTCAACACTTCTGCCAGAGGAGCCCTGGACATGCTGTTTGCAGCAGGGCAGATTTACTTCTGTGTGCAGATTCCAGCAGCTGCTCCAGCCTGTGACTGAGAAGTTGTGGCATTTACAGCTGAGCTTTTCCAGACTCTCCCCTGAAAGGGAACTGCAGAAATGTGAGTTGCGTCTCCTCATCCCTGGACTGTCCCTCAGATGGGAGGCCTGTCTTTGGCTCAAGGGATGAAATCCTATTTTCCCTTTGGAGAAATCCTATCTAGTCCCATCCAGCTTCCCATTCCTCGGGCTCTTTCCTTTGGGGGCTTGTTGGCAGCCAGAAATCCCAGGCAGCCTTTGCAAATCAAAGCAACTTTTAATTTGGACATAAGGGTGAGTAACAATTAGCACCTTCTGCAGAGGAGAAGATTGGGCAGTTACCAGCCGGATCACTGGGTAGTCCTGCTCCTAGAAATTTCAAATAAACTCCCTCTCTCTTTCAAACATCTCCACAACAATTCCTTGAGCAGAGGACACTTCATTCTCCATGGTCAGCTCTGCCTCAATGTTGAAAAATCAAGCTGCAAAGCTGGGCTGGAGTAGGTTCTTCCCAACTAATTTCTTAGGGTTTTTAGCTGAGCTGCCTCAAAGAGAGATTTTCTTTGAAGCTTTAGTCTGGAATTCCCACAGAGGAGGTTTTTCACACCTAAACTCAACAATCAGCTTATATACAGTAACTGAATTACTACAAAGCAACACCTCACTCAAAGCATCAAGGAAAACAGATTTAAACATTATTTGAATGAATAGAAAGGCTCTTAAATTAAGGGAGAATGAAGACTAATAAACCAGCAGTCGATGCTATAGGAAGGCAGCATTATATCCAGGAGAAAACACTGGAATTTAGGTCAGAAATTCCATAACTTAACACACAGGTCACACATGACCTGGCACAGCAGCCCAGCTCCTGCAGTTTCCCTCTCTCTCTGAGGAAGAAAAACGTGCTGCTCTCCCCCCTCCACACCAATTTAGGTTTATAATTGTGTGCAACATGGGCCTGCTCCTGGTTTCTTTGTAAGTAATTGTTTGCTGAGAGATCAGAAGAGATGATGACTGAGGATAAAGCGACTCCCTCCACTTGGATAATTGCACCATCAGCCCTTTAGTGAGAGGCACAGCCAGAAACTTCCAGTTTCAACAAAGTGTCTACTGGAGCAGGGATTCATTCAACAGAGCAGCTCCTGGAAACATGGAAATACATGTTCAGCACAGGAATAACTCAGAAAAAGAAAAAATTCCCTCTGGGGGGAGCAGTAGTTGTAAATTGGCACTATTTATGAAGTGACCACCTAAAAATAGATACTTTAGGTGGAAATACTAATTCCCCATAAATATATTTTTGACACGTAGATCACAAACTCAAATGACAACACATTTCATCAAGTTCCAGATTTTCACAGGAAGAAAGAAAATTCTCCAGGCTTGCCTGGAATGGGAATTCTGAATTGAAAGGCTGAAGTTGTGCCCACCAGTCACCCAGGGGCATTTCAGGCTGTTTCACCTTCCTCTCATTCTGCCTCTCATTCCTCCTCTTTCTATCCCTCCTTCCTCTCATCCTGAAGTGGTTTGTGTTTCCACACTCAGTGCAGAACAGATGTGGGGAATCATTCCTGGTTTCCCTGACACGTGAGCAGCACATTTCTGACAGAGGGCTTTGTAAACGAGTCCCTTCCAGAGCTTTGGGACCACCACGAGGAGAGGCACTTGCTGACCTGAGGTGAGAGCCCAGAAGCTGAGGGGTGACTGGCAAAGCTGCAGAGACCTGGAAAGGGCCCCAGGAGCCTCACGGAGCTGTAAATCCACCAGGAATCTTGGCCTTAGCCCTGCATATCTGGGGATGTGAGTAATGTCTCCAGCACTGCTGCTGCTCTGGTGTCACAAATGCCAGCCTAACTGGCTGGATCGCTCCCCTTCCCACCACGGGATGGATCCAGCTGCCCCTGGAGCCAGCTGGAGCCTGTCCATGGAGCAGAGAGGGGCTGGAGCAGCCCCACTGCTGCTGCTGTTTGTCCTCGTCCTGCTCCCTCCCAGCCCTGCCACAGACACTCCAGGGAACTCGAGGGCAAACCCTGGTCTCCACAACTATTCCTCAGAGGGGATGGAGCTCCTATTTAAGGAAAGAAGCAAAGAGCAGAGAAGGTTTTATGGTGAGGTCTGGAATGAGGCAAGAGGAAAACAACGCTGACGTGGTTTGAAAGCAAAACGAGTGAGAGGCTCCAAGTCAGAAATACAATTTAAGAAGAAGAAAGGTAAAAAGGCAAAATAAAATAAAATAAATGCAATAACACAAAGGAGCACTGACAGAGTCAGAACACACCCTGAGCAGGGTGGTGGGAGCAGTCCAGGTGAGGGGCTCTTCCTGAAGCAGTGATCCCACAGAAAGGTCTGGGAGCTCTGCTCCTCTGGGAATCCAGTGGCTCAGGGCTGCTTGTCCTGTCCCAAATCCCAGATTCTCTCCAGGTGGGAATGCTTGGCTTCTCCCCCTGGGCATTGGGAGCATCTCCCAATGGGATGAGGAGTCGTGCAGTGGCTCCTTGATGGCCCATTAAACAGAGAGAGCTCCTGGAGGGAGTTCCCTGTGAGTCCTGGGCAAGGCATTGATGGGCCATGAGCAGAAGAGCCCAAAGGAGGGGCCTGGGAAAACACTGCCCCACCTGGTTCCAACAGCTCATGGGGATGGTGAGAGAATAAATACTTTGTGTACATCCTACACTGCAACCCAGGACAAACATGAGCGGTTCAAATCCCAGCAGGGTTTGGTGTTTCAGCCAGCCTCGAGGTTTAGGGGGTGACACTGCCAAAGTGAACCCCAAAATGTGCCCCTGGGAAGAGGTTCTATCTGCTGGCACCACAAGGATCAGTGTAACTCTGGGGAGGGCTCATTGCAGAGACAGACTTTGTTGCTCCAGCCACTGTAAAGAATGAACACAGCCATGGTCCCCAACCCCAAAAGAACTGCAATTATCCTGCCTTCCTCAGGCTGCAAAGCCCTGACCCTTGGTGGGGTCACGGTCTGGTGGAAAGGGTGCAGAGAAAGGCTGGGAAGGTGGTGATGGCTGAGAGCAGAGCAGTGCTGACAGCAGCTGAGTGTTTCCAAGAGGCAGGGGATGAGCAGGGTTTGTGTTTACAGCCTCTGGGTCAGGGAACTCCGAAATGTGACACAGCCCCACTCCAGACAGGGAATAAGGTTTACAAAGGTTGAGGGAAATTCTAGGTTTGATAAAAAACAACTTTCTACATCAACCTGTGTGTGCTTGGCCTCCCTCTCTGCACACAGGGAATATTTTGGGGTTGATTCCGACTGGTGACTGGCTGCCCCTGGTGTTTTCGGGTTTATGTTGCAGAAAACAACAGAGCAAAGCAAAACCTCAACCATATAAAGCAGGAATGTGGAGGGTGTAAAGTCAGAAAACTGACATCAGGCAGAGAAAGACATGAAACTGTTTCTAATTAATTTTTTCAAGGTATGTCCTTTCTTGCTTTGAGTTTCACCTCTTCATGGGAGCTTATCGCCTCAGCTGGGATGAGCTGCACTGGGACTGTTGTATTTTGGGATGGAATCCTGTTCCCATTTCAAGTGAAATTGCTTTTCCTTCTCACAGCCCAGGGATTGCAGCATCTGTGCTGAAATCTGTGGGTTTCACACTCTGCAGGGGGGCAAATATTGCCTTCAAGACACGGTTTTCATCGAGGATTTTATGGAAGGAAACATTCCAGTTGTTCAAAGGCTGCTTTTAAAAAACGCTGATTCTGCAAGGTCTTTATTTTGGAGCCAGATTCAAGGTGATGGTTGCCCTTTCCCCGTGTCAGAATCAGAAATATGAAAAATAGTTGTCAAAAGATTTTTTTCTTAAAACCTGAGAAGTGAGGTCAGGGGGTCAAGGAGCTCTGGAAAACAGAAATCTTTAAGAAGCATGTCTGGTTTGTTTTTATTTTTTTTCTGAATGGGAAAGTTGCTTTGCTTGAGCCTTTTAAGTGTCTGCTGATAGAGATGAAGCAAAGCCCAACCACTGAGGATGAAAATGGAATTGAAACTCCATCTCGGGGCAGTGGAGACACCAAGTGCCTTTTGTTTTGGGGGAGCTGACCCCTAGAGATTCAAAAGTAAAATACTTGACTCCAGAGAACAAGGATAAGGATGTTTGGGTTAATTTTTGGTGGGTGGTGGTATTTTTTTTTTTTTTTTTTTTCTATTACTGAAAATCCAACAAACAGATATGAAGATGCAGATTCATGTGGCTTTCTTGGTGAGGTGACATGGGAGTCACTCTGTTGATCTCTGCACAAACCCCTGATGGGCCA
This sequence comes from Zosterops lateralis, assembly GCF_965231275.1. Lineage (NCBI taxonomy): Eukaryota > Metazoa > Chordata > Aves > Passeriformes > Zosteropidae > Zosterops > Zosterops lateralis. The sequence continues at coordinate 3,591,668 of NC_139772.1, forward strand.
TTCCTGTCTGTGCCAACACCTACAGGGAGCTGCTCCAAAATATGGAGGAGTGAGAGAAAATATCTTCCCTTCCTCCTCAGGGTGATGTGATCAACTCCAGGACTTTGCCTCCTGAGCTCTGTCCTTTTCCTGACAATTTGTTTTTTCCTTCTGCATTTTGGTCCCTCTTTCTCCTCTCTCTTGGAGAAAAAAAAACAACCCATTTTTCTTATTTTTATTTTCATGGCTCCTGGGATGCTCAGATTGCTGATGGATCAGGATGGGAGATCTTTGAAGGGAGGAGTTCCTTGGGTGCAGATTCTGCAAAGACACATCAGTGATGTGGAGCAGCTGGAAATGCACCAAATTCACCCAGAGAGAGGACAAAAATTTGGAGGCCACTTCTTTTAAAGAGTGATCCAATGTTCATTCCTCTTGGATTACAAGTTACAATATCTTTTGAGGGAAAAAAAAAATCAGGAAAAATATCTCATTTTCCCTAGGATTTCTTATGTAGGAGTATAATAGGAGTATAATTGCCTTAAACCAGGCATAGACCATGAAGGAAACAGATGCTTATTTCTTTTAGAGATTAGACAACCTTGCAGACTGCCCAATAGGAAACAGAGGAGAAAGCAGGCAATATATCTCACAAGCATCAGGCAAATTGCAACATTGCTCAGGAAATAACTGGGTTTTATGACTGATAGGAAAAAATTAAGCTCTTTTTCAAAAAAATGCAGGTTGTAGCATGATTTCATTCATTTTGAAATAATCTGCCTCTTAAGCAATTGTATTTTGGCCAGCTGCACCTCCTAGATCTGCCTGATGGTTTGAAAGAGAAGGAAAAAGGGCATTTCCTGAAAATACACTGAGCACACCTATAGCAGAGCACCAGCAGCTTTCCTTGAGCTGCCATTTGGGGCTTTCTGAGTTTTCAGGAGCTGCTGATCATCACTTGCAGGGGCCTCAAATCCCTGTGAGCACCTGGGGCTGCTCCCCAGGCTGGATCAACCCCAAAAGGAGCATTTTTTTTTTGCTGTCAGAGTTGATTTATCTGCCATCAGGCCAGCTCAGGAGAGGTGGGAGCCTTAAAGCATCCTCTGGCCTCTGCTGGGGAGAGATTTTCTGCTTCATTAAAGCCCTGATACATTAATGGGCTGTGCGTGATTTGGGGGGCTGGTTGTGCAGGGCTCCTGTGGTTCATGCCTGGGGCTTGTTAGTGTAATTTTCCAAAGATTAGCGAGCATTGATTCCACTGGGAAGCCTTGGGGAAATGCCCTTAATCTCCCCTGACTGCGGGGACCCCGCTGGGCTCCCGCTGCTGCCGGGGATGTGACTCTGGGGGGAAGTTTTTCTCTTTATAAAACTGCAGCAGTTGCAATAGAGAACCATTAGCTAATGGCAGACACTCCATTTTTTTTTTTTTTTTTTTTTTTTTTAATGTCCCCCCACGTTGTCTGAGCCCTCGAGGGCTCCCACAAAAAAAAAGAGACACTGACTCAGTTCTGGCTTTACTTTCACCACTGTAACTCCTGTTAAACTCAACAAGCTCAGGCAGGGATGCTTTAGATGGAATTTTTTACCTGCTGGAAGGACACTGTGTATATTTTAGCACAAATGGGTGGTGTGTATGTGCGAGTTATTATACTCTGGAGAAAGAAAACTAACCAGAATAATTCAATTTCCCAGACAAAAGGTGGAAAGTACTAAAACTAAGTAGTAAGTAATTCAATTTTCTGGTTACAAAACAGAACATTCTTGGTAGAATTAATGAATGAATGCCGAGTTTCTGGGCCAGCGTGTACAAATCAAATCTCACAGTACACAGGTGGCAAAGGACAATAAAAAGTCTAATTCTAAATTAGGGCCACCAAAGGAGAAGCTTGGAAAGCTGGTTTATATTTTGAATAACTTTTTGCCTACTGTGTGTGAGCCAGTCTGGGACGTGAGCGCTGCTTTCAATATCTTGTTCCAAATGCAAAATGACCTCCAGTGATTTTTCAGTTTTACATTGTGTGAAATGGAAAATTCACAGGCAGAGCCTTACCCCAGGGACAGTGTTATCAGCTGTACTCAGCAATGGCCCAAACAGGGAAACAGTGAAACTTAGAAAGAGAAAACCAAAGTGCCTCAAGATAGACAAATTGTCTGGATAGTCCAGACATTGTTTTCTTATCTCTGGCTAAGCTGGGGAAGTAGATTTGTTGGTCTTGACAAGAGAGCCCTTTGTACATTGTGGGAGCAGGAGACCCTGGGGGACGAGAACAATGGGCTTCCTCTGACCCCGGGATTGATTACCTCCAGGAAGTGCATGTGCACTGCTCACTGATTGAATTCCACTATTGCTTTTTTCAGGATCATCTAATTACATTACAGACTCCGTCCTGCTCCTTTAAATGGCCACAATCTCTTTTGACTACAATAATGAAATAACCGCTGCTTTAAATAATGGTATTTTTGTAACGGGCTTTGCAGCCAGAGCTGGAGCGTTTTCTGCTCTGACAGCAAAGGGAACTGCAGGGATGTGTTGTCACATCCATGTGGATCTGTCCCTCCTGTTCTGGGCTTCCCAGGGGCCTAAACCATGTTGGCAGGAGTCTGTGGGAGAGAGAGAGCTCTGTGCTGTTCCTTGTGCTGCTCCTCACCATTCCCAACCAGCAATGAAATGGTTTCTGAGAGATAAAAGGGAAGACACAACAGGGCAGTGCTGGGTTCCTGTTGCATCAGCAGCTGCCCTGGGTTTGGGGACACTGTGTCCTTTCAGAGGAGACCTCACTGCTACAAAACCTTTGGTTCTGAGGTTCACAGGGAACCCAGCTCTCCTTCACCAGCTCCACAAACAATCCAAACTTTCTGAATCTGCCAGCAGAACACCAGGCTCACTGCTCCCTTCCCAACCCAGCATCTTGCTAACTCCAGGCTTCTTTCTTGAGCAATCTGGTTTAGGAAAGTTTTCCCCTTTCCCCTTTCCTCACAATATTTGTTTTCAGGGAGATGTGGCATCCATGGAAGATCTTGAACAGGGGCACCCTGCATTGCCCAAGGGCTGCCCTCAAATTGCATCTTGCACAAACAGGCCTTTGTGTAAAACAAAGGGGATTCGTGGCTGTTTGCTCACAAACTTTTAAAAGCACAACTGTAATTTATGGGAGATTTCCCTTTCCTGTCACCAGAGCTAGAGCTGGAGGAAAGTTCTGTGTTTCTTGCTGTGGTTATGTGCACAAAGCCCTTGGATGTTGAGCTACCAAGGACATTTCCTTGCACAGATGTCGGGATTTTTTTTCGTGCTGAAAATGATGAATTCCAGAGATCACCAAAGCTAGAAAACTGTCAGCAAAGAGCTCGTAGTGCAGGGCAAGGAAAGGCAGCTGCTGGGAGCACCTCTCCCTGCAGGGCCCCTGCCATGACCTCCACCTCTGGCAGGGAATCAGTGAGGAAGAGTGGGATGTCAGAGCAGGAGGGAGCTCCCACATGGAGCTCAGGGAGAGCAGAGGTGGCAGGGATGTTTGGGAACGAGCAGTGCTCCCAGAGAGTTAAAAGTTTGTGACTAGAGGCCATGGGAGTGGTTTACAACAGATGCTTTACTACAAAGAGAACTCAAATTGACAGAAATTACTCCCCACCGTTGCTGCCTTGATATTTCACTATCTAATTAAATCAATTTTTTTTCCGATTTGGGCAAAAACAGTTTGTGACTTTTCCAGCCCAGTTCTGAGACAGAGGAGACAGACCCACAGATAAATCATCCCCCCTTTCCAACTGACCTTTTGCTACCGTGGATTAAAATCTCCACTTTATTTACAAACATCAGCTCACCGAATGAGCTGCCGAGGGCTGCAGCTGTTGATGGATGCTCAGGTCATCTGAAACATCAAAGCAAAGGCTATTTATGAGCAAGGATGGAAAAAAACATGGCAAGTTGCCTCTCTTCCTTCCCATCCATGTGCTGCAGCCATGGCTCCATCCCTTGTGAGGGTATTTTAGGAGCACAGGCTGCAGCTTTTATGGGCTGAAGATGAAATACCCAGTGTGGTCTCAATGGCAGCAAACACAAATCTCCTGATTCCTCAGAGCTTCAGGTGCCACTGAGTCCTGTGCAGGTGATAAATGTGGCAGTGCAGATGCAGGAGAGGAGGAGGAGGAGGAGGAAGAGGAGGAGGTTGGGAGCATCAGGCTGGGATCATGTTGAAGGCTCTGTGTCACCATTACCCACTGGGCTGTCCCACCCCAGCAATTAAAATCACTTCCAGAAGCTCAAAATGACTTTATCAGGAACAACAAAGTGATATAAAATCCCTGCTCATTCCTAACTTTATGTGAGCAGGGAGTTCTCTTTATCCCCTCAGCCCCAGGACTTAAATCAGGGATGTCTCCTTGACATTCTCTCCCTCAGCTTCTCCAAGCTGCAGATCCCACAAAAAAAAAAACGCACCAGCCAGGATTCCTCCCCCATCAGTTGAGATTTCTTCCAATCCTATTTGAATCAAAAAGTGGTTTGTTGTTTTTCATGTAATTTTGCTCTTTTTGTCCTTTTATTTTTTTTACCTGACAGATTGAAAAGATTAAAAAGAGTAATCCATTTTTCAGATAAATTATTTCCCTGAACTTCCCTGGTCGAGAATTGGGACATTTGCAATAGATCTCAGGTTCACACAAGCCACTGCTCTCTATTTTTCTTGCAAAAAACCCAAATTAAACACACAAATCAAGGGTATCAGTAGCTTAGAATCTTGTCAGGAACCACAAATAACACGCAGTTTGTTCCAAAAGAGCATATTTTGGAAAATACTTTCCCCTTTCAGAAAGGCTACAGGGTGATGCAAAAGGAGAGGAAAACTGGGCACAGTTTCCTCTTGTTCCCACTCCTTCCATTACATCTTACCTTGACATTTGTAATTTGCCAGATAAATTATTTGCACCAAAATGGGAATATTTCCATTGGTGAGGGAGGATGTGCCCCATCCAGAGGAATACTTGGGAGGTTTGTTCCTTTGGCTCCTGACCTCAGAGGACTATTTTCCACTGTGCCTGACACTCAAATATAGCTCCCAGGATAAATTGGGGGCTAAATATAGCCACCCAAAAAAGGCATTTGTATTTCAAAGTACCAATATATCAATTTCCCCAGCCATGACAACCATTCAGCTTTGTTTGGCAGTTGGGAAAGAAGTGAGAACACTGAATTTCTGGTTTTACTTAGAGAAGGGAGTTGAGCCTGGAGTTGGTTCAGAGTTTTTACCTCTCTGAAAGTCATCTTTGTGGTAAAACTGCTTCCGGGAACCCGAGGTAGATGTCAGATCCCAAAAATGGACCTTCTCCAGTTGGGAAAAGCATCTTTTTTCTTTGCAAGCAAAAATCCCACATAATTTTAGACCTTGGTAACCTTTTCCCTCAGGTCCTTGCACTTTGCCACACCCCAAGTTCTTGGGAGCACATCTTCCTTTGAATGTGGGCTGAGGAAGAGCAAAGGAGCCAAAGAGGGGATACATGATTTCTTACAATTTCCCCAAAAACTATTGATTTATCTTTTTTTTTATCTTAATGTCCTACCTTAGGTCCTTACCTCTCCCTCACACCCTGAACAAAAACTGTCTACACCTCTCCAGCTGTAGTCTGTCGGCTTTATCCACTTTTCCAAAGCCATCTTCCAAAAAAACCCCAAATTACAAGCCCAGAACCCTTCAGGTGAAGGTCACTGGTGTCCTGGTTGTAGTGTAGGATGTACACAAAGTATTTATTCTCTCCCCATCCCCAGGAGCTGTTGGAACCAGGTGGGGCAGTGTTTTCCCAGGCCCCTCCTTTGGGCTCTTCTGCTCATGGCCCATCAATGCCTTGCCCAGGACTCACAGGGAACTCCCTCCAGGAGCTCTCTCTGTTTAATGGGCCATCAAGGAGCCACTGCACGACTCCTCATCCCATTGGGAGATGCTCCCAATGCCCAGGGGGAGGAGCCAAGCATTCCCACCTGGAGAGAATCTGGGATTTGGGACAGGACAAGCAGCCCTGAGCCACTGGATTCCCAGAGGAGCAGAGCTCCCAGACCTTTCTGTGGGATCACTGCTTCAGGAAGAGCCCCTCACCTGGACTGCTCCCACCACCCTGCTCAGGGTGTGTTCTGACTCTGGCAGTGGTCTTTTGTATTATTGCATTTATTTTATTTTATTTTATTTTACCTTTTTATCTTTCTTTTTATTAAATTGTATTTCTGACTTGGAGCCTCTCACTCATTTTGCTTTCAAACCACGACAACTGGTGAGGGTATAAAAGCAGAGGATTTTGGCTGCACGAGATTTTAAGCACTTTAAATAAGTCCCAGTGAAAGAGGCCTCATATGCTCAAACTTCCAGATGGGCTGTGGGGTTTTGCTGGTTTGGGATCTTGGACCACAAAGCGCACAAAGGGGATCTGTCAGCCTTCAGATGAACCACAAGGGCAAATTTAATCTGCTTAGAAATGTGCAGCTGACTTGATACAGATTTTCTGGTGCACAGATCAAAGGGAGCGCTGCACGCTGGGCTGGCCTGGGTCCCCATGTGTGAAATAGATGGGGAAAATGAGCAAAAGTGAGGAAACTGTGAATGGGGCTTCAACAGATGATAGATCCTCTAGATTTAGTAAAGAGACCTTCCTTTGGCTGGGAGAAAGGAGAGGGGAATGCAGGAATTTTATTGCTGTCCTGTCACTCCTTCAGACAAACCCCCAAAACTGCTCCAACTACTGGCCTGAGCAGTTTGCTGTCAACTTCTTTCACCTCCTTGGAGAAAATTCCTTATTTTAGCCTTCTGGGGAGAAATGATTAGGCAGAAATGATTCCAAACTGGAGAGGATGGGATGGCTTTTGTAGTCCCAGCATTGATATGGCATTTACAGTATAGAACAAGTCAAAGGGCGTGGGGTTTCAGTTGTGTGTGGCTCTCTGAGGTTGCTGTTGAAATGAAAAAGGAAAAATAAAGCTGTTTTTGAGGGCTCTGACGTGTTGGGAGTGTCTCTGCTGTGCTGCAGTGCTCCTGGCACAGAGGGGTCACGGCCAGAGCTCTCCGTGTCCCCCTGAGTGACACCTGCAGGATGCTGCCATCAGCCTTGCCCCAGAGGAGACAGGGAAAACTTTGTGCCTTTCTGGGCCACTTCTAAGGAATAAAATAACAGAGGTTGCAGGAGAATTTAAGAATTTAAGTGGCAAGATAGAAATGTTGCCAGAGCAAGGGTGTGAAGATCCCTTGTTTCTGTGAGCTGTCATAAACCAGGACTCTGCAGCCTTCCCCAGACAGGACCTTGACAGCAATCAATAACTAGAAAAATGAAGCCAATTGTTGGTGGCAGGGTTTAATATCTCTTTGATACGGTGCTTTATTTCATTTCTGTGCGTGGCTGTCATCTGCTGGGACAAGATCTGGGAGGAGTGGAACAAAATCCAATTTTTTTTCTTGCACTTCCATGGAATGAGCAAGTTTGTTGCCCATCATGAGATGAGATTGTGCACAGACTAACTGCTCAGCCCTCTCTTTGCCCCCCATCCCCAAATTCCTGAATTCCTCTGCAAGGTTAAATACAGCTCTGCTTTGACCTGGAAAACAAGATGTGTCTAAGGGATTTTTAAGGATTAACTTTCCCAAGGTGCATTATTTCAACTCATTACTCCAGTGCTCAGCTGAACTGTCAGCTTTGGGCTCTGTCCTGATACTTGGGATAATCTCCAATTAGACAGAGCAGATTCTGCTGGGAGGGCAGGCAGGAACCAGGTAGTGCCCAGCACAGAGGGTGAGTGGGGAGACTGAACAAAACACGAGCTCAGGGTCCCCTGGCACAGACTGGGCTCTGCTGGGACAGAGGTTTGGGGTGTGGGCCAGCAGCCAAGTGGAGGAGTCAAATCCTTGGCACACTTGCTTTGTAATGCTAGGAGATGACCAGTTAAAGTTATTTATTCTGGGATTTCAGAACTTTATGTTGCAGGTTTGTGGGTTTTTTTTCTCTGTAATCTCAGCTCTCCTCCCTGCAGCACAACGAGGGCTCATCTTGTGGCACAAGTGAGGCACAGAACAAGCAAGGAAACACTTCTACAACATCTGCCATTGGAAGTAAAGTCTTATTCCTCTGACCATCTTTAAACGTGAGTTTTAACCTTAAAATAAGTATTGTTTCCTGTATTAATTAATAATTTTAAATTAATATTAATTATAAAAATATTAATTAACTCATGGCCCAAGTCCTCATTGTGTTGACAACAGCTTCACCTGGGATTCAGAAAGGTGATAAACACATATTTTAACAGTTTGTTTACAAACTCTCCCCTTCTCCCTCCAGGAAAATGTGTAGTAAATACCAGGTTTAGTAAATACCTCTGATGACACGAGCAGGTTTTTTTGTCTGAGTTAAATGAATGTCATAGACTTAATTAGTTACACATTTCCCTAGCAGGAAATGGGAAACCATTAGAACTGCTGCATTAAAATACCCCCTCAGCTACTGCTGCTTTGCAGATGATTCCAATTTGGCTCATCTGCATTTCCCTGTGAGTGGTTTCAGCAGAGATGCTTCAGGAGCAGCACAGGATGAACTTCACCACAGAGAAGTGACATTTGCACATCCCCTGTCCTGCCATGTGTGCCCACATCTGCAGCAAGAGTTTTTCACCCTCCTGTTGGATCCCTGGTCACTGAGAATTTCAGACTTTCTGTGCTGACAGGCTCTGACCCCCAAGCAAACACTGCATTGGACCTGAGGCCATGGAAAAAGCTTCCAAAATTGAGTGACAGCACTGGGATTGTGGGTGTGGAGTTAGAATAGAAATGTGTGATATCACAGGGTAGAAAACTTTGAGTTTAAGGGTTTAGAATACAGTAATATATATATAAAGCAAGATGGAGGATTTAGGGCAGAGGCTGAGTTCTTGTTTTTCACCTTCTTCTTCATGGGTTTGGGTGGTGTTTTGTAATTGAGTAGAAAAATCCGCATTTTGGGCCACGGGTGGTTGGTTATTGGGTTAAAAGTAAAAATAATCCAGGTGTCATTTCTTAATTGGACAGTTTATCCTTAAAAGACCTTGTAGAGAGAGAGATATGGCTCCATTTTTACTTTGTCAGCTGGAAGTGCTGTAGAACTCATTGTTTGTGAGACTGTAATGGAGATAAGAATTAACAAACATCTGAATCTGAACAAGAAATACTTTCTTATGAATTTAATCCCAACTCTGGCAAAGAAAGAAGATAAAACACAACACCCTCCCATCCTCACCCTTCCCTTTACAGGGAATCATTCATGCCTTGGCCAGCTGTGCCAGCTGTCCTGGCCCTGTCCCTGCCCAGCTCCGTGTGCCCTGCCAGGGTGGCACTGCCAGGGTGGCACCAGGAGCAGAAAAGTCCTTGGCTCTAAGTGAGCTCTGCTCAGGTTAACCAAAACATCCCTGAATTATCAACAGCTTCAGCACAAACCCAAACCACAGCCTGATGCCACACAAAGGAGATGAGCTCTGTCCCAGCCCAGCTCCACTCCCTGACTCACCCTGCACCATCCTCCTGTCTCCAGAAGGAAAACCACACCAGTTTCTGGACATGCCTTTGCAATTTCAGCCCACAGCTCCAAAATAACATCCTTTCCCTTCACAGTTTTGTCTCTATAAGCAGAATAAGCAAAAAATGGGGAAGGCTGGAGGAGTGTGAGCTGACACAAAGGGTTTCACTCTGCTCGAGTTCCCAGCAATCTGCACCAAGGATAATGAGGAAGATGAACTGCTCATTTCAGTCCAGAGCCACTTCATTAATGAATATATTTAAAACAAGGAATGGAGGGATAAAAATCACTGAGAGGTGCAATTATTTTGACAGATGCTGCAAGTAAGGTGCTGTAATTCCTCACAGAAGGGTCGTGCAGAGCTAATTGTACTGCAGTGATTCCACCAGCAGGCTCCTCTGGGGGATTCCTGTGCTTTGGCGGGGATTGATCCTTCACTGGGGCTTCATTCAGAGCCTTCTGAGACCTCACCAAAAGCTGAAAACTGTTGTTTTATAAGAGAATAGAGAAAATGGGGTGAGAGCAATTTGGATTGGTGAGCTGAGACAGGATCTTGGCACCCCAGCCTTGAGCTCCAGGTTGTGTTTGTGTTGAACACATGAAAGGCACCTCCAGACAGGCACAAATGTGGCCTAAACCATCCCTGGGGCACCTTCATGGTGTCGTGGGCTGAGAAATGGCCAAGGGCAATGCCTTGGGAACCTTTTAGTCAAAGGTGGCCACTGAAATTCTCTAACTCTGCCCCTGCAAACTGAGAACAGCACATCTGGAGAGCCAGACTCCTGCTCACAACACTTATCTGTGATTTATGTCACCTCTAGCTCTTAATCCTCCTCGTAAGTCAAAACACAGAGTTTTCCCTCTTTTTTTCAGAATACACAAAGTTCAGAATAAACCCCCAGACCCCCTGAATCCCAACTGCTCTGAGATTCTGGCTGTAAACTCAAAGCCAGGCTTGCTTTGTGCAAATGTAAATCTCAAAGTTGTGGATTGTTAGAAGTCAGGGCTGAAACTTTCTTAAGCAATTTGTTATTTGGGGATGAATATAGAGAGAAGTGCTCATTTGGAGTGAGGTCTGATTTTGTTTGGAAATTAAATCTGTTTACAGAAGCTCTTTGCAGCTTAACAGCCTTGGGTAAGCCTCCTGTAACCCCACATGGCATTATCAGTTCTGTTTGAGAAGGTGCTGAAAGCTGAAAACTCACATTTTCTAATCTCAGAGACTTGTTTGTTTTCTTTGTTGATAGCATCCCCTGTCTTCTGACGCTCCATTTCTTCCATTTCCAGTTACCAATTGGCTCCTCCATTACTCCAGGACTATCAAATATTGCAAAAGATGAATTACATGGAAATAGATGTTTGGGGCTTTGTTAATGCTCCTCTGCAGTAACAATCCAAAAAGCATTATAAAGACTCTTAAAAGCCACTCAGAAAAGGAGATAACATTCATTTAATTTATTTTAGTGGTGCTGTTAGTGTCATCCTCAAATGTCACACAGCATTTTCCCTTCTTGTAAAGGCAATTGAGGAGCTGACTGCAATTCTGGTACCCATTCTGCCACAACTGTTGATTTAACTTGAAAGTGTGTGAGTGTTTTTATGGTGCAGAAAATGTCACAACAGAAACATCCAGAGCTGAAGGATCTGAAAGCACAGCAGGGCACTGCAAACTGGGACTGGGGTAGGAGTCAGATTCACTCTAGAATTACCCTGGGAGATGCTTTTGCTGAGACATTAAAGGGTGTTTTTGACATTTTTTAAGAATTCAGCTGTCCCAGTTGAAGTAAGGAGGTTTTTAAACTAAGATATTTTGATATTCATGCATATGATGATTTTTTTAATAGGGGGAAGAGGATGGAGAGTCTTTGCTGACTTGTCCATGGAATGAGTTGTGAAATATCTGGATGAACAAATGGAGATCAAGGAGAGCCTCTGCTCTGAAAGTTAAATTGACAATCAAGTGCACAGGGCGCACACAGCTGAGCCACGGCTCAGCTCTCCAGGTTGTATTCCTGCAGTTCTTGTTGGTGCAGCTTCTCTTTCCCTGCCCTTTCATAGCACTGATTGATGCCAGCTCAGCTTTGTCCTGCCTTTCCCATTCCACTGACAACCAGATTTGTCCCTGCAGACAGAAACTGTATCTTATACAGCAGAGAATGGCACAGATGGAAGGCAAAGGGATATTTTAATTTTTTTTTTTTTTAATGGCATACTGGTTCTTCTAAATGCATACCCTGATATTGATGTATGGCCATTTTTACCACTGAATAACAGAGTTTTCTGGGAACAGAAGATGCTGCACAGGCTCCTGTGAACTTCAGCTGGATGTGTGAACAGCTTGGGACAAATCTCCCAGAAATCTCTCCTGCATCAAAAGCAACATCTACCAGTGGTGACCTGGAGAAGTTCAGCCACAGTGTTAACACAACCTCATTAAAAACTGCTCAGGACGAATTTCCACAGCAGCCCTTTCCCACAGGGCAGTGCCAGCTGAAATGAAAGGACTGTGCTGCTTTGGCTGTGCACTGATGTTCCACAGCTGAGTGTTTCCAGCCCCTTCACCTCCAAAATCTTTCTTCAGAGTCACAAAGTCAGTACAAATGTAAAAGGAGTTGCTGAATGGGTTTGTAATTAGCCAAATGAAGCACTACAGATTAAGGGTAACACACTCTTTCAAAACAAGCATTTCATGATATTTAAACAAATTTCAGAAAAAAACCAGTGCGCACTGAACATGGGAAGAGCTCTTCAGAAAGACGTTGTATGACATAAAGTATTTATTTATTAATTCTCAGCCACCTGCTGGTGGGAGGTGTCTGATTTGCAGCATCCCCAAGGAACCAAACACACAGTGGTGCCACGACAGAGACCTAATTCTGTCCTTTTCCATCCACAATTAACCTTACAGATTAAACAGAAAAGTATCTAGCACTGAAGTGATGCTGAAAGACAAGGATAAAACACAACCAGAAAAGTCTTCTTTCATTGCAGGGCTCCTGTGAGCAAAGAGGGAAATCAGGAAATCAAATCTGAGCCTCTTTCTGTCTGCCCTGTTGGCCTGACACACCAGGTGAGTGGTCACAAATGGGAAATTCATTGTACCAACAGGCAGGATTTGGGCACACACTTGTTAACACACTCTGCAGTTCTAAAGCAAAGTTTTAGCTGCTTAGAGGAGGGGGAAATAAAAAAGAAGTGGAAAATATGTTGCTGTAGAAGCGGAGCGTTCAGAGAACGTCTGTTGGAGGCAAAGTGTGGAAATAAACAAATTCTTGTAGACACTGCCCTCATGCTGCCTTTTAATTGAACTACATAGATCAAGGAGTGCCACGGGGAAGGGAAAAACAAACCAGCGAGGAATTTAAATGAGTTCTAGGAAGGAATTAGGAAAGTCACCATCAAGCCAGGCCCCAGCTGTAAATATCACTGATACACTGGATTTTCATATCTCCAGCTCACAGCAGCTCTCACAGGCACAGGAGCAGCTCAGACCTCACTCCTGTGTCCTGTGCTGTGGGTGTTGTTGTGGATCCCTCCTGCAGGAGCCCCCACTCTGCACCCCCCTGTGTGTGTGTGTGTAACTCCAGCCAGCCTTCCCCAGGATGTCTGGCTCCCACACTGAACCCCTGACTCCTCCTTGTTTTGCACTGATAATCCTCCCAGACCCAAACACACACTCTTGAAAAACTCTGGCTCCAAAGGGGGCTGTGGGCCCCCAGGAAAAAAATAAAAAAATCATTTGGTTATAGGCAGGCACTTGTCAGGATTTTTACCCATGATAAATGACCTAAAACACAAATAAACCTCTTTACTTGCCCAGTGCCACAAGGCCTGAGATTGAATTGGAGATCCCAGATGTTACCAGATAATATATAATTACAATGATCATCTTCTGATTAGACCAAAACCCAAAAAGCAACACTTGAGTGCCACTGAAGTCAGTGGGAGCTGTGCCAGCACCTCCAAGCTGGCAGGATTTCACCCAACATTTCTTTCACAGCAGATTTAATTAGTGGTCGGTAATGAGGCACTCTCAGAATTCTCCACATCTGGGGAAGGAGAAACATGATTAGATTAGAGTGTACAGCTATAATTCACAAATAGGATTGTTAGAACTAGTTTTCCTCTGCTTTTTTTCTCCTTCTTTGCCAGGAATAACACAATTAAACTCAACGTCTCCACACATAATGGAGTGAGGAATGACTGGGGAGAGGTGGTGGTGAGGAAAGCTGCTGCAGGCTCCTGATGTGGGGGCCTGGTTTAGGGGTCCCATTTCAGATTTGAGGGAACCCTGATGAATTCCCATAGGGTATTTTAGAGAAAGTTGCAAATTAACTACAAATTGCCCCAGAACACAACATCAGATGGGAAACAAACTGTGGTGGTTTGAAAGCAAAACGAGTCAGAGGCTCCAAGTCAGAAATACAATTTAATAAAAAGAAAGGTAAAAAGGTAAAATAAAATAAAATGCAATAACACAAAGGAGCACTGACAGAGTCAGAACACACCCTGAGCAGGGTGGTGGGAGCAGTCCAGGTGAGGGGCTCTTCCTGAAGCAGTGATCCCACAGAAAGGTCTGGGAGCTCTGCTCCTCTGGGAATCCAGTGGCTCAGGGCTGCTTGTCCTGTCCCAAATCCCAGATTCTCTCCAGGTGGGAATGCTTGGCTCCTCCCCCTGGGCATTGGGAGCATCTCCCAATGGGATGAGGAGTCGTGCAGTGGCTCCTTGATGGCCCATTAAACAGAGAGAGCTCCTGGAGGGAGTTCCCTGTGAGTCCTGGGCAAGGCATTGATGGGCCATGAGCAGAAGAGCCCAAAGGAGGGGCCTGGGAAAACACTGCCCCACCTGGTTCCAACAGCTCACGGGGATGGGGATGGAATAAATACTTTGTGCACATCCCACACTGCAACCCAGGACACAAACCAAGAGGAAATTAGGCAAAAAGTGAAGCACCTCTTCCACCAAGTTAATGGACACAGAGTCCTTGCCAGGAGTGTTCTCAGTGTCCCAACACTGCTTTGCTGGACCAAGGCATGGACTGGCTGAGCCCTGATGTACATATCTGAGCTGTATATTCATTTATCACAGGGATAAATGTGCTCTGAGCTCCCACTGGATTTACTGGGTCAACTAGACCTCTCCCCTGAGCACCCTCAGCCATGACAACCTGAGGAGACAACCTGAGCAGCATCAGCCTTGTCTTCTGTCACTGAGCTGCAGTGAAAATGTACAAACACACACCCACAGGAGCTGTTCCATGGGAGGTGCAGCAGTGATTGTTCCAGGAAAAGGATTCTGGTGAGAATCCATGCAGGAATGTCCAGGGGCTGGGGGATGGAGAAATAACAGCAGAGTGGGGAGGCATGGCTGGTATGAAAATTGCTCGTGAGAGAAGCTCAGCAGAATGTTGCACACATGGGGTGATGAATGGAAGAAGTTCAGGAATCTGGCGTGTAGTTTTCATATTTCTTGGAAAAAAAAAAAAATAAACCCAACCCAAACAAACAGAACAAGTTTGTTCACATTTGAGAATTCCGCAGGAATCTGTTTCTTTGATTTCCTAAGCAAAAATTTTCTTGGTCGTCTCAAACTCCTCCAAATATTCCAGGTCAGAAAAGAACAAAGGCTGGAAGCTGAGCTGAACAGAACACTGTGCCACAAACCTAAAGTCAGACCCGAGCTGTAATAATGGCTGGAAATATGGATTTTATTTCCATCTGCTTCCCTGAGTAAGTGCTCCCTGGTTTTCATTAACATTTGGAAGAAATCATGTTGACTCCAAGCTGGTTAGGAGGGGAAGCCAGTAAATGTCACATGGATTATGGGATCACTGTCTGGATTAAGCTGGCCACAGAATGGCTACAACCTTCACTTTCACAAAGCACAAGAGTTTCCATTTGTGGATGCAAATGACTGGACAGCATGCTTACAGCTATATTATTATATCCAGGATTTTTTTATCTTTTTCCCTTCCCAGAGGATTACTCCTTTTGCTTGGAATAACAAGCAATAAAAAGGAGCAGGCTGTAAAACCCAATGATCTGGATGGAATTACCTCCAACCTGCTTCAGACAGCAAATGTCCATGATCCTGGTCAGACTGTGGCCAGAAGTTTGCTGCAGCCCCAGGAAGGACAGACAGAGATTTCCACACTCACAGAATGAAGAAGGAAAATTGCAAATGTAACTTTCCTAAGTTCAAATCCACATTTTTATATTGTTCCTACCCTTCAGACATCCTTTGTGTGGAAAGGTGGTGTTTGTTTCGGAAGTATTGAGTTTCTGACTGCCTTTGCTCACTTAGCACCAAAACGAGCAGTTACATTCAGCAGAACTGTAAGATCAAATGTCATAAATAGTCTGGTGCCTTCATGCTGCCCTGGAGGGATCCCATTTTCATCCTCATCAAGGTATAATTGTGCATATCTACCAATGTCACCTCCATGAGGAAAGAGTCAACTTTGCATTTCACACACGAGCTGAGATGCTGAAGAAAACTTCTGCCACTGTTGGCTGTTTAATACAACCAGGCTCCCACAAAATTTACTTGAATCCCTTTTTGGCATCAGCTGGAATCTCATGAAACCTCTGAACAGTGGTTGAGTTTGCACAAGCCTTTCCCTGCTTAGGAAGCACCTGTCAAGAGTGAGTTTGCAATGAATGGATTCATCTCACTTCTCCAAAATTCTTGTGGAAATATGTGACCTACAGGACACAAGGTGATGCTTTGGGCTCCAAGGCTGAGCAGCAAATGTGATTTATCTCATGTTGTCACTAGAGAGAGGCACTCTGGTACAGAGCAATCCTTGAATTCTCAACTGCAATGGTAAATTTGGGGGTTCAATCCCATCAAATCATTCAGGACAAAGAGAAGCAGAGTCCTGCTATAGCTCCCCACCTCTACACAAAGTTTATTCCAGTGTAAAACCAATAGATATTCCTAAAGCTCAGTGCATCCACTGGGGGAAGCTGGATCTGTCACCTGGAGGTGTCACAGCCTTTCCCAGAGCCCACCTCACCCCGAGGAGCTGCACACAGAACTGCAGAGGTTTGATAACACTAAATTATAGAACTGTGCTCTGTCACTGTCTGCCCAGGCTGGAGTGAATCTCTGCAGAGGAGCAGAGCTGTTAAAAATTAAATGTTGCTGGGGTGCTGGCCTTTCCTCAGGCTCCAGGTCTGAGAACAAAGATTTTTCCTTCCAGCAGCAGGGCAGGGAGTCTGAAACTGGAACAATCGCTTCTTTTTTTTCCTCAGGACTTTTCATTCCAGTGTAAGAGCTTGCCTCTCCTTCCAATTATTTTAACTCCTCGGAGAGCAATCACCTCTTCTAATGGAAGTGATGCCAAAAGTCCTGGGAGCACCAGCATGGCCCTAAAGAATATAAATCCTTCTCCCACTTTCTCTCTTAATCTCCACTAAATCCCCTTACATTACGCTGAATTAGATAACAGGGAGGGCATTAATATTTCCTCAGATAAGAAATAAGCTGCCCTCAGTTAAACAACCCCTATTATTTATATCCATGTGAGCAACAACCACGAGTTAGAAGTTACTGGATTCCCTGGCTTTTTTCTTTGCTTTTCTTTTCTTTCCTTTTTGCCTTTTATTTTATTTTATTTTATTAATTTTTTTAATGTGGTGGTACATTTTAAAAAATAAATATATATTTATAAAGAACTTGTGAGGCTGGGGGCCAGAAGTTATTAAAGTAATGGCAAAAGCCTGATGGAACAAAGCTGATCCAGAACATGGATTGAGGAATATTATGTAACTATCAAATGTTTCCCAAAAGCAAGTGAATAGTGCCCTGAATCTGTGGACATGACATCACCGCCTCCTAAGAACTTAATTCCCACAGATCCATTGTATCTTCTGATTATTTACAGGGGAAGCACTGAGTGAGTGAGATTGTCTCCAAAGCACACGCTGGCTGCAGCCATTAGGCTTAGGGAGTGCTGCTGCCTGCCAGGGCTGCAATAACTGGGTTTATGGGCTTCTCTTTTATTATCTCTGCTCCAGGATGTTGAATCCACCCACGTCTGCATGGGGGAATTGGCTGCTGGAGATGGCTTGGCTTTTTTTTCAGCAGCTCTCCCCTCTCAGGAGAGAGTTCTTGAATCAAGGTGGAAAAAGGATCATGAAATATTTTGCCCGAGCCACAAATGGAAACATTAAGAACCTAATTAGAAAAGTCCATTGAGTTGATCTGACAGGTTAATCTGAACGGTGACTATGGATGACACAGCCCCAGGTAAAACAAAATTCACCTGGAAATTCAGCAGGAGCAGTTCATTAAAGAATTACCAAACAGCCCCCACGAATCTGCATTTCTGATGTCCAGCTTTAATTTCTCAGCAGTTAACTCAATGGCCAGCTGAAAGCTCAGTGCTCAGATGGTTCCACAGGATACTCCTTCACCATCAGTAAATACATGAACCAGGAGTTAGGAGGAAATTGTGGTACCTGTTGGAATTAGCAGGATCTGGGCAAACCACCTGTAATCATTTCTTTGATGGATGAGACTTTCCCCCTTTGGCAGACAGCAAGTGTTGTAATTCTTCTGAATGTGCTTATTATTTCAAATTGTTTGTTCTATCATTGTCTCAGCAAATGAAGAGAAAAGGATTGTCAGGAATTTATACCTTTGGTTATCCAAACTGCTTGTTTAGCCTCAAAAATTTCATGTTTTTCCTGTACCTGAGCAGAAATCTATTCTTCCCCTGTAATATGTACTAAGTGGTTTTTTTTTTTTTTGCAAAGAGAATAATTCTGAAAATAAGAATAAAGAGGAATTAGTAACACAGAAAGCAAAGATTTCCCAGTCAGACTTTTGCACACTGTTATTTCTGTGGGCACTACAGTGGGGAGTCCCCTGACTTGTTTATTCTAAAATAAAACTAAATTGCATCCACCACTCTCAGTCCATCCCACATATCCAGATTTCCTCTAAAGAGATGAACCTGTGTCTCCCTGCTCCCCTGCAATTCCCATAAACTGGATTTGTGCCCAGCTGCAAAGACTTCACAGCATCAGGCAGGGAGATCACGTTAATCATTTACATCTCCAGTGTTTAAGCCACACAAATCTCTGCAGGTCTGATTATGAGCTCAGCTCTGGCTCCAGGCACCACCAGCACCGTGTCAGAGGAGCAGAGGGAAGGTGCCTTCCCTCTCCCCTCCCAAATTCTCCTCTCCCTGGCCACGAATCCCTGCTTGCACCAGCCCTGGAGGAGTTTTTTTGTGTGTGCTCAAGTGAAGAAATAGCCTGACAGACTGCTGCCCGTGTCTAATCCTGCAAATCAGCACCAATAATCATCTTAGCTCTGCAGCAGATCTATTTTTAATGAGGGCCACCCCCAGCTGACTTTGGGCTCCCCGTTCCAGATGTGCAGCCATTGCCTGCTGGCCAATACTGGACTTTCACTGGGACTCTGTAATCCCTCGGAATTATTCACTGAGATGCTTCCCTCTCCTTTTTACATAACCAAGGGGACCTTTCTTATTTATCATCAGAATGAAGTGGTTTCTAAATTCAGGCCACAAAAGCTGTTCTGTGAAGTGACCCTCTGGACACTGATATTTATCCATTTATAAATACAATATACTGAACTCAGATAAATAGGCTCCTAACTCCAGGGCTTCCAGCTTTACAATTAAATCTCAAAAAAAAAAAATAATATATTTATTTATTTATTTCACTAGATTCAAATTTTCCCTAGGGGGAAAAAATAAAAGCCAGTTTTCACTCATAGCCCAAACCTTATATAACTCTTCAGGGTATGATTCATACTACAACTGCATTGGGGGGTGACAACTGCATTTTGAAAGACACACACACACAGACAGACGTTGATGTTGTCTGCCAGCATCTCAATTTTATTTGAAACACATAAACTCTCCCTGCCTTCCTTTGGCTGCAGGAAGAAATCTGTCAATGTTTTTAAAGTTCGCTATGAAATACCTCCGTCGCCGCAAGAAGTGAGTGGGAAGATTTTTTTCCTGTTCCCTGAAGAGCTGTAAGACTTTTGGAAGAGCTCTAAGATTTTTGGAAGAGCTCTAAGATTTTTGAAAGTGTCTCATCTTGTGCACCAGGACGATCCATCAACGTTTTGAAAACTCCTCGAGGAAGAGAAATTCAGATTTTTTGCTGTTGGTTCTGTGTGGCTGAAAAGTTTAATTCCTGAATTTCAAAACACTTTGTTCCCATGCGACACATTTCATTTTTGAGATGTAGACACCTGAAATATTGAAATGGAAAAAAAAATTACCACTTTCTAAAAACCCACCAACTTTCTTATTTTGATAGGATAGTTGTTTAAAATGCAATTTTTAAATTCCTTAAAAAAATTGTCATTTATTAAAGGCAAAATCCAATTAATTTGAGGTAAGAATTTCTCGAGGTGACTATTTCTTTAGGAATCAGTGGGTTTGTGGACTTAGTTACCTGGATTAGAGTGTTCAGATTAAAATGGGGATGTGAGCAGGAGGCAGAGAGAACTCCCAGACCTCAGTGTGGTGTTACAGGGCAGGACCTGGGGGAGGGCAGGGAGCAGTGGAGGGCAGCTGGTTACTGAAACACACACGTTTCTGCCCAGAAATCTTAAAAATATTCAATATTTCTCACCGTTTAATCAAGGGAAATGCAACTACATTATTTTATTTTAAGGAATTTGGAAATTTAAAGAGACAAAAGTTGTCTTGATTTTGACCGCAACGTTTTTGGCTCATCCTGATACTCTTTAAAATCCCAATCCAAACAAAATGGGATCTTTGCTTTGCAACCATTCTAGGAGAAAACATGTTCTTACAACAACCACTCAGTGGATGGTCAGAGGTATAAACTCTGAGATTTCAAACCAGAACATTAATAAAATATGAGTGTGTTTGACTCCTGGAATTGCAAACAAAAGCATTTCTGTGATTTCTTGTAGTACACCTGTACTACACCATCCCATCACACATTCCTGCTCATCACATATTCCTTTTATCATTAAAAATCCCTGTCCTGCCCAGTGTCCCTTCAGTGACCCTCATGTTGGTGCTGTAACCCCCAGAGAAGAGCCTGACCCTGCCCTGCCCCTCCAGAGCTCCTGTGAAAAGCTTCAGAGCTCAACCCACAGCAGCTGCAGCACATGGACAGACAGGGACTGCAAAAATGGGTTTCCAAGGAAACCAGAAAAATCCAAAAAATGTCCTATTGCTTGATGGAAATATTTAATTAAGAGATTGAACAATTTTCCCTAGGTTTAATTTGGTCTCAATAACAATTTTTTTTTTTAAATGTTGACTCTTTGAGTAGAAAAAATGCTTTTATCCACATTTTTAAAACTACATCACAGATAGTTCACAGGACTTGGGCAAAAATACAGCATAAGTTGCTGGAGATGGATCTTTGATGTCTTGACCTTCCAGACCAACACTTCTTATCTTTAGAAAATAAATAAATTCTGTGGTTCAATTTAAAGGTTCAGGTTTTGCCATTAACATGTTTTAATGATTTCAGGGGGTTTCAAACTTATGGCCTGGATGCAGCAGGTACCACAAAGCTGAATTTAGCTGAACTGCTCTGTGGGCTTTGTCCTTAATCATCTCCTTGTGACAGAGTTGGAGTTTTTAAGTGTGGTTTGTTTGTTTGTTTTTTTTTTTCTTTTTTTTTTTTTTTTTAATTTTTTTTTTTTTAAAGAAAACCCGTCTGGTTAATTTTGAAAAGCCAAGTGAAGCGTTCTCCCACGGTTTGCATTTTGTGTTCTTTGACCAATGTCTGGAATAAACAATTAGGAGATACAGCAAGGGGTGATGGTTAATGGCCTTTTAAACCCCCCCTGTTACCTATATACTGAATTAAAAATAAAACATTTACATGATGGAAATAGAAAGGAATTATTTGCTTGACTTTGCTGTTTGGCTTCCATATATTGGCTGGGTTGTGCAGAATATTATTATGATTATGATTATGATTATTATTATTCAGTCCCCAATATTTCACTCTCACAGACCCAAGGGCCTTAAGATTTCAGCATCCAGTTCTCACAGGCTCATCTCAGCCTCAAAATCTCTCTGCTAAGTCAATGTGCATAATCCAGTGACAGATTGGGCTCTTAGTGTGGAGACAGAAGAAATAATCAAGTGCAGGGCAGAAAATCCCAGAGTGCCATCTGACTTTACTGCCAGGGAAAGCAGACGGCTCCTCAAATTACAGAGACCGTGTCAACAAACAGCAATAATGCACTGAACTGTGGCCCAGGGTGGCCTTGGTTCTCCCAGCTCAGCTCTGGTCTTTCAGCTCTGTGGTCAGAGGGTGAGGAAATGCAAAGCTGGCACAAATCCTGCAGAAAGGTTTCTGAGGCAGCAGGGATGTGTTTCATCTCTGTTCCATCCCTGGCTCTCTGTTTCTGTGGTGGTTAAGTGGGATCAGTGGTGGAAGGAAGATTTTTTCCCTTCTTGTTTTTCAGAGGTTGATTCTTTTTAAAGCAGCCTGGTTAGAGCTCCCTGAGCTGTGGCACACTGTTGGATTATCCCTTTTACTGACCCAGAGAAGGGGCTCCTGAGAGGTGTTTTAAAGACTTTTATTCCATGATCAGTCTCATGTGAAGGGTGAGACAGTACACATGTTACAATTCACTCCATCACAATCAGAAGCCAAACTATTTCCCAATTACAACACATTATAAGTGTTTTTTGGCCTATCAACTTTTGCCACACCATGCTATTAATGCCTTTAAGCCAATCACCTAAAATGACCCCTCAGGGGTCCTACTACAACACATCTTTCATAGTTCTATTTCTCCAAAATATCCAGTGTATTTTTGTTGCCCCATCAGCACTAACTTGCTCAGTGCCTTATGGAAAAAAAAATGTTGCAAAGAGATTTCTGCATCCCTCAGATGCTTCCAGTCTTCCCTTTCCCCCTCATTTTTCCCTGCCCCATTTCCCTGATTTTTTTTTCCTCCTCCTCTTCTTGTTTTATTCTGATTCCTTTGATTTTCTGTTGTCTTTATCTCCCTTGTCTTGAGCTGCAGGTGCCCTGTAATACCCCCAGCTGCTTTTGCTTTTCAAACCCATGCAGCTGCAGGCAGGAAAAAGAAGCAGGAGGGTGAGAACCCTGCAGTTCTATGCTGGGAAGCACGAAGGAAGCCAGGAGTTAGGGGTGGTCAATATCTGGGGGAGAGGATGCTCGAGAACCACACTGTGAATGGAATTTGGAAACACTGCTAAAAATCACAACCAGAGCAACTGAGGGGGCTGAGGGTGAAAATGTCCATTTTATTTTCATGGCTCCTGCGCTCTTCCCTCCTTTAAGGTCTTTCAAATGGAGTTAAATCTCGTGGTCCTCAGACAGGCATCATCCCCTGTGGCTGATATGAGCCATCCTGCTCTCACACCTCCTGAAGATACACCAGATTCACCCTCTCTATTTATTCTCAACTCACACACCAGATGGACACACAGCTCTCCAAAGGGCTTCACTCCAACACCCACCCTCCAGTTTTCCTTTCCTTTCCTTTCCTTTCCTTTCCTTTCCTTTCCTTTCCTTTCCTTTCCTTTCCTTTCCTTTCCTTTCCTTTCCTTTCCTTTCCTTTCCTTTCCTTTCCTTTCCTTTCCTTTCCTTTCCTTTCCTTTCCTTTCCTTTCCTTTCCTTTCCTTTCCTTTCCTTTCCTTCCCTTCCCTTCCCTTCCCTTCCCTTCCCTTCCCTTCCCTTCCCTTCCCTTCCCTTCCCTTCCCTTCCCTTCCCTTCCCTTCCCTTCCCTTCCCTTCCCTTCCCTTCCCTTCCCTTCCCTTCCCTTCCCTTCCCTTCCCTTCCCTTCCCTTCCCTTCCCTTCCCTTCCCTTCCCTTCCCTTCCCTTCCCTTCCCTTCCCTCAAACTTTAATATATATATATATATATGGACATTTAATATATATGTGAACAAACACATCCTTAAGTAAAGCAAGGGATGAGTCACTTCCAATTTGCTCAGTCAGGAATAACGTCCTGTGGTAGATACAGGCAGCCTGTCTTACTTCCCAACACTTAATATTTAAACCTGAAGCCATCAAATGGTGGTAAATCAGAGAAAAGATTGCACATGCATTTCTGACATGATGGTTTTGACAGCCCCCACAAACAATGTTTCCCCTCAAAGGTGAATTTGTGTCTCTGAGGTTCACAAGATCCCCTGTAAAAGTTTGCTCTGCACAGCAAAGTGGGTGGAGAAATACCAGTTCTGACACGTAAAATCCTATTTTTTGAGGTCTCGCAGCTCGCTGTCCAGGTGTGCAAGATTTTGCACGAGAGATAGATTTGTGTGAAAAATATTTCCCCTGAAAGTATTGGTGCTCAATAAAGAAAAAAGCCAGAACTTGTCAGGCTGTGAGCAGCATTGTCCTTGTAGAGAATATTTGCTTTTAGGTTTCACAGCAGCAATACACAATTTAAGCCAAACAGCCACTATTTTCAATTTCATTCCCCACTCCTTGGTGCTTTCCTCTCTTCCTTTAAATTGCAGGTCCAGCAAGTTGTTGGCTCCAAGAGTTTCAGCCCACAGGAAATGAAGAATAATAATTAAAAAGAATTTCAACATTAATCAGCATTCATCATTGCCATGAAAAGATTAAGAATGTAATCTAAACACACCTTCCAGACCCAAGCAGGAGGTACAAGTGGGAGAACATCTTCATTTTTTCTTTATAAACAAAATTTGCAAAGATTAATTTGTGATTTAGCTGCAGGTGTTGGCAATGCTGTTGTTAAGCACCTGCTCCATCCATAGGAAATCCTGTTTGACTTAAAATTTAAGTATGTGAAAAAACGTGTTCCTAAACAAGAGCTGCAGGGAGGGAACTTCACAGCAAGGCTGAATTTTAAATTAATTGATCCCCAAACTTCTTCATCAGAATTCCCTGCTCTGACACCAACACCCTGTCAGAAAGATACTGACACAAATTCTGTATCAGAAAGAAAAGCAATTGTAGAGGGTTTCTACTGTTTCAGGCACCAAAGAGAGAATTGCAAAAAAATCTTCTGATCGTTTCATTAATGAAAACGTGTTCAGAATGTTAATTTTGCTTTTAAAATAAAGGGTATTTTTAGGGAAAAATGCCTTGGGAGAGCACAAATGTGAAGGTGGCCCAGCCCTGGCAGGGAGAAGCTGCAAATCCCCATGAGCTGGTTCCTCCCTGCCTGGGTTGGCCCCACGCTGTGTTTATTGAGGCTGCAATTACTGCGGAGTTATTAATCACTCCCTGCTCTCCCCACTCCTTCTTCTCACTCTGCACTTGCATCCAAAACACCTTGTCCAAGGGCCCTCTCCCTGCTGGGGCTGCAGGTGAAGCAGCAGCTCGAGGGCTCTTGAGGTGCTGCAGAGAGCCCTCAGCAGCTGCTGCTCCTGCTCTCCTCGCCAGGAACACCCTCTCCTCCTCACCTGGAGAGTGTATTTCCATATTTCCCAACACCCATGTCTGTGCCAGCCAAGGGACAGCTGATCCCAGGGCTGGTGGTGCCTCAAGTTTTATCTTTCATGTATTTCAGGTTCTGTGCTGCCCAGGGGTCAGCTCTGAGCTCACAGTCAGTGTCACTCAGCTCTGCACACAGCAGGGACACAAAACAAATCCTTTTCCTGCTGCACACCAAGGACAACTCTCAGGCCCAAAAGCACAAACAAGGGTGGGCTGAAGGGAGGAACAAGAAGGATGGGACTTCACAACCTGGAGCTGGAATTGGACAATTAAACCCAATATTCAAATGGACCAAAACTTATAAAAATGTGAGACTTTGTGACCATTTGTCCATTTTGTGACCATTTCGTGACCATTTTGGGTCCACCTTGGGTGTAGCCCTGCTCAGGCTCTTGTCCTGCCCAAGGTGTATCCTTAAAGGCCTTTCAATAAATATCTACTTTATTCTCCAGTTCTGTCCAGTCTCTGTTCCAGCACAGCCTTCCCAAGGCATCACTGGAAGCTGAATTACCCCATCAAAAGAAATGTTCCTTTGATTCCTGGTGTGGGCCAAAATGCCCTTGGCTCACTGATAAACCCACATGGAATCCAGGACTATCTTAGGCACCTTTGGGATTCCCCTGTACCAATTAACACTATAATGGTAAAGTATAATTACAGCACTTTCATTCTAAAAGCTTGGGCAATGTGCCCCATTTGTCTGCACATAACTGAGTTCATCCAGTTTGATTTTAGCACCTTTCTGCACTCCTGGCTGTCTTCTTCTACTTCCCCATGTGCTTTATGGTGTCATTAAGAAAACAAACCAGTAAAACCTACTAATGGTGTCATGCCCTCTGGCTTGATTTCATTTTGCTGAGTAGATTTAGATGAAATATCAGGAAAAAAAATCCTCCTTATGAGGGTGGGGAGGCACAGGGTGCCCAGAGAAGCTGTGGCTGCCCCTGGATCTCTAGAAGTGTCCAAGGCCAGGCTGGATGGGGTTTGGAGAAGCCTGGGACAGTGGAAGGTGTCCCTGCCCATGGCAGGGGTTGGGATGAGATGGGCTTTAAGGTCCCTTCAACCCAAACCATTGTGGGGTTCTATGATTTCACAGACATATCTTTTGCTTTTTTCCTTGACAATTACTCCTGTGGAATTTCATGGAGGAAGCCAAGCTCCTGGGACAGTGGAAGGTGTCCCTGCCCATGGCATATGATGGGACTGGATGGGCTTTAAATTTCCCTTCCAACCCAAACTATTCCATGATTCCACAAATGTTGGTCCTAAAATTTCTCCTGATCCCATGGAGAAGGCACTCATTCCAATTTAATTTTTTCTATGCTGCTGCATTTTATTATTATTATTTTTTTAATAGATAGCCACCAGTTCCAGATGTCTCTGAAAAATCTGAGTAATTCAGCCCTCCCAAGCATCAGCACCGTGCAGACAGAACAGATGGCCATTCCCACAGCCTTGCACGTTCTCCTGACGTGTGAGATGGAAACTGCAGGGCAGGAAAAAATAAGGTATTGGGCTTTTTTATTAATTTTATGGGGTGAGTGACATTTTGCTGGAAGCCAGGCTATTTCTGCTGGCCACGTGTGCTGCTGCTTGTACCTAAATTGGAGATGAAGTAGTGGAAGGACGTGGAAACTGTCATGATGCAGCAGACAGCAGGAGGATGAAAGTCTCTGGTCTAGACAGATGATGATAGAATCACATATTTTTAATTTAGTATTGAAGGACACTTCCATCAGCACCAGATATCAGTGGGCACATTCTGCTCCCTGACAAAACAACCAATTATTACAGAGATTCTACACAGAGAAGTGGGTTTGTACAAGTAGAAATGGATGATACTAAATATCTAAAGAGATATTATGGGCTTCTTGCATCTAAATGTGTTGATGAAAAGTTGCAGATAGATTTAGATATAAAGAAAAAAATATCTAGATAGGCAATCAGTTGTCAAGGTTTTAGTGCCTTGGTACCTCTCATTAAATACAGCCACATTTTCTCCTAATTTTCCTATTGAAATTAATCATTATTTCATTGAAGTAAAAATAACAGGAAAATAAATCCAGCCCTGCCTTAGCTTTGTGGTTTAGCACCTTTGACCCATAGCATGTTTTTCACAAAACCTTTCAATATCTCTGCAGAAAGAAAACTTGAAATCGTGGCTGCACTGGTTTATTCCATGATTAAGTAAAAATGTCTCTGTTTCCAGCAGAGTTCTCCATTCTCTGATATATTACTCGAAGCACACACATTTGGATAATTTACATATTCTAAACATTCTTCTCTGGCATGTTAGCCCAATTTCCTTTAATAATCTAGAGCTAAAACATGCTAATTCACCTTGATGCTGAGTGATCTCTACACGAGTTATTTGCACCAACTCTGGGTCCTGATTCCTGAAGCCTCCTCCTGTTTTTAACTCATTCACTCTAAAAATTGGACCCTTTAAATAAAAAGCTTTAGAAGTGAAGTTCCTTTGCTGAAATTCCAGCCAGGAGGACCCTAAATCTTGCTTCAGGGCTCACAGTGAGGTGGTGAATGAATGAGTGAGTGAATGTTGCTTGATGTTGTCTCCCAAGCATAATATTGGCAGCAATGTGCAGGGCCAAGTCTTTGAGGCTGGGAGAGTGAGAGCTGAGAGCACCCCTGAGAGTGATCCAGACACAGCCACAATGCACATTCTCAGTTAATTTGATAAAGATCATTTTTCAATCGTTTTCCTGCCAGCCATTCTGTGTTTGGGAATTATTGCCTCCATTGCCAGCCACGGGAGTTCACTGTGCCAGGGCAGCCCCTGCTCTCCAGGCTCAGCAGAATCCTGGGCTGCCTGAACTGATACAAATTCCTGGAGGGGCTGAGAGATTCCCCCCAGATAAAATTCCCTCATCTGACACCAACATTTCCATCAGCCCTGACAGAGCAGGATAAAGCTCTGGTTTTTTGGCCCCAATCTGCAAGGGCTCTGCACAACCCCAGGGGTTCCCATCTTTGCCATCTGAATTACGTTGGTACCTGCAGCCCAAGGGTGTAAAGAATGTTATAAAGTGTCTCTTGAAACATGCAGAGAGTGATAAAGGTGGTGGGAGAGCTGGAAAACATCACTTAGAAGGCTTTCTAGACACTAAAAGCAATTATTAAGCTGTAACTACATGGAGTGATTTTCCCCAATCTGCTCCTTGCAGTTCTCCATAGGCACTGGACAAGGGAATGGCAAAAGGGAGTTGGAAAATTGGAAAAAACCTGACAACTTCTTGTTACTCTTGCTAAAGGGAGTCCAGCACAGGAATGGATCCATTTGTGGACATGGGATATTCTCAGTTATCCCTCGTGGCAGGAGAGAGGGAATGGACAGCAAGGGGAGTCACTTAGACAAATACCTGTTAGAAATAAAAGTGCTTTAATCCTGCTTTGGGAACAGGTGTGTGCAGCCTCTGGAAATTGTTCCCATCCCTGTTTTTTACTACTCTGTGTGGAATGCAGCTGGAAGATTCCTGCAGCCCCTCCAAGGCACAAAGGGTCTGTGGCTGCTCAAAGGCAGCAGAGTTTCTCCAAGGAGAGCCTCTCCCAGCCACAGGGATGGATGGCTCGTGTCCCTCTCCCAGCCACAGGGATGGATGGCTCGTGTCCCTCTCCCAGCCACAGGGATGGATGTCTCGTGTCCCTCTCCCAGCACAGGGACGGATGTCTCATGTCCCTCTCCCAGCACAGGGATGGATGGCCCGTGTCCCTCTCCCAGCCACAGGGATGGATGGCTCGTGTCCCTCTCCCAGCCACAGGGATGGATGGCTCATGTCCCTCTCTCAGCCACAGGGATGGATGGCTCGTGACCCTCTCCCAGCCACAGGGATGGATGTCTCGTGTCCCTCTCCCAGCCACAGGGATGGATGGCCCGTGTCCCTCTCCCAGCCACAGGGATGGATGTCTCATGTCCCTCTCCCAGCCACAGGGATGGATGCCTTGTGTCAGCTGTCCCCATGTTCCTCCAGCAACTCATTAATGTAAAGTCAAGCTTTAAGTGCCTCCTCCCTCAGTTCCATAAAAATATTGGTGACAAACTGTCAGGAACCCAGAGGTCTGTGGGACAGCCTAAACCCAAACCACTTTACAATTAGACTTTTTCTCCTACTTACTCCAACCCACAAACAATTTTCAGTCCCAGAGCTGTTTATAAACTCCCACAGTCACGCTGTGCTCCCTCCTCATCAAAACAAGCACAACACATGCACAGGTTTCCCAGCACATGCATCTATTTGCCAGTGGATGGCTTGTGATGAGGCTGCTTGCCAGGCTGCTGGCATTTCAAATTTCATCCCATTCCTCTTGTTCTGTCCCTCTCAGGTGCTCACATCAGGCTGAAATTAAACTCTAGGTGTTTTCATTTTGCTTCATTATGTCATTTGTTTTGGAAGGACATCTAAAGAAGGAGGGGGAAAAAAGATTTTTTTTTTTTTTTTTAATTTGGAGCACATCACTGGAGCAATGTACTCCTGATCTACCAGTTTGTTTTTATTTTTACTTTTATTTTTATTATTTTTTTTAATTTTTTTTTTTTTTTTTACTTTTTTTTTTTTTTTTACTTTTTTTCCTTTTTTTTTTTCTATTTTACAATTTCATTACTTAATATGGATACAATATATGAACAGACACAACAAAATCCAGCAGGGAGATTTAGAACAGTGAGAAAATTCATCACTGAGCAAACTCACAGTGAGAGGGGTGAATGTTTTTGGTGGCCACAAGGCTGCTGAAATCAGGTTTGTAACTCCTTTACATAGATCACAATAGATCCCTTGGCTTATAAAAGATGTCGGTGTATATATATATATATATATCTAATATAATCTTTATATTGATTATATATATAACGTAATTATAATTATATATAATATAATTATATATAATATATATTATATAATTATAATATTTATATTTATATACACATTGAGGACTAAAGAAGTGAATAGAACAAGCTGAAGTTTCTCACCTGGTCTTTCAGAACTGAGAGTTTTTAAGGCAGGAGCAGCATGGATGGATAAAATAACCCTAAACCTGAGACACACCCCCTAACCTGTATTTTCAGTGCCTAAACTCCAGTTTTCTGTAAAAACACCATGTGTTTGAGGGAAATTGTTGCTCAGGGCTCTCTGAGGAGCCTGTTGAGAGGCAAGAGAGTGGCATAACCAGGTATCAGATGTAATTATATTTCTTAGAGTAGCTGGAGTCACACAGCTCCATTCAAAACCCACAGCAAGCCTTGCCTGAGGATAAACTGAGCTGCAAAGGGTGCCCGGGCACATTTATCATCCCCTGGCACAGGAACAAATGCTCTGCCATTTAATTATGGCAGGGAACTGTCAGTGGAGCTGTCAGACAAGGGAAAGGCCAGGATCAGTTTCCTTTTGGTTAATGAGCACTGAGTCCAGTGTCAGGTGTGCAGGAAGCCCAGCTGGAGATCAGCCCCACACACAACTCAGGGCAGGAGTCAGAGGGAACCTGAGACTCTGCAAACACCTGGAAATGGGCACGTTTAACAGAGCATTTCTTGTTCCCTGCCTCCATTGCTGGAGTAATCTGCTTTTCCCTTTGCCTTTACAGATGTTTTACAAGTGCACAATAATGGTTTCAAATATCAGCCCTTCCACTGGTTTCAAACAAAAGCTAGCACTAAAAAATAAAATATATTTTAAAGGTATTGCAGAGGCTGGGTAATAGCTACCATACAAATGTATTGCAGTAACTGCTTACAGCTCTCAATTCAGAGCAGAAACTGGGTTTCATTATGCCACTTTCTGTAAAAGGGAGGTGACAGTTTGCTGAAGTTGTCAAAGAGATAATTTTGATTCATTTACTTCTGCCTTGCTCTCTGTTCTCCCAAGGGCTGGAGGAAATGGCCTCAGGTTGAGCCAGAGGAGGTTTAGATTTGAAAATATTTGAAAAAAAAATTTCTTCCTAGAAAGGGTTATCAAGCATTGGAACAGGTTGCTCAGGGCAGTGGTGGAGTCACCATTCCTTAAAATGGTCAAAAAACATTTGGAAAAACACAGGGTTCAGTGGTGAACATGGGGCTGATGGGGTTGACAGCTGGACTTGATGAACTTGGAGGTCATTCCCACCCTGACCAATCCTATGATTCTCCAATTCTGCTGCTCCTGACACTGCCAGCAGCATTAGAAATCTCTGGTTTCTATAAGGATTTATTCTATAAATCAGGAAAAGTGCACCAGGAAAGTTTTCTTCTTCCCTGGAGCCTTGGAAAAAGCCCCAGTTCAGAGGGTGGAGGCTTGACTGATGTTTGTGCTTGGAGTAACAACCTGTCCCTGCAGTGTCTCATTTATTGCAGTCCTGCTTGGGTTGGGCAAAATCTTCAGATGAACAGAGGGGGTTTTTTTTTCACACAGCAATTAACTTTATTCTTGCTTTTCAATGATAAAATACAGGTGACCTTTAAAAAATGTTATTATTAAATAAAGGAGTTGCTGGATTTGTTATAAATTTAAAACCTGTGATTTTTTTTTTTCCATGAGTCTTAAAGAGAGACAGCTACAAAAGCTACATAATAAAAAAAGCACAGAGAATGTTTTAAAAGTCCTCAAAAAGATGTTTTATTCTGTGCTGGATCATGCAGGGTCACACTTCCGGTGACCACAGCGAGCTCAGAGCTCTCACAGGAGTCTCTGACAAGGATGGAGCAGGAGGAGCACACCCAAAACCTTTATTCAACCTGCTGGAAGTGGCTGCTGGAAGTGGATGGTTTTCCAAATATTTGCATCAAAAAACACAAGTGAAAAGTGAGGCTGAGCCCTGGCCAAGAGAATCCATCCAAGCAGCACCACAAACTCACCTCCTGCTTCTCAGTGGGCTTGAAATCAGTAAAAAATTCCTGTTAGTTTTACTGGGTGTACACTTTAAAAAACACAGACATACCTTCACAAATGTGGCACAAACTTTGTCACATTATCTTAAAAACTCCTGCCACTTAAAAAAACACCACCCAACAGTGTCATCTCAAAGATGTGACTGTTTAGCTCAGCATGTCTGTGGCTGTGAGAGATGGGCAGAAGTACATGTTCTTTTTCTCTCTTTTCAGGCACAAATATAATCTTGAAGAGAATAAAACATTCATGGTACTAAATATTTAAATTCTTCCACCTTCCTGGCCTGGTTACTTCTACTTTCACACCAAAAAAGGTGTTTTAACAAACTGAAAATAGAAATAGAGCAAAACAGAAAGAAAAAATAAAATGTGTGTTCAGCAAACACAGGTGAGTTTAGGAAATCACAGCTTTGGTCAAAGCATTACCAGTGAAACAGTGATGAATTTATTGCAAAGGAATGACAGGAAGAAATCACAAGTAACTCACGGGGTCTCAGGTGAGGGAGCATTTGCTTAAGAAGGGAACTGCACCTCTCTCAAAAAAAAAAAAAAAAAAAAAAGAAAAGTTCTCAAATCTTTCTGGGCTGGCCTTTTAACAGGAAACACTTGATGAAATGTGTTTTAAGAACCACTAGATCAAATTGAAAATCACCTCCTCTCTATAGACATTTATTTACTGAGACATCCAGATCTCCTCTCAGATTTGATTTTTACCAGTTGGTATTTATGTTTTCCAGACAGAGCCAGAATTATTCACAAATCCATGAAAAATCCATGGAAAAAACGTTGATGTCAATATACTGAATATAGAAAACACATGAGCAAACATCTTCCAGATATCCCGTTCAACTAAAGTGATAAAGTTTATCCAACTCTGCCAACACAAAGGCAGGAAAAAACCCAACAAATAACAAGCGTGTAGAGCCTTGGCAATTTTACTTTTAAATGCAAACTCGAAGCATTCAGAACAAATGGAGCAGTTCTTTCATTTCCAGCCACATGAGTGATTCTGAATTAATATATGGGGCACTTTTGAGGGACATAATACTCCAGTATTATTATGGCCTTTAAATACAAGGTTTTGTTCTTTATTTCTTTCTGCCATTCTCTTTTCCACAATCCTGGGGATGGACTTTAACCCTTTAGCTCTTCAAGGTTTAATTCCTTTTGATGGAGCTGCAACCACAGCACCAGGTCACTTTTTTCTGCAATCCCCAAAATTTGGGTGGTTACTCGTTGTGCTGTGATCAGCAAAAGGAAGGCAGAGCTCAGAGGGAAGAATTAATCAATAAAGAGTAAATTATTCTCCAGAATGGCTGAAAAATCCAGTTCTTGGAATCTGAACTCACCAGGAGCAAGTTACCTCAAGTTGTGAAATTCCTGAAATAATTTCTTTTTTTTTTTTTTTTTAAAGGATTTTACAGGGACGTGATCTGTGGAAAGCCAAAGGGGTGAGAAGCTTTGTTACACAACTCTCCTTGCTCACATTTCCTTGGGGAAAACGCTCCATGTGAGCCCAATCTGCCAGTGTCACCCACACGGCAGAGCTTTGCATCTGCCTGCCCACACTAGAGCTTAATCTGCCTGTTTCATAAGATAATTACCGCAGGAGTCACTGATACTGGCCATAATCACTAAACACCTTGAAAACAGTCCAGCTCACACATCGGTCTGCACGAAACTCGGAGCTGTGCACTGAAGAAAGGACAAAAATTAGGACTGAGCCTGAGATTTGCTGTGAGCCCACATCCAGAATAACCCTCTGGGGTCTCTGCATCAGACAGGCTGGGAATGATCCATCAGTGAAACTGCTGCTCCTTGATTTGTCACGCTAATAAAAAGAGCATGGATTCTCTCAAAATAACTGTATTTTCTGTAATATTTTCTGTATTGAAATGGAAAATAACGTGGAGCACGCGACATCCCTTTAAAGGAAATTCTGACACTGAAATGTGATGCAGAAAATTATTCCTGCAGTTTGCAAATCAGTGTTAAAGGGAAAACTCCCCGTTCCTGCCTAGTGAGAGCCCAAACATTTCTTAAAGGAACTAGAACAGTGATTTTTTTTCCCCCTCTCATATTTCTCAAAATCATTCCTCATTCACCATTTGTGACACATCTATATCCCAGAGCAGGTATGCACAGGTGTATTTATTTCCACACACACAAAGATCTCCAATACAAAGCAATGAGAATTAAGAAAACAAAGTTATGTGGTGTTCAACGGTAGAGGCAAAGAAAACTTCTTATCAAAGATGCATGAAAGTGATCCATGCATAAACGGCAACCAGGAAATGTTCTTTATATATCACCCTCTGCATACAGACTGCATGAAAATGAAATGTTTTCCAAACGACATAAACACGAGTATTCGTCAAATTCCTCGCTCAGTATAAAAATGATCTTTGCCAGTGCAGGAAAAACACTTCAATTGTCCCAGTTAGAGACATGAAAAGAACCACACTCAGCTGTCAGGTAGAAGCAGGGAAAAGAAAGCAGTTTATTATGATTTAGGGTTTATATAGTATCTGAGATTTGGTCAAGGATTGGTCAATGAGAGGAACACCTCTCTGACCCCAGTGGTCAATCCAAAAGTCCATCGCCAAGAGGAATGAAAACAATATACATTGTTTTGAGAGACTCCAAAGGAAAATATGTAAACAACCATCAGAAGGCTGAGGATTAGGGTGACACTTCAATCTCTAACAGGATGACTCTCTGAGTGTTTTCTCGGGCTCTGTTTTTTGGAGCCAAATCCCCATCTCTGCTCTCCTGCAGGCGGAGGGGCCGCGATCTGATCCGACACCTGCGGGAAGGGAGCCCTGGGCTGGGCTCACGTTTCACCTTTACCAGGGACACAAAGGTGGGATGGATCCGAGGGGGAGGCAGGATCATCAAACACCAGCCAGGTGACTCCAAACATGACACCACAGAGGAGATGAGCACCTTGATGACAGACCCCGGAGCTCCTCTCCTGCCACGGTTCTTTCCAGCCTCTGGTTTTAATGATGCTCTCGCTGCTCGTGACCCAGGATAGGACATTAATCAAAGTGCTGCTGCTTGATTAAAGCATTAATAATATATTTTTGCAGCAGCAGGGCTGGTAGAAAGAGGCTAAACCGTCTTTGGGAAGAGAGATGTTTTTCTTCGTTAAATGTCAGAGGAGAAAAGTTCTAAAAACTGATCAAAACCAAGGTTTGCCAATGAGTAAAACTATTCTTGTCACCATAATTCTGCTGGCTCCAAAGAAAACTGGGAAATGCACGAAATGGGAGGGGATTTGCACTAAATTTTAACATGGATTTGAAGTGACCTTCTTGCTCTGATTTTTCAGGTTTTTGATGTTTTCATTCTTGGACTGGAGAGTTCTCACAAGGAAAGACTGCTATTTTGTAAACATGCATTCCTTTCTGGGGGAAGGAAAAATTGATGGACCTCTGAGTTGACCACTGGGCTCAGAGAGGTGTTACTCTTGTCCTCCCATCCTTGATCAAATCCCAAAGACTATATAAGTCAAGATCCCCAAATAAACTTCCCTTCTTTCTCATCTCACATCCTGACAGGTGAGTGTAACTCTTATCATGTCCTCTTGTGATATGACCTTTTTCCTGGGTTGTGGTGTAGGATATGCACAAAGTATTTATTCTCTCACCATCCTCAGGAGCTGTTGGAACCAGGTGGGGCAGTGTTTTCCCAGGCCCCTCCTTTGGGCTCTTCTGCTCATGGCCCATCAATGCCTTGCCCAGGACTCACAGGGAACTCCCTCCAGGAGCTCTCTCTGTTTAATGGGCCATCAAGGAGCCACTGCACGACTCCTCATCCCATTGGGAGATGCTCCCAATGCCCAGGGGGAGGAGCCAAGCATTCCCACCTGGAGAGAATCTGGGATTTGGGACAGGACAAGCAGCCCTGAGCCACTGGATTCCCAGAGGAGCAGAGCTCCCAGACCTTTCTGTGGGATCACTGCTTCAGGAAGAGCCTCTCACCTGGACTGCTCCCACCACCCTGCTCAGGGTGTGTTCTGACTCTGTCAGTGCTCCTTTGTGTTATTGCATTTATTTTATTCTATTTTACCTTTTTACCTTTCTTGTTATTAAATTGTATTTCTAACTTGGAGCCTCTCACTCATTTTGCTTTCAAACCACGACAACCTCATATTTCTAACCTCTTTTATTTTTTTGTTTTCCAAAGAGAGGAGGGGTCTCTCCTGCCAGAGGAGGTGCCAGCCACAGGTGACCCAAGTGGGAGAACTGCTGTGGCTCAGTGCTGATTGCTCCCCTGTCCCTGTGGAAACATTCCCACTTGGTTCCCGTGGGATAACTCAGTGGATCTGGTCATTTTAGGAGCCCAACTTTCCTCCTCTGAAAGAGTGGGGTATCTGTCATGGGTTAAAATTGCCCAGAATCAACTTTAATAACAGATGAATAAAAACAGCTTTTCCTTAAAAAGAACAAAATTAGCAGGAGTGGGATGAGAGTGAAAAAGGATGAAGCGATGAAGAATATTAAGATTGACAGCAGTGTCCTCTCCCATTCATGAATGTGATGATTCCATTTGTTTTACAATAATGATGTTTTCCATGAGTGAACAGTTTAAAAAAAGGACATTAAATCAAAATGTGTCAATCCAATTAAAAAATTTTACAAATCCCTGGCCTGATTCTCTACTCACTTCAATCTCTTTTTGCTGGTGTAGTTCCATGGAAGATAACAGCTTTGTTTTTCAGGGGATAAAATCAGATGCAGAAATGAAGTTGCAGATGGAAATGATTCCAAAAAGTCACAGCTTCCTCTCCTGTGCAGTGTGTCAGAGTTGGAAACTGCCAGAAATCATATTTTTGTCCAGGTAAAAAGACAAATGAATAGGCAAAAATAAAAGATCAATTGTTAATCAGTATTAAACAACACAACTTGAAATAGTCCCAGATAAATATGACCAAGAAATGAACAGATAAAAAAACAGAAATACCCAAACAATAACTGAGTATCCTTTAATATGTGTCTTCATTTTATCTCCAGCATGGACCAGACATTCCAAACTCTGCAACTTCAAACACACAACTGGATTTATTCCTTACTGATACAGGCCCTAAAGCACTTCTGTCCCTTAAAAAACTAAACTCTGAATGCCAGGATATCAGAAATACAGGAAAAATAAACAGCACAGCATGGAACTGCTTTAAGAAAACTGAACTATGGGAACAGTCTCATATATTTTCAAAGCAAATCTATCAAAAGATTTAATTTGGAATTTTTTTCTCTTGTCTTTATCTGAAGCAGATGTTACAGGGAATACTGATAAAATCACTTTGCTGTCAATTATGCATTGAACTGTGAGGCAGATAATGGAGGTGGCTATGGCTTCTGCATAAAAACCATCAAACAATGATTAAAAAATGCTAATCATAAACCAACTGGAACTTTGTAGGGCTTTCTTATGATTTCGGCATCTTTAGTGGGTCAGTCATGAGACTGTGTTTTTGAAGAATCCACACTGATACTAAAAGATAATCCTCAGTAAAATCAAAGAGGTGGACAAGATGTAATTTTGTCTTTAAATCAGCCTAAACAAAGTAAACCATAGACAAATCCAGAGAAAAGAATATTTGCTGATATTGATATTGCTGATATTGGTTTGTCACATCCTAAGCAGGGGGTGACAAAGGACACAAACACTTTGCTGCGCCAACATCACAAAAGGGCCAGTAGGAAATCATCGTTCTGCACGCCTGGGATCAGCTGTGAAAAATTGCTATTAAATGAACTCGAATTTAATGGAAATAAAGGGATATGGGAGTGCTTGTATTTCCAGATTGCATCTCTAACTAGAAGAGCTCTCCCCTCATAACAAATTCACTCCAGGCTCTATCGACTGGCACAGAAAATCAGAGCACTTATTGAACAAACAGTAAGTGTTGCACCCAGCTTTCTTTATTAGAGCTGTAAATGTAATGAAATTAAAATCTTTCTAAAACAAGGTGTTTTGAATCTTTCATAAAGGTGTGTGGCTTCTGACTACAAATCAGCAGCCTGCTCTTGCTCTGGAGGCATCCCAGGAGAGGCACACGGGGTGAATCCAGCAGAACAAAGCTTCAGGTAAGCGAGGAACCAGCAGTGGAATTTATTATGAAAGGATGAAGTTCAAACTTATAGCCATTAGCCAGCTAAGTCCATTGCAAATAGCTTCTGGAAGGAATTACAATTCCAAGGACTCATTAGCTTAAGATGTGTTAATATGAGCCAAAGAGTTTTAGTGCCTGCAGTGAATTCAGAGTTGAAGGTGTCACTGATGCTGACTCTTCCTCTTGCAGACTTTTCTGCAATTGATCTGCAGCTCAGCTCTGCTTCCATGGAGCCTGGAGCATCCCTCCTTGGTGCCCTGAAAACACAGGGGGTTCCTTTCTTCCAGCAGGTCCTGCTTGCCTTGTTCACATCAACATTTTCTGTTCACACTCACAGGACTCCATCCAGGGGACTGGAAAGGACAGACTCACCCTGGGATGGAGGAAAACAGGATTTGGCCCTTCCATTGTGTGTATCAGGTAAATGGCTAATTAATGATAATAATGAGGATTCACTCCAGAGCTTCTCAGAGACCAGAGACCAAATTTTGCCTTGAAAATGGGAAATCAGTCAGAGCCTGTCTTAGTTTGCTGCATCTATTTCCAGGGTGAACTTACCAAAACGACAACCATCTGTCTGTCCTGTGTGTGCTCCAAACAAGAGGAGTTTTATTATTGTTCCAGTTTTATTCCTTGGGCTCTTAAGCTCTGCTCCAACACCACTAATGGCCAGTTGAAGGGAAAACAATCCTGTCTCAGACCTCAGAGAGCCAGCACTGATCTCTGGGAAATATCAAAGTGAGAAAACGCTGTTTTTTGCTGGAAATGATAATCAAAACCTTCTCAGAAAGTCCCCAGCAAGGGAGATGTGCTACAGAGGTGGTTGTATCCCAATGTCCTCAAACACTTTTTCCTCTGAGCTGTGATACAAGTTATGGGCTGATATCACCTCACACGAAAACAACAACACTTCTGTAACAGGATAATAATTAGGGATATTATTATCACACTACCAGAATGTGAATCTGCACCAGTCCTTCCAAAGCCCTGCAGCCAGAAAAAAATGTATTGGGATCCGAAGCTTCACAAAGCCTTTTCTTAAAATTTAGATCTCATCCCAAACTCAGGAAAACATTATAGCACTTCTTATTTTTCTAATCAGCTTTAGTTCTTTCCTTCTTCTGCCACCAGTAATGAAGAACTTACAGTCCCAGCTACGCCCTCCTTGCCCTTGGGTCCCTCAGATCTGGCTCGTCACTGAACTCTGCCTGAACTTTTTGATCAATTCTGTTAACAAGGCAGAAATAGATGATTTAGCTGCTTTTTCTTCTTCCCTAAAGCTGGAAGAGAGCAGCAGCCTCAGGATCAGCAGGAGTTCAGCAGGGGGTTGCTGAGTGAAGCAGCAAAGTGCATTTTCCTTAGTCATAGCTCAGGGTGGGCTGAGGGCCCAAGTGACACCCTCTGCTGTGTGTGTAGATCACATCACCTCAAGCACTCTCCCTATTTTCACCTGCTGAGGCATTTCCAGGTGAGAGAAGGAGGCACCTGCACTGATTTTAGCAGGTTTTGCAGTAAAAGAGGAGAGTACAAACACTACCACCTTGTGCTGTCACCTAACAAAGAAAACAGATGCACTTCATTGCTTGGTTCCATCAGCATGCTCCAATACACTGAGAGGACTCCCAGGGGGGAAAAAAGTTCCTCTGAAAAGGACAATTGCTGCAGAAATAGCGCAAAAATTATTCCAACAAACCCCAGCAGCAACCAGAGTGTGGAGGGTTGTGGAGACCCATCCAGGGCATGATCAGGAGCCAGGGTTGTCTTGAAGGACTCCACCAAGAGTGGCAGCAGGGAAAGCTCACTGCTGCTTCTGCTGCTTGCATCACTTCAGGAGCTCAGGGCAATTTGGGGTGACTTCATTCTAATCAAAATCTTTTCCTATTTCTAATCCCTTCAGCCGATTAAATATTACTAGAAGAAAAATCGACACCCACACACAAAGCCTGGGCTGGGCCATTGAGTGCAGTTATTTGTTGGAGGTCATCAGGGTTGAAAGACAGGCCCCTTTTGGCCAGTTAAATACCCAGAAGGGAAGGACAAGCAACAGGAGAGATCCCTATCACCCTCTAAGTAGTTTCTTTTGCTCTGCTATCGAAATAAATAGTCTGCAATGAATAAAATTCAAATTAGTCTCTGTTCAGCGAGATGGAGCTGTGCCAAGTG
This sequence comes from Zosterops lateralis, assembly GCF_965231275.1. Classification (NCBI taxonomy): domain Eukaryota; kingdom Metazoa; phylum Chordata; class Aves; order Passeriformes; family Zosteropidae; genus Zosterops; species Zosterops lateralis. Next base: position 3,631,751 of record NC_139772.1, read on the forward strand.
CTGCCATTTACTGAAGTCCTTCCCCATCACTGCTAAAAAGGAAAGTTCTAAGCAGTGACATCTTGGAGACAGAATTTGTTCTGGGCACAAGCTGTGAACAGAATGTATGCACTAATGTAAAATTCCCAGGGACCTGGAGTTTCTGCAGCCCCTGCCTCAACATTACTGAAGGTAAAAACAAATAGCATGATAATTTCTGTGTGCTTCAATAAAAGGGGTTCTTGGACACATTTATTGCGGTTTTTTTCATGCAAAATGGTTAAAATGAAGTGTGAAAATTCTGGCTTGAATGCACAGAGAAATAATTGAAGAAATACATGAATACCTCTTGAATGCATGAAGAAATACTGCAGGCACAAGGATCCCTTTTCCCCCCTCTCTTGCTGCCACACATTTCTGTGTCAGGCACTGCCTTGGATATTTCCCAGGCAAGCAATAAGAGACCGAGTGGTAATGAAGTTATTTCCCTCCCACGTCAGGAGTGTTCAGAGCCACGGTCATATCTCAGCATCTCCTGTTCCTTTCATGTCTTGTTGTTCATCAAAGGAGCAATGAAAAGGAGCCCAGGAATGAGGTGTAGATGAACATGAATTATTGAAAGGGGCCAGGAAGAAAGCGCTGCAGGAACAGGAGGATCTGTCATTTAAGCTCCAGGTAAGAGGTTTTAAAGGCCAAATGAGAGAAGTGCATGTGAAAATGCTCTGAGTGCTGTTTGTGCTGCTTAACACAGAGTAGGGGGTGTTGCTTTTACAGTTGGCAGCAGCTTGTCTTGTCCTCACTCGAGTCAAGGGGAAAAAACATCCTCTCAAACCCCATCCTCTCCTGCTCACACTCATCCAAACCACCACTGGATGAGGACAAAACTTTTGGGGAGAAGAGCAACTCCACTGGAAAAACTCCTTTTTCTTCAGGAGCCTTCGTGGCATTTTATTTAAGATATTTTCTGTTGTCTAGTCCAAGCATTCAGCATGAAATTTTGGGTCTTCCCTGAACCATTCAGAGCAGGATTTCCTTTCACTTCCTGCTAACAGCCACTGGCCAGCTGTGGATGGATGGTGTCACTCACAGTCTTCTGAGATCTTTTGCCTTTTCTTCATAAGACAAAACTTTCATGTCTTTAAATGACTTTGTCGACCCCATTGGTTTAAAATTCTGCAAATCTCCTTCAAACAGTGAAATCCAAAGCCACAGGAGGTGAGACTTTAGCAGCACTCCCATTTAATCCACGATCCATAACATCTCCCTTGCAAAAATCTCTACAAGCATCTTTTGATTAGTTTGGTGGATAAACTGAACAAATGGAGTCGTTTTATGTTTTGCTGTGTGCTGGCCTAACATGTCATAAAACCAACCAGCATTTCTGCTTTCCAGACCTTTGCTTTTCATTGCATTCATCCCTCTTCCTGCTTTATGCCTGGTTTGCTTTAGATTAATCCCCCACAGTGGACACACAGTAATTTCCTCAGGTTCAGCCCGAGTTTACGAGTGCCTTCCATTTTCTCTAATCTCCCCAGCTCTGTCTCTGTCTCTCTATCTATCCTGCCAGGCATTTCCCTCGATTTTATTGTTAATTATTGCATCTTTGTAGTGTTTACAACAAAAGCTGGGTTATAAACACGACTCATAGATCCATGCTTTGCCCAGCCCCACCTTTGCTGACTCAGTACAATGGCAATTTTTAGATTATAGATTATAAAATGAAATATTTGCTGATTATTTTCCCTCTCTGGCCTTTTAGCAGTCACAGCTGAGAAGCCCTCAGGACTCTGTAGGATAAGAGGAGGTGGGGAATACAGATGGAGAGAGAAGGATGATCACTTTACAGGAGATGATGCCAGCTTTGGGCAGGGAAGCTCACAAGGAGCACTTAGACCTTCCTAAACATCCTCATCCTTGTGCCAAGACAGCTCCAGAGTGCCTTCAAAAGCTCTGGCATGGAGGGGTGAGGAAGCAGCCAGAGATCAGAGAAAAGTGGAATTACTGACAGCAGGGCAGGAAGTCGAGCAAGTCTTTGGGTTTTGCTGAAGGGTTTTGCTGCTGAAGCCTGGCAGCCCTGTGTCTGCGCTGGGCTGGGGAATGGGAACTGCCAAACAAACAGAGAAGGACTTTGGGGGGATGTTGGATCTCATCACCAATAACGGGACAGGGTGACCATTCCATGAGTGTTTTATTTCATTATCAGTCTCAGTGAAGGTAGAGACATAAAAGATGGTAAAACTCACGCCATAACAACAGAAGCCAAAGTTCTCTTTGTTACAAGGCCTTTTAAAAGTTTTTTTAGCCAACAGGCTGATGCTAAAGGCTTACAAATGTCCAATTAAGCCAATCACTAAACACTACATCTTACAGCACACAATAGTTGCTTGTTCTATATTTTCTGCAGCCCAGAAAATTTCTATGCTCCAAATATTTCAAGATCTAAAATTCAACTCTGTTTCAAACCTCCATCTATGTAAACTTATTGCATAGATTTTACCCCCAACAAGGCTAAATTATTTCATGGATTAAAACAGATACAGATCCCAAGGAGGAGCCAGCCAAGTTATTAAGAAGAGCTTAAGGGGACTTTTTAACAACTGTGTGGTGCTAAATACACAACAATGAGTTTTATGCATATTGCTTTTAGCACAAGGTCTCAAGGCTTGGGAAGAAACATAATTGGAATGGCTTTTCATATTTTCTTTTTTTTTTTTTTTTAATGTTTAATGGATCATAAGTGGAGAAGTGGATTTGTATGGTAATTTGAACAGTAAGGTATTAAGAAAAACAAGAGGAAGAAATCAATCTCACCAGTAAAAGCTAAAAAAAAAATAAATCTCAGACCTTCCTTCACTAGTTTTAAATGATTTGAGAAATAAATTATAACAGGAGTGAGGGAAAAAAATCAACAGCATTCAGTATTCAAACCCACCTCACCTGCTTAGCAATTCATGTTTTAACCTGGCAGTTCATCACAGCAGCTAATGGAATTTTAACACTATTTCTCTTTCTGTTTGAAAACTGAAAGCACTTCTCTGTTTTATTCTTGAGCTGCATAACTTTAAATAATTGTTTTTTTCTAGTAACTTACCCACCTGTTAAAAGCTGTCTTCTCCAGAATTAGTTGAAGATCAAGTTTTTAATACCTCCTGTCCCTCTCCCTGAATGGGAGCCTGTTGTCCTATTTCAGTATTACAAACACAGCTCTTACAAGACCACAGTAATTATATTTATTTGATTTATGACTGGGAAAGCGAGGCACAGAGATACTAAGTGACATGGCTGGGATGGCAAAGAGAGAATTTTACAATGGTAACTGGATTGTGGATGCAATATTACTTTTTTACCTTTTAATTCTGCACCAGGCAATGACAGAGACTTCAGTGTGCACTGTGAGTCAGGTATGTGTGTGCAGGCAGAGCTCAAAAACTAATAGTGCTTTTAGACAGATCTATATCCATAACAGAGTTTTTGCAACATCTGGTTAAAATCTTCTTCAGATTTTCTTCCTAGAAAATTAACACCTTCTTTTATCCATTTGCCTCTTCAAATCTTGAAATGGGACTCATTTTCTCTGACTCAGGGTGGCACAGGGACAATCCCCCTGTCACCTGGCCCTGTGCAGACACCCTTCAGCTTCTCTTTGAATCAAACCTTTTCCTCTCTTCATCATGTCTGCTGTTTCTGGCTGTAGAAATGCATGAAAATGGTAAAAAAATGTAGAAAATGGTAAAAAACCCCAATTTTGGCACTCGAAGAAGTTGATTATCAGGCTTTAGAGGGTCAGAGAAGAAGTTATTATCTCTGTGGCTGTATCCTGTACTCTATATTGGATATTTGTGGTGTTTCAATGATCCTGAGCTGCACCACTGCAATGATTCCCTTGGTATCAGTCATGGAAATGTTGTGATTCAGAAACGCTCTGGAAATGAAATAAAAAAATGTTTGGTAAGAAAAGCAGTTTTGTAGCTCCCGATTTTTATCTTCCAGTTTGTGTTGTCGAGATGTTTGCAGCTCTGAGAGAAACATCAAAAATGCACAGCCCAAATGTGCCTGCAGTCAGACAGAAAATGGAGGGAAAACTTCATTTATCAGCAGCAGCCTCCTGCTGATTATCACCAGATCTCTCTTTCCAACCCCTCTGTTGCTGAGCTCTCAGCAGGGTCAAAAACGCTGACCAGATTTGTTTCCTGATGTGCTCAGACAGATGTGCCCTTTGATGCTCAGAGAGGGCAGAAAACCTCCCCCAAACACTCAATTTGTGTGTGTGTGTGTGTGGTGCTTGGGGTGAGCCTGAGATCAGGAGAGGTTTGTTCTGCAGACCTGGGTGTGTGTCTGTGTAAATCCTGACTCCCACAGCACCTGGGCATTCATTCCCTCCTGATCATCTCCTGCAGAGGAAACTGCACTCAGCCCCAAGCCAGGGCACCCAGCTTTTCCTCTGCCCATGCCACACAACATTTTAATTCTTTAAACCCTTTTGAACTTAAAGTGATTCATCCCTTATGCAGAATTCATCGGGGTCCATGTAGGAATGATTGTCCCTTTGGGATTCCTTTCCTCAGCTACTGTTTATTAACAGGCATAATTTTCTAGATATTTCTATATTTTCTAGCCCAGAGAAGAAAGAGCACAGGAAACTTCAGGAAACTTCAGCAAAGTTGGCACAGGTTCAGTCTTTGTGCATGGAGAGGAGTGAAATGACACAGAAATGTGTGTGTTCCATGTCATGGACATTATTTTACATTTCCATAGCAAAGAAATGCCCCAAATTTTCATTTGCTTCAGTGGTAATTCAGATGTGACCCCTTTCAGCTTTCATCAGAGAAAAAAAAAAAAAAAAAAAGAAATTTTTACAAAAGCAAGGAAGGATATAAGGAATAAAACACCACCAGTGATTTGTGACTCGGTTTTCCAAGACAATTTGTGGCACAACAGGACCGTGGATCATGGCTGGAGTTTCTAAGGGCAGGGATGAACCAGCAATATTTTATAAAATGTTTAACAAATCCTGGGTACCCACAGCCTGATTTACCACATATTCCTGGGCCATTGCAGCATTGTTCTACTGGAATCAATAATGCTGCAACTTGGTAAGACTTGAATAATGAAGAGGTGGATTGAGTGCTTTACTGTCAATTTAATTATTCATACAAACGAGGCATTTGGCAAGAGAGGGGATTTCTATTGCTTCATAAAGACAAATTATGGGGGAATAAACTGAAGGAACATGAAGCAAACATTGCTGGGCTGAATAAAATGTTGGCACCAATCCTTAAAGTTTACCTTGCAATGTGTAATGTCATAATTAAACAGAGAAAAGGAGGCCAAGGTATTCTTTATGGCCAGTGAATAACACAGGGACTTGAAAAGAGCTGAATTTCCATGTAACAAGGATATCTAAATCCAATTAATTCCACAAGTGCTAACCACCAGTTAACACAATGGAAGCATTTAGATGAATTTTCGGGGTGTTTAAATGTTCTTTTCAATCCCATATAATTTTTTCCCCCAAATAACTGAAAAATTGCTTTATTTATCACCAGCATTCACATGGCACAAATATAAAGAACCTTAGAAAGGCCAGGCCTATGCATTGTCTGAGGCCTAAAGGAGAACCAGAGCTCACAGACAACAGGCTGTGCACTCAATCAATAAAAGAAACAGCATCAAATAATTTTGTGATGAAATTGCACCCACTGAAGATGCAGCACTGGGCTGATTTCTCAGCCAATGAATGGGGACAGTGCAGGCCTTGAAAATTAATTTCTTTCCCTTATTTTTTTTTCCCCTCCCCTTTTCCAGTGCATTCATATTTCCTTAAATAATTATTGTGATTTACACTTTTGTTTTCCCCCTGACTTTAAAAGCCTGAAATGCATCTTGTGTTAGAGATGCCAGGCAAAGCAATTATCTTGGTATTATATTTAAGCATCACAAAAAGCCTGTTTGGGGAGGGAGGAGGATTGACAACAGGGCTTTTATTAAATTACAAGCTGCTCCCTGCAGGATGGTTGGGAGGCTGGAAGCACGGAGCCTTCCCCATTATATACAGACATCATTAGTCTGGAGTATCTATACGTGCACATATGGATATAACCAGATAATTCAGATCTCTTTGGCTCTCCTGGCAGAGAAATATTGTCAGGTAAATGTTGAATGATCAACCCAAAGGTGCAGCACCAGCCTGAGAGAGCCCAGGCTGCCCTCAGGTGTCTCAGCACAAACACAAGGTCACACCAGCAGCCTCAATGTACAGCATTTATCAATAATCTGGGGGAAAAAAAGAACAGGAAAAGCATCCACGTTGTGCTAAAACACCTCCCTGGTGCCCAGGAATAGGTGGGTTGCAGACTTTCTGTGCCAGACGTTGGATCTGCCTGGGGAACCTTCACTGCATGAATGTCTCAGTTCTTTTCTAAATACTTTACACTTTTGGCCACTGTGACAGCATGTGCCCATAAATTCTACAGCTTTATCGTGTGCTCTGTGGGAAAAAAAAAGAAAGAAAACTGTCTCTTTTTTCTGCATGTATCTGCTCTTTATAGAGGATGCTGGCAGAGAACAAAACAGGAGAGACAAAATCACAGGCGAGTGACTGAACACCACCAGCTTTCCCATCTCCTGCAGCATCAAGTCCTATCCATCCCTGAATAAAAGCCCTGTGAAGGCTTTCAGTGCTGAAATCTGGAGGGAAAAATCTGCTCACTTCAAAGGATGGCTCTGGCAGGTTCTCACAGGGACAGGGTTTGAGCTGCACCATCACAACCACGAGGTTTGCAACACCTCCTGCTGCAGCACCTTGTCCTTGTGGGACAGCAGGGTTGAGAGAGGAAGGACCAAACCAAATCACTGGAGAATGGCAGGACTGCCAAAGGAGGGAGACAAGGAGAAGAGAGGAATGTCACCCATGCCAAGAAATCAGCGAAGCATATGGGAAACTGCATTTAAGGCATAAAGGGTGTGTGAGGAGTTGATGTAACCAGATGGCTAAAGAGCAAGGAGAGAGCAATTCCAGAAATTGTGAGGGAAACAGGGAACAGAGGAAGGAATTAAGGATTATGAACTTCATATTGAAAAGGGCACAGAGAATTCAACAGAAAAACTACAGCAGCAGTGATGAAATTTTTTTTAAAAAGTGAAAAAACACCTCAGCAGATGTTAGAACTGAGGCAGGAATTTGCCCTTCTCACCTGTGGGGAGATCTCAGTGCTGAGGAGGATCTCCCACAGATGTGGCAGAAGGGTCCAGGAGGGCACAAACAGAGCCTGGCCAGGTTTCTCCCAGCTTTGAGACATGTTTAAGTCCTTCAGAGCTGGGTTCAGGGCTTGGCCTCCTCAGACACCAAACTAGGTATTTGTGTGCATTCATCTCCCATCAATAAAATCCAGATAGAAATGTTTCTATCCATCCTCTGTCTCTGACAGATATTTGTGTGGTTCTAACCAGCAATGAGGTCCTGATCTAGCTACAGACACAGCTGCAGGTCCCAATAAAACAACTATTGGAACAATACCCAGCCTTAGAAAAGAAAACTTGAAATTTATGCATTTCTTGATAAATAAATGTAGCACTTAAATCACTGCATTGCACACAGCACTTCCTCACTGCTTTGGATTTATTCACTTTCTTTTCAGTTGTTTTCAGAAAAAATAACCTTTAACATCACCACGCAAGGGCCTCACAAGGTAGGAAGGAAATGCTAATTGGTTTTATCCCTTTGTGAAGCAATCCATCTGAAGTTAATTAGAATAGGTTTACTTTTCCTTCCCAGAAATAATCCATCAGAAAGACTGAGGGGCAGAGCAAGCTGCGTCCTGCACAAAGGTGGTAGGATTTAAGTGATCCTGAGCTGTGCTCCCAGAACTCCGTAGCCTTCAGGCATCTGTCTGGTCTTTCTCTGTGGATGGCATAATTAGGGCTTGAGTGAAAACCCCAGGGGTGAAGCCTGATAAGAAATTAATCTTTTGGGCACCACGTGGGCCCGGAGAGATGTGCCCCAAAAGTCCAATTAGCAAAGGTTTGCTGTCCCGGGCTGTGCCACAGCCTTGCCCAGGGCTGGCAAAGAGCTGAGGAGCAGCAGCTTCATCAGGGCTTCAGCAGAGCTTCACACGCCACTGCCCTGAGCAGCACCTGCACTTTGTCCCCATCTCACTTCTCCTGGTGACCTTCACACCGCCAGTGACCAGGGATTGACCTTGTCCAGTGTGTCTGTCTAAACTCTAATGGCAAGCTCAAGAAAAATGGCCCATAACATCCAAATGTAATAAAAACAAATGTGCTGATCTCAACTAAAGTGCTTGGAGGTCTGGAAATGCTGTTCTAGCCCAGATTTCTGTGCTGCAGGACCCTCTGACAGGGTTCAAGGTCCTGTGTGTGCCTGAGTTCATCTTTTCCAGGGTCATTTGTGGCTATTTCACTGTCCCTGTGGCTCATTCCTGTCACTGTGTTACAGTCAGTTCATGTCCCCAACCTGTATTGCTGGACATTGAAACCTCACAGGCTCACACATGTCTCTGGAAACAGGATTCACCTCCAGCCACGCTGGCTGCGGACACAAGCCAAGGCTTTTCTCACTTTTTGGGGAGCCCCACAGAGGCCACTTGTCCACAGAACCTGACCCCAGGTCTCTTGGAGCCTCTGACCCCAAACAGAATTTGTGTGCAGTCTGTGCCATCCCAATTGCAGAACCCCAAAGCTTTACTGCCAGCCCAGCCCCCTAGAGCCATCCATGAGCAAAGAGAGGAAACTATAAGGTTTGATCTCCCATCATCTGCAAAGAGAAAAGGAAGAAGTTCTTGGCTGTTGGAAAAGCTCTGCAGATCTGGAAAGGAGAGTGCTCAGCACCTGTGCTTTACAAACCACAGATCTTTTATTTTATGGAAGGAAAACACTTCTCTAATAGCCAAAGAGATGCTGAGGCAGAGCATCCATGGGCCCTACAAATCCCTCTTTCCATCTGGGGATGTTAAAGGGCAAAACTGGGATTTTGCAAAGAGGGGTGCAGGTCACAGAAATCACTGCTGAGAAACCTGAGTGGTTCCTCCAGACCAAGCCACTGTAGCACGACTATGATGGAAGGAGTTAATAGACACTGAAATTGTTTCATTAAGTAGATTTGCCAGAAATTACTGATTATTAAACCCTCATTAGCCGGGGACTTGTACTTCATGTTCTTCCCCAGTTGCTGCCTGCTGGATCCACGGAGGGATGGATGCTGGAGAGATTATTGCTAAGCCCTTCCCCCTCCCCTCTCCCCTCCTCTTCCAGGACCACATCGGCAATCCCGGGGGAAAGAGAGGAGAGCCAGGGAGAGGACAGGAACCACCAGCTCTGCCTCAGCATCTCCCAGCAGGAAAACCCTCAGGACACTACTGAGCATCCCTCAGCACAACATATGTTACACCAACACGCGCGCCTGCTTTCCCCTCCCAGGAAAGGAGAGAAGGAGGAAGAGAGGAAAGGCAGGCAGCTGCAGAGTGCTCCAGGGATTTTCCATGTAATCAATCCCGGTCCGTGCCCCCCGGTCCCCGCTCCGGGTGCGGGATGTGATGAGCATCACCCGCCGGGCAGCCGGCACTGCCCCCGCTCTGCTGGTAAGTCACTTCGGGAAACTTTCTTTGCAATGTTGGGGTAAATAAAAAGTGATTTTTAATCTCTAGGGACTCAGGGTTTGTCCCTGAATGGAGGAAGGGGAGTGTTTCAGTCGCTGAGAAAACACTTTCTGCCTCTAAACAAAGTTTTCCCCCTCCAACTTCTCAGCGATTTTCAGAATAACCATCATTTAGACAGAACTTCTCCACTTTAAGGCATTTTTTAAACCTCTCTAATCCTTGCACTCCCCCCCCGAGAGGCAGAACGGGCGCAGAGAGAGGCAGAGAGATCTCAGCCTGAGCATCCAGTTAAAGCAATTCGCAACTTTCCCCTCCAGCCCACGGCAGGTAATTGACCCCTCTATCTCTAGTAACTATTAAGCAGCTTAGTTGACTCAGCTCGTGGTTGTGGGTTTACAGAAATAAGAAAGAGAAGCGACAAGGAGCGGAAAATACCGAAATAACGGTGCCCGGAGCTGCCGGGAGAAGAGCCCGGGGTGTTCCCGGCTGGATTTGCAGAACCCGAGCCTGGGTGATAATTATGAATGAGGCTGTGCCTCTGCTCCGTGTTGCCAGACAACCAATGAGGCTGCACAGCAAAGCTCATTCACGGGCTGCAGGCTCCAGCCAGGAGCACAGAGGTGACTTTTACTTACAAAACAGGCGCTCATTAATTCCGTGACTGAGGAAAGTGGCCGGAAGCACCTTTTCTCTGGCAGTAACCTCTGCTATGTTTTCTCCTCCTCCCTGTGCCCTCTGGCTGACAGATCCCCCTGCTCTGATGCCGCTCTGGATGTCCCGGTGAGAACTCTTAGAGATGCCTATTCTCTCCAGAGGCAGCGACCAAGACTACAGCAACATCAGCTACAACTCCTGCAACTCCTTGAGCCACTTCCTTCCCATCTGCGTGGAAACCCCTTCTGTCAAGGGGGTCCATTACCAGAGAGCCAGGAGGATTTACCGCCCTGACCAAGTGTCTGCGGTCGATCTGAAGACAGAGATCATGATCAACGTTGGGGGCATCAAGTACCTGCTGCCTTGGAGCACTCTGGACGAGTTTCCCCTGACCAGGCTGAGCAAACTAAAGCTTTGCAGCAGCTATGAAGAAATCATCCAGCTGTGCGATGACTACGACGAGGACACCCACGAGTTCTTCTTTGACAGGAACCCCAACGCTTTTGGGATGATTGTCAGCTTCCTTGCTGCAGGCAAATTGATGCTCTTGAGAGACATGTGTGCCTTGTCTTTCCAGGAGGAGCTGAGGTACTGGGGAATTGAGGAATCCAACCTGGAGAATTGCTGCTTTAGGAAACTGTTCCAGAAGCTGCAGGAGCTGGCCGAGATCCGCAAGGAAGAGGAGCTCCGCAGGAGCAAGGAGGCTTCGTGTGTCCTGGATGAGAAAACCAGGTTTGGGCAGTTCATGAACAGACTCAGAGATATGGTGGATAACCCCCAGTCGGGACTGCCGGGAAAAGTCTTTGCTTGTCTCTCCATCCTCTTCGTGGCCACCACAGCGATCAGCCTTTGCGTGAGCACCATGCCAGACTTGAGAGCTGAAGAAGACAGGGTAAGTCAGTCCTTCATAGCTGGTCTAACCACAGAATTGGTTCTGGCACAGTGTGTGACAGAAAACGCAGCAGTGGCTCGAATTAGTTCTATCATTTTCAAGTGATATCATGTTAAGAATGACAGGAACAAGTATTGTGCTGATTTTTAGCTAAAATGAAAGAAAGAAAGCCAATATAAGGCTGGTTTTCCTTCTTGAGAAGCAGCCGCCAGTGCAAGATTAACTTGTTAGCACTGGGACTCTCCAACTGACGTTGTGGAGTTTTCAAGATGCTTCACTCTCTAGTTACAGGCAACATCTCCTTTGGACACATCAGCTGCAGAAATATTTTCCTCTGGCATCTTTACTTTTACAAACAGCTGGTTATCTTCCCTTGTGATAAAACTTTCAGATGCTTAAAGGGGGAGAAATATTCATTGATTTTTACATCTTACATTTCTGTAGTTGCATAAAGATTGAAGGATGAGAGGCAGATGAAGTATTTTTGCACATACTGATACTTCAAAGCTGTGCCTCCAAAAAATCCCAATTCCATGCTAAGAGAATTCTGTATTTGCCCCAGATATATGTACATATTGTAGGAGCAACACCAAGCACTCTCCGAACTGCTAACTGCATTTAAACCTTTCTCAAAAAACTCATCCACATTAATTCAGGGCAAATAAATCAAGCCTGTATCACACATGAAGGATCTTCTCTATAACATTGCTGTAAATATTTCAGCATTTAAAAGATTTATTTTCGTAATAATAGACCAGAGGAAAAGCAAGAATCCAAACTTATTTCACATGTGGTAAAGTCCAAATTCATCAAATAACCTTGACTAATCTCTGCAATCAATCCTGCACTTCATTTGCAAATTGCCCTTCCAAAAGTGCTGAGGAAATCTGTGACAAATAAACCCCCCACCCCAAGCCCTGCTGTAAGACAAGACACTCCTCAGAGTGTCATATACTGATAGACAAAGTCATCTTTACATTTATAGCACAGCCTGGTGTGCACCAGACAAAAACCTGGATCTATTTTACTGCTCAAGCCACTGGTCATAGCAGCCTTGTCATGGTTAAAGCATGTCCTGATATTTGATGTCTTGGAATAAAACTGAAGGATGCACAGAGGGCTGAAATCTAAGATCATTCCCTGTTCCATTTTAACCCCTTAACTATTAACTTCCATTTGCTCAGGAAGGCTCCAACCTTTCAGGAATAAGCCTGGTGCTCTTGCAGCCTTCCTCAGCTATTACTTTTTGGCTGAAAAAAAGGAAAAAAAAAAAATCTATGTTCACAGGAAAAGCTGTTAACACTCTTCCAATGCCTCTTCCAAGGAAGTACTTTAAATATAGAACATCCTTTTTCCAGCTTGATGCACAAACATCACAAACTCTGCTCCAGCAAGTGCTTCCTACTAACTTTGTTAATGGAAGTGGCTCGATGATTTTTATCTTCATTTTCCAACCACTGCAGGAAAAGCTTTGATAAATAAGCCCCATACAAAAGAACCAGCACAAGAGCAGAGCTGGATGTGAGGGGTTGTGTGTTTTAAAAATAATTTACTAAGTTAGAAAGAGAAGCATGCTGAGGGTTATAAGTGTGTCTGGGAGCTCCTGGGTTTCCTATAAAACAAGGATGGCATTACTACTTAGAGATTTGCATATATACAGTATTTTAAAAACAAACTGCAGCAAAACAAGCTCAAAGGATGGACTGTTGAATGAGCAGGGGAGAAGATGAAGGATGAACTCGAGGAAAGCACCACATTTGTCCGAATATTTGGAAACATCCCATAATTTACACCCACAGCCTAATGCACTTTGTCATTGTGCCCCAGAGGACAGAGTATTAACAGTCCTGTTCTTTGAATTATGGGATGTTCTGCCACAGGAAACATAAGGGAATCTATGAGAACAAAATACTCGTGCCTTGTGGAAAAGCAGAGAATCTGAACTACTAAACAGGCAGTTTTGGCATCCCTAAATTTCCATCCCTAAATTCTTAGCCTGCAACAACAAAGATTTCCTGACTGGGATCTCAAAAGAGCATTTCAACTAGAGCTGGACAAATAACTCCATGAAGTTAATTGGCTAAAATTAGGAGTTCTTGGCTGCAGCTGAGTCATATTTAGTAGAATCAACTCTGATTTGTAACTCAGAACAGTCCACTGACCTCAGAGTGATTCCAAGATGGGAATTTACCAGACCTGAGAAAGGCAGGCAGCACCTGAAATTTTTGCTTTTTGGGCTGAACACAAAGATGATTCGATATCTGTTTGCTCAGTGACAGAAAACAGTCAAATTCCTTCACAAACTTTCTGAACAATCTGAAATTCCACACCTGAACTCAAAGATGCCCTAATCGTGAGGTTTATTCAATTCTGAGTTAGAGCTTGGCAAAAGATCTGAGGTCAATGTCCTTAAAGGTACTGCAAGGATCCATTTTCCAATGCCACCAACTCTGGAAATTGAATTTATCCACGTTACCCATTCTGAAAAAAACAGAGAAAAAAAGGCTTTACCTCTGTACCACTCTAGGCTCCTGTTCCTCCTCCTCACAGCCACATTAAGAGAGTGAAAACTGGCTGGGCTCCAGCTCAAGAAGGCTCAGAGTAAAAAAAAAAAAAAAGAAAAAAAAAAGAAAAAAAAAAAAGAAAAAAGTGCAAGGTGACTTCCACTTGACTCACTGGGCTCAGGCTGCTGATCCCACCCTGCAGGCACAGCACATCCCTCGTCCTTTCAGCAGCTGCTGAGCCAGCTCTGCTCAGAAGGGAGGAAAAGCTGCCTGGGCAGGCACAAGAGCAACCAGGAGTCCTCGGCAACGCCAGGGAAAGTGAAAACTCCGCTGTGTCTCCGGGAGAGGGATGGCGGGGAGCCAAGGGAGAGCATCTGCATCAGGGAAACCCAGCAGTCACCCTGGCAACCAGAGGGGAGGGAAGGAGCATCGCCAGGGCCAGCACAGGGGGAGCTTCCAGCTGGGAATGCAGCTAAAAGAGGAAATAAAGGAGGAGTTGTTATATATCCACACCCTCCATTTAGGCAGTTAGGAACCTCCTCATGGAAGAAAAAATGCAGAGATTTGGGCAAATAGTTCTATAAGTTTATATTCCATATGCACACTCTGTGAATCCCAACCCAGAGAGAACAGCCTCAAGGTAAAGGGTGAGCAAAAAGTTCAGCAAAAATGTGGAGTAGCAAAGGAACTTGAGCTCTGGTGAGCTCGTGTTTGAGCCTGACCACGAAATAAATATACAAAAGGTTTTATTATTTATGAGGCTGAGGAAAGAGTAGCAAGGTTATGATTTTAGGAATAAAACAACAGGAGAAAATACATCCTTGTATACATCCTTGTATATATCCTAATGATACACCCTTGTCCATGATATTTGCACCAGTTCTTTATGGAGCTCAAACTGCCTTTGGTAAAAAAGCAGATTTAATGTCATCAACGTGCAGTAATTGAGGCATGTAGAGATAGAAAAAAAAGCATTTTTAGAGGTGAGGAAATCTGTTATTGATATGAACAGGCAGCTTGAGAGAAGTGCAAATCTGAGCTGGAGATCAAGAATAGAGGATTGGAAAGCTGAAGTGACAAAATTCACCAGTATCACCCTCAAAAGAAGAAATTCAGATCATCCCACTAGAGATAGGACAGAAATCCCATCAAAGCCCCCTGAAAGTCCCAGTCCCACATGAGAGTTACAATCAGGATCTAAGAGGGGTCACTGAAACAGCACATCCAACCCAAGGGGAAAAAAACCATCATTACAGCACAAAGCTGTAGGATAAAACACTGCAGAAGGGCCTGGAGAGGGAGAACACTTTGAAGTACTCTTGGGACTTTCCTTAGGATGAGATATTTCATTTAATGAGTCCCCAAAATTGGCATCCCCTAGAGAAATGACTCAGCAGAAAGGCTGCAGCAAGGTCTGTACCTCAAGAAAGCAGCAAATTAAGGTCAGGGGGAAGAAAACCCCCAGGTATTTCCATTCCCTGACCTTGTTGCTACTAATTTTTATGTGTTTGCTCTCAGCTGACCTTGAGGAGCTTGGAATTGCTTTAGGTATTTTATAGGACCTAATGAAACAAAATCATCATTAGCTGCATGTTTCATGTTTCACATAAACTGGTGTTTCATGTGAAGGTTTTATCCTGAAACACAGAATACTCATTTTTTTAAAAGCTTGTTTTCCTGGGATCATTTGATTATGTGAAAATCAAGTTCCTTTTAAAAGAGTGAGTTTCAAGGCTCTGGTTGCATTTAGAATCCAGAAAATATGAACAGATGAGGAGAAACCAGTAGTTAACATATAGAACCACTTTTAAATTATTTTTTTTTTATTCTACACCATTATTCTGGAGGGCCCTGATTAGTTTTTGTTGAAGTTTTCTGTATGATACTAAAGAATATTCGGGTTGAACACTGCGGGAAACTGCCTAGAAACAGGTTTTCTTTAAAACTGGAATAATTTTACTTTACAGAGAAAAAAAAAAAACAAAACAATTTATTTGCCTTACTGTGAAGAGAAAGAAAATGTAATACTCATTTTAAAGTGTAAGACTATAAAGGCATCTCTATACGCTTCTATCTATAAATATACTCCTATATACATATGACTTGAAATTACTTGGAACAAAATAAAGCTGGATGTGCTTTGGCTTTATTGCATCTGCTCAAGCATTTTATTCTGGGTTCTTATAAGGTCACTTTCTGCAGACAATCCCTCTCTTAAATTGTCCAAGCATCCAGTGCAATTCTGATTTTTTTCTGACTATTTTGATCATCAAGGAAAGAAGAAAAGCAGGAATTT
The DNA here is from genome assembly GCF_965231275.1 of Zosterops lateralis. Lineage (NCBI taxonomy): Eukaryota > Metazoa > Chordata > Aves > Passeriformes > Zosteropidae > Zosterops > Zosterops lateralis. The sequence continues at coordinate 3,647,690 of NC_139772.1, forward strand.
TGGTGCTTCAGTGGAGCACCAAAATTGCTCCTGGTCTAGCTGTTCTCAGCACAGCAGAACCCAGCTCATTTGTGTGCTTCATGGCCTGAATTAGAGAAATTAATAATGATTGGAGAAAGGTTAAGTAACAAGCCATTAAACAACAGAAATCAGAAGATCCAAGCCTGGGACTTTGATATATATTTATAAATTATTGCTTTGTGGGATCTGACTTTTTTTTTTGAGGTCAGAAACATTGAGAGCTTTGACCCTGAAATTGCACCGTTACCTTAAGACGCTGATTTCAGAGTTCCACATTATCAGTGACCATTTCCCACAGCCAGAACTGCATCATTCAGCACCGAGTCTGTTATGTACAGCACTGATAAGGTTCATATCCCTTCAGCCCTGCCCTCCAGGGCACAGCCAAAAGGGCACTGCGGGGGTGGCACTGCCAGCCATCTGTGCCCCTACACAAAATCAGTGTCTGCACACAAAATGAATGTCTGCACACACTTCTGACCCCCCTGACACACACAGTGAGTGTCTGCACACACTCCTGACCCCCCTGACACACACAATTAGTGTCTGCACACACAATGAGTGTCTGAACACACTCCTGACCCCCCCTGCCACACACAATGAGTGTCTGCACACACTCCTGACCCCCCCTGCCACACACAATGAGTGTCTGCACACACTCCTGACCCTTCAGTGAGAGAATTCACCCTGCCTGGCTTCCCAAAGCTGTTGTCCAGTGGTTTAGAAAGCACAATTAGACATTATGAGTTTTTTTGCCTGATGTTCATCCCCTTTTGGCTGTGTCCCAGCAGGGCCAGGGCTCCCAGCTTTGCAAGCCATCCTGGGGGGGCACCCAGCTGTTCCAGCTGTTCCAGCTGTTCTGCACTGGGCAGTGCACCAACAGCTGTGCAATGGGCCAGCACATGTGTCCCTCACTGGGAATCAGGATTTCCTTTCCCTCTTGCTGCTTTCAGGGTTGTGATAGTTACAAAAGGCTGTTCCCTCACCTGGCTCTCCTTAATGGGTTCAGGTCAGTGTTTAATAAATGCATTTTTTGGGAAGATGGTGTTCCCTTTCATGGAGGCATTCCATCTCTGGAAAACTCTGCTCGAAGCTAATTTATCCTCAAAGTTCCTTCCCACAGTGTCAGCAACTCTCATTAGCACCAGGACCTTCCCTTAAAACAGATTTGAACACATTTGGGACCCCCTGTACTCCAGAGTTACAATAAGAAGGAATTTCCACTCCAAAGAATTTACAGTGCAGTGAGAAAAGGAACAAAGAAACATCAACAGGCAAAATGTACTGACCAGCAGCAAAACTGTCAGTTGAAGGTTATCTTCCCAAGTCCAGATAAATTCCTTGTCATTTTGACCATACTGCTCTTCACAGTTACAAAATTGTCTCTTAGATTCCTTACTAGAAAAACAAGAAAAAGTTTACTCTTTCACATCTTTCTGCTAACACCAACACTTTGGAGTCACCAACTGGTTTAAATCAAACTCAGATTCTTCAGGCTGACACTCACAGTGTTTGCAGACTAAGGACCCAAGTTTAAAAGTTAATTGTAACAATTTATTTCAGGTACACTTCTGCCCCAGAGGGGATAATTATTTGTTGGACACAGATTATTAATTTCTTTCTCTGTTCTTTCTAATGTCCACATTAATACAATACAAATATTAGTTTAGTTTCCTCAAATGTTGTGGTTGTAGTAATTGTTTTCCTAAGTCCAGGCTTCTTTCCCATCAGGCAGAACAAGTGGGAACTCATTGTGTTCTCAGAATACACAGCACTGCTTTAACAAGCTCATCATTCCCTAAATCAGGTGAGAGTTCCTTTCTCAGCAGGCTGTAACCTTCTGATTTTATTGCATCAGGCTGAAAGCATAAATCCGAGTGCTGATGTGATCCATAACACAGGGGTTTTCAAGCTCTCCCTTCCCCATCATTTGATTCAGCAGAGCGAGGTTTAATTATTCAAATAACAGCGTCAATGCGGCCGCGGTGATTCAGCAGTACCTGCAGCACTGCAGCTGCATCCCGGAGCTCAGGTATGCAGGGCTGGCACCACATTTCCTAACCAAGCCACCACCTCACAGCCAAAAGGGATTTCTGCCCTGTGTCTGCTCATTTCCTGCTGCCAACGGGATAGGAACAGTCTGGAGATAGCTGGTTTGCTCAGATCCCTACACCCAGGTCTTGCTCTGCCTCTGCTCCCTCCTTCCCCTTCTCAAGACTTGCAGCCTTCCCTGTATTCCCACTGCCTTGGGTCTGTGGGTAGGCAAGGGCAAGAACCAAAGCTCATTTTTCCACCATCTCATTAGTTTGTGTTTTTCACACAGCTCAGGGAGAAGCTCTAGACCTGGATGCACTGCCCAGGTATGAACTGAGAAGGGCAAAGGGCTGGAAATTGGTACCTTGGGCTTAGAGAAGGAAATTCCTGCCAGTTTTACATCCTAGAGGGCTGGCTGATTTTGGCCAAAGGGCCAGGCTGCGGGAAGAGCAGTCCTGCTGGGATAAGTGCTGGACAGCACAAGCTGGCAGAAGGCAGGTCGGGAGGCACAGCACAGGCTGATCCCATCTGCTGCCACTCCTGGGGACACTGGCCTCTGTCCACAGAGCAGCGTGTGCATCACTGCAAGGATCTGAGCAGCAGCCTGGCTGTGCCAAACTAAACCTGCCCCTGCCAGGATGAATTGAGCAGATGTGAACTGTGACCTTGCAGCAGCCACAGCCCCAGGCACGCTCCTGGTGTGAGCAGTGACATTCTGGCAGCCTGTCCTTCCTCTGCAGAGGGATGGGATGGTGCAGGTCCTGTGTGCAGGGAAACTCCTCTAGGACTCCAATAGGATGGAGAATGTGCTCTCTGAGCTCCTGCCCTGCCTGGTTCTGGCTCTGTTTGGTGAGGGTCACTGAGCTCCAGGACAGCCTTTCCTCAGGAGTGATCAGTGCTGCAGCTCAGGCAGAGCTGGCTGGGAACAGGGCTCAGATCCCTTCAGCCCATTGCTCATTTGTTTTATGGTGATGAGCCAGCTGGTTCCCACCAACGTGCCCTGGGAATAACAGTGTTTGCATGTTGGAATTCTGGAAACTTGGATTTTGAGATTTTAGTATATACTAATGCATATGGAGCAATATGGAGGATTTTGGGTGTTGTCTAAGTCCTTCTTCTTCCTTCTTCTTCCTGGGTTTGGGTGGTTTTCTGTAACTGGGTGAAAAAGGTTCACATTGAGGGCTTTGGGTGGTCATTATTGGATCAGAAATATAAATAATAGAGGTGTCCTGGAGGTGTCCAATAACAAGGTCCTCACCTTGTTATTGGGTGATTAGTGCTTAAATAACATTGGAAAGAGTCAGAGACTCTCCATTTTACCTCTCTTCTCTAACTTGCTAGTTAGAGCTCACTCCTTGTGAGTCTGTAAATAGATAAGAAACAATAAACATCCAAGTCCAATCTCGAAATCTACATTTCCTGTGCATTATTCATCCTGACCTCAGCAGAGAAAAAGAAGCCAGAACCTTCACATTTGCATTCAGGGCTTCTGTCATGGCTTCTAGCTGGGTTCAAGGACTTTTATCAGCTCGGCCTCATAAATAACACGAGATTCCTCTTTCACAAATGTGCTGTGTAAGCAACATATACACCTTGTGCTGAGGTGTGCATTGATTTCCACTCTAAACTCTGGAAATATGACATGATTCTGAGATAATCCAGATACTGATCAAGCTGTGCTTATTACAAAGTGTTCTACAAGCACTGGAGGAACTTTTGCTGTTTAACTTGGGAATAGGTCATTCGACACAAGAAACACTTGGAATCACTGACACCATCCTGAACAATGTTCCCTGGAAAGAACAGGAAGGAGATCATGGGAAATTCTGTAGTTTTGCTTGTTTTACCTCCCAGACTCCACCCTGTTTATAGATTGTGGGAAATCCCAAATTAGCCAACATAGAAAACAGGCTCAGATTGCTGCCAATAAACTTCCACTTAGAGTCAATCACACCCAGGGCAGGAAGTTGGTACCTGTCCAATTTTATCCTCACACAGCTGCAGCACTGCACTCCCAACACTGATGGGAACAAAAGCATTTATTTCCTCATTTTACTTCAGATTAAGAGGGAATAAAGGGTAAATACCCACTGCAGAAGGTATTGGGGTAAATCTCTGGCAGTAGGAAACTCACTGGTGGATCAGGTAATGATTCAGACCAGGCTTTCCAAAGCACATTTTAATTGTCAATTGTTTTAGAGTGCAGACAGGTGGGACACAAATGATCAGCACAGAGCAGATTCTGAAGAAACACGAGCAGTTCTTTGGTGGTGTCATACAGTTATTCAATAATAATAAAGTTTTTCCTTGTCTAGAACACATTAAAAAGGTTTCCAGCATCTGGAAACCAGCATGGATAGATGAGAGATCTATTCTGCAGGGGAAACTCTGATTCAGTCTCCCTGGGCACAACTAAAATTATTGGTGCACGTGAAGAGATTATTTTCACTGGATGAGATTTATACCTGTTGTAAGTTACTCTAGTGCTGCATAACTCTGGGATCTGATTTTGTTTGTTATCCTGGATGTCATTAAACTTTAATTAATGTTTCCTGGCAAACTAAGAGGCCAGGTAATTTATCTCTTTTTATCTTGTGAGTGGCACACATCTCAAGCACATTTAGCTGGAATTCACAATTAGTGAATAAATTTCTTTTTTTGCTGCCTTATCCCTGGAAGCATCCAAGGGCAGGCTGGACAGGGCTTGGAGCAATCTGGTCTTTAAGGTCCCTTCTACCCAAACCATTCTGGGATTCTGTGAGTGGAAAAGAGAAGCCAGGAGAGTTTCCTTGGGCACATCTTTCCTCTGGCTGTTGAGGGAACTGGGTTAACTGGACTCCGTACTGCTGTTCTATTTTATTATAAACCTACTTTTTTTTTTTTTAATTATTTTTTTTTTTTTAATTTTTTTTTTCCTATTTAAAGAGAATTTAACAGAAATACCCTAAAATGAGCAATCTCCCTGTATGTAACACCATAAACTCCAGCACATCAGAGAACATGGAAAATAAGCCACTCTCTTATAGACCAGAGGGGGATAATCAAAAGGAAGCTTGAAAATTTTTTTACTGTCTTTGGTGGTAGAGGAGTTTGAAACAACTCCTTTGCTCCTCTGAGGTAGTTTATAAATCTAAGAAACCACTCAATATTTCAGGCACCGGGCTCAGTATATATCTTTTTACACACAAAATATTGTTTCATTCATTGCTGAGCCAAATGCTCATTTCATGCAGAAGATCAATACCAGGCACTCATTTTATTACATTTATATCATAGGTTGTAGAATTTCTGCTGGAGGCAAGTTCCATAAATCCTGATAAATTCTTGCATTGTTGAAAAGTAAATCTGCAGGATGAATAAAGTATAAAGAGTTACATACTCACTGTTGGGCCTGTCATAACTATTCTCCCATCAAAGCCAGTGACAGGCTGAGTGCAGATTGATGTCAGATGGTTTTGTTGAAAAAGCCTTCCCAAAATATGCTGTGGTCAGTTATAAATAAAATCTCATCTTGCTCACAGTCAGCACCTCACCAGTTTGGAGCTTTTAGAGCTCCCACTCCACCATGAGCAGAACTGCAGCAGGAGGAGAAAGAGCTCAGGGAAAATTCAACTCAAAGATCTGGAAATAAAACCCCCAAATTCTACTCTAGTTAATTCTCCCTCAAGGGAGGGAGTTTGCTGTGGTTTGTATTGGCAGGTGCTGAACACCAGAATATCCAAATGTGTCTGGTTTGTTCAGAAAGAGGAATTGTATAGAAGTTGTGGCACAGAGGTTTCTTTATTGGACATTTAGGCAAAAAAAGCCTTTCATAGATCAGGGTATTTGGGCCATACTGAAAGTAATTAATGGGAAAGTGATGGCAAAAAATAAATTGAAATCTCCCACTGACACAGGGGCATTGTTATTTTGGTGAGAACAGAGATTTGAAGTCAGAGTGTTCTGCCTGTTCTTTGGACAACAGTTCTGAGAGCAACATAAAACACTGAGGTGTAAAAATCCTCAAAACTACTGGGAGAAACAGAAATTGGGTTTGATGCTTGATATTTCCTTCCCCCTTTATTTCAATATTTGCTGCTTTTGAGCAGGATATTCAAAAGGATGAAGAATGTTTGAAGAGACTGACATTGGAGAGGGATATTCTATATAAATCAAGTCAGGTGCATTCCATAATATATACAAATGTTCCTGATATATAAAACATCCACATACAAACTCTTGGGATGAAATCCATCTCCCAATGTGAAGTCAATGAGCATGTTCTCATTATGCTGACAGCATAAATTGCCTTCACTAAGTAAATATAAATTTCCATAGGGAATACTAAGGTCACTGAGGGTGGCAGGAATTAAAAATATCCCAAACAGTTTCTACGTTTTAACACCTTGAAATTTCACGCTCAGTTCAAAAGAGCCTAAATCTTAATGGTTAAACCTTCCAGCAAACAAAATTTCTTTTCTTCTATTTTCTAAGGAAGGAATAGGGAAAACCCCCTGATGATCTGAGAGCGATGTCACCTGTAAATGTCTAAAGGCAAATAAATAACAGATGTACTGGGAATTCAGCCCAACTAGCAAAAAAATGGAATAAAGCTTGATGGAAGCAATGAATAATTCAGAGGCCACATCACTGGAGTGACCAGAGGCAGGTCTGTGCACAGTCCAGGCTGCACTGTACAAATAGTTCAGGGCTTAGAGAGAGTGAGCACTGCATCACACAAGTGCTGAGTGCAGGCAATCTCATCAAGCCCAGTCAGCAGCTCTGCAGACATCAAAGCACCCCAGCCCTGCCTGCAAATGGAGCCACAGCCTGACCCTGCATGCAGAGCCCTGGCATCAGCTTTTGTGGTGTTTCATTTTAGGGGTAAAATATGGACTCGGCAGCTTAAATGTGCAGAAAGGAAAAAATCCCCAAATGGTGCTACAGAGCTAAATTGATCTGAGGGTTGGGCAAGATAAAACACACTCCTGATGGGAACCTCTGCTGGCCAATTCTACAACACAAAAAGACTTGTTACTCCCAAGTGCAGCAGAAAGTGGGAATTATTCAGGACTTAGAGCCTGCATGCCAGGACTTTGTACATAGATGGGTTTCATTCAAGCAGGTTGGAAGAAGCCACACAGTAAAACGAGGCAGGTGGGTAGATCTGTTTGTTCAGCTGTTTCATGTGCTCAGTATTCTCTGTACACAACTGAAGGACAGCTGCCACACTACCTGTGAGCTGGGCTTTGTTTATCTCTGCTACCAGTGACTCAGGCAGATCCATATTGCTTCTCCCTCAGTGTTTTTTTGGATGCCGGTTCACAGACTGTTCTTTTGTTTATTTCCCTCTCTGCTTTGTGCCAGGGTGAGTGTTCCCAGAAGTGCTATTACATCTTCGTCATCGAGACCATCTGCGTGGCTTGGTTCTCCCTGGAGTTCTGCCTCCGCTTCATCCAGGCCAGGAGCAAGTGTCAGTTCTTCAAAGGCCCCCTGAACATCATTGACTTCTTGGCCATTTCCCCTTACTACGCCTCGCTCATCTTCTCCGAGGACGACCCCGGCGAGGAGGAGGACAGGCCGAGCAGCAGCAACACGTACCTGGAGAAGGTGGGCTTGGTGCTGCGGGTGTTACGTGCCTTGAGGATCCTGTACGTGATGCGCCTTGCCCGGCACTCCCTGGGCTTGCAGACCCTGGGGCTCACCGTGCGCAAGTGCACGCGGGAGTTTGGGCTGCTGCTGCTCTTCCTGTGTGTGGCTGTCACTCTTTTCTCCCCCCTGGTGTACCTGGCTGAGAATGAGTCCGGCAGGGTGCTGGAATTCACCAGCATCCCCGCCTCGTACTGGTGGGCCATCATCTCCATGACCACCGTGGGCTACGGGGACATGGTGCCGCGGAGCGTGCCGGGGCAGATGGTGGCCCTCAGCAGCATCCTCAGCGGGATCCTCATCATGTCCTTCCCCGCCACCTCGATATTCCACACCTTCTCCCACTCCTACTCCCAGCTGCGCAAGGAGCACGAGCGGCTGCAGTCGCGGCTGAGCCGAGCCAGGAACGCCAACCGCTCCGGGGAGAGCGACACCTTCAACGAGACTGACAGCCTGGGGCTGGAGGGACAGGCCTCCCCCATCAAATACATCTACACAGGGAACTGAGAGTGGTATGTCCCATCAAATACACCTACACAGGGAACTAAACCTGGTGTCCCCATCAAATATATCTACACAGGGAACTGGCCTGGCTTCTCTAATCAAATACATCTACACAGGGAACTGAGAGTGGAGTTCCCATCAAATACATCCACAAAGGGAACTGAGAGTAGTATCCCTCATCAAATACACCTACACAGGGAACTGGGCCTGGTGTCCCCCTTAAATACATCTCCATGGGGAACTGAGAGCAGTGTGTCCCATCAAATACATCTGCATGGGGAATTGAGAATAGAGTTCCCATCAAATACATCTACACAGGGAACTGAGCCTGGTGTGTCCCATGAAATACATCTACACAGGGAATTGAGAATGGAGCAGCCCCCAAATACATCTACAAAGGGAACTGAGCCTGGCCTCCTAATCAAATACATCTACATAGGGAACTGAGCCTGGCATCTCCATCAAATACACCTACACAGGGAACTGAGCCTGGTGTCCCAATCAAATACATCTACACAGGGATCTGAGCCTGGCCTGGGGAGTTCCCAAAAGCACCGACAGAAATGTGCACATGTGTGTGTCAGCAAAATACACAAAGCAAAGCAACAACATAGGTTGCAGTGCTATCTCCTCTCCTGGCTTAGGTATAAGCAGCAGACAACCCAACAGACCCAGCTCCAAAAAATCCCCATGGAGCTGGAGGTTGGGAGAACGTAAAAAAGTCAGAGTTTATTCAGTGAAAAATGCTCATTCTTCTTTATGGCTACTAAGAATAAACTTTGTCTCTACCACATGCATCTTGCTGAATACCTGATACTGAATGAGTAACAAACAAACCAGCTTCTGTTGGCACAAGCACACTTGTTATTTTATTTGCCTTTGAGTTTCCAGTGTTCCTGCAATGAATATCCTCAGCCAGGCGTTAGGACACATTCTTTCAGGGCTACACACCAGTGTGGTTATCCACAGCTCATCCACCAGGCATACAGATGCAAAAACCAATTCTGTATTTAAAGCCAGTAACAAGCTTAAAATAAAACCGCTGTGTGTGACAGCTTTCAAAGTTTGCCTGTAGCCAGACGATCAATCTGTACCTAACAAATTGCACTGCTTTGTATAAAACACATACTGCTTGCAAGAGCGTTTGCTTGAAATGCAGTTGTGGTCTGCAGACTGTAAACATATCATACTAGACAGCAAAAGTCTTCAAACTTCTTTTTTCATATAACTATTTAAAATAAAAATGAGGAATAAAACAAGCCCAAGCTTACTGACCATATCAAAAAGCCTTGGTGTTATATTTTTTTTTTTTTTTTTTTTTGTTGAATGGTGATGGTTTCTCTGGAAGAAAGATGAAAAAACAGATTTCTTGAAAATGTGATGATGGCTTAGAAATATCCAAAGGTATAAATAGTAAAGAATGAGGGGAATGATTGCCGGAGAGGCAGTGGGAATGATTTCCTGATGGGAATGGAAGATACCCATGTACAGCCAGAAGAAAGCTTTGCAGAGGTCAGCAACGCTCCTTTAAGGAGAGACTGGATGGTTTTGTGCAGTTTAACCCTTTAGATGGTGTCAATGTGGTCAGTGAATTCCATACAGGTCACAAAGGCCAGGTGCGTGTCCAGGCCCATGTCAGGCACAGTGTGAGAATCCCCACAGGGCTCAGACACGCTGAATTTGGGGTGTGTATTTAAGCACTGAGATTAATCAAGGCCTAAATCAGTTTTTAATCAGATTTTCAGCTTTCAATTACTCCATTACTTAAACCTTGCCAAGGTCCCCATATTCCTGTGATGGGGCCAACCTCAGTGAATGCCAATTGCCTCCTGCCCAGCCTGGTGCCATTGGGAGCAGGGGACATTGTCACTGGGGACACTTCCAGGCACTGCCCCATCTCCCACCTGGACATCCAAACCCAGCCACCTGCAGAGTCTGCAGCTCCCTGCAGGATTTGGGTGCTGAGCTGCTGCCCTCCCTCCTGCACAGCTGAAGTAGAGAAAAGCACAGTTGTTGGCACAACTGGGATGACGTGACTGGAATTAATCTCTTGGGCTTATCTTGCTACTGACCTTATGATTCCACCCAGAGAAACTGCAGCGGATTATTCATGGGGATGTTCCAACACAAGAGGAACAAGTTGACTTTAGATGACAGGCATTTACATTTCCCCCATTAAATATGCATTTTCTGCTGGTTTATGCACAGGTCCATCTGATTTTTTAATTTCACAATTGGCTTGTTTTTTTAATATATATATATTTTTTTTTCTGGCAATTCTTTACAGTAGGCCCAGTGAGATGATAAATCAGACAAAATCCTGGTCTGGACTATGAACCAGAGCTCTCCAGGGTCCTGTGCCGGGTGATGCCACCTGCATTTCTCTGGAGATTCTGGTCTGGCAGTGCCAAATCCAGGACTTGTTCCTGCTGACTGGTGGCTGCTGGGACACAAATCCTGATGCAGAATTGCTGCAGCTTTAAAAAAAAAACCACTTCTAGCACTGACACACACTTTGGAGATACAAACAATCAGGTAGGGCAGGTGGTTTGGTTTTTTTCCAAGTAACAATTTCCTTATTAGATCAGGAATCAGTTCAACAGGGCTGCACATAAAATTAGCCCAGCCACATGGTTCTAAAAATGTAGATTTTTGGTGAAATATTGAGAGTTTTACTGCTCAAGTGTTTGTAACAGCTCCTTGTCCAACAGGTTGTGTGATGTAGGTGGGACTGTGGACAGAAATCCAAACCCTGACTCAGCCAAGCATTTAACCCGTGTAAATTCCGAAACACAACCCAAGAATGTGCTGAATCACCGAGTTCAAACAAACAAACAAATCCCCAGTGCTTGACAGGGATGGGAGTGTTTGCACTTCCAGCAGAATCTGGACCATCCCTCGTATCTCTGATTTTAACTTGAATCTCCTCTAATAGCTGGGTCTGGGATGCACCAGCTCCCAGAGAAAAAAGTCCTCCGTGATTCATCCTGTTACAGGGGAGGGAAAAATATGTTGGGAGGAACATTTAGTGCCGGTGTAACTCAAGTGAGTAACAAATTCAGAACAAGCAGTTACAATTAGCGGATATTGCTCTTGCCAAGATCGTATAATTTCCTAACCAGATTTAATTAAAAGAGCAGTTCAGCTGCCTGGCACCCAGCTTCTCTGACTTCAAAGCTTTTTCCCTGGATCTAAATCCTGGAAAGAGCAGAGGAACAGCACCCACCACCCAGGGGAACCACGTTGTGCTGCCCTCACCAATGAATTCCATCTCTTTTGAAGCTTCAAATTGCTGCTCTGACACAGCAACACCTGAAAAAAACAAACAAACAAACAAAAAAAAAACCACAAAAAAAACCAAAAAAAAAAAAAAAACAAACCAAACCAAACCAAACCAACCAACCAACCAACCAACCAAACAAACAAAAAAAAAAAAAAAAAAAAAAAAAACAAACAAAAAAAAAAAAAAAAAACAACCAAAAAAAACACCACCAAGCTGCTTTTTTGGGGAAATCAGAAATATTTGCAATATTTGCAAAAATCTGCAACCCAGCTGTGGACACCACCCTGTGAGAACACAACACAGGACCCTCCCACTTGGTCTGACCTGGACACAAATCACAGAGAATGGATTTTGATCAGGGGCTAAATGCAAATTTTCTGTGATGTTGAAATCCCACTGAGGGGTTGAGACCTTTGTTCTGACCCAACTCTCATTTCCTCAGGGGTTCTGCAGATTGTTCTCTGCAGCCCTGGTACCTCCCAGCTGTCCTCCAGCTCTTTCTCCTCTGTGACTTTCACCAGGTCCTCTGATAGAGAAGCATCACAGAATTTTATTTTCTCAGTAGTTAACTTCCTTTCATTTCACAGGTTCAGTATTTTATTATTTCAGCCTACTATTAAAATCCTGAAATTTGCTTTTCATCTATATTTGCATCCAGCCACCAACATTCCTCATAACATAAAGTTACCAGGTTGATTAAGTCACAAATTCATTGAGGGAGCAGTTTTAATTTTAGGAGCAAATTGCAAAAGAATTCGGGGAGTGGACTGCATACGCCAGGCATTAATTATAGCAGAACTATTTAAAACTTGCACTGGTCAACGATTTTATTTCAAACACACCCAAACACTGTTGTGCAGTTATTTTGATCAATTAAGCACATCTGCTGACAGAAATTACACTCAGCATGTCCTTTCTGGTCTCTTTCCCCATGAAAGATTTTCTCCCTTTTTTTTTTTTTTGGTCCAGAAAATTATTTTCATACATTGCAGTGATCTATAAATAATGATGAAAACCCAGAAGGTCAAGGAGAGGGAAAAGTACAGCACATTCCCAGTTTTTTACTTCCACAAGTAATAAATTATTACCCACATGTTGAAGTTAAAACTGATAAAAGGCTGATATAAAAATCATGTTTCCTAAATGCCATTGGGTTTCTGTGTGGTAAAATGAAGATATTCCAGCACATTTTACTGGAAGTATTGAATTCCCTGAAGATTAGTGTTCCTGTAGTTCCCCTATGCCAGGGAAATGCTCACAGGGGAGGAAAGAGCCAAACCCAAAGCTTGTGCACTGTAGGAAAAACCTGCAATCAGAAAAACAGAATCACAGGAACTCACAAATATCCAAGCCTGGATTATCAGCACCAAACAAAAGTGCTTAAGGAGCATTTTAACAGATTATTACAGCAAGAAGGATAAAAAATCTAACTCAGATTTCATTATTTTCATACTCAATTCCTGCCATAACTGTAAAAATCCAGCACAAATCTAAAAGGGAAGGGTTGTAAAAGACCCTGCAGGTGTTTCTCCTCTGAAAGTTACAGCCTGTTATACCATCAGTAATAAAACACAATCACCCTGAAACAGCTCTTAATGAAAAGCTCTATTGCTTCATACCTGGCAAATTTTGTGTTAAAAAGTCATTTAGAACTTAATATATTAGCACAGAGCTCCAGACATGCATATAATTAAGTCATAATGGCCTCCAAAATTTCTTTCTTTCCAGTTCTAATGTTCAACCAGACATTGACCAGTCAGACGAGCCAACAGGTTTTGTTTCAGCTTCTTCAAAATTATTTCATCAGCTTTCAAGAGGCTGTTCTCAGTAAGAACTTGCAGAATTTCCCTGCTGCCTGAAGCTCAGGCAGATGAGGAAGGATTAATGTTGAACTTGCAGGGCAGTGAAGCCTCTGTGAGAATCCCAGGATGTTTCACTTTATTTCAGATAAAATTCTGGAGCAGGATGTTCCACCTTTTGGCTTTAACTCTGTATCCCTCCCCAGACAGACAGGACACACTAAATCCTCCCTTAGTTCTGTGGCTTCTCTTGTTTTCACCTGCCCACATCAGGAATTGTTCCTTTGCTCTACAGAGCTAAACAATTTTCTTATTAAAATTCATCGCCTTAAAGGTACTGGGTGAGAAATGCTAAAGATAATTGGGTTGCACTCATGAATAAAGAATATTAATAAAACTAAGGAAGTGCTTTTATGTTCTTCAACCAACAGCTCTTGTGCTGCCCTTTAAGTTTGTTACACCCTCCTTTAAGGAAGTAGCCATTAAATTTTTCTAATTAAGTTTCATTTGCAAATCCCTGGGTCTGAACTATCTTCACCAGAGCAACAAAGCAGGTAAGAGTCATCAGTTTATGCCGGGAGGATCTGCTTTTCCAGATCATTTGTGTTTTCATTGGTCTGATGTTTTACTTTCACCCGACTCTCCCAAAGATTTCTGTGCTACCTCGTTCCACACCAGATTAGTCAGAGCTCCTCCACCTCTGAGAGACTCTTAGATGAGAATTTCACAAAAATCAGCTCAGCTCAAAGACAACAAACCCCACGAAATGTCAAAGCTTCTGAGACAAAAAAGCTACGAGCTCATGATTAAAGAAAAAAAAAATATTACACAGTTCAGCAAAGATTAATCAATACACTCCTCCAGCACAATTACAATGATTTTTTTAGAGGATATTTTTAGGAAAGAGAGGGTGAAACCAGACATTTCATCTGTAATTCCAAGCCAGATCCAAGGGCTCATACCTTGAATGAGGCTGGCAGGATTTAGAGCACTCATTTCCAGAGCTGATCAAGATAACACTATCAGCTCATTAGGGTGTGAGGATGCATGCTTAAACAAATTAAACTAATTTCTTGCTGATAAAGAGATATCTGAGGAAAACTGAAGGTCAAAGAGATTTATCCCGTAAGGGATTCAGAGTTTGAGAAATGTAGAACTCCAGGAACAATGCATTTCTGAATAAAACTGTAACAAGGATCCATTTCTCTGTGTTATTACACAGGTGACATTAAAAAACCCCCAAAACAACCCAAAACAACAATGAAAATACATAGAAATTAATCTTTAGAGCAAGGATATTGAGGAGAACACTGCACAGAAGAAAAATAAGTTTCAAATTATCTCCCTAAAGAGCAAGAAATATGTCAGTAGATAAATTTGCTGGGCTTTAATCATATTTCTTGAAATAAAAGCAAATTAAAGCCCATTTTTTGCAGGTTCTGGGATAATTCCTGTGCTAAGTGCTTCCAGATTTTTGAAACTCTACAGAGCTTCAATCACCCAGTGCACTGGAACCTCTAAAAAAGTAAAACTAAATATTATGATAAGGCAGTTAAATTTTATGCTTGACTGTTCTTCATTTTATTGAAATCACAGAGATTCTGACAGATGTTCCTCCCTGCCTGCCTCTATCTCAGCATTTCTAAAAAGGAGGGAATTTCACAAGGTCTTCAAAAATTTCCAGGATGGTTGATTCTGGTGGGAAAGAGGGATAAAAATACCCCATGAAATTCTTGATTTGTTCTGTTTCCAACAAAGAGAAAAAGGCTCCACCAACAGGAAAGAAAATCCCAACCTGTAAACTATTAGCAATAGTTATGTCCCTGTTTATGAGACAGAAAATATTTGATTTGTAACTACAAGGGGGTGCTGAACCTGCTCCTCAAGGGCACGTTCATTTTGAGAGAGAAATTGGCACAGCCAGAGCTCTTTGCTGCCTCAGCTCTGGCTAAAAAAGCACCACTGAGGACTGAAAATATTTATGTGATCTTCCTGTTTTATTCAGAGAGCAAGAAAACACTGCCAAAAAGTCCTGGACCTGCACACTGAACGAGGCAGATACAGCACTCATTTCTCATAACTGCTTTTCTGCTGAATAATCAAGCTTGTAATAGTTTGGGAAGTTTTTCCTCTTGTAAAACGTGGTGGGTGAGTCAAGTGGCTTCTGAGCTGAGCACTCTGCACAGGGCTTAACTCTGCCAAAATCTGTGCAAGGAAATTGTCCCCAGGTCCTGTGTCTGCATGCAGGAAAACAGGTCTAGGGGGGATGTTTTTCCTCATGGGGAGAAATGAGGAAAACATTTTCCTAATGGAAAAAAAAATATTTTATAATGTTTCTTCCTCATGAAACCTGTGGGTTTGGCCATAAGAAACTACAACAATTTCTAGCTCATGGCTTTCCACAGATTTAATTTCCTTCCTTCCTTCCTTCCTTCCTTCCTTCCTTCCTTCCTTCCTTCCTTCCTTCCTTCCTTCCTTCCTTCCTTCCTTCCTTCCTTCCTTCCTTCCTTCCTTCCTTCCTTCCTTCCTTCCTTCCTTCCTTCCTTCCTTCCTTCCTTCCTTCCTTCCCTCCTCCCTCCCTCCCTCCCAGTTGTGCCGTATGGGCCCATCTATTTTTTTCCTCACTGTCTGTAGGGGTATCAGTAAATCCAGAGTGTCAGATCAGGCTCTTTCCAAGCTGGCACATCCCCAGCAGTGACCTGCAGTTGCACTTTTTGAAACCTCCATGCCCTGGCCTTGGCCCCTCTCCAGCCCAGCCCCTCAGTGACTTTTACTGACTGGAGGAAATTCCTGAGGAAGTGTCTGATCACCAGATGCTCCAAATGTCCCTGTGAGCTGAATCTGCAGGAACAGTGCCTTGGGGCTGAGCCAAAATTAAGGCATCACTGCTGAGGATTTTCTCCTGCTCCCCCAGCCTCTCAAGGAGCTGAAACACACAGGGATGGATGATGTGCTCACCCTTCAGGGTTTGTGATTCAGCTCTCTTACAGACAGATCTGAGCCCAAAACTGGGGCCAAACAGGACCCACAGTCAGGTCACTGGGAGGGTCCCCTGTTGTTTTGATATTTTTTTTAGTTTTTTGATGTTTGTATTTTTGTAGTGGAGTTTTTTACAGATTTTTATGTAAAAAAAGGAATGTTATTGTAAATTCATTTTTTTGTTTTGTTTTGTTTTGTTCTTGAGGTGGGACAATTGACAGATTTTTAGTTTGATCAGTGTGGTTGGAGAGGTGTCAACCTCATACTTCCAATCCGTGGTCATTGTCCAAAATCTATATAAATCCAAGTAAAAGAATAAACTTCCCTCTTTTTGCCCTGATGACCTGACTGCGTGTGTGTCATTTGTTTGATGACCTATAGCAACAGTCCCCTTCTTATTTCGCATCTTTTCTATTTTGTTAACATTTGAACTACCAGATCAGAGTTCACTTAACCTGACAAGAAGATGTCTCAGGGCTATGAAACCCCACAGCAGAGTGGGAGCACTCTGCTTCTGAATCAGACTGGTTTGGGTTGGAAGGGATCTTCAAAATCATCCAGTCCCATCCTCTGCCATGGGCAGGGACACTTTTCACTATCCCAGGGCTCTCCAAGCCAAGTACAACCTGGCCTTGGACACTGCCAGGGATTCAGGGGCAGCCAACCTGTGTCAGAGCCTCCCCATCCTCACAGGGAAGAATTTATTCCTTAAATTTAATCTAAACCTCCTCTCTCTCAGTTTAAAGCCATTCCTCCTTGTCCTATCATTAGGTGTTGCTTTCCAACGTTTCCAGCAAATGCAACTTGGGCTTTCCTGGTTTCCTCCTCAGTCACCAACTGGAATCCTCTGGTAATGGAAATGCTCAGGTTTGCACCAGAATCACCTCGAGATCTTTGCTGTGCCTTTATCCTCAGTCCTCCACTCCTGTAATCTCCTTTCCCCTGAGCTTTGCTCTGCATGGGCCCCAGCAGAAGCCAGAACAAATCTCTGAGCTCCTTTGCATGACAAAGTAGCAGAAGCCACACAAACCTGAGCACATTTCCGAGCTCAGCAGAGCATTGCACTCATTCCTAACTAGAGACATCGTTCACCAGGCTCGAGGTTTTACAGGTGCCCAGGCTCTGAGAGCTGTGAAATGAACAATAAAAAGACCTTGGGTAGCTTAGCATGAAGGCAAGATTGCAAATTAATGTTAATTTTTATTCAGGTTTACCCAGAGGGCAGGAATGGATCCTGCTGTTAAGGGACGAAAAATAAAAATGTTTAAGATTTGGATCACGGGGACCTACAAGGAGTCCAGCTCTGAAGTGAATGGGGATCAAACCCACATCCTCAGCATTATTAGCACCACTCTATAACAAACTGAGCTTATGTGTGTTTATTCCATATATTACCCACAGAACAGGAAGTGCCTGCAGTGTTTGCCTTTAGCTGCAGGTGCAGGGGTTAATTCCCACATGGATGCCAGAGGTCAGAGGGAAAAACTCATTACCCAAAGCACGATTTGCCCCAATACATCCCCTGCTCAAGCTGCCACCCAGAGGGCATCAGGGATATTAATTAGGCAAAAATTCCTGCTGGAAACAAAATTGTAAATAGGGTTGAAAGGAACAGGAATTGTGTTCAGCTACCGAGATAAGGATATGGGGCAGCTCTCAGCACACTGGACCTCAGGCCTGCTTTTCCTCTACATTCAGATCATTCAAACCTAAGTTAACTAAAGCCCTTAGTGTCTCACGGCAGAGACAACTTGTATGCAACGTTTTCTTCACTCAGGAATACCTGAAACCCTCAGTCAACAAATACTGCAAGAGAAACTGGTTCTAACTTTAAAGACTGAAAGAGAAAATCCAGCTCATTTCCTCCAGCCCAAATTCTCTACAGAAAAGATGATTTTTTTTTTTCCCTCCTGCCAGCCAGCACAGCGACCCCTCAGCCTCAGGTGTCAGAATTCCCCACAAAGACCAAACTGCTCCTAATAATTGATGATGATACCAGCTGTCCTTCACCCCAAACATGATTAATTGACTCAGAGATGTCTCTTCTCTCTTTTAGGGATTTAAGTCTCTGCTAAAGGGCACCAAAAGGCAGAGGGAAAATCTTTAGCTGGCACTCCCCCAAACCTCTATCTTTATGTGAAGATAATCTCCTCAGGGAGGAAAAATGGCACAGTAAATTTCCCAGGACACAGAGCAGCAGCAGAGTGTGTTGGGCACACTCAGAGCTTTTTTTGCCCCTATTTAGAAGAGTCAGGTTTTGTCACACACTTTATTCTCCTTTCACACTTGAGAGGCATCAATGGCAGAGAAAACTCAAGCCCAGCCCTCCTCCACAATGAATTCACTCTGAAAGCAGCAAATAGATTTGGTCATTGATGTGTGCCTTTCCAGAATGGAAGCTCCAGCTAAGAAAAGCTTCCTGGCAGCTCCTGGTGAAACTAATCACCTCTCTTTTCGTGGCTGAGAACAAGTGGACCAAATTATAGAAGTATTAAAAATCAGTCAAGTATTTAATCACCTCCAAATACAATGTGTGCAAGCTGAGAGAAAGGCAAACAAATTGCTCTTGAAAAGGTGGGCGGGGAGAAGGAACAGAATTAATTGATCTTTAGACCTCAGCCTTTCCTCTGCAGATAAATCTCTGTTGAAATTAAACCAGATTAAAAATCTAACCACAGAACCAAAGGAGAATCCAAGTCATGATTTGGGTCATCACCCCAGCCTGGCCTGTAGAATTTTGTCTCACATGAAGCTGCTGAAATGACAGAATCAGAGTCTGACCCAGGATTTCTCTTCACTGCTTCTCTGCAGCTCCAGCAAATTTTCCCCTGAGTGTGTTCCCTGTAGAGAGGATGGGTGTCTGCTCACAGGAGCTTACAGGCCATGCAGGAGGTGCAGGAGAGAGAGTGATTTATTATGAATTTTCTCTGCTCAAAACATATTTTCTCACATCATCAGAAAATATTCATGACATTCTGCAGACCTTTATCTACATTTTTTTTTCCTTTTTACAAAACAGCTGTTTTCATCCAAAGACAACAAATGTTGATCTATGTGAAGCAAGATCAGAACTTTAGATATGAACACCAGCTGTAATTATCTTTTCTTCTTTAATGACAAAGTGGAAGGATGGACCTTCAGTTTGCTCTAAGAGAATATAAAATAAAACACAATAAAACTGGCCATCTATGATGAAGATGCCTGAAATAACTGGAAATATATTATTAGAAATTCACTGGAAAAAAAATAAAGAAGAGGAAAATGCCCCTCCATATTTCTTTTTTTTTTTTTTTTTTCATGTAAAAGCAGAAAGTTTAGCTTAAGCTTTCAGCTGGCAGCCAAAAGTAAAACAGCAATTGTTTCTTAGGCTGAATTATCACTACATGTTTCATAAGGATTAAGTAGTATGTTGTTATTAGAGTAGTCAGTGATTCAGGATGCCAGAAGATTGGAAGATTAAACAAAAGCTAATCTCTAGAAAAGTAGGACGAAATGCTTTGTTTCTTTTTCAGGAAAAAGGATTCCCAGGGTCTCAAAAGCTGCCTTGCTAAGGTGACATTGTCTTCAACAGCAATATTTTCCCATTTACCTCTTCCAGAATGATTAATTTTCTAAAAAACTGTGTGTACAGAACAGTAGAGATCAAGAAGCACTGGTGGTGTTAATTTTTTGGACAACTTAGTAATAATAATAATAATAATAATAATAATTCTATATTGTTATTGCTCTATATTTTTCTATATTTCTATATAAATCAGGCAACTCTCTGGTTGCACTGGTAATAAGAACTGGAAAAGGCTTTGTTTAAAGGGATTTGCAGAGTCTGAAGAGGTGTCAGCAAACCACTGACAGAATGCTGTGAGAAGTGATAATTTATTAAGATATTTAAAAATGTTAAGGGTTTTTTTATGTGAGAAAGATGGTGAGCGTAGAGCCACCTCCCAGCACAATCCTACATCAGGTTTGCTTTTAATTTTTATTTTTAGTACATTTTCAGCAGCAGCTCCCACCAAGTTCTCTATTGCAATATCAGTGGCATTCAGGACTGACAAACAAGTAAAAGTGACACTGATAAATACATCACTTATATATTCTTATATAAGAATATTAATCTTAACAAGACACTCTTAGTAACATAAAACACAGAGAAACTCCCACAAAATGCTTAAGGTTTTGGAAGGTTTTGAGCCTTTTAAAGAGATTTAAGTGCTTGAGGAACTTTTGACAGCTATCAACAAAAAAGAATCCCAGGAGTTTTGCACTGAACTCATACAGAAAGTTCTGAAAATTATCTAAATTAGCCTTTGAAAAGTCCAAATATCTATAGTAGCTCTGAGAAATGTTTATTATCCTGCTGTACAATGAAGAGGTGGCACACATTGAGTAGATCTCTTGTATACATCCATTAAATACTCCCTGCACAGGAAGAAACTTCTCATCCAAGTGCAGGAGACAGACCTGGAATGGAGCAGCACAAATATCAGTCCCCTTGGAAGCTTTTAACCAGAAGCTTTAAAACATTTGCAATTCACATCTGAGTGATGTCTTACTTGGCCCCCGAGGCTCCCTGCTCTGCTCAGAGTCCCAATTAAACAGATGCAGCTGCTAAAATTAGGGATGCTAATGGGTCTGCAGAGGGACAGGCCATTCCTTGGGATCAAAGGCACCTCGGTATTGCTGGGAAGGTCACCTGGGCAGCCCAGACCTGTCCCAGGGCAATGTCTGGCCCCAGAAATTGGGACTGGGTGTTTTGTGCCCCAGGGAAGCTCCTGGAGGAATGCAGTGACCTGTGAGGAGAAGGAATGATGCAGGAACTGAGGGTTTAGGGCAGTACAGAACCTCCCCTTCAGCTTCAGAACCAATCTTGACTTCCTGAATTTATTAATTCCGATATTCCTTGTCAGTTTGGCAGCACTCAGCTCTCTGTCCCTGGAGCCTGGGTAATCTGCAGGAAAAAAAATGTTAACGCTGCTTATCCCAAACAAAGCAAGTGAAACATTCCCTTCAACGGGATCAGCCAAATTACAACGGGCTTAGAAGTCCTTGTTCCTTTTATCTGTGGTTGGCTTTGCTTTCCATCTCCTGCACATCCCACTTGCTGTTGCCTTTACCTCTTCCTGAGAAACACGACCCAAATCTGTGCTCAGGGAGCCCATTGAGACCTCCTGGATTTGTAGCTCCAGGTCGGTGTTGAAGCTTCACTGCATAAACAACTGAGAGTCTGAGCTGGCTCTAAATCCAGGATACTCCAGGCTAATGGCTGGTGTGGAATTTTTATCAATCAGCTCATATATCCACTTGCTAACTTATCTCCTAAATTCCTCCAGCCAGTCCCTGAAAATGAGAGTAACATCAGTAATGAACGAGGTTTCCAGCATTTCACATCTCAAAGTACAAAACTATCAGTGCTACAATATTTAACATCTGCTGCAAGTCCTTCACAGCTAATTATCAGCTCCTCTATGGCTCCCTAATGAATTTCTTAGGGAAAGAGAGGCAAGGACGGACTACATTTGACCTGCAGTGAGATGACAGAGCTCATGCTGGAAGGGAAATTTGGAAAATGTTTCTCTGTAGTGAGGAACAAGGAAAAAAAAAGAAAAAAAGCTGTGAGAAGAACTTAGCAGATATTCCTGTTTGGAAGATTTATATCTCCTGCAGTCTGAATAAAATGGCAGAATTGGGATTTATTTCCATTGGAAAATAATTTTCCTAACAGCCCCCAAATCAGGAGGTAGATCTGTCCAATTTTACTGCAACATTTTAATTTCAGTGACTGTTCCATTTCAAAATCAAAGGCATGAACAGTCCCATTTCCAGGGTGTTTTGGTCAAAATGCACCTGCATATATTTGGCACTTGGGGCTGAGAGTCCTTCCACACACAGACAGAAATTGTCATTCACATTCACTACTGGATTTGCAGGAATTTGTGGGAAAAACCCAAAGAAATGGCTGTTACATCCCCAGCTGATGTAAACCAGCACAAGTGCACTGAAATAAATAAAACCAACTTTAGATTTAATGTGTAACTTCTGAAATGAGCTGTGTGAGGTTGCTCTGTGCTGCTGGTTTTGAGGGGACAAGAGCCACGACAAAACCACATCTCCTTTTTCCCAGGCTACAAAACAAACCCCAAGAACCTACAGAAATTATGAAATTATGAAACAGGAACGACTCCCATCCCAGCAGCTCATTCTGTGATTCAGGTCTGCTTATCTGCCTGCTCAGTTATTTGAATTTTCATTGAATAATCATTGAGTTTGACACTAATTCCGTTGTATTTTATAATTTTGAGCTCACCATTCACTTGAATGAAGAAGCTGAAGGATTGGCTATTAATGTCAAGGCTTCTGGAGTGATGTAACAAAGTGTTTTGTTAACTAAACACACATCAAGAGTCAGAGTTATGGTGGCAATTCTTAGTCTTCCCGAGACAGCTGGAAATTGGAAGAAGCAGAATCTGGAGAATTTTATGATCCTTTTAGTGAACATAAATTAGATATGAAAAATAATTTTCTGCATACTGATCTACAGTTACTTGAAAACCCAGGCTTGAAAAATAGGGGTAATTCTTTCAGAGGCAGAGTGATTGCTCTTTCTCCCATCAGCTTGGTTCCCATCCATTACAGCTCCGTGGTGGGGACTTTTTTTTATCCTGAAAGAATTGAGGATTTGTGATGCACTTCTGTCTCCCCTCACAGTCAAACACCAGAAGAAGTTTTTTCTATTTGACTCCAAAGTTGCAGCAACTGGTTGGGATCTGGAAACATAGCAAGGAGGAGAGCAATAATCCATCAGGAATGGGAAATATCAGGGGCAAAAATCAGTGGCACAATGTCCAAGCTCTGGCTGCATTTCTGCTCCCCAGCATGTTTTTAACCATCAGTGCTTGATCTGGGTGACATCCATGAGAAATATCCTCAGAATGCAAAGGGAGCTGGGGTCCACGCAGTCCCCTCAAGGTGGATTATTTTCAGCCTTTTAAATTATTTTCTCTTTCAAGAAGTTCTGAATTATACAGCAGTATCTTTTTTTAGCAGCAGAAAAAAACCCTCATTTTAACCACTCTGCTTCCTAATCTCATTGCAAGTGTAGCATTCAAGAATGAAAGGGTCTAAAATTACTTCAAACTCCTCAGGAGACACTCCTGGCAATGCTGGTTTAAACATCAGGTACCAACCTGAGCCATGGACTCTGAACAATAGACTGTGCTAAGTAAGTATGAAAAAGAGACTTAATTTCAAATTACCTCATTTAAAAAGACACTTCCCATAATCACCAGATTAATTCTTCAAGGATTCAGCTCAGTTAAATTCATGTGATCTACCTAGTGTGGTTCCTGCTGTAATTTATTTCCTGCTCATTTTGGAAGGATCATTAGACCAGCTCTGTGAGATTTTTACTAATGACTGTTGGTGCTTCAAGAGGGGAAGGGGTGGTGAAAACCAGGGGTTTGCAGATATGAAATAATGTGTTTGACCAAATCCAGATTTCTGGAGTAAACCGTAGTTTTGGCTCAGGTTGCATCCAGTTTGAAAATGAACATATTACAAATAAACTTTCAGAAAAATAGAGGAAAAAGAAGAAAATCCCCAACAACTCTAATTTTGAATGCAACTAATGATAAACATCCATGCAGTCATGTACTGGGAGACTGAAGTTTATTCACAGTGGGTTGAAAACACAACCCAAGGAGTGCAGTGATGGTGAAGAGATTCAAGAGACACCCTTGTTCAGAGAGCTCCTCTCTGAATGCCCAATTTCTGAAAAAATCCTGCTCATCCCATGCTTTTAAAAACTCTAATGATCTCTGCAACTGGTGGCTGGCTTCCATATTCAAATGACTCCCCAAATATCAATTCAGTTCATTTCTGTTTGCCTCAAAACTTCCTGTTTTGACCAAAATTGCCAATTTCAGAGCACCAATATAGTGATTGGCCTCCCCTAAAGCACAAACAGAATTGCTCTGGTGATAGTCAGACTGCTGCAGTTCTCAATTACAAGGCTGTTACGACTCGCTGTGGACACATAATTGGTTAATTAAACTTTCTATCCAATTTATCTACACCAATGTAAAGCCAAAATGCTGATTGCTCTGTGAAAGGCTTAAAACTCAGCTTAACATTAAATAGAAAACAAAGGTAAATGACACGGCATCTGAATGGCCAGTAATGCCAAGAAATAAAAGTTCACCCTGTGGAAAAGGAATTTTAGAAGGAGATCTTGTCTTAGAAAGCTACTGACTCTTCGAGGAAGTTATAAAAAGATTTGGTACAAGCCACTGCTAAGCAATTTGGTTTTGTAGAAAAGCCACAGTGAATTGCAAGGGTTCACATAATGGTCAATGGAAGATTAAAATAATGAAATTTTGACCCCACAAGATATTTTTAACCATATGATTGGGATAAAGGAATCCCATTATCTGGTTCCAAATCTGATCTGACTGAGGAAAGCAGCTAAAAACATTTCAGAGAGTGGATCAGACTGTCCATAAAGATCTCACTGGCTGGAAAAAAACCCAAACATCCAGAGGGCAGAAATCCATCCCTTGGGCTTTGCAACAAATCAGAATAAAATAGTTAGGGGGACACAGGAACTCCTGCATGCATGGAAGGATGGGAAATAGATGGAGATCCCTAATGAACCCCATAATGACTTCCCGAGAACTCGACATCCTGTAAAAGCACTGGAACCCATGAGGATGAGGACGTTCAGCAACAACCAGCAACAGAAGCATGTGGGATAAATAATAAATGCCACATCCTGCAAGCAATCAGACATTCAGAAGTCTCCTCTTCCCTTGTGGGAGTCATTAACATCATCAACAATTCCAAAGGGCTTCGCCCAAAGGGAATTTTGGAGATGTGGCTGCCACACAGACCAGTCCTACTGACTGCAGGGGATTCCCAGGTGGGACACAAAGGTTTTCCTGCCCCGATCAGTTTTCAGGAACACTTATGACCAAAAAGCTTCAAGGTGGATGACTCTGAGGCCCATCATACTCAGCACAGTTTTTCCTACTGAGTGAAGACTTCACAGAGACTCCCATTAAACAGAAAATCCTTGTCCCAAACTGATTACTTTTTCCCATGGAAATCAGACTTTTAATAACAAAAAATAGGTAATAACAATAAAAGAGTTTTAACAAAAAAGGGTTTTTATGGCAAAAGGTTTCTGGTTCACATCCCAAGCTACTCAAAGGCAAGAGGAAAAGGACTTCTCCACAAATCCCATCTGTACACTCAATGTTTATGAGAGAAAGCAGAACCGTGCTAACTGAGGAAAGGGAATTTCATGACAAGCCCCAGAACTATTTATGCTCTCTGGAAAGAGACAGTCTGGGACATCATCTCATCCTTCTTGTTTTCCCTGCTCTGTTAGCAAAGCCCCAGCGTTAACCCTGCCACACTAATGACTCCCATTTAGCTCTGGATTTCAGACAAGACTTATCACCTCCCATACACATCCTTGGCCAGCACGGACGGAATATCTTCCTTTTCAGTGCGCACGCAAAGTCTGCAAGCCAGCAGCATTGATCATCCCATTATCACTCTGTTATACTTAATTTCCTCTTCATCTTTCAAGTCAAACTCCATCCCAGACCACATTGATATTGCTGGCAACACCCTGATGGATTACCCTGGCCCTGGCGTGCTGCAGGTACAGTGCAAAATTGCTTTTGTGTTGCCCCAGCACCACTGAGTGCTCCTAAACCACTCAGAGCAGAAAATTAACAGGTGTATTGCAATTTATTAAAGTGTTCTGATGTGATTTTGCAATGAGGATTTAACTGGTGCACCAGACAGTTTAGCAAAGCACCAGAACTCTGCAAATTTGGAGATTCTGACATGAGCAAAAAGCAGTTTTAGCACCCACCCATGCAGCTCCTGGAACAAATTATAACAAAGGATGTTTGGGCTTTTAAATGATAATATAATGTACGCTACACTTGTACTAATAGAGTTTTATAGTACTAACCATTCTCACCCTTTTTACATTGACACAAAACTTACGGTTTTACAGTTTTTGTATGAGGGACAAAAGATGTTTGCTATCAGTTATAGTCTGTATTATTTGTGTCTGTGTGACTGCTTTTCTGTTCTTGGAGTTGTCAGCATGTTTCTGTGCTTGATGTGGGTTTACATCCTTTGTTATAATTTGTTCTGTATTTGTAGAAACATAAACAAGCTCTTTGCTTTAGGTTAATAGAGAAAGTGTACTTTCAGTTTGTCTTAATTCTAGATTTCTGATTAAAACAAAACGATTTCCTTTTAATTTTCTTTAGATGTACTGATGTAAAACTGCACTTAAAGATACATTTACTGACAGGTGGCTGCGATCAGTATTGGTGACTGCTACTGATAAGAAACTTGCAGGACACAGACTACTGATACTGATTTTTTAAGTGCTCTTGATGTGACTTTGAAGCGAGCATCCTCTCCTCTCCTCTCCTCTCCTCTCCTCTCCTCTCCTCTCCTCTCCTCTCCTCTCCTCTCCTCTCCTCTCCTCTCCTCTCCTCTCCTCTCCTCTCCTCTCCTCTCCTCTCCTCTCCTCTCCTCTCCTCTCCTCTCCTCTCCTCTCCTCTCCTCTCCTCTCCTCTCCTCTCCTCTCCTCTCCTCTCCTCTCCTCTCCTCTCCTCTCCTCTCCTCTCCTCTCCTCTCCTCTCCTCTCCTCTCCTCTCCTCTCCTCTCCTCTCCTCTCCTCTCCTCTCCTCTCCTCTCCTCTCCTCTCCTCTCCTCTCCCACTTGCTTCATCCACAGCCCCAAAAAGGGTCCCATTGGTCCCAGAAATTACAATTCTGAACACTAGTGGACATTAAGGATTATAAAAAAATGCAAATTAAAAAATTAGGTAAGTCTCATTTGCCCTTTTTTTTTTTTTTTTTTTTTTTTTTTCTGAGACCCAGAGATTCTTTGTGCCAGGCTGTTCACAGCCAGGATGTTTTCAGTAACTTGATTTCAGAGTTCATCAAAATGCAAACTGTCCTGCATTAAGAGCAGCCCATGGCAGTGCAGAGGCTGAGCAGCAGGGGAGAGGCACAACCTGGTGACCCTTCCTTCTCCTGCTGTGGGAAGTTTTTGTCCCCTCACATTCAGCTGTGCTGGCTTCATTTATTCACAGGGGTTGAAAACACAACTCAAGAGGGACAGTGGTGGTGAAGAGCTCCAGGAGATGCCCTTGCTCAAGGCTGAGTTCCTCTCTGAATGCCTGATTTCTGAAAAAATTTTGTGACAACAGGGATTACCTGCAGATGCTGATTTCAAATCTGCATTGCAATCTGCAAGACAGTGGGAAACGAGTTCCAAGAAAATTCCACAAGTCCCTTGCCACCAGAGAAGAACTTTCACTTGCAAACTGTAATGGTGAAACAAGCCCTTTTTATTGCCATTATTTTAACCCTTTTTTATAACATTTTAACTAATTTTCTTACACAATTTTCTAATTATGTAGTAGTTCAGTTTGACTCATTTTCTTACCACAATAATTGTGTTATTACTCAAACTGATAGATGTAAAAATGCAATGGCCAAACTGCTGGGAGAACTCCATTCCCTATTTAAGACCCCAATGCACCACTTTGGTGCCTGCCTTTTCTTTAGCTGGCCTATCCCCATGCCAGAAAATAAATTAACAAATAAATTTTTATTCTTCTTTTAAATTTCTTTTCCTGGCAAGGTCAATCCAGTCATTTACAGCAATAATTCCAGGTGCTCTGAGTCTCCTCCTCTGTGAGCTCCCCAGAGCCTGCTGGTGCAGATCTGAAGGGATAATTAAAAATCTATCATTATCCTGCACGAGGTTCATGTCCACAGCCAATATGATCACGAGTCTGGGAAGTGCAGGGGAACAGCCACCAGCTTGAGCTGGAGCTTTACTCATGGCTGGCTGAAAAACAAAATCACAGCGTGCACAAGGAACATGCTGAGAAGTGTTGATTCACAAGCATCCATCACGTTGTTTCTGGGATTGTTTTCCACCTCCAATTTATTTTCCAAATGGGATTCCTCTCTGCTGCCACCATTCCCTTATTTATGTAGCTGTCTTACTGACCCTGCTCGAGCTGTGTGTCTTGACATTTGAAAGCAGGAAACTGATAATGTATGAACCTTAACTCTTCCCTTGGCACTCCTGCATGCACACACCATTTTGGAAACAATGCAGAGCTTGAAACTTTTCAGCCTCAGAGCAGGGAAGTGAAAGATGAGCTCCATGTCCCTTCCAGGTTCTGCTCCTAATGGATTCGTTCTACAGCTTAAGATGCACCAAAAACCTTTCTAAGCTAGAGTAACAAGAATTATAAGAGTTGTGAATTTTCCTGCCATGCAATTAGGGTTGCAGTTTAATTTAATCTCTTGTTAAACCTGCTGGGTGTTTCATCCCAGTGGGCTATGGCTGTGTGATCCCTTCAATACCCTGCTTGGCACAGGCACAGAACCAGACAGAACTGCAGCCATGAAAGGAGATGACAGCAGCAGCCCTGCCCACACTTTGAGGGTTTGGTGTTGTATATTTTTGTGCATTTTACTGCACAAAGAAGCACTGCCAAAGCATGGCATCCCAGAAATGGAAATAATAATGCACTATCAATGCAGCCTAAAAACAGGCAGTGTTTTAAGGCCCAAGAGCAGTTCTGTCACAAGTGGAACTCTCATTTGACGCTGTTTTACACCACAATGACACAAAGACTCTGAATTCAGAAGGCTGAAAATGACTCCTTTATTCTTGGGATGTGTCTTTCTTTTATACTATTTTACACAGACCAATTTGATTGGTGAAACAAAGGCAAACCTCTTCAATCACATTGGTCAGACCAGAGGGACATCAAGGAGTCCCTCCTAGGAAAAGGAATTAAAACAATTTGCTGTTACAAAAATATGTCTCTTGTTTATAGAAAATTCCCAGGAAAAGGAATTTCAGTAACCAAAACATCTCAGGCCCCAACCAGGGTTACACTCATTCACCACATGCTCCAAACATCTTTTAACATTTCACAACACAAAGAAAGAGCCAGTTCTCTTCAGTGTTAGCCACTCACTGATATCAGGGGAAGAGAGATCAGGGAGATAAACCCAAATCTTCCTCATATCTGGCAAGGGAACAGCCCTGCAGCATATTCCTAGTACTGTGTCAGGGATCAAACAACACACTGCATCCAGGATGAGGAGCTGGAGCTTCCCAGAGGAAATGCTTGCTTAGGAACAGGAGCAGAAGAAATTTGGATCTGTGGTCATCTTTTCACAGGCATGAATTAGGAGATTTCCCTGCACTGAGAGTGTTTATCTTAATTCTAGTATTAGGACTGACCTGCTGAGGAAACCTCACTGCATTGTGCTGGATAGAGGCAGCACTGACACAACCTGACACTAAGCCTGAAATTAAACAATGAGCTGTGGTAGCATCAAAAAGTAAGAGGCTCTTCTAGAGCCTGTGCAGGCAGGAGCAAAAAAGGTGTTTTACAGCACAGCTGGGGCAGAGACTGGAATGCTGAGCAGGGTTGGCCACAGGAAGGGACGTGGAAATCCCAGGAAAAGCTGGATGATGAGCAGTGCCTGGAGTGGTTGAATTTTTTTTTTTTCATTTGACACGCCACAAAAGCACCCACAGAACCAAGTGAATAATTGAGGAGGGAGCTGCTCCGTGCCAAGCAAACAGGTTGTAAAGCAGCTCTGCTCAGAGTGCAGGGAAGCAGCTGCCTGGAGCCCAGGCACAGCAGAGTATTTATTGCTTCGTGCTGGATTGCCAACCACATGGCTCAAAATCAGCAAAAGAATGATGAGCACAGGGTGGTTTTTGTATTTGGTGTTTTTTTTGTTTGTTTGTTTATTTTTTTTTTTTTTTTTTTTTTTTTTTTTTTTTGTTTCTTTGTTGGTTTGGTTTGGTTTTGGGTTTTTTTGTTTTTTTGGAGGGTTTTGGGGTTTTGGGGGGGCAGGTTTTTTGTTTTTGTTTTTGTTTGGTTTTTTTTTTTTTTGTTTGGTTTGGGTTTTTGTTTATTTGGAGGTTTTTTTTGTTTTTTGTTTTTTTTTTTTTTTTTTTTTGTTTTTTTTTTTTTTTTTTTGTTGGTTTGGTTTGGTTTGGGGTTTTGTGGGTTTTTTGGGTTTTTGGTTTTTTGGGGAGTTTTTGGGTCTTTATTGGGGGGAGGGGTTGGGGTTGTGTTGTTGTTGTTGTTGTTGTTGTCCATCATGAAAAACTCTTTAAGCCCATGGAAACATCCAGCATCCCTTTTGAGTCTGCTAAATTCAAAGGAACCTGAGCTAAAGCAGGTACATTCGTGCTGCAAACAGGAACATCACAATCCCTCCACAGAGCCAACTGCACATTTTCATGTGCTGAGAGTTTGGGCACAAAATGAAGAAGTCGTTCTAATGAGCTAATTTGGGAAGGTAAATGTAGACCCTGATCAGCCTGGAATCTGCAGTTAGGAACCCTTTCAACAAACAAATGCTGGTTTTATTCACTCCTCACTTGGGTGGAATTTAAAAAAGAGCTCAGCATTGATCTAATTGTGACCAGGGGAGTTAAACACCAGATTGAGGCAGAGCAGGAATGGGCTGTAACTGCTGCAGAACACGGATTTACACATTTTGGAATTGCCCATTATTCAGAGTGTGGAATTTCCCCTTTTTTCCTGGCCAGGTTTCCATGCTGGTTTCCACATTGCCTTCCATGGGGTGTCCATTTGTTTTCCTTCTCCAAACGGTGCCATCTCCTGGTTTTATAGAGCTGGAATTGGAAGGACACAGTTAAAATTTCAATTTCAAAAAAAAAAAATTCAACTGTCTTTAATTTCAGTCTGAGATTTTTAGTTGTAAATTCGGAGTTGATTTGCCAAACTTCTTTCAACTCAATAACAGAGAGGAAAAAACAACTCTTAGTGGAGCAGGCACTGAGAATAATTACCTATTCTCCTCCAGACGTGAAGTATTTATAATCAAATCACCCAGCTTTGTCTATTCAAAGCAGCAGAAAATGCCAATGGATTCTAAAAGAAATATTCATCAAATGTCAGCCTTTAAATTTTTCATCTAATTCTGGGTAAATTGTTAACATTCAAATGATAAGAGCTACCTGAGCTTAACCACTCATCCAGAAGAAAGTGTGAAATAAAAAAAAGGAACATTTTAATATTGTGCATTAAGAAATAATAACAAAACTGGGAAGTAAATGATTCTTTTTTTTCTTTGTGGGAAGAAATTAAGACTTCAGAAGCCAAATTGCACATGGAGATATATTAAACAGAGAGAACAGCTGAAGTTCAAACAAAAATGTGTAATCCTTAGAGCAGAGAAGCTTTTTTACGTAGAATTATTTAACATCACACTCCTGGTGTTACCAGCACCAGCCTCCAACCAACGGAGCTAATAAACAACAGAAGACAGAAGGTTAATTAATAAGAGAACCAGTAAAAAGCTTCAATATTTGTGCCGGATTTACCGGGACACAAAACATTATCGGTGTGAACTACTGGGGGATGAGGGGAAGGACTACATTTCCCACAATGCCGCGGGGCGGGCGCGCTCAGAGAGGCGCCGGAAGGGGCGGGGCGTGGCCCGGAAGTGGAGCCTCCTCCAGAGCGACCATGGCCGAGACCGACCCCAAGAGCGTCCAGGACCTGACGGCCGTGGTGAGGGGCCGAGGGCCGGGCGGGCCCGGGACGGGCGGCAGGGGCTCGGCAGAGGGAGGAGAGGAGGGAAAACTTCCTTTCTGGATGGGGTTTGGAGCAGCTTGGTCCGCGGAAGGGGTCGCTGCCCGTGGCAGGGGGTGGAAGGGGATGGTCCCTTCATCCCAAAGCGTTCCGTGACACCCAGAAAAGTGTCCCGGTGTCATTAACAGGGCCATGGGAGCTGCTCATGGATTTGGCGAACACGGGCGGTTTCTAGATCTTAAAAGTGTTTCCTGTGGGCGTCACTTCAGCTATTTATACATATATTTAATATGTTGATATAATTATACTGCAGAATTTTGAGCGTAGCAGTGGAAGAACAGTGTACTTGTTACATGAGATTGGGTAACAGCCTCTGAAGGAAACAAAACATTTCTTTTTATCCCCTTTTCTATCAGGTGCAGACATTGCTCCAGCAAATGCAGGACAAGTTTCAAACCATGTCGGACCAAATAATTGGAAGAAATATCCTTTTCCAAACTCAGATGGGTGTGGGATTCCAAGTGTCGCAAAGTCTGTTTTCCAGTGGGGTTTGTAAGATAAATTTAAAATGACCAAAGGTGTTTGATCACAGCTCTAAAGATAAAAACAATTAAACCAAGGCAGTGTTATCCACTTGTAGAGGGATGTTACCCACTTCTAGTGCTGGGAAAGGAAGGATGTGGAGCCCCAGGATGAGCAGAGGGCTGGAGCAGCTCTGCTGGGAGGAAAGGCTGGCACAGCTGGGAATGCTCAGCCTGGAAAAGAGAAACTCCAAGTGACCCAATCGTGCCTGAAGGGAGTCCGCAGGAAGGATGGAATGGGGCTGTTTATAAGAGTGACAGGACAGGGGGAAGGGGTTCAGACTGAAACAGAGCAGGATTAGTGGGGTATTAGGGAGAAATCCTTCCCTGTGAGGGTGGGGAGGCCCTTGATGCTGTTGCACACCACAGTGACACAGACTCTGACTTCACAAGGCTGAAAATGATTTTTTTTTTTATTTTTGGGATCTGTCTTTTTTTTAGTGGTATTTTACACAGACCAATTCTATTGGTGAAACAAAGATAAACTTTTTCAATCACATTGGTCAGACCAGAGGGACATCAAGAAGAAGCCCCTCTTAGGGAAAAGAATGAAAAGAAAAAGAATGAAAAGAAAAGATAGATACAGTTAACAAAAACATGCCTCTTGTTTACAGAGAATTCCCTGGAAAAAGAATTTCAGAAAACTAAAACATTTCAAGCACAAAACCAGGGCTACAGGCCCTGGCACAGGGGGTGCCCAGAGAAGCTGTGGGGGTTTTTTTTATTATTTTTTATTTTTGAGAATGTGCAGCACCAGGCTGGATGGGGCTTGGACTGGGAGAGTGTCAGGTGTCTGTGCCATGGCAGGGGTGGATGAGAAGGGCTGTGAGGTCCCTGAGAGGGGCTCTGAGGTCCCTGTGAAGGGCTATGGGGTCCCTGAGAGCAGCTCTGAGGTCCCTGAGAATGGCTGGGAGGTCCCTGAGAGAGGCTCTGAGGTCCTTGAGAGGGGCTGTGACCTCCCTGAGAAAGGCTCTGAGGTCCCTGCAGTGTCTCCCAGGGCCCAGGCAGAGCTGCAGCAGTGTCCCCTGGCTGTCCCCTCTTTCCTTGACCCCCAGGCAGTCGATGACATGAGCTGCCGCATCGATGACCTTGAGCGGAACATCGCCGACCTGATGATGCAGGCGGGCGTGGAGGAGCTCGAGGGGGAGAACAAGACCCCGGCTCCCAACAAGGGTTAAAGTAAATCATCTCTGCTTGGCCTTGGATCAAACCCCTGGGGGGGTTGGAATTGCTGACTTCAGCACAGAGGGAGGTTTTCCTTGGCTTGCGAGGGGGGTCTGGGAGATGTGCAGAGAGGAGTTATGTAGGGAGAGAATCGTGCTGGGGAGAGAAAGAGCATGGCCAGGGGAGGGAATGGAGCTGGAGCACCAGGAGAGGCTGAGGGAGCTGGAAAGGGGCTCAGCCTAGAGAAAAGGAGGCTCAGGAGGGACCTCCTGGCTCTGCACAAGTCCCTGACAGGAGGGAACAGCTGGGGGGGATTTGGGATCTTATCCCAGAGAACAGGGACAGGAGGAGAGGGAACAGCCCCAGGCTGGCCCAGGGGAGGCTCAGGGTGGACCCCAGCAGGGATTTCCCCATGGAAAAGGGGGTCAGGCTTTAGAACAAACTGCCCAGGGAAGCAGTGAAGCCACAGAGTCTGCTGAGGAGTAACTGTCCCTCAGCTGTAAATTCCTCCTGTGTGTAACCTGGAGCCTGCAGGGAGCAGTGACTCCCACACAGCTGCAGGTGCTGCCTGTGTGGGAGGACACTCAGGCATGAGGCAATCCATGTCCCAGGGCACTGCTCCCTGGAGAAAGACATGTACTGAGACGTAAATTATATTATTATTATATTATTATTGTATGTTCTTACAGCATTTTTGATTGCTGACTTGCCTCTACATTATAGTGGGCCTGTGTGTTTGGAACAGATATATTCTTGCTTGTTAAGGTGTCTTATTTTTGTGTTACCTTGTTAAAAATACAAATTATTACTGGCTTTATTGCCCTCAGTGTCATTTCCATTGGTCTGAACCCCACAAATGAAAATCTCTGATGAGCATGATTCTATAAATTCTCAGTAATCTCCTCTCTTGTTATTTTTCCCCCAACAGGTTGCCAACAACTCAAGGTGAATCATGGAAGATGATGACTTCTTTTTTTCTACAAATCCTTGGAATTAAAGAATGGCTTTTTGCAACTCCAGTGTGTGAAAGCATTTTTATATTGTTACAGAGCTTGCATTCCTGATGTACATTGTATAGTCGGGGTAGGGTAGTTTCTATTTTGATTTGTGTACTGTAATTTCACTTTTTTGAATTCTTGTTACGAGGATCACTTGGATGTGTTATTAAAACACAAGATCTTATGGATCTCAACTCCTGGCTGTATTTTTTTTCGTGGAGTCACTTTTTTTCTCTTTCCTGTACTTTTCTAGGTGTTTCATGTTTGATAGCTCAGCATTTAGTGACTCCCACCAAATGGGAATCTTGCCTTGTCCTACGTGAGTTTGTGGAGTGAAGCACAAGATTGAAACTTAATTAATTGCATTAATTGTAACTCTGAGCATCAGGCACTCTCTAGTTGAGGATTGTGTTGTCTTTCATACATGTAATAAAGGTGATTTTTGGAAACAAGGGACACTGAACATCAAAATCATCTCTCCTACTCCTGAGCCGTGTGTTCCTGGAGCATAAACCAGAAATGCTGATTTACCACCGGAGACATCTGAGCAACCACTGCCACCCCAAGCTGTGACACCTGGGCAGACAAAGAACTGTTAACTGAACAGTCTCATTGTGGGATTGAAGGTTTTTAACACCCTGCTTTGACACTGGCCTTTGGCATCACATCTGATCAATAACTGGGGCTGGTGCTGGACAGAGCAGGGAGGGGACTGTGGAAATGTCTGTTTTCAGTGGGAATCTCTGCCTTGTTGGACACAGCTTTCCAACAAAGCAGTGATACGTGAGGAACAAAAAAAGGAGAGAGTCCAGGTCGATTTTTAAAGCCTTGCTTCTCTTGGAATAACAACTTCAAAACATTTGATTTAGAGAAGTGTTTGCTTTTCTAACCACGCCCCCATCTTTGTCCCTGGAGTATGGATTTATTACATTTTGGCCATGAAAGGTGTATTTGGGAGAGTCTGTACTGTGTCACTTGTGAGGAAAAATGACCAGTGTCAGCTGTTCTGACAATCATTGCAATGCTCCTCCAGCTTCAAATGCAAATTTCAGCAAGCACTAGTGGCAGGCAGCAATTGCAGGTGGTCAACACTTCAACTGCTCCTTAAATGCCACCAAATCAGCACCTGAGTGCTGTGAAGGCAATATGACAGGTCATTTTTCCAAGCTCACTGTAATAAAAGCTCATAATGGGAATTTTGTGAACATGAGAAATGTATTGATATATAACTTGTAATACCAGCCTTTGGGTCCTTTGTAATGTCGTTTTGAAAAAAAAATCTAATAAACTGTTAGGTGGTAACAAATAGTCAGGTTGTGTGTGTTAAAGCACAATCTAGTATAAGAATATGATTATGGGGGAGATTGTATTTAGTTGAGAGTTATAAAAAGACTTTTAGCACAGCTGCTGCTCACAGAATACAGTCTAAAAATCCAGATGTGCAATAAAAAGGTGATGATTCATGCCCTGTCAGAGCTGGACTTTAGCAGCTAATTAGAATATAGGAAAGTACATTCAAGTGGATAATCATTTTGTGTGATGTTTATACATTTGCATTCTCTTACATATGATTTTTATTGTTATAAATCCTCATCTGGCTGTGTTTCTCCCAGGGCACAAACGACCACTGCTGAATTTACCTGCAACCTCCCCTGTGCAGCAGCAGTGTCCTTGCTTTCCTCAAGTTTATTCTGCCACAATAACTCCCAGGAAGATGATTTCAGCTTTAAGAAGCAGCTGCATTTTTCCAGTCAGTGGAAAGATCCCAATCGTTGTTCAGCAGGGATATTTTCCCCTCCTGAATGTAACAGTTCACTGAATTTAACTGCTCTTCCCTGCACCTACAGAATTCCAACATGCAGGTACCTACAAAGTGTAGATGCTCTTTCACAAAAGTTCTGCATTAGGAACAGCAAATAGAATCAGTGTTTTTGTGTGACAGAAATTAGGAGTGGCATCATGCCAGCGTTCAGATTGTGCAGGAAATCTTGAACAGCAGTGCTGTTCCTGAATGCTGGAATTAAGACCTGAGAAATAAGTCAAATATCACAGGAGCTGTGTGGCCTGTTGGGATCTTGCACTGGGCCACACAAGTAAATTTGACACTGTTTGATCTCTCCTGGTGTCTCAATTCCTGTCTTTATAGCAGGGATGTTACTCTGGACAGAGGGACAGAGTTCTAATAAATACATATTTTGAAACACTTGGGCCTACTGATAAACCATCCAGAATTATGATATCCTTAAGAGGATTTTTCATCTAATCTCTGCCCAGTGTGCACTAAATAAAGACAGTGTGCAGTAAATAAAACTGCACATGCAGCTTTCAGCCAACAGCATCTGGTGCAGGCACTAAATGGAGCTGGTGAGAGCCAGTGACACACTGACCTGTGACCCTCACCCCTGCAAGGACCAGCTCTGGAACCTCCCTTTGTACAGGGTCCCCCAGGTCCTGGCAGGTGTCACTATCTGCTGGGGGATTGTTGGACTCCATCCTGCCCCTCTGGCACTCTGGTTTTGGCAGGGAGCCTTTGTGCCAGCTCATCAAGTTTTTCCATTCATCCTCTCAAAGAAGAGAAGGGTTTTTTTTGTTTGTTTGTTTGTTTTTTATTTTATTTTATTTATTTATTTATTGGGAAATTAGCATTACCAAACTAAAAAACATTTTCTCTTAATGACTAAAATAACATTTACCTTTACATGGGCTCCAGACAAACAAAAGATAATGCTTTCCCAAAGTTACAGGTACAGGCAGCTCATCTACTGATTGAGTTGAATTCAATGGGTACAGGATGTGCATTTTTGGATTCCTGAAAAGCCCATGGATAGATCACAATTTCCTGTCCTTGTCTAGATTTACTCTCTCAACACCCAGGAAAGTGCCCTTAGTTCCCTTCCAGGGGTGGCTGAGCCGCAGGGAATTGGTTTGCCAGAGGTTCCTGTGGAAATCAGGTGTGACCTGCCTGTCCTCCAAACCCTGGGCAGGGGCTGAGGTCACTCACTGGCTTTTCCTCCAGCCTGCAAAGCTCAGGGAATTCACTCCTTCGCACCCTGAGTACATTTGGCACTGCCTTCCAAAGGAAAATAATGTTAATTCTTCAATTTGGCTGAGAAACAGCTGCAACCCCAGGCAGACACACATCCAGCGTTCCTCTAACCACCACACCTGAGTCTGCACTTTCCCTGGAGGTGCCCACATGGAATAATCGAATAAAACGCTTCTCTTCTCCCAACTTTCTGGCAGATGGTGCCTTCTAGTGGCGCAGTGACTGAGAGGAGCAGGGCTGCTCATGTTATTGGCTCAGTTACCTTTAATCTGGGGCTCAGATGTCAGGGCTGTAACGAGCCACAGAATCTCTGCTGCTGAGATTCGAGTATTGCACAAGGCACCGAGGATTGTTTACAATTTAAAGAAAATAAGAGCAATCACAAATCACTTCCTGGGCTTTAAGCCTCACTGTTTTGAAAAGATCTAATTCTTGCTGAGATTTTTTTAAATTATTATTCCTCACTCTGATGTAGTTAATGAAATTAGCTCATTAGGAAAATAAAGAATGAGAATAGATGTTTTACCTCTCAAGAACACTCAGAAATTAGAAAAGTTAACCAGGAATTGTCTCTCTGAAAAATGTGCATGTACTAATGGAATATTGCTCTTTTGCGTTGTTCTGCTGCAGACCTGACATTTTTATTTATGAAGTTCTTTTAGCTGGATAGAGGTGTAAAAGTTCCTTCAGCTTGCAGAGCTGTGCAATGTGCAACTCTTGATTGAGAGATGGAATTAACAGCTGGAGAAGGGATGGAGCTCATTTCTCTAGAGCTGCAGATGTGAATGTGACGAGTGTGGCTGCCTTGGGACCCTTCTGTGTCAAAATCCTCCAGCTCTGGACTCCCCTGAGGGCCTGGATCAGACACTCCTGGAGCTGCACAGCCTGGTGTGCTCAGCAGAGCTGTCCCTCTGTGCTGCTGTCACATCTGGGGTCAGCTGGGGGATGTTGGGCCAAATTCCCTCTCCTGGCACAGGAATATCCTCATCCCAGGGGGACTGTGGACAGCTCCTGTCTGGTGTCCTGCCAGCTGACACCTCCAGCTGCTCAGGCTGCAATCCTTCCCCCTGCACAGCTCCTCCAGGGTTACTTCTCTCTCCTCACACCAAATCCTTCATTTCTGAGAATATGAAACTTCCCAATAAATGAAACTTCCTGATTTCACTCGTCCCTCTTACAGAAGTGTTTTCTTTTGAGGATCAGTTCCCTGTCTCTTAAAAGCACAGTAAAAAAGTGTCTCTTTAAAGCTTTTTTTGCATTTTAACCTGCACAGTCGAGTAAAATCACTGAACTCAGCTGTTCTCTATCCACTGGAACAGAAACATCAATTCCTTAAGAGCAACACAAGAAGGTTTCCAGGAAGATTTTAATTTATATGATTATTTTTATATGTACTCCAAGGAGTCAGGGAGGCCAAGGATATCCAGGACTGAGATACTTTTGGAAATACTTTACTTTTGGAAATACTTCACTTTTGGAAATACTTTACTTTAGGAAATAATTTACTTTTGGAAATACTTTACTATTGGAAAATTAAATCAACTGATTACACAGAAGAAAAAGAGACCAAGTTTAGAACACAAGTTTTGCTGGTTTTTAGGCATTAAAACCCCGGGAGTGAAGCCTGTGTGTGATGTGCCCATGGCCTGAGCTCTGCCATGTGCTACATCTCAGTGGCAATAAAAAGAGGGGTCTTTTTCCTTCCCAAGAGGCTCCTCAGTAGCAGAACAGCAATTCCTTTGGCTTGGCAGCTGCTGTAAAACAGGAGAAGTTCTGTGTCCTACAGCAGGTGCCTGATTCAGTTTGGCTGTGAGAGGCTGAACCCCAGTCAAACTCTGTCTCCAAAACATTTCCTCTAAAAACTACAGAGGTAGAAGGAGATTATAAAAGAGCACAGCAATTGTTAAATATCTAAGGCCTGGTCTGTCACTGATTTTTGCAGAAGGACCTGTTCAGTGGGGAAGAGCCAGAAAGACTTTTCAATGCTCATCATCAGAATTTTTAGAAAAAATAATGTGATTTTCTTCCTGGTTCAGTGAATTTAATGCAAGTGATTGGTCACCAGAGATGAACCAACAAAACTCAGTGCTTGCTGCTCGAAATTCCTGCTGAGAAACACAAGTACAGCCCCTCAGACAAGTGGTTATCTTAAAAAAAAATAAATCTACTTCCAAGAGCAGGAGAGTGATTGTTAATGAATGTTAATGGGAAAAACCAACCCAAAAAAAGGACACCAGCCCTTCTGCTGTTGAGCTCAATAAAAAATATAAATCAGAGTAAATGTTCTTAAAAAATGAATGGGACTGAAATTGTTGAAATTAATGACAAATAAATGGAAGATTTGATAATCTGGTTTTAGATGTTCTTAACTGTATTTTCATGCAAGACTTTCACATTAACATTAGGGTTTATTTTTCAGACCAGAAGCATTTTTAAATAAAAGTTAAGGCAGAAGTTGAAGGCTTTTCTCCTGAGTAACTGTGGCCATGAAGTTTGAATTGCTTCAAAGAGATCCCAGACATGATTGAGGCTTCCTCCCCCACATTCCCACTGCAGACACTTTGGGATTCAAGGGCATTGGTGAGTTTGATTCTTAGTGCTGCTCATTAGCAAGAAATGTTGGAAACTGATGTCCTTGCACAATAAAACTCCTGCTAAATTCCATTCTGAACACTTCTAAATCAACAGGCATCAGCAAAATATGTTTAGCAGAATGACACCATCTGCCATTTCTAATTTTTTTAATCATCTTTCCAGGGTTTTGGCCGAGAACTTGGTTATAAATGCTGACAATTGCCACTGTCAAGGATGGCTTTCTGCTCTCTGAATAGCGAGGACCACAAACAAACAAAGGGCAGGTTTAAGAGTCAGTTTTCACTCCTTATTGAGCTGTGGGATGTGTTTACAGATTAACCCTCTCGTGCCCTGTGCTCCTGGGAGGAGACTGGATGTGTCCTGAGGTTCTGCACTTGGCACAGCTGGAGCTGGAGACAGGATTCCTGCAGGGGAGGATGAGCTGAATGGCTGAAGGAGTGGAGACAAACCCATCACCCTTTCCTGTTTATCCACAGTCCTTTTTATGTCCCAGAGCTCTTGTCTCTGTGATTTATTAAAAAAGTATGGATATTGATCTAATACCAATATCCAACTATGACGGACAAAGACTCTCTAACAGTTTAAAGTTAGAAAGTGTGTGTTTATTACAACGCCGGGCAGCGTGCGGGCAGCGTGCGGGATCGCTCCCAAATACACACACACAATTTACAGATGATCACAGGGGCTTTTATGTACAGGAGTATTGAATACCCAAAACACAAATGCATATTCATAACTCTGGTACATCCCATTCCCCACCTCATATGGTAATTAGCCAAAAAGCCATTAAGCATGGGGAGTTTGTTCTTTGAAATGGGTCGGTGGTCTTTTTTATGAGGTGGGGTCCCAAAAAGATGAAGTAAGGTGGGTCTTCCTCTCTTTGACTTTTTAACCTTTAGTGTTAGTGGCAGCTAAATCCTGTTTTTCCAGGACTGTTTGATTTATGATTGTATTGTATTGTATTGTATTGTATTGTATTGTATTGTATTGTATTGTATTCATGGGGTCTATTGATTATTCAGGATGCAAAAGCCTAGTTTGGCAGCTTCCCTGATTTATCAGTTCCTTCAATGATTTATCAGTTCCTTCAGTCTGGCTTCTGTTAACAAAAGGGAAGTCCTGGCTACATTATCTCAGCACTATCTATTTTGACTACAGTCTTTAATTCTTCTAAATCAATGCTTCATCTGAGGCTCAGAGCAGCAGAAGAGTCCCAGGATGGTTTGGGTTGAAGAGACCTTAAAGCTCCTCCTATTCCACCCCTGCCATAAGCAGAGACACCTTCCACTACCCCAGGCTGCTCCAAGCCCCATCCAGCCTGGCCTTGTGTTGTGGTTTGAAAGCAAAATGAATGAGAGGCTCCAAATCAGAGATATAATTTAAGAAGAAGAAAGGTAAAATGGTAAAAGTAAAATAAAATCAATGCAATAACACAAAGGAGCACTGACAGAGTCAGAACACACCCTGAGCAGGGTGGTGGGAGCAGTCCAGGTGAGGGGCTCTTCCTGAAGCAGTGATCCCACAGAAAGGTCTGGGAGCTCTGCTCCTCTGGGAATCCAGTGGCTCAGGGCTGCTTGTCCTGTCCCAAATCCCAGATTCTCTCCAGGTGGGAATGCTTGGCTCCTCCCCCTGGGCATTGGGAGCATCTCCCAATGGGACGAGGAGTCGTGCAGTGGCTCCTTGATGGCCCATTAAACAGAGAGAGCTCCTGGAGGGAGTTCCCTGTGAGTCCTGGGCAAGGCATTGATGGGCCATGAGCAGAAGAGCCCAAAGGAGGGGCCTGGGAAAACACTGCCCCACCTGGTTCCAACAGCTCATGGAGATGGTGAGAGAATAAATGCTTTGTGCACATCCTACACTGCAACCCAGGACACCTTGGAGATTCTTGTTCTTCCAAACATGAGGTTTATGGAGGCCTGTGTTCTTCCAGAGCAACAAAACAACAAACTGAATGGAAATTTCTGCTGCCTGTACACATTTGTAGCCTCGTCAATCCCAGAGTGTTTTAGCAAATCCTGCTCCACCCCCTTGGAAGCAGTGAACAAAGTCACTGCTCCACACATCACACGAAATTAAAAACAAAATTTATTGAACCCGAGGCGTATTTAAAAACCAGGGGGGGTTTTCATGCCGCAAGTTATTTTAAAACATCTTTGAAACTGCTCCGCAGGCTGAAGTTAAACAATTAAAATGCATAATCACATTTAAAAAGCAGCACCAAAAGTGTAAGTCATTTTGTCACAGAGGCTGCTCCAGCGTGGTTTGATTATTTAATGTTATGCTCCAAAACCAATTTGTACCCTATACCCTTGATCTCTGTTTCAATTTCAGGATGTTAATGCATGCACCATTGCTGTATTAGCTGATAGGGCAGAACAAATACTTCAGAAAAAAAAAAAAAAAAAGTCATGATTAGAATATGAAATCTCTCTCAGCCATGTTTAATCCCCAAATGTTCTCACCTCGCTTGGCTTTTCCTGCTGCTTTTGCCCATTGGAACCCCACGTTTTCTGCCTGGGAAAAAAATTATTATTTAACATCAGTACCAGATGAATGAGGAGCTCTACAGGGAGGATGGAGGTGCAGCCCCTCCTGCCATGGATGTTAAAAGTTGTCAGGCATCAATTAAATCCCGTCAAGCTGAGCTGTGTGGGTGGGCAGGGAAAGCAAACTCCATTCCACAGGAATCTTGGGATCCAGACAACTGAGGCTGCCAGGGATCACTGCTCATCCTCCCCTTTTCCTGCCAAGCCTCTTCTTTGCTCAGCTGTGCCCAGGCAGGAATTAGGGATGGGGTCAGTGGTGCAGGGTTTACAGCCCTGGGCTCTGTTCTTTCCCTTTATTCTTTATATTTATCTTTATTCTGGACAAACACGGACATAGGAGCACCCTGGCAGGGGAAATGATTCTGTATATTCCCTGCTCTGGCAAAGGAAGGAGGGAAATTCATGGACAAGCTTATTTGTAGGGATTTAGGTGGCAGACAATGCTGCCATGCCTGTGTCATTAGTGCTTTATTAATTGCTGTGTGAAGTCCACAAACTGATCCATTACCTTTCCCTGTCCCAGACACTTCGTGTATAAACACATTCTGATGTTGAAATCTGCATTTCCAGAGCAAGCCCTTGCCTAGAGAGGGGCAGAGCACACCCCTGTGCTCTTTGCAGCAGGCACAGGGGGGAACTGTTCCTGTCCTTCCCAAATTCCCTCACAGGGATATTTCCATGAGACCCAGACAGTGAACCCCTGGCTCAAACCCCAGCTGGATTGCTCACAACTCTTTCCCCTGATGCCTTAAGGGGGTAAATGATGCTTTATCTTTCATGTATTTCAGGCTCTGTGCTGCCCAGGGGTCAGTTCTGAGCTCACAGTCAGTGTCACTCAGCTCTGCACAGAGCAGGGACACAAAACAAATCCTTTTCCTGCTGCACACCAAGGACAACTTTCAGGCCCAGAAGCACAAACAAGGGGGGCTGGAGGGAGGAACAAGAAGGATGGGACCTCACAACCTGGAGCTGGAATTGGACAATTAAACCCCAATATGCAAATGGGCCAAAACTTATCAAAGTGTGAGACCTTGTGACCGTTTGTCCATTTTGTGACCATTTTGGGTCCATCTTGGGTGTAGCCCTGGCCAGGCTCTTGTCCTGCCCAAGGTGGATCCTGGAGGCCTTTCAATAATCTACTTTATTCTCCAGCTCTGTCCTGTCTCTGTTCCAGGTCAGAATTCCCAAGGCATCACAACTGTGGGTACTGCAAAGTGGGACTAATGGAGGGTCTGACTTGGCTCAAACTCAGAGAACTGCAATGGCAATAGAAAACAAGGGCAGGGCAGGGGGTCTGATTTTTGGGGTGGGAGGGGTCACTGCTCTTGTCCTGCCCAAAGTGTGTCCTAAAGGCCTTTCAATAAACCTCTACTTTATTCTCCGGATCTGTCCAGTCTCTGTTCCAGCTCAGCCTTCCCAAGGCATCCAATGGACACATGAGTGGAGTTCAGTGCCCATTTCAGGGTGCAGAGGGACTCTCACTGGAAATGGGATTTTCGAAGCCTCAGAGAAGGCAGAAGTGATGTGTGAAGCTCCACAGTGGCACAACAACAACCTTTTCTGTTTCTGCAGCAGGGCTGTCTCAAAAAAACCCTGCTGAATAATCCTGAATTCCTATGAAAAGCAGCAGATAATTTGGAGGCAGCTTTGCCAGGAACTAAGTGAGCAGTTATTTTCGCTGCGAACTCCAAATTCTCTCTTAAAGACTGCCTGGTGTTTATATAATGAATCCTCACTCCTAGGGCAGAAAGCTTTTCATTTTTGGTAGCAGTTAGTCTTTTTCTTACTGATTTACAGCTTTGCCTCAGAAAAGGATGAAAATATCTCCTTACAGCAACCTCTCAAAACCCACAGAAACAAGTGGCTCGATGTATCTGCCAAGGGAGCTCTGCT
This sequence comes from Zosterops lateralis, assembly GCF_965231275.1. Taxonomy (NCBI): domain Eukaryota; kingdom Metazoa; phylum Chordata; class Aves; order Passeriformes; family Zosteropidae; genus Zosterops; species Zosterops lateralis. The sequence goes on from NC_139772.1 coordinate 3,692,404, forward strand.
GAGCAAAGGGACTGGGACATTTTGCAGAAGTTCTGCAGTTTCTCGTGCACAGGATGGGAAGGGATGGCAGAAGCAGAGAGCTGTCCTTCAAGTGGCCTTGCCTAAGCAAAATGAGCAGCTCCAGTGGCTATCATTAGCAGGCAGAACACAGCCTGAATCCCTGAGAATTCTGCATGATTACAGCTAAGCAACTCCTCAAAAATCAAGCAGAAAGTTTTCCTGAGGGAGTTTATCTGGGGGAAAAAAAAAAAAAAAAAGTTTACACTAAGGTTAGCATGCATTAGCTGAGCCCGAGTAGGAAAAAAAAAAAAAGTTGTTTGGAGATAAACAGAGAGTTTGAGCTCCGGGAAGGGTTGAGGGCACACGGCCTCTCTGCCAGCACTGGGATGATAAATGCTGCACCCCAGGGTACTGCACACAGTATCTGCAGCTCCCAGGTGATGGGTGAACAAGCACTCAAAGCACAGCAGAAATGAATAATTACCGGAAATTTTGTTTAAAGATGGGAAAGGCTGTGGCCACACAACTCCAGCTGACTGGAATTGTCTGCCCAGGGAGGTGGTGGAGTCACCATTCCTGGGTGTGTTTAAATAAAAACTGGATGTGGCACTCAATGCCATGATCTAGTTCAGGTGTCAGGGTTGGGTTGGACTCAATGATCTTGAAGTTCTCTTCCAACCTACACATTCTGTGATTCTGTGACTCAAAAACTGGTTGGTTTTATTATTTGGGGAACTGGACCTGGTAGCCACAAACTCACCATAGCAGAGGTTTTCTAGCTTGATTTGTTCTAATTCTATCTTCAGAATAATAGGAAAAAAAAAAAAAAAAAAAAAAAAAAAAACACAACCAAACAAACAAAAAAACTAGAAAGTGCCTGGAGAGGTCAGCTGCCCCTCAGTGTGCTCCAAAGAATAACTGTGCAATGAGGTCTGACAGGTTTAGTGTAACTCTTACCATAGAAATCCCAGTGGGTTTCTGATCCTGGAGCACTCCAGCTTGACCATCCTCAAAGATGATGCTGATCCTTTAATTCTTTGGGCTTTGGATGGTGCAGGCCAAGGTCAAAGACCAGAAACAGTGAGAAGAGGTCAAGCAGGTCAACTTTTTTTTTATGATAAAAGCAGCTCTTTATGATAAAAGCAGTACTTTGTAGGAGATCCTACAGGTTAAGCTTCACCATAAACTAAATACACTCAGTGTAATTCCCCAGAATTGTTGTACAAATGTCACCAGAAATTCTATTTAACCAAGGAATTTGGATCCATGACTAAAAGTCTTTTAATCTTCACCCAAATATCTCTCGCTGTTTAAACATCAGTCCATCTCACTCATTACCACGTTAAATCCTCCTCCTATGGTGATGTGATCTGATTTGATTCCTGCTGTGCTCCACTGCCTAGAACTGAATTGTCAACTGAGTGGCAAAAGCTTTGCTAACACAGGAGATATTTCTATAGGTTCAGGAGCAGAAATGTGGTTGGTTTTTTTTTTCTCCTGAGCAGACTGGTGCTACATTTCTATTACAGGAGTTTACTAGAGCTGAAGTTTTGCTTCAGAATGAAATTAGTCCAGGTTTTTGGGAGTAAACTTAAAGCACACAAACATTCTCCTTTAGCCATTACTTTGGTTTTACCACTTTTCAGGTGCAGCTGCTGGAACTGATTCTCTTCTGGAGGGATCACACGGGCCAGACCCAACCCAACTCTGAATTCTGGAACAAAACAGAGCCAAACCTCCTCTCCTCTACAAGGAGGAGCTACTTCCACAAGCCACAGATGTGCAGTTTTTCCACTGGAATCAGAGCCTCCAATCCATTGATTTTTCCCTGTTCCAAAGAGCAGGCACAGATTTATTGCCTGAAGGGAAGAAGTGGAGCAGCACTGGAACATTTAGAGCCATCAACACCAGAAACCTCCCAGGTTACAGCAACAGAGCGAATCTGACCCATTTCTCCTTTGGATGGCAGGAGTGTACAGTCTTTAAAAACACCCAGGACAGCACTAGTTCATTAATTAGCTACAGAAAGGTTCAGTGTTTGGTTGAGTTTAGAATCAACCCGCGTTTGCTGTAGGATTTTGCCCCACCAAGCAGATCCTGTGTTCCCTTCCTCTCTCAGATCAGCTGTGATCTCTGTGTCTCTCTCAGCTTTACAGCCACAATATCTGCAATAATCACTCACAAATCCTTCTGAGTTCAAGAGCTGCACACCTGCAGAACAGCCCAAAACCAGATGGAAATAGATGTGATTTGGATAAAGATCAGGCATTTTCTATGAATCCCATCAAACAGTCTTCAAAATAACACAAAACCATCGAGGAGAGTGGTTGGGATAATGTGATTCCTCAATTGCTTGTGTGGCTATTGTGTTGTTGTCCATTATTTACTGTCAGGGTGTTCAGCACCAGACAGAGCCCTCGGGAGGGCTCAGAAAGTGCTGCCTGAAATAGTCAGCACGAGGGTAAATTGATAAATGCATCGAATTTCTGAGGCAGGTCCCACAGCCAGGCTGAGTCAGGGCTGTAGATGGCACTGTCCCCTCTGCAATGAAGGCAGCTCCCTGCTGAGGGGGGAATCGGGCTCTGGAATTGAAGCACAACAAAATACCCTCCTCCTGGTGCTCAGATCCCTGCTCCTGGTGCTCATGAGATGCTCAAATCCTGCACCTGGTGCTCAGAACCTGCCCCTGGTGCTCATAAGATGCTCAGATCCTGCTCCTGGTGCTCAGATCCTGCTCGTGGTAGCCATGAGATGCTCAAATCCTGCTTCTGGTGCTCAGATCCTGCTCCTGGTCCTCAGATCTCTGCTCCTGGTGCTCAGATCCCCTGCTTCTGGTGCTCATGAGATGCTCAGATATCTGCTCCTGGTGCTCAGATGTGTTCCTCTCCTGGTGCTCTTTAGGTTCTCAGATCCCCTGCTCCTAGTGTTCATGAGATGCTCAGATCCTGCTCCTGGTGCTCAGATCCTGCTCCTGGGCTCCTTAGGTGCTCAGATCCCTGCTCCTAGTGCTCATGAGACACTCAGATCCTGCTCCTGGTGGTCAGATCCCTGCTCATGGGTTACTTAGGTGCTTGGATCCCTGCCTCTGGTGCTCATTAGATTCTCAGTTCCCTGCCCCTGGTGTTCATGAGATGTTCAGATCCCTGCTTCTGGTGCTCCTGGTGCTCAGCACGTTCTCAGATCTCTGCTCCTGGTGCTCAGATCTCTGCTCCTGGTGTTTATTGGGTTCTCAGATCCTGCTCCTGGTGCTCATGAGACCCTCAAATCCTGCTCCTAGTGCTCAGATCCCTTCACCTGGTGTTCACTGGGTTCTCAGATCCTCCTCCTGGTACTCAGACCCTGCTCCTGGTGCTCATTACGTGCTCAGATCCCCTGCAGTCAGTGTCAGTGATGGCCTCAGCAGAGGGCAGGAGCCAGGGTGGCTTCCAGGCTCAGCAGCCCCAGCTGTAGGTTGGGTATTGACCATCTGCCTCCCCAAATTCCTGAGAGGTGGAAATTGGGCTGGGTTCATTCATTCCCTGTCCTGGAGTCCCTTTCAGTGCCAGCTGCCAGCCCAGCAGTGGATTGTCCTGCAGATTGTGCCAGCTGATCTCTGAGGGTGAAGTGACATCTCTCACATTTTCCTTGGGCTTTGGGGATGCGCTTTACAAGTTACATAATCAAGCAAAAGAAGGAACGACCCTTCAGTTTGTCCCAGCCTCCTCTTCCTGGTGTGCTTCCCTTTTTTTCAGCTTTCTTTGCTCTCTCTGTCCTCAGTCTAAAAGAGGCAGACAGACTCATTTCTCTGGAGGCAGCCCTGTGGATGTGCCCCCATGCTGCATTTTGGGGTCAGGGTGTAGCCAAATTCCCCCTGGTGTTAAAACTGAGCAGAGTGGGATCCTTTACAGCAGAGCCCCCACCCAGGACTAGGCTGAACAGCAGCTGTGGATAAAGACAATCATCAGAAGGGATTTTTCTTACTGTAAATTTGGTGGTTGAAGTATTAAATCAGTCAGAAGCTCAGCAATGAGATTGTGTTGGTGAGCAGAGAGCAGCATTTCTGGCCTACTTTGTCCTACAAAATAAGACTGTTTCAAGCTTCTTTCCAAACAAATCAAGAATCTGTATCATCTTCTCATTCCTCTGGAAAAAAAAATTAAAAATCATCTTGTGTTTTATTATCCCAGCACAAATCAAAACCAACTCACTTCCACGAGGCAGAATCAATGGTGAGAGGGAATAAATCTTTTATTCTGGAGGGCTGGCACTGTGAGTGAGGTGGGATGGATGGGAGCATTGCTGATGTCTTCCTCCTCCTCCCAGCCCAGGTGACAGTTTGGAATATTAAAGACCCATAACTCCAGGGGTGCTGAGACAGGGAATCCATCGAAGAAAGCCACAGATCACACTGTTATCTCACTTCTGGGTGATAACAGCCTTCTGCTTTCCTGTATGCACTAGAATTTCAAACTTTGTCTTGACAAACACAGGATGAGTACAATTCCTGATTCCAGTGAGAGTCAAATTTATGTTGTGCTTTTATACCTGCGCTGTGCCACTCTCCTACCAGAATAAGTGATCAAGAGGGATGATGTTCCACCCATCATGCTGCTCCTGTTTTTCCAAGCAAAACCAGGGAAAGAATGGCAGAGTCAATGTTCTTCTGCTGAGAATTCACCCCTGTCCCTCAGGGTTTGGGGGTTTCACACCAGAAAAAAAAAAAAAAAAAAGAAAAAAAGCAAGCCTCCAGTTCTGAATAGGGATTTTTCAAAGTGAGCTCAGTCTGCCATGATTCTTCTCATGACACTTTCCCTCTTTCTTTTTTTTTCCACATCAGCAACTTTCTTATGGCAAGAGGGAAGAGAAGAAGAGCTCCATAAAACAGCATTAAACAAGGAGGCTCGTTGGTAATTAGAGTGGGAATGGAGATAAAGGAACACTGGGTAAAGGCTGCTGCAGTGCCTCTTTGGGACGTTTCAAACAGTTTTTTGAAATAACATTTCTGCCTTTCTGGAGCTAATTACACACGTGCCTCACACTGAGCAGAAGGCTCAATTAATTGGGAGAACAAAGGTAATTTGTTGTGGGCTGGAATGAGGCCATGGATGCTTTTTTTTCCCCTAGTGAGAGAGGAACTGATGACCTCCCCCGGGTTTTCCACGGACAAAAAGGTGGGATGCAGGAGCTGAGTGTGCATCTCCACCCTCCCTGTGCCAGCCTGGGTGCCACTGAGGGTGGATCTGCAGGTGAAGGATCCCTCTGCCTTCCCTTCAATCGGGTTTTATGTTTTTCTTTGCCCAAGATTTCAAGGCTGGTGGTTCATGTGGGTCTGAGGGAGTGTTTTTTCCTCCTGACCTCTGAAGGTTTTGGGTCTGATTCTGTGTCTCTGTGCTCGGCGCGGCGCGAGAATGAAGTGGAGTCTCAAGGTCTTGGTTTTCTTGGTTTCTCACGTTGTTTATTAATTCTTATCTTACAATTCTCTGTGTCTGGCCAAGGTGTTCACAGCAGCCTGGACACGATGTGGCTCCCCCCGTGATGGGAGGTCACTCTGCTTTTATACAGATAACTACGTGGTTATTATTTACAATTCTGTGCCAATGTCTAACACCTGTGCAAGAAGGGTCATGTCTACTTTGACCCAATCCACTCATACTACCTTGTGCCCACGTCATTGCAGAAGATGGATGCCAAGGGAGAAGAAGAACAACTCAGGGTTCCACCCAAATTCCACCATCTTGTCCCTTTGCATCTACATTCTAAAAATCCAAAAACTACAAAATTTTCCACCTGGCGATAAACTACACCACTGTCTGTTACACATTTGTGACTTGCAATTCTTCTCTGCGTTAGAAGTTTTTCTCATGGACTAAAATCAAAGCCTGTGTCCTCCTGGGCTCTGTGCCAAGCAAACCCCCCTGCATAGACCCCAGACCCTCTTCCTCAGGTCCCAGGCCTCTTTACTGAGATCTGTGACTTTCCAGGGCGCCCAGAGGGATGCCCTGGACTCCAACACCTTCCAGCCCCTCTCCATTCTTCCACCATCTGGCAGCAGATTGTTTCCATCAGAGCTGCCAAACCCAGCATGTCAGAATCAGCCACCGGAGCCACCACGGAGTGTTTGTGGGGCTCACACTCACGTTGTGCCTGTCACAGTGATCATCTCCTCCGAGCTGGTTCTTCACAAACAGCTGGAGGTTTTTAAACACCTTATTAAAATAGAATGGATCATCAGCAGCTGGAGCGTTTCAAAGATGAATGGGCTTTGTGCCAGTAAATACAGGACTTGCCAAAAAGCAGGTGGCAACTATAATGCAACTCCCTACAAGAGTGCTGCCCTTGCTGTTTCATTTATTGATCTGGACAGGCAATACCATGTGGGACAGGTATTGAATACTTATTTCCTTTTCCCAGAAGTTGCAAATACAAACCATGAGTTCTCAGACTTCCAGAACGGAATATGAATATAATGCTGGAATATGAAGCAAATCAGTAATTCCTTCTTCTGATGGGGTGGGGGGAAGTATAATAAAAAAAAAATCCTGCTGAACATTTGCAGAAAAGCAATTTCTCTCAGGAACAAGAGAGCCTATACTGCCAAACCTGGAAGCCTTTCAAAAAAAATACACATTTCAGTTTGAGGTGTTAATGCTTTCATGTCAGAATACACACATGCAGTTGGTGTCTTTAAACTCAATTTTGTTCCCCTGTGAGAAAGATTTAATTGGCCTTAAATAAGAAATCACTGTTTTACACAGCACAATCTACCACTTGATACCCAAGAATCCATGTCAGGAGTTTTAAATTAAAGGTAAAATTCTTGCTAATGAGCTAATGTTTTGTGACCCCCCACAGAAATATTTGAACTTCACCCCTTTGCTGTCCAGCAGGACAGGGTGCAGAGGGAAGGCAGCTTTCTTGGTAAGAAAAACCAAGGTTTTGGTGAGAGAACAGGGCTGTTAAACAGAATTGTGGCCCTGCACTCCACACTCTCAGCATTTCCCTCTAATTCACTGCTTAACTTCGGCAAAGACACTTAACCTCTACTCGCCTCAGCTCCCACGTCTGTAAAATAGCAGATAAGTCACCTAATTCACAGGGATGTTATGGAGATTAATTAACTAACGTCTGGAAAATGTCTCCAGATCCTTCTGTGAAAGGCATTATAAGGGCAAACGATAGCAGTATAACCATACGCAGAAGGTTTTATCGCTTGGCACAGGCCAGTTTGGTTTTGTTCTCTCCCCTCTGCAAACACCAGCGAGGGTTTTCACGGGCACCATTGATGGAGAGCAGGCTCGGCTTGGCGGAGCACCATTATCTCCAGTCAAAGGACATGTTGTTCCAACCTCGGTGAAACTGTATTTAGTTACTTCCAGATCCCCAGCGAGATCAGAGCCCTGGCAGGGCTGGATGCTGAGCACACAGTCCTTGAGAACAGTCCTTGAATATGTAAGGAAGCTGCATCTCTTTAACATAAGAGATTCTCTCTGAACTAATTTAATTGGGCTGACAAATGTGCTCTGCAGGCTGCCTTGAGCAGGGCTGGCTCCTCCAGCCCCAGGTAAAGGCAAAGCCTTGGGCTGGGATTGCTGTGGGCACCAAACTGGCCCTGAGCCTGCCTGGCTTATGTTGCTTCCTGGCAGGAGAAGGGCTGGGATGGGCTGGAGTGGTGGCAGTGACCCCTCCCACCCCAAAAATCAGACCCCCAGCACTGCCCTTGTTTTTCATTGCCATTGCAGTTCTCTGATCTGAGTTTGAGCCAAGTCAGACCTTCCATTAATTCCAGTTTTGCAGTACCCACAGTTGTGATGCCTTGGGAAGGCTGAGCTGGAACAGAGACTGGACAGAGCCAGAGAATAAAGCAGATATTTATTGAAAGGCTTTTAGGGTACACCTTGGGCAGGACAAGAGCCTGGCCAGGGCTACACCCAAGGTGGACCCAAAATGGACACAAAATGGTCAAGAGGTCTCACATTTTTATAAGTTTTGGTCCATTTGCATATTGGGGTTTAATTGCCCAATTCCACCTTCAGGCTGTGAGGTCCCATCCTTCTTGTTCCTCCCTTCAGCCCACCCTTGTTTGTGCTTTTGGGCCTGAAAGTTGTCCTTGGTGTGCAGCAGGAAAAGAATTTGTTTTGTGTCCCTGCTGTGTGCAGAGCTGAGTGACACTGACTGTGAGCTCAGAACTGCAGCCCTGGGCAGCACAGAGTCTGGAAAACTTGAGGCACCAGTTTATGCACTTTGGCGATTACCACGTGAATAGGAAAAAGAAAAAGGTGGGGCACAGCAAGTGGGGAAATGATCTGCCCTTCAATAGCACAATCAGAAATAATTCTCAGAGTCCCTCATGCCTGGTGTCTTTAATTCCCAGATCCAGTTGCTTCCCACCACGTTTCACTGCTCTGTCTTGGTCTACCTGCTTTTCCATCAACACTTTCTTGTGTTATCTGATGGAGCTTTGACCCAGGAAACCGAATTCCACCATGTCTCCCTCTCCCCTGAGCTCTGCCTGCAGCTTGCCATGCTCCACTCCCCTCCACTTGCTACCTGCTTTAGAAGCCAATTTAAAGTAGAAAAGTATCTGTCACAAACATCTTGTTTTCAGCTGCAGTAAATTTGCACATCAGGAAGAGATCTGGGTAACTTTGTTTTAAAGCAGCTGTTTTTTTTTTTTTTCCTGAGCTGCTCTGATTCGGTTTCCTCTTTGAGCAGCAGACCTGGAAGGGCAAGAGAAATGGGGAGAAAGAAAGATTTGGTCACAATTTAGAGTCATTTGTTCCTGTCAGAATTTATATGAGCTAAATCTTAAGCCTGGACAAGCCTTAATAACTATCATATTTAAAGTTCAACTTTCCAGGGGAAGGCTGCAGGGCCCAAGGGGATAAGTAATAGAATACAGAATAGTTCACCTTTCCCGTGGTTCATACCCAGCCCAGCAAGGACAGGCTGGGGCTGGCCTTTCAGAGGATACAAGACAGGAATTTAGCAGCCTGGAGCTAATCCCCCTTGGACTAAAGTGCTGCTAATTGGGGTCCCTGCAGGATAAAGTGGCTCAGGAGGTCACTGCCAAAGTCAGGAGTGTTGGTTGCACTGCCATCCACGGGGAGGGATGGCAAAGCTGTGCTTCCCCCCGACCCACCCAAACAAAAGCTGCTGTTCCTGCCTGCTTTGTCCTCACAAGGTTTGTTTCAGGAACATGAACACCACTGAGACAGGAAGGTGAAAGTGGGTGTCCTGGGTTGCAGTGTAGGATGTACACAAAGTATTTATTCCATCCCCATCCCCATGAGCTGTTGGAACCAGGTGGGGCAGTGTTTTCCCAGGCCCCTCCTTTGGGCTCTTCTGCTCATGGCCCATCAATGCCTTGCCCAGGACTCACAGGGAACTCCCTCCAGGAGCTCTCTCTGTTTAATGGGCCATCAAGGAGCCACTGCACGACTCCTCATCCCATTGGGAGATGCTCCCAATGCCCAGGGGGAGGAGCCAAGCATTCCCACCTGGAGAGAATCTGGGATTTGGGACAGGACAAGCAGCCCTGAGCCACTGGATTCCCAGAGGAGCAGAGCTCCCAGACCTTTCTGTGGGATCACTGCTTCAGGAAGAGCCCCTCACCTGGACTGCTCCCACCACCCTGCTCAGGCTGTGTTCTGACTCTGTCAGTGCTCCTTTGTGTTATTGCATTTATTTTATTTTATTTTTACCTTTTTACCTTTCTTCTTATTAAATTGTATTTCTGACTTGGAGCCTCTCACTTGTTTTGCTTTCAAACCACAACACTGGGGAAAAGCAAAAAGTGTGGGCAGACAGGTCTGCTGTGGGGTGAGGGGCACGGGGGGTGGGGAACACAAGAAACAGAGGCAAAGGTTCTCCACTGAGCTGTCCCAGGTCAGAATGGAAACATCCTCAGCAGAAACTCGAGAATGGCTTTAGCGTATTGTTACCAAGAAATGAGTGATGCCAGAGCACCAATGATAAAAACCTTCAGAAACTGGCCATAAACAGAGAAGTGTCTCCCATAAACAGCTTCTCTTGAGTTCAGAGGTTTCCTGCTCGAGATGAGAACATGCTCTTGTCCCACAACAGAGGGGACCTAACATCTTGACCAGAAATATTTGTTTTAGTGGACAGTACTCTCTGAGGGGAAGGTCCCTGAGCTGCTCCCTGCTCTCCTGTTGCTGGGAGGTTTCCAATCCAGAGGCATGAACAACCCTGCTGAGAGATCCCCCTTGCCAAAATCACTTCTGACCTCAAAGCAGGGTTCAGGGCTGGCCTGTTGAGCACTAACCTATTTTTCTTGTCATGCCAGGTCTCCACTGCAGCAGCCAGCATTTCCTGTGGAACCCCATGGAAGGGGCAGTTGGTACAGACAGGTGGTTTTTTTCAACAAGAGGAGGAGGTAGAGTGTAAAAGAGAAAAAGGAGAGAGGAAAAAAGGTAGTTAGGAAGGAGTAAGTAGTTAAAAGGATAGGAGTCAGTTCGTTTGGACAACAGCCTCAGTGGAAGGTGGATGAATGCTAATGGGCTTGAATTATTCATGCATTCTTCTGGAGTGAAGAGGTTCAGACCAATGGCCTTCTGTGGTAACTCTCTGGAGCAAGAAACCTCATTAAAAACAAGACCTGAGAGAGGCTGGTGAGAAAACAAGAGGAAGAGGAATCTCCCAGAGCAGCTGTACTACAAAATTTCTCCAGCACTTGGAGCTGAGAGCTCTCCCCTGCACGAAATCTGTTTTGGCAAAAGGACAAACACAGAGCAGGGGTCTGACATTCTGCAGTGAGACTTTTGACCTCTCTGCCCGTGTCCCCAGGTCCTGCCCAGAGGAGGAGCAGGTGAATCCTGACAGCAGCAGGTCCCACAACGAGTTCCCTCCCTGCTCCTCATGGTCACAGCCCAGAGCTGCACTGAGAGCTTTTATCCATGGCCAGAGCTCTCCACTCCCACCCCAAACCCAGGGCAGGGTATCAGCCACACAAACACCTCCCCGTTTTAGGAGTCTGCTGATTGAAACCATCACTTCATGAGACCCTTTTTGTATTTCCCCAAATTTCTTCCATGTGGAAGCTGGGGCCTTGTAAGGAGCTGTAATCTATGATGTGTTTACTGCCCACAGTGCAGAATGTGTCTGCATGAAAGGCAACATAGAGGAGAAGAACAATTCCTTGTTTTAAAAAGTCAGTTTCATACTGTTTTAAATTCTCTGAGTTGAAGCCGGAGCCAATTTACAATTGCTAACAACAGGTTTGCACGGAAGAGAGAAGGGAACAGCTCTAAAATTAGAAGACTAAATAATCTCGGGTTTAAAAGCATCGCAAATGCTGGTCTTGGAAACACTCTCATCAAGAGGAACACAGGTACTTTTTGCCATGCATTGGCACAGTTAGAAATAATATGGAGGGAAGCAGCAGATCTGTAAGGACAGAGGTCACCCTGTCCTTCCTCCTGCCTGCAGGGACAGCTCCTCAAAGACAGACTAACTGCTTCTTGTCACAACTTCATTTCCTGAGGCCTCCAGGCCCTGTGACATCCAGACAAAATCCTTGCTTTTCCTCTCTTTTCCCAGTAACTCCATATCCCTCCAAATCCTTGCCACCCTGAAGAAAAATGAATGGGGAAAGATATTTCAAGGTGACGAAACAAAAGGGGTTAAAATGACCTCAATATTCACACACTGCAGGGGTCTGGTGTAGGCTAAATCTATTTCCAGATATCTCTAGGGCTTCTGGGATGTTTAGGATCCAAATATGAATTTAAGTAGCAGTCACTCCTGTCTCTATAAACTGAAATACATTTCAGCCATTATGAAACTGAGGTGCTGCTGTCCCAGTGATCTCCTGATGGTGGATGCTCAACCTTCAGACCCAAACGTTTCCAGTTGGAATTATCTTCCTTTTTTCACACTTACACATAATGTTGAGTAAGAGATGAGTGAACAGAGACAAATTAGGAAGTTTTGCAGGAAAATTCATCATACAGCTTCAATATCTCAAAAGGATATTTGCTAAAATAAACCAAAACATCACAATTTTAAAGGAGCAGGTCTGGGATCAGCACAGAGCTGCCAGATGGTGTCACACTGAGCTGCAGCACAGGGACCAGGCTGGACTGGTTCAAACAGCAATGAGGAAAAGCCCTGTGTCTGGTGTAAATAATAGATTTGCAGCTCGTGCAGCACGTTCACACATGGACATGTTCCTCAATCTCTGCTACAATCTCTGCTACAATCAAAGGAAATTGAGCAGCACATTATGCAGCTTAAAAATAGACCCAGGAGCTGGTTGTAGCAGTTGCTGCTGCAACTTTAATCTGCAAGGAACTTTTTTTACACAGGCATAAACACTGCCTGTCAAGAGCACAATGCAAATCCCATCTCGGAAACCTCAGCATTTGGATCCCTTTTGAATATATGACCTCGTTTGCAGTGTGTAAGACCCAAAGCCAGTCCTGCTGAACAAGGTTTTCCATGTTCCGCTTGAGCACTGTTCTTCCAGGCAGTGAAATATTGGTTTCTCAAGGGAAACTACAAAAAAAAAAAAGAAAAAAAAATAAAAAAAAAGGAGAGAAAAAATAATGGCTGCATTACATTCTCATTGATTTTATTCAGAAACATGGTGGATGGATTTTTAGGAAGAGGGAAGCTTTGAAAAAAAAATCTCTTTGAAAAGACTTCAGTGGGCATTTTCTAATGAGATCCATGAGATAAGATCTTGTGATTGTGTCTCTGCAGCTGTGTCTGTCAGAGAGCCTAGGGAGTGATAACTGCAGCACTGGAGGTCTCCAAGAATTTCCAAAAGGAATTCTCCATTTTATCTCTTCCCATGCAATGATATGTGCTGGTAACAGTGCCCAAACTCTTCAAAAAAAGCCACCCCGAGGCCCTGCCATGCTGAATTCTCCAGTTTTACCTAAGACACATGCCCTGGGAAGCTCATTCTTATTTAGCCTTGCTAGGACAATGTGCAGTGTTGGGAACAGGAACAGAGGGTGAATGAAGATTTCACTGGCATGAATAAGGATTTCACTGGGGTGAATAAAGATTTTACTGGACTGGATAAAGATCTCACTGGACTGGATAAAGATTTCACTGGCCTGGATAAAGATTTAAGATTTCACTGGTCTGAATGAAGATTTAATATATTTCACTGGTCTGAATAAAGATTTAATATTTCACTGGCCTGGTGTTGTGGTTTGAAAAGCAAAATGAGTGAGAGGCTCCAAGTCAGAGATATAATTTAATAAGAAGAAAGGTAAAAAGGTAAAAGTAAAATAAAATAAATGCAATAACACAAAGGACCACTGACAGAGTCAGAATACAACCTGAGCAGGGTGGTGGGAGCAGTCCAGGTGAGGGGCTCTTCCTGAAGCAGTGATCCCACAGAAAGGTCTGGGAGCTCTGCTCCTCTGGGAATCCAGTGGGTAAGTGCCCTTGCACTGTCCCACATACCAGCTTATATCCAGGTGAGAATGCTTGGCTCCTCCCCCTGGGCAGAGCATCTCACAATAGCATGAGAAGTGTGAAATGGGTCCTTGATGGCCCATTAACAGAGATAACCCCTGGAGGGAGTTACCTGTGACTCATGGGCCATTAGCAGAAGAGGCAGGGGTTTGGGAAAACACTGGCCCACCTGGTTTCAACAGTTCATGAAGATGGTGATAGAATAAATACTTTGTGTACATCCTACACTGCAACCCAGGACACCTGGATAAAGATTTCACTGGCCTGGATAAAGATTTAAGATTTCACTGGACTGGATAAAGATTTCACTGGGGTGAATAAAGGTTTCACTGGACTGGATAAATATTTCACTGGCCTGAACATGAGCTGAGCAACGTTTTGACACAGCAGCAAGGTTTTGTAGCTGAGTTTAGCAGAATCTACCCCAAATCTGAGCCAGGAGCATCCTCCTGCCTCTGGCAGAGGTCAGCACCATCCAGTGATGCCAGAGATCATCAGGAGTTCAGCCACCTCCGGGCTGCTCCACTGAGACAGAACCAGCTCTGCAGTGCAGGCACTTGGAGCAAAATCCCTGAGTGATGCTCATCTGGCTTTGCACCAACAGCCCAGTGCTCCCATCCTGGCCCAGAGCAGTGCAGCACAAACTGTGTGAGGATTAATCCCAAAACTGGGCTGCCAGGGAGCCTCAAAGGTCACTCAGTGGATCTTCCTGCCCCAGGCAGCCTCAGCTACACAAACCCCTCTTGACAGACGTTTCTCTGATCTGTTCTCCAAGGGGAAACATTCACTGTGCCCAAGGAAATCTCCTCCATGCTCAACCAGCCTGGCAATTCCAAAGTTTCTCCCAGGAAGTGAAATCTCCCCCCTGGTTTCAATGAGTCATGAAATAGCAAAGCAGTGCAGAGCAGCTCCATCCAGCACATTTCACTGCAGGGGTTTGTTGGGTTTGTTTTTTTAAGTTTAGGTTTTTAACCCATGGCTGGGTTATGTTTGATAGATCCCTATTCCTCTTCTGTCCAAGTGACAGGAGTTTTGTGATGAATTTCTTTCCAGTTGTGGCTTAATCTTTCACATTGCAATGGAGCATTAGAAAAAAAAAGTTTAAATTACTGTGCATCTATGAGCTGAGATGAATTTAAATTTTATCCTGACCTGGTTGTTAATTGGGCCCTTTTCACATTTAATGGTCCCACCTTGTTTTGCTGTGTCAGAGGCATTGATTCAAAAGAGATTAATCTGGAAATAATTCCCATATGCATTCTGTTTTTAAAGATAGGCTTTTTATAATGTTCCTCTTGACCTGAACTAGCATCAACTCCATCCAAAAATCTCTCACAAATCTTACATCAATGATATAATCTCATATGGGATCAAAATGAGCTCTTAAGAGAAATCCTTCTTGAGGTGTTCAGGGTGTTTCTGGTCAAGATAAACTGATTTTAGTGGTCAGAAAGCAGCTCTGAGGAATGAAATTAAGCCAGAGCAACCACATAAGAGCCCAGAAGTGAGAACTCACTGCAAGGACATCAGGAATAGCAGGACCATGCAGAGAAGTGCCCAAAGCCAGCCAAGAACCACAAGGAATTCTGAAAACCCTCCCCAGCTCTGCCAGCAATGAGCAGGTCAAGGAGGCCAGGCCAAAGCAAACGGTTCAGAGAGAGCTTTGGGGTTTTTACACAGGAATTGTCACCGAATGTCCCCCCAGGCACAGGGAGGGGACATTCACCAGCTTCACCATCTCTAATTCCCTTCACCACCTTCCCCTGGCAGCAGAATTTAGCTCAGCTCCCAGAAGATGGTGCTCTTGGGCAGAGCACAGCGTCTGGACCAAAATAAAATAAAATAAAATAAAATAAAATAAACTAGAATTAAGATTCCCTTGGCTTTCACGGTGTAGCAAGGGCTCCTGCAGCACAGTTTGCTGTAGATCTGCAGAGGATGCTGTGATGATCAGCAGCAGCAGAGAGGGAGGCAAGGGATGGAAATGGGGCTGTGCCTCTGAGAAATGCCCCTCAGCCCTCTGGGGTCATGGACACAAACCACAGAACAGCAAAAATAATAAATAAATTAATAGATGTGCTGGCAGCTCCATCCAGAGCTGTTCAAAGTCAAGGGATGACTTGGAGTCCTCTAAAAGCCAGAGCAGAAAATGTGGTGGAGATTGTGTGGGGAAGGGAAGTGGTGCAAGTATGAAGAGAACATCCAGAAATTCACCACAAAATTTTCCTCAGATCCTCTGCTATCTTCAAAATTCAAAAAAACCCTTTTTTTTTTTTTTTTTTCTTATATGCATCTCTTAAATAAACAATATTTTCTCTCCAGGTTCTCCAAGTATTTTACATAAGAAAATAAATATAATTATCCACGTGCCAGAGATGGAACACAAATTATTTTCACTGCCAAGGAAATGTGTTTTCCTTCCCTTTTAAAAGAGCAAAACTGCTATTGTGCTGTGGAGATGAAGCCTTGGAGTAAGCAACTGTGCCTCGTTCCTAGATTTCAACACAACATATGCATGCTCCAGAAAAAGAAAGGAAAGAAAAGAAATGTTTTTGTAGGTAAAATCTAAAAGCCTAATATCTCTCTCATAGGAGACCTTGCATCCAAGACACAGTGAAATTAAAAGCAGACAGAAGAGTTAATAGATATTAAAGCAAATTCCCAATGCCTTCCAAGGCCATAGACTGAGTCTGTGGTAAGGCATCTCTCCATTCAGCACTTTTTTTATTTTTTATTAAAAGTATAACCTTGTAGCTCAGGCCTAGACTGGAAGAAAAAAAGACTTCACCAAAAATAAATTAAGACCAGGCTCAGAAACCTCTATTCCCTGAAGCCAGAGTCAATTAGTTATAATCAATTAAATAAAATTAAGGAAAACACAGTCACATGGGCTTGGGAATGGGAAAAAAAAAATTGATAAATGAACCACCATTGGAGCCACCTGGGGAAGAAATGTCACCATCAAGGAGAAAAAAAATGGAAGCAATTAAAAAAGTTAAAGACTTTCCTTATTGCAGGGAGATGAGGGAGAGTGCCAGCCCCACATGGGTTTCAGGAAAGGGTTTGGAATTAATTTAATTTCCTGCCTTTGCTGGCAGTTTGGGGTGGGCTGTGGGCAGCCAGAGCCCTGCCCTACTTTGGCAAGCCAGGAGCTGTAGCTGTCCCCAACCCAAAAGTTCTGTCCCCAACTCAAAGGTTCTGTCCCCAACCCAAAGGTTCTGTCCCCATTTCATTCTGGGAACCAGCCTGGAGCCCTCACAAGTGTGAGCCTGGGGAAATGAATGTTCAGAAACAGCTGGTGGGAGTCTTTGGCTGCCCCTTCCAGGTAAGAAAGAAAATATTTGGGATGACTCCATACAGATTCCAGTAAAAACCAACCCAAGGAAAGCCCAAAATTCCCATCAGCTTCGTGATGATCCCACTGAAGGCTGCAGAGCCTGGGTGGGAGTGCAGATTAATGCCAGACCTGACAAGTCTGGAATGAATTCATCTCACTTTTAACACGGATGGAGCTTCCATGACACGCTGCCAACAGGAACGTCGATGAGCAGCAGCCTTGGTGGGAGGTTTCAGGATCGATACGATCAGCACAGTGTTCTGCTCACAGCTTATAAATTGCTGTCACAGCAATGAGCCCCTCGGCTCCAGGAGCCTGGTTAAACCTCCCTGGTGAGGCAAATAAAGCAAGGACCAAGATCCTCCAACTGGTTAAAGGTAGAAAGTTATTAAATGTTTAATAAAACCTCCCAAAGATGTGTGCGAAAATCGCAGAGCTCCTGCTCTCTGTTTATCTACAGAAGTTTCACATTTTAATTCAGTTATCTCTTATGTTTATACATATTTATCATCTGGCCCCACCTACCCCTGCTTCATATTAAAATGAGCCCAAAGTCCTTTCAGCCCTGCCAGTCCTTTGCTCAGATTGGGTTTGGAAATGGGTCAGGGGTCGTGAAGGATGAAGTCAGAAGCATCTTCCTCAAAGTAAACTTCCCATCTTTGTCTTTTTGGCAGCATCTCTGGTCCCTTGGGCACAGCCCAAGCTCTCCTGCCTGGGTCTGACAGGTTTTGGGGCCCAGGTGCAGCTGCAGTTTCTTCACCTTCACAATGGCTCTTCTTTCTTGTCTCCTCCTGCAAACACAACTCAGTCAAGCAAGTGATACATAATCTTGCTCTAACTCACTCCATCTGCTAATTATTAACTGTCCTGCATTGCTTCTACTCTAAACTCTTAATCAGTATAAATTGCTTCTATCCTTCTAGCTAAAAATCTTAGATTTTTAACCCCTTAACTCCCTGGGAGCTCTGCTGGACGTGGCTTTGCCAAAGGGCATTTCAGGGGGGAGGGACAGAAACCACACTGACATTTCAAAAGTGGTTTCCAGTGTTTGGAAACATCGCTCTTTTCCCTTGGTCTCCCCCAAGAGGATTTAGATTTGGGAATTTTAAATTTTTTTTATTAAAATTTGGGAATTTAAATTTTTAGATTTGGGGGTCCTCGAGCAAAGCAAAAGGTAGGAGAAGAAAGGAGATGTTGTGGGGTGTTTTCAGGCAGTTTTATTTATTTTTTTTCAATCCCACATCACCCTCAGGGCAGGTATCCTGTCAACCCCAATTCCCATTTCCACCACCCAGCCTCAGGCTCTCATCCCTCAGGAACCAGGTGAAAGGAATCAGGAATCTCACCTCTGCTCTCAGTCAGATGAAATAGCATTTCAGGAGTCCTGTGCTGTGTGCCTCGGATCTGATTTCCACAATATTCCCTGATCTCTCAGCCATCACTCTACAAGTATCTCATTTTTCAAACAATTTGAATAAATCAGTTCTTGGGAGAGCTCCCTTGATTTCAGTTAAGTTGCACCTTTCAGTTTCATACGTGTCAACGTTATTCTAAAGTTCTGAGGAATAAAGCACAGTTCTGCCATCAGAAATCCCCTGAGGACATAATATTTCCTCACGGCCCTTATTGATGAAGTGACATTTCTTAAAATAAGTTTTCTATACTGTATACTTTACTGTTAAGATCTCCAGAAATCAAACCACCACCACAATGAGGTGGAAAAGCAACTCCTGCAAATCTGCAGAGGGGGGAAAAATAGACACAGACATGAAGTGATTTGCCTGAGACAGTTGGACAAAACTGTCTCAGGGCTGGGAAATGAAGTGATGCCCCTTGGCTCCCCATCCAGTGCTTCATTCCTGGGATCAGTCTAATTTATCTCAGCTCCAATAGCCTGGAAAGACAACATTTAAGTGCCTGGGGTGGTGTCATCTTCTTTCCCTCAGCCCTGCAGCTCCTGACAAGCTCAGAAAACAGGAGTGCCTTCCACACACAAAACAAGTTTCTGCTCTCAACAAGGACACTTAATAAGTTTTAGTTTCACTAACTTTGAGTTCTTTGAATTATTCTCTGAATTTTGTCTTTTATCCATGGTGTTTTAAAACAAATTAAATCTGTCACCAAACTCACGATGCCAAAACACCAAACTGCCGCATCTTTGAACTTTGTTGGGTAACTTGATATTTATCCTGAAAGAGAAAAACCCCACAGGAAATACCCAGCATGAAACCCCCATCTAGATTAAAAACATCAACTAGACTTTGAAGACAGGAATTTAGAACTGAACTGGTCTTTTCTCCATTTCTTGACCCAGAAATCTTTGGAGAAGTTGTACAGAAGTCCAAGATGGACTGGCTGGGAAAAGGAATCACAGATCACTATCAGCTGCCTGTCATCCCTGCTCCCCTGGAGGGCTGCAAACACACACAGCCTGTGCAGGTGATATCCCTCTCTAAATGCAGGAACATGTCCTCCCCTCCTCTCTTCCTTTCCCCTCACTGGTTTGTTTACAGGCATTTCTCACCTGCAAGAGATGGACAAACACTTCCCCTGAGTGCAAAGAGAGTGTCTGCCATCCAACCTGAGCAGAGAGCTGAAACCCAGAGCTCCCATTTTTCCCTCTTTCTCTGCTCTATCTCCTCTCAGCCATCACATATCTGCTGTGAATTTGTTTCTACACACCTGCCTGAGCTTTCTCATTTCTTTTTTTTTTTTTTTTTCCTGGAATATTTTGCTGCTTTCAGAATGGATGGCACAGGGCTGTGCTTTGATCAGATCCCTCTGCTTCTGTTATCTCGCTGTGAACATTAAGGACAGATGCAATGCAAATGCTTTCAAACATCAGCTGCCGCTGTTGAGAATACCAAATCAGATGAAAAAAAACCAGCTCTTGCTAGATTTTCACCCCTTTTTTATACAATCCCCTCACTTCCTCACAGATCTGTATCAAGATACTTCAATTTAAAGATAAATCTCCACAATTTCTGCTACGATTATCCCCCCTCTTCCCCAAAATACAAGTCCTTGCTACTTCATGCTGCATTTGTGCTCAGTTTTAGTGAAGTCTCTGCTGTCAAGGACCTCCAGCCAGGCCTGGTTTCAGTATGGACAGGAAGATGTCCCCATCTTCTGACCCTTCAGTTTAGGATGGACCTTGAGTGCTGTGTCCAGCTCTGGCCCCTCAGTTTAGGATGGACATTGACACCCTTGAGCTCCTCCAGAGGAGGCCACAAGGCTGGTGAGGGGAACACAAACTCTGTGAGGAATGTCTGAGGGAGCTGGGGTTGTTTATCCCAGAGAAAAGGAGACTCAGAGGTGACCTTGTCACTCTCTACAACCCCCTGAAAGGTGCCTGTGCTCAGCTGGGGTTGGTCTCTTTCTCCAGGCAGCACTGACAGAACCAGAGGACACAGTGTTAATCTGCACCAAGAGAAATTTAGGCTGGATATCAGGAAAAAGCTTTTTATGGAAAGGGTGATAAAGTACTGGAATGATCTACCTGGGGAGGTGGTGGAGTCACCATCCCTGGGTATGTTTAAATAAAGACTGGATGTAGCACTTGGTGCCATGGTTTAGTTGAGGTTAGGGTTGGGTTGGACTCAATGATCTCAGAGGTCTCTTCCAACCTGGTGATTCTGTTTCTGATTCTGATCTCAGCCCTACATCCCACCTGCAAAGGCCTGTCCAAGGGCAGGAGCACTCCTCCCAGCAGGAATGCAGGACACCAGCCCCCAGCTCTGTCCTTGTGTCACTACATGAGCCTGCCCTGACTCTTCCCTGCCTTTACAAAAGCAGAGCTACTGCGGGCTCTGCTTTTCCCTCACTGGACACTTCCAAGGAGGCTGCTGGGCATTCTCAGCACGTGTGATGAGACTGAGTTATTTGGAAGCTCAGTGGAGCTGAATTCTGCCTTAAATGCTGCTTTGATTAATTTACTGGGAGCTCTTTTCCACCACTGACTTTGCAAAAAGTGAAGATCTGGGTTGTGTCTAGTTAGTCTAGTTGAGATGTTAGGGCAGGGGTTGGACTTAATGATCTTGGAAGTCTCTTCCAACCCAGTCTGTTGGGATGTTATGAGAGATGGGACCACAGAGAGATGTCTTAAATCATGATTTATTGCTCTTCTTCTACAGGCTCATGATGGGTGAGAACATCTTCACCAGATAAGTCAGAAGTCTGTGGTCAGTGGTCACAAGATCACAGGTTACAAGGTCTTTTAAAGGTTAATTAGCCAATAAACTACTGCCACAAGGAATGTTTCTATTTTCACACCAACCCCTAATTAATTTGTCTTGTAAATTTTTGCCACAGTGAGGACTTTCTTAACCAATCGTATAATGACACACAAACTTGTAAGTACTACACCTTAAAACTTATTACCTTTCTAACTACTTCTATATCTTAAACTTTAAAGCTTTCCACTACCTATCTTAACATGGTTCTGCTTGAACTGCAAATCCACATTCTTGCTTCTGGTCTGTAAATCTGGGAGCCTTTTCCAAGGTCTCAGGTTGAACCCTGTATTCAGTTCTGTGTTTGGGCCTGCATGCACAAGGTATTGAGAATTTTCTGTGCCTGGAATTCCCACACTAGTCATTCTGTATTCTACATTCTGCATTCTGTATTCTGTATTGTGTATTCTGCATTCTGCATTTTGCATTCTGTGTTCTTTATTCTGTATTCTTTATTCTGTATTCTGTGTTCTGCATTCTGTATTGTGTATTCTGCATTCTGCATTTTGCATTCTGTGTTCTTTATTCTATATTCTTTATTCTGTATTCTGTGTTCTGCATTCTGTATTCTGTGTTCTGTTTTCAGGATGAGAGTGAATTTATCTGCTCCACTGAGCTGAGCTGGGCGTGGGGCCTGAGCCCCCCATCCCCAGTGCCCCCAGAGATCCAGGGGGGCTCCCAGGGAGCAATCAGGAACTCCCTGGCCATGGAATCATCACCTTCTGGACTCTCTTCCATTTGCCAGACCCAGCTTAAAGAAGACACCTGAGTACAAGTGAAGTGGGTTGAAGGATTCCACCCTTCCCTTTTTAGAGCATCCAGCAAAGAGTTCACACCTTCCTGCAGTGCTGGACATGATCCTGGACATGGACACAGGATAAAGACCCATTTTTCCAAAGGAGTAATTGAGGTAAAAATAAAAATCCATGTTCCTTGCCTGGGTTTGTCACTGACTGTGTGTGTGTCACCCTGGGCAAGGCCCTTTATTTCCCTCAGCTGGGTTAGCACCTCAAGTGCTTCCCAGAAGTGAAAGTAATGAGAGGAAATAGCAGTGCCCAGTGCAAAATTAATGTCTGCAGCCAACACTGAGTCCCAGGAAAGAGGCAGGATGGAGACAAGGCATCACTTAGGGGTGTATTTTTTAAGAGGCAAAGGCTATAATGCATCTTATTCCACCTGACAGGTATCACAGACCCTGCTGAAGTTACCCAGGGTTCCAGCACAGCACTTCTCTATAATTATATAAGTTACCCTGCTTCCAACCACTGGATATTTTCACACAAATGACCCTGTTTTTTCAGCAGCACTCCTCTTTTTCCAGTGTAATTTCGTATGCACAATAAACTGTGGAATTTCAGAGCAGCACTTTAAGCATCTAAATATCAGCCTGCACCTACAAATTGTTTAGACAGACACTTTAATACTGTAATTTGTTAGTGCAATTACTTAAGTGGGGAAGGCTGTGTGCAAGGAGGCAGTAAATAATTAAGACCACCAAAGTGGAGCCCAGGGCACAATTTTAAAATCTTTTATCTAATACCTAAATTTGGCAAGCAGAAGGGAAAAAGAGGCTTGAGGAGAGCAGGCAGAGCCAATCAGCACACGAGCCTCACATGGCACCACACAATCCAGTTTCACTCATTGCTGGAGATTATTTTTGAATGCTCTGATTCTAAAGTTATCAAAATTGGGCTATTGTAAGCAGTTGATACTGCTTGGCTTTTCAGAGCCTCATCAGGACTTTAAAAACACAGATGGCTGTTCTACAATAATAAAAAAAAATAAAAAAATAAAAAGAGATATTCACCTGCAGTGGTGCATTTACACCAGAACAATCAGGCTGTAACAAGAGCAGGAACAAGCCATGTATTAAATTTGGGAATGTTACACCCATAGACTCCAGTGCTGGCAGCATAAACAGGTGCCAGGCTGAAAATAGAAAGCCTCATTAATGCATCATTTAATAAAATGCCCCATTTTCTTATATTCCAGGTCTCTTTACATCTCCCATAAAGATGTAAATTTCTCATCTCAACTCTGCGATGTGATCCATCCCAAATATCAGGAATGGGTTTGACTACAGTGGTTGACACATAAAATACCACACAAAAGAAATACTAAAAAACCTTTATAGATGTGATTAAGGCTACTCAGAATGCTCCCTCCATAGCCCTGAAAATAAAAAAACTTCTCTCTGAAAATGTTGCTCCAGCAGCCTTTGAACTCCACGATGCTGTAGGAAAACCAAGAGACAGAAAACCTTCAACAACTCCCTCTTGCAGAAAACCCTTTAAACACAACAAATTCCACAATGTCAAATCAGTGGCTTGCAGCGTTTTTTTTGCTGGTGGTTTTTTGGGGTGTTTTTTTTTGGTTTTGTTTTGGTTTGGGTTTTTTTGCAGACTCGGTATTTGGAATGAGGAAAGTGTCCAAGCCAGCAGAGTGTGGTAGGAAAAACCATCCAGAATTAATGCAGGAGAAATCCTGGAGCCAAAGAAAACAAGAGGCAGCGGGGTGGAGATAAAACCACTGCTTGCAAAGTCATTTCTTTGTGGCCAGCAGAGAAATCCCTCCAGAGGCAGCGAGACAACAAAGCCCTGTGTGCTCTGTCGAGAGGATGAAACAAGGCAGTGGGGTCTGTGCCTGTGGATTGTGCTGGAACAGACTTCCAGGCCCTGGGCATGAAGGGAAAATGATGACTGGGTTGCTCTGAGGTTGTTCCTGGGAAGCAGCTGATCTACCCTACAAAAGTGAATGGCAGCTGTAAAAAACTTTATTTTTTTCCTCCCTTTCTTCAGGTTGAAATAAGCTGCTGAATTGCTTCTGGATTTCTCAGCTTGGAAAGCTGACACTCTGTAAAGCTGAAGGACTGGGTTTTGAGATGCCAACATCCCCAAGGATCTCAGATCTTTAAACAAGATTTTCCCCAGGATTTTTTTCACCTTCTGCAGTTTCCACAAAAAAAACCCACCTTTGTATCAGGATGATCAGTAACCTTCTGTAAGTACATTTAGATTTCACAAGGTTTGGATTTAATTGTCTGGTAGAACATTCAGACTTAAATCCTGCTTCCTGTGGAGCTGCAATACCTGAACAGGATTTGCTTTTCAGTCACCTCTTGCTTTATCATTCTACATTCCCTCACTGGGCTGGGCTCCACACAGCCCTGATGCATGAACAAAATTGGAATTCTAAAAATTCTCACTGTCCTCAGGTCTCTCTTCCCACCAAAATCAGAAGCAAATTTCCCCTGGCTTCATGCAGGAGTTCCACAAAGGACAGTTTCAAATTCAGGGAAAGGCAGAAATGACCAAAGTGAGGAAATTGGAATATTTCAAAGATAAGTTCAAAACACAGAGCAATAGCTGAAACCAATTTGGCAAGACAATGTAGGATTCCTCTATAGAGGTAGTAGCAGTAGAAACATGTCATATCTGCATAAAAATTCTCTTTATCTTGTTATCCACAGATAACATAAATCATAAATAATTGAAAAATTATTAATAAATCTCCATCACCTCCATGGCCTCGTGCAGATTGGCTGGAGCCTGGTAAGAAAAGACACCACAGAATCAATCCCAGGATGGTCTGGGTGGGAAAGGACCTTAAAAATCCTCTGACTCCAATCCCCTGCCATGGGCAGGGTCACCTCCCACCAGACCAGGCTGGTTTCCTTCCCCCTGCCCAACTGCCTTCTTTTCAGAAGTGTTAATAGAAAATCTCTTTGATGCCACTGTATCTTTATCAAGTTTCACTGAAAATGGCAAATAGAATCCAAAGTTGTGAGAGCAACAAAGAGAGAGTGAATTCACAATTCTTGTTTCCTTACCAAACAAGAGGAAAGAGGTAACATGTTGTGTTGGATAAAAAAATGACACCAGAACATGAGAATTTCACCTGTTGATGACAATGATTGATGATAACATGTATTTTAAGAAGTGCATTTCAGTCAATTTCCTTGAGGGAGTTTGTTTTCATTGCTCAAAGTTAAGCTGTGGTGTCCCAATAATTTTGTTAGAGAGCAGCTTCTAATTAAATGAGCTGAAAATCCTTCATTGAAAGGGGGATAAATAAAGGGATCAAAAAGAAGAAATCTTTTGTTTAAACATAGATCACAATCCTCCAGCAGGTACAGTAGAAATATTCAGGCACTTGTTACAGCTGGGCACAGATTTGTTTGAAGTCATGTTCACAGCTCCCTCTAGGAACTGAAAATTTCCCCTCTATTAACTCCTTGTGTTCTGCACCCTCATAAATAAACAGGGATTGATGTTTTAAACTCAATTCCTTTTACAAACATTCTGCAGACTTCTAGAGACAAGCATAGTGTCAATATACAAGCACACTCATACCTTAACACTTAATTAAGAGTCAGTGAAATCCCTCTGTATTAATAGGGGTGGGAGAAGCCAGAGTGTTGCCTTTTGCAGAATATTCAGAGATCTTCAAAAGAGATCAAAGGGGGCTCTGCATTCCTACAAATTCTGCCAGACAAATCCACACCCACCCTCTGATGAACGGAGCTCCCAGGAACATCAGCAGTGCTGCTCCTCTGTCAGAGTCCTTACAAGCTGCCAGGTGTTGTACACTGTGCCTGTTGTGTTTCCCCATTCCAGTGCTCCATTCTCTTTTATCCTCTCATCCCGAGGTGAAAATGTCAGCATAGGAAAGAACACACAATCATGGAATGATTGCATGAGGTGCTTTATTGAGAGCTCTGGGAGCCAGGGGTCCAGGACCCAGATATTGACTCCACTGAAATCGAAAAATGACAGTTTTTATACTTTTCTTGTTACATAGGGATACACGTTAATCATTAAATCCCATTGTTCCATTGATTCTACCCAAGCCTCAACCTGTAACAGCAATTCTCGTGATTCTTGCTTAAGGTTCTGGTTTAAGAGAATAATCATATTTAGTTATCAAACTAATGTTACAATTAACAGTAATGTCATTTATCGTATTGATGGTTATGCAGGTACAGATCCACCTGACCTAACTTTATTCGCAAGGCCTACGTACTTTATTAAGAATCATCATCATCCCCCCTTCTTCCCCATTACCTAAGCAAAGTTATACTTGATTTGGTTAAAACAATAGCCTGGAATAATACTTTGGTTGCAGTGAAGCCAACATCCCATTTCTGGGCCCTGCTACCTCAGAAATCATTTTAACCCTATATTATTGAAAATAAACAGGATATGTGTACTGTTCACATCATCTTGCTTAGAGCAGGTGTCCTTTTCTTGGGTTAAAATGCAAGATATAACCAGCTGGATGTATTTTATTGCCAGCTGTCAAA
Organism: Zosterops lateralis; assembly: GCF_965231275.1. Taxonomy (NCBI): domain Eukaryota; kingdom Metazoa; phylum Chordata; class Aves; order Passeriformes; family Zosteropidae; genus Zosterops; species Zosterops lateralis. The sequence goes on from NC_139772.1 coordinate 3,718,706, forward strand.
ACCAGATGGGGAAGGGTTTTTATCTCTGCCAGACCCATCCTCCCCCCAGGGGATCTCTGCTGTCCATGGCCCATCCAGGCTCACTGCAGGGCTGATACAATTCCATCATCCCATGGGGAGATGCTCCACCCAGGGGGAGGAGCCCAGCATTCCCACCTGGATCAAACCTGGCATTCAGAACAGCAGCACAGCCTGTTTGGATTCCCAGAGGGAGACCAGACCCATCTCAGCACCACTGGGCCCTTCTACAGGATCATCTCTGCTCCAACAGAACCACATCTGTCACTGCAGGAGGACTGGATTGGACTGACACCAACAAACACCATGACCAACAGGGTGTATTCTGACTCTGTCATTGTTTTCTTTTTAATTTTTTGGGTTTTTTGTACACTTCAACACAAAGATGGCACCCACAACCAGTTATTACCAATAACTGAAGTTACTGAAGTTATTATCAGTTCTTGTCTTTGATAATGGACATTAACAGCAAATAAAGCAAAAACCACATTGCCCCCGTTTCTTGCATTTCCCTGAAGTTCATTCTTTTGTGCAAAAGATTTAAAATCACGCTGAATGCTATTTTTACATTAAATATAATCAGGGAGAATGAGAAACTAATATTCTCAAATTGCAATTATGAAAGAAAATATGTAACATTTGAGGTGCTTCATTTAGAGAACACTCCAGGTTAATTATATGATTTTTCTAATGAAGATATTTTCATGAATACTTAGGATTGTTGCATTTGTCTCATCTGGTAATGAATAGATTGATACGCAGATGATTTCAGCATCTCATTAAAAGAGCTGCAGAATAAATGCTGAAACTCATTCAAGTGAATTGAGAATGCTAGTTCCCATTATGCTGCTTCCCAAGTTTAATTAATAAGTTGTATTGTTGCAATTAATCATAGTCAGATGGTTATGAAAAGTGAGTTTTTATGATCCCAGTGCTCTCTAAATGCACGCCGTGGTACATCTGCACTGCTCAGGTCCACGTGCAGCAAACCCAGCAATATTTGCAATAACATCTCAGTACCTGGTGTGACTGGGGAGCCCTTTATGCTGAATTAATGCTGATCTGCTTTATTTAGATGCCCACTTTGTTGATGCCACGTTGTGCAGTGGGGAGCTGTGTGTAAAGCAGGGAGGACTGGGGGCCCAGGTTCATCTCCTGCCAGATCAGGATCACAGACAACAGGAAATTGGAGGATTCAGGGGTGGAATAATGGGATGATGTTTGTGTTGTCGCTGGGTTTGCCCAGGTGAGCAGGGGAACAAAACTCCCTCATCAGTGGTGCTGCCTGTGTGATCAAGGGGACAGTGACAGGGATGTGCATGTGGAGAGTGGGAAAAGACTCAGCACCATTTCTGGCTGGGCCTGGTGTCTTGGGTTGCAATGCAGGATGTGACCAGCAGTCTGTATTCTATTGCCAGCTGTTCAAACTGGCTGGGGATTTGTTTTTCTTTATCTCTTCCAGGGGAGAGATCCTCCCATCCTCCCTCCAGGGGATCTCTGCTGTCCATGGGCCATCCAGGCTCACTGCAGGGCTGAGACAATTCCATCATCCCATGGGGAGATGCTCCACCCAGGGGGAGGAGCCCAGCATTCCCACCTGGATCAAACCTGGCATTCAGAACAGCAGCACAGCCTGTTTGGATTCCCAGAGGGAGACCAGACCCAGCTCACCATCACTGGATCCTTCTACAGGATCATCTCTGCTCCAACAGAACCACATCTGTCACTGCAGGAGGACTGGATTGGACTGACACCAACACCCTGACCAACAGGGAGTCAGCTTGCATTCTGACCCTGTCAGTGGTTTTATTTGTACTACTGCATTTTTATTTCATTTTCCTGGTAAAGAACTGTTATTCCTATTCCCATATCTTCACCTGAAAGCCCCATTAATTTCAGAATTATGATAATTCAAAGGGTGAGGGTTTACATTCTCCATTCCAAGGGAGGCTCTGCCTTTCCCTGGCAGACATGTGTCTTTCCAAACGAGGACACCTGGGCACACAGAGCCTTCATCAGGCAATTCTAACACCAGAAATTTCAGTGAACCCAGCTCAAAACAGCCCTAAGTGTTCCCAGAGAGCAGGAAACTCGTGTGGAGAAGATGTGCTGAAGGAAACCAGGAGCTCTCCCCACCTGGGGTCTCTTTCCTGCTGTTCTCTGTGTGCAGGAGGCAGCAGTGAATTTGCAGCCTCCTCTTGCCAAAAAAACCTGTTTGACCAACCCTGGGCATCCCAGGCACATCCACCACTGCTGCTCAGGACTTCTGCCATACTAAAACCCAGCTCTTCTCACTGTTTCTCACCTGTCCAGCTTCTCCCCTGGCTTAAATTTATCTCACAGCCCTGAGAGTGGTGAGAGCCCTTTGGAAATGCAGTTTACCCTGACAGCCATCACTTTCTATGGGCTGCAGGAGTAAAACTCCTGCTGTCACTCTCAATTGAGGGCTTATTTCTTAACTGTAAAACAAGTGACCTTCCTCTGACCTGCTAAAAAAGCATTTGCTTTTCTACTTTACCTGGTCATTCTGCAGCTTTCTAACCCTCCATGCTTTATGGGGTATTAAAAGGAAACCTGCTTTTGACACGGCATCTGAAATTTTAAGATCTCTTTTTTACTGGTAATAAATCAAGGGCCTGATCTAAAAGCCAGAGATGTCAATAGGAAGAATCCCATTTTTTCTGTTTCAGTGGGCTTTAGATCATAATTTTGGTTTTACCGGCAGGTTTTCAATCCTTCCCATGTGCACTTTTGTCACAGTTTTGCATCACGGAGGGACTTGCATTCCGAGGAAAGAACATTATCACAACCAGAAGTAAAAGTGTGTTGTTTTCTTTCTTCCAAGAGTTGAAACCCCCCGAGAAATACAATTGAGAGGGATTATTTCAGACTCCTTTCCTCTTTTATTCCCAATTACAGTCAAGATATTAAATAACACCAAACTGCAGCCTCTGCTCAGAAGATCAAAGATAATTTGCTTTCATTGGATTCTCATTGGTCGAATTCAAAGTGTCCTAATTTTGCCCAGACCTTTACCTGCAAAAAAAGCCACTGCCCAGGTTTCATTTCTCCACCAGGGTGACACCAGCTTTTCTAATAATGTTCCTTGAACTGATGTAGTTTGTTCCTCATTTCAAAAGTGCCATCATTTGGGAGCTTCTGGTCCTGTAATTCCTTGAAGGCTGAGCTGCTAACAATGTGTTGTTTTGACAGGCTATTTATTTTACAGTGGACTTGGAACTGCAAAGATGACTTGAATAACTAAGCTGGAGTTATTATCTGATCACGATTTCTGTTTGAAGTTTAGGGCCAAATTAAATTTATCACCACTGTGATTTATTTCTGGATGCTTTTGTGCCAGATGTACTCATATCGTTTCTACTAAATTATTTGGTAATTAAAAAGATATCTGCTTTTAATAGATCAAAATATTAATGGGCAACTTTTCATTGTGGTCAAAAATGACTTGATAAATATATAAATATTATTCATTTTTGCCTCAAAACTGAATAATGAAAAGGAAATGGATTCTACAGGAAGAGCTGTTGATTTAATAATTGTGAAATAAAAGAGTTACATAGAAAAAATATTGATTCTTTTAGGCAAAACTTTAAAGAGGAGGGAGAGAAGAGAAAAAAAATCCCTCCTACTCCTCTCCCTGCATTGCTTTTGCAGCCTTTCAAAAATAAATTTTTAAATTTTAAAAATAAATGTTTGCTTTAAAGTTTCTAGTTTATAATTGAATTTTCTATGATCAGGTCTGCTCCTTGAACACCCCTGAGGGTGCCTGGTAAAGCAAGAATATTTTAGATATCTTTAATATTCCTCAAAGATCTGACTGTGAGAGAAGTCCTTGGCTCAAGTATCCCAACCAGGATTTTTAATTTCAGTGCTCATTTACAGGAGATTTGGATGGAACATTAAGTGGGGGGTTGAGGAGGCAGAATAAGACACTTTATTAAGAGCTCAGTTCAACAAATTAAAAATAAAAAATCCTAAAAACACAAGGCAGGATCAATAAGTTACTGTGAGAGATGTCTTTAAAGACACAAATGTCCTGCAAAAAGCACATGAAACTCAGTTAGTTTGGCCACACTTTTAGATACACAAACCACAAATACTTTGTTAAATATTTTCATATTTTTCACCCACAGGAAGGGAACTTAACCCTTGAAATCTTGATGGTGCTGCCTCGTGGCAGAAATATTGTTTTTTCTCCCTGATAAGCAAAGGCAGCACAGCAAACCCAGCCCTGACTGGTCTGTAACAAACATTTCTCTATTTCACAGAGTGCACAGAGGAATTTCAGAAACTCCATCAAGGGCAGGAAGCAGCACCTTGGTCCTCCCAAAACGATAAAACCTGAAAATTTACTTTCTACAGCAGCTCCTGCAGGTCATTTCTGCCAAAGTGCATTCCAAACCATTAGTCCAGGAGAGGAGACCTCCACTTCTGGGAAGCTCCATTAAACAAAAATAATAAAAAGTGATAGTTTTGTGATGGCTCCCCACGTTAATTGGCTGACGTGGGAAAGGATGTGCAATCAAACCACATCACAGCACGATGATTTCTTAATTAAACAATAAATTAACAGTGGTGGAGATCAATACTCAATTCCATTTGCAAATGCCAAATGGGCCCAAATTTGGAAAAAGGTCACCCACGTTGTAGATTAGCTCTCCTGAAATAAACCAGCAAGGGAAGATGCACTGCAGCCTCCTAATTTGGATCACATCTTGAAAAATGCGAGTAATTACTTATTTTCAGTGTGAGGAAATTAATACAAAGATTATTGAAAGGCTGCAAATTTCACAGCAGCTTGAAAAATGTGAACTGAGTGGTGCAAGACCAATTTAAGGGAGAAATTCAAAGCTGGCTGGGCAGAAGTGGGAGAGGAGTGAGGTGTTTGCACTTTTGTTCTCACTCTCTTTAGAAGAACCATCCAAGCAATTTCAAGCTCTGCAGAATTTCTTCCTTCCAGCAATGAACAGGCAAAACCCAAGTTTGATCTCTTGTGATCCTGAGGGTGATCTTTATTTAGGATTTTAGATTTTACTCAGTTTCCTCCCTGCCATTTCCCCACACATTAATTCTTTTGCTTAAATGGAGGAGCAGACAGAGAGGAAGGGAGTGATGGTGATGCCTCAAGTTTTAGCTGTTTTTAAGAGGTGACAGCATGCTACTTTTCTACTATTTCTGACACCTTTTTAGCCTAAAATGAAAGTAGCCAACACAAAGAGCTGCAATCCAGCCAGGAGGGAGTGGCAGGAGGCAGCCCAGCCTTTGATTGCTTTGATTTAAGCTTTCAGAAAGCTCTATAATTGTTCAAGCAAAGGCAGTTTCTCTGCTGCTCCAATTTTCTGCTTGGAGGATGGGTTCTAGGTGATCTCAGCAGCATTTGGTTTTTCCAAATCCTAAAACTCCGTGTATATATATATATATATATAAAATAATAATCAGTATGTTAAATTAGGGAGTACTTTCTGCTGAAGCTGTGGAATCTTTGCTTCCCTTCTCAGCCACACTCTGCTGTTACAGTAATGCCATTATGTCTGTTGGCCTTTCATCCTTTTTTTTTTTTTTTCCCTCCTTAAAATGGATCCATTTTTAAACCCATTTTACGACACACCTCTCTAATGTGTCATTTCTGCCCTTCCCACTTGAGAGCCAGGCTTTGTCCAAGACTCCAAAACTACACCATAATCTGCTCAACCTTGGAGCAAAGCAAAATAATCCCATTTCCCTTACACAGCAGCAACCAATTTAACTATGAAATGCAAATAATTCTAAGTGTTGGAGAAACGAGAGAGAAATTTCCTGACGTAAATTTTCCCTATTTAAGAGTTTACAGAAGAGAGTTGTCCCCACTGCCACTGAGCACTAAAAATTCAGGCTGCAGCTCAGCAGGAGGGATAACACACCCTTAAATCCTGCTGATCAATGTGGGACTTATGGGCTTTGTCAGAGCAAGATCTATGCAAATATAAATAAGTTATTGGTGCCTCTCTGTGCTTCACATGAAAGGAAATGCAGTTCCAACCTACAGACGAGCACAAAGGTGAGGACTGCACAGACAGTCCTGGAATAGGTATGAAATCACTCATATGAGACAATATTTTGTGGGTTTATTTTGTGCAGGGCATCACAGAGCAACAAATGTTCTTAGAGCTTTATCTGGTTTGTCCTTGGGGAGCAATGGAGGCTCCAAATAACCTCAATTAAACCAGCACCACTTCAGGAGAGCCCAAATTAATCCCGTGGAGATGGCATTTAGTCATTTGGACACAGGTCATGCTTTGATAGAACTTCCAACATTCTCTCCCCAGGTCATCATTTAATAAAATTTCAGAACAATTTTTACAAAAAAAAAAAAAAAAAAAAAAAAAAAAAAAAAAAAAAAAAAAAAAAAAAAAGAAATCCCCAAAAAACCAAACCAAACCAAAAACACCAAACAACCCAACAAACAAACAAACAAACAAAACAAACAAACAAACAAAAAAAGGTCGTATTCATTCTTAAACCAGACTTTTAATTGCAGGCAGAAAATCAAGAGTTCAAGATGATTCCAACAGGCCTGAGAAGCCACTGAAGTGCAAAGACGTTGATAAAACAATTGCTGCTGTAATTCTGCACATCCCACAAGGTGGTTTGGGGAGCATCTGTTTACCAACAATATATTTTTGCTTTTAATCCAAAATTGAGCACAATATATTTTTTGCTTTTAATCCCAATCCTTCTTCCCTATCCACAGGCTGTGGAAATCCAAGCCTGGCAGAGATTATTGCACAGAAATATCAGATCAGGCCCCACATTATTTACCCAGGCTGGCCCCCAGTTCTGTCTTATGTTTAAAATACAGGCAGAAAATACATTTATTATAACGAACCTGAATGTTCTTTAAAATCTTTACAATCAAGTCAGGCTATTGGCAGGAAGATTTTTTTGTTTGTTTGTTTGTTTGTTTGTTTGTTATTGCTCCTTCACAGAAAAATACTGCAACACTTTTATTGTTTTTTTTAACAGCGGAGGAAGATCCTGTTCCCTTTGCACTTCCTGGTGTGTGGATTTTCTGATTTTATGAAGCCCTTCATCATGTGAGTTATGGGGGGTAGGTCTGACCTTGTTGCAATTTAAATTGACCAGTCACAGGTCAACATTTGCAAAAAATGCTGAGCATCTGAAGTTTATATAAATTTTTGAAGGGAGTTATAAAATAATAAAATTAGTCAAGAGCGGCAGCATTTTTTAATTCCAGCTGAAAGAAAGATGAAGTGGGAAATATATCAGGATTGATGCAGCTGAAGCTAATAAAATTTTAATTTTTTTTTTCTCTCTATCTGCACCACCTTTTGTTTAACTTTGAATCAACTGCTAAGTTCATGCAAAGCTATCAGATCCAAAAGTGCTCAAAGATTATTATAGATGGGGAAAATCAGCAAATTGGGAACTGTTCTGTACAAGACCCCCCCAATCCAATGTCAATTTATAGTTTACATATCAAAAGTGAACTGCAGAACTTGTTTTGATTGACCTCTGACTTTTTTTTATTAAATTCCAGGAAATAATTTATTTTTCCACCTGTGTGAGAGGATGTATCTGCCACACCTTTAAAAACAGGGGTCACTCCATTGAAAGGTTCCAAAAACCTTTCAAATAATGAATTTTCCTTCCACTCAATTCTTCTGTCAATTATTACTCTAGAGCAGAAAACACCTTCCTTGGCAAAATTAGGGAATTAATTTATTTTCTTTTTTAGTACATTATTTGATCATTAATGGAGTACTATCATTAATTGATTTGGCAGGATCTGTGGGACAATATCAATGATATCAACTGCTGAACCTGCATCAGTGACAATAAAATGAGATAAAATGAAATGAAATGAAATGAAATGAAATGAAATAAAATAAAATAAAATAAAATAAAATAAAATAAAATAATTGCCCTGACAGCCAATAAAAGCCTGTCTGAAGCAATCAGTGCTCCCAAACTCGTTGTACAATCCAGAGCAGAGAAGGCAAACCCTGCACAGACACTTTCTGGAGCCACCAGCAGCACAAGCACATCCCTGGGGATGAAACAAAAGCCTTTTCCCACCTCATTCCCTCTGGCAAGGATGGGATGTGATCCTGACTCCCAGAAAGGCAAACCCTCAGCACAGGAAAAGCCAAATGCCACCCTTGCTGTTTCTGAGTGCTCTTTGATTTACACCACAGATAAGTAAAAAAACCCCAAACCTACAGAGACATTTATCACATTGAACTATCACCCAGGCCAACTTTAATATCCAAGGAAATTATGCTTACGACATATGACATAATTATTTCTCCTGGTTTTATGACTGTTGGAGTGAAGCACAAGGTCAGGGCGGGTTTTGTCTCTGCTGCCTGATTTCAGCACTGTCCAAAATCCCTCCTCCCAAACAATCCCAGCCCTTTCTGGGGCTCTACACTCCACTCACTCTCCCTCAGTATTTTGTGGGTTGGCGTGGGTTTATTTTGTGCAGGGCATCACAGAGCAACAAATATTCTTAGAGTGTAGCAGAATTTCTCAGATCTATATTTGGGGTGAGATTTCTATGATCTATATTTGGGGTGAGGTTTGACCTACCCCAGCCTGGGCTTCACACCGGGGCCTTTGAAGGCTGTGGTGCAGTTAGAAATTAGATATTAAGGTGTTAACGAGGGACAGTGGGTTTTCTAGAGGTTAATGAGTATAGTTATTAGTGTGAACACTTTAGCCACCTTAAGGAAAAGTAAAACAATATTTGCATTTTTCCCTGTGCTGTGTGCCAATGAGAATGTAACTGTAATTGTAAACTATATAGAAGTGAACATAACCTGCCATTTTAGATGAAATAAACAGAGAATGTATGTGTCCTGGGTTGCAGTGCAGGATGTACACAAAGTATTTATTCTCTCCCCATCTCCATGAGCTGTTGGAACCAGGTGGGGCAGTGTTTTCCCAGGCCCCTCCTTTGGGCTCTTCTGCTCATGGCCCATCAATGCCTTGCCCAGGACTCACAGGGAACTCCCTCCAGGAGCTCTCTCTGTTTAATGGGCCATCAAGGAGCCACTGCAAGGAGATGCTCCCAATGCCCAGGGGGAGGAGCCAAGCATTCCCACCCGGAGAGAATCTGGGATTTGGGACAGGACAAGCAGCCCTGAGCCACTGGATTCCCAGAGGAGCAGAGCTCCCAGACCTTTCTGTGGGATCACTGCTTCAGGAAGAGCCCCTCACCTGGACTGCTCTCACCACCCTGCTCAGGTTGTGTTCTGACTCTGTCAGTGCTCCTTTGTGTTATTGCATTTATTTTATTTTTTACTTTTTTTCCTTTCTTCTTATTAAATTGTATTTCTGACTTGGAGCCTCTCACTCGTTTTGCTTTCAAACCACAACAGTATGATTGACCATGTTGGCTGGATCTGCGTTTGCTCCCATCCAACTTCCCATTATTTTAAGGGTTTCCCTTACTTTATTAGAGCTTTATCTGCTTTATCCTTGGGGAGCAATGGAAGCCCCAAATAACCTTTGAGAATTTTCTGTTTGCCTTGATTTCCCACACCTGGGCTCATCCGGGATCAAACACCGTACAGGAGGATGCTGAGGCTGGACTGGATGTTCTGCCTGGATTACTCCTGTATGTGGTGTGCATAAATTGATTTATCCTCCATGGATCTGGAATTCATACACAGATTTATCCCCCATGGATGTGGGGTGCAGACACTGATTTATCCCCCATGGATGTGGAGTGCAGACACTGATTTATCCCCCATGGATGTGGAGTGCAGACACTGATTTATCCCCCATGGATGTGGAGTGCAGACACTGATTTATCCCCCATGGATGTGGGGTGCAGACACTGATTTATCCCCCATGGATGTGGAATCCAGACACTGATTTATCCCCCATGGATGTGGGGTGCAGACACTGATTTATCCCCATTTCCAGCCCAAGTTTGCTCCTTCCCAGGTTGGTTTAGGTCTCATCCTTGGCCACTGCCAGGCCTGCAACAGCCAGCAGAGAGGTTTAGGGGTGGATAAAAGTGAGTAAATGGCCACTTCCCAGCCTCAACGAGTCTGTAGGAGTGATCTAGTGTGGCACATTTCAGAGTTTGCCCAAATAAATACACACAGGTTGAGCACGGAGGGTTCACTGTGCCCGGGTCAGAACAAGGAATTAACAACTGAGCTCTTCAGCTGTTGTCAGAAGGGTCAGGAAGCCTGCTCTAAACAAATAGCTTGGAAAAGTGATTGAGATGCAAATAATCCAGGATTAAAAAATTTCCTTTGTCTTTGTAATTATAATTCTGGAGTGAAAAAAAGCAAAAAATTGTGACATTAAACCTTTGTCTGTACTGGGTTTCCAAGAACTCATCTGACTTATGTTTATCAGATTTGATATTGATTTAAAGCAACAACCTCTATTGCATTCAAAGAAAGTGGCATAACCAGCCCCTTTACAACTGTGAAACAATAAATTAATAAAGGATATCAAAGAGGAAAGCCTCTACTTTGGTTCCTGTCTGTGAAAATAACTTGGGATTGAACAACTACTGAATAATAACTTGCTCCAGGGAAGAAATCCAAAACAAATAAATACAGGTGGGATGTTGTCTACAGAGTAAAGCATTTAAAGTAATTCATTAATCTGGAGATCAGCCCAGATATTAATTGTAAATGGCACAGAAGAAACATCATGAAACAAAGGGAAATATGTGAGGAGTAAACCTGTGATGAAGAGCAGCCTTGAAAGAGCAGCTCATTGTGCCTCAGTGAGGCTGGAGGCCGATAGAAGTCAGTCCTCCCTTGGGAAAAAGGCAACTTTTCACTTTAAACACCCAAGATCTTCCTCTGAGATAAGAAAACAGTTTTCTTATTCCCCTTACTGCTCGTTGAATGGTGTCTCTGAAGTGCTCCGAGTTCAGCCAGCTGCAGTTTATCTCCCCAAGCACTGTGCAA